>NC_060124.1:465944422-466544979 GCF_021461395.2 Schistocerca americana | reverse complement strand
TTAAAATAACAAAAAAAATACAAAACTGACTTGAGACTTATTGAACACCCTTTAAGATTGTATTATATATATATTTTTTATTTATAAGTAAGAACTTGCACCGTGATGGCAGTACATGACATCGACGAAAGGCATTCGCGGAGTGCGAGGGCGGTATGTGGGAGCCCTGATCGCCACAATTTTCAGCCTAGAACAAAATTTCAAAACCTACTTTTAACATTGTCTAAAGTTCTAGGTAGAAATATTTAAAAACAATGGTTTTTAACAAAATGGAGAAGCTCTGCATTAAAATTTTTTTTTTTCGTAAAAAAAGTCTTATGAAAACGTCTTATGAAAACGTGCACAAAAATAAAAATTTGCCCCAAAATGTCGACGTAATACAGTATAAAAAATGCCGACTCACAAATTACAATAAGGTGTAATGTAACTGCATGTATGTTTCATGAGTCATAGCTCCCGACGCCACGTAAAAAGTTGTTTTGAAAAAATAAGCGTTTTAAGTTTCAACTTTTTTTGTGGGCCTATGTGGAGACACTCGCATTTTGACTAGTTTATATAAATTAACTGGCGTAAGTTTACAAATCGAAGCGTTTATTGCTCGCCTGAAATTACATTTAGAATATTTCTATCCGTATAAATACAATGATTTTATCTTGGAACTCTTCCATTTGGTCCGTGTTTGCATAGAAAAACAGTAATATCAAAAAATTGAGTCCGCCTTGATGAAAAACACCTTGTTATTCATTTATTTCTTTATTCTCTCAAACTAGTTTCGGCGACAAATGTCACCATCATCAGTGGTGTTTTTTAATCTAAAACATGCAGGAAATAGCATGGTTATACAAACACAGTAGCACATTATTACATTTTTATTGTTGGTTTTTTGAAATATGGTTTTCTATGGACACTTTTATACCACCTTATTTATTGTATGTTACAGCATGTTTAAAGAAATTATTGTCGCTGTCTGCGAAATATTTTCTGTGCGCTTTTTTCTGTTGCCGTTTTTTACTTAGCGAACATCATGTCATCTGCAACCATGTGAGCGGCTGTTACTAAACAAAATACTAAAAGGTGAACTTCGTATGTCAGCAATATGTGCTTGGAGTTGTGACAGCGTTGTATACTAACAGCTGCTCACATGGTTGCAGATGACATGATGTTCGTTAAGTATAAAACGGCAACAGAAAAAAGCGCACAGAAAATATGTCGCAGACAGCGACAATAATTGCTTAAAACATGCTGTAATGTACAATAAATAAGGTAGTATAAAAGTGTCCATAGAAAACTATATTTCAAAAAACGAATAGAAAAAATGTAAAAATGTGCTACTGTGTTTCTATAACCATGCTATTTTCTGCATGTTTTACATTTAAAAAAAAACCATTGATGAAGGTGACACTTGTTACCGAAACTAGTTTGGGAGAATAAGAAAAATAAACGAATAATAAGGTGTTTTGCATCAAGGCGGACTCAATTTTCTGATAATACTGCCATATAAATACGTTTGTTTGTCATTTTCAAGCACTCACGTTTTACTTTGGATAAAACACAAGCGAAATTACAAGTTAAGTAGACGCGGGGCAAGCGCGTTTTTCAGACATATTAAGAACATAAATCTTGTTCAGGATAGTATTTTAATTGATAGTAATGTCCTCTGTGATAGTATACGAAATCAACATGACCTCCATTCTTTAGGTAAGTGTTATCCTATTCCATCAGTTGCATTCGAGCTCTCGGACGTGCCATGGAGTAAATTTGCAGTTTTTACATATTTTAACGTTTATGGCTTTCTTTACATCAATTAATTTTAAAAATAGGCTGTTCAAGAAACATTTTAAGATAATAACAAAATTAGGCTCAGGTATAAATTTCTACACTGGCCTATCCCATTAGAGACATTGGGGTAAGTCCAACTCATAGATAATGTCCAGACGATACAGCAGTATGTTACCAATGTACTCGTATGTGACACAGTGGGAATGAAGCCTGGTGTATTCGACAGAATTGCATGATTTACAGCTAACGATGTGTCAGGATGCGTGGTAACTACACGCGGCACTGTCTATTGTACCTGCTCCTACGTAAGACAGATTGACCCATATTCCAACAGGTATTGGTTTACAGAAATATCGTTATAGCAACTTTTCTTTACTTTTGATCCAAATTTTTTTGAAAACCTGCACGTGACATACCTGAAGGAACCAGTACACTTTCTTTTTCCCCACAAATGGAGGACGTTATCGAGTTTAAAGAGGGTGTTACAATGAATCAGCGTGATATTTCCTGAAATACCTATCCTCTCCAGTATGCTTCTGTCTGAAAACTGCACGGCGCAGGACGGGAACCTTCGCAGGCTCGATATTAGCCGCTTAGGGCGTTGTCGTCATGCATCTATAGCGCGTGGAGAGCTGTAGCGGCAGTATTTGGAAAGCGTCCAAGCACTACAGCCACAAAATGCGCGCCCAGTAGTCCGGATACTCCGTAATCTGCCAAAGCACCGCGCGGTCCGAGCCGCATACTGCGGGGAATCTCGCTGTCTCTAATACCACACTAAACCACAAACACACACAGCGCAGAGTTTTTAAACCAACTCTATCTGTAGAGGATACAGGCTTTAAAAAGAGCAGTGATTTGCTTCCGAATAAAGATGCATTACGTTATTAATTTAAATTGTAAACTTATTTGCTCATTATGGAGACGACTTCAACATTTAACGTAGACCCTTTGTTTCGACATAATAATATGAAAATATCAGTAGACGCATTTTCAACTTTTTTAGATTAACAAAAAGCTTTCAGTACTGCAAACGGGAATCAGGTCTTTCGAATTTGTAAAACTAATAGGTATAAAGTGCTAGATTCAAAAGTTTGACTAAAATTTGTACAGAAAGCAGCCTGCAAATGAAAGAGTAGGGCACGTAAGGGAGAAAGCCTCTACAGGGGCACCGCCTTGTAGAAGCACTGTTTGTACGGGTGCAGAGGCTTGCGTTAGCTTCTGAGGACTATACCGGCAGAAGCACAGCTACTGCCAGAGTATTCACACTACATGTGCATCAGCGGGTGAGAAATACGAAGATAATCCCACGAAGTCCATTTTCTCCTCATTAAGTCGTATAGTCCTTTCTCATTTCCTCAGACACCCAACCAAAGGTGTGATGCGAAACATGCCGAGGGTTGCATGGCATACGGGAAGATGTGTCACAAAAGGAGCCTCAGGAATAACAGGCGATCTTCCTGAGTAACTAGTCCTAATGTTGAGAAGATTTGGGCTGTCCCTGTTCTCTTGGGTGAAAACACATATCCTACATATAAGGACACAGCGTCAGTAAACATTCCAGGATATAAGGAGAATAATAAAATTCGATGTGCAGGTGCCCTGTGGAGCTCAATCTGTAGACAAAAAAACGGGGCAGCTGTTCGTTATGTATGGGAACTGTTTCTTGACAAATGCAGGAACAGAATGATTCCTAATGATTCGCTCACAGTTGACGAACAGTCACTCGCATTCCCTGGAAAATGAGGCTCTATCCAGTATATGCCTACTAAAGCCGCTAAGGATGGCACAAAAAATCTTGGCTATCGGACGCTACCTCTGTTTATTCTTCAGACGGAACTGTGTGCACAGGAAGGAAGACACGTTCAAAAGATTCAAGAGAATTTGCTTTGAATATGGTGGAAGACCTTGCTAAGAGCGTAGAAGAATCACACAGAAATATTACTCTTTACAACTGCTTCACTAGTATCCAGCTGGTGGAGAGGTGTTTCAGAGGCAATTTTTAGTGGTGGGTACAACAAATAAGTGGTTCTGGGCGCTACAGTCTGGAGCCGAGCGACCGCTACGGTTGCAGGTTCGAAGCTTGCCTCGGGCATGAATGTGTGTGATGTCCTTAGGTTAGTTAGGTTTAATTAGTTCTAAGTTCTAGGTGACTGATGACCTCCGACGTTAAGTCGCATAGTGCTCAGGGCCATACAACGAATAAAAATAAACCAGAAATTCCCAATGAGATGAAGTCGTCCGGGTCAAAAGCTAGGTATTTCTCGTTATTTTTCTTCAGAGACCAAATTACAGTGCTGAGTTATGTTCACAAAAAAAAAAAAGAAAAGTGAACCTCTCATTAGCAGAATGCATCACGACAAAGACGTCGATCAAACTCACGCAAACAGAAACGTTACAACAAAGTGCTGTAACGCCATAAAGTTTGAAGTAAATTAAGAGAACATAAGATTCGATATTGGACCGGCAAGAAACAGACAAGGAGATGGCAATTTTCACTGTGGATAAATTCGATGGACGTCGCAGCAATGACAAGTGAAATTTTATTTTTTGTCCAACATTCGACATGCAGTTTATTGCTAACAGTTTTGGGGAGGAAACGGTAAGATCGCACCGAATTGGGATTCATAAACTCTCAAATAAAACAGCTGATTCCATGTAAAGATGAGCGCAAAAAGGTTTCTTATTTCTGAACCATTTATTTGCATCAGGATAGCGAAAAAGGTGCATCTATTGTCCATATAATATAGAAAAATCAGTATGGTAGGTATGGAATATGAAAACGAACTCTATAATGAACATAATGGCATTTTTCGGGCTTATTTGAAAAATTTTGTATACTAAGAAAAATTCAACTTTTGCCATAATGTTTAGTAATTATTTGTCAAAATATAGTTTATAGTTCCTCCATGAACCCTGGAGCTTGTTCGATCGGGCGTCTTGCTTGCGTCAGGGATATAGAGAGTCGTACTGTAGGTACAACTGCAACGGAAGGGTGCCTCTTGAGAGGTTCTTGAAGAGGCGCCTTTTCAGTAGTTACTGGGGCAGTAGCCTGGATGATTGACAAATCTGTTCTTGTAACATCAACAAAAAAGGCCTTGCTGTTCTGGTACTGCGAACGACTGGAACGCAAAGGGAAACTACAGCCATAATTTTCCCCGAGGACACGCAGCTCTACTATACTGTTAACTGATGATGGCGTCCTCTTGGGTTAAATATTCCGAAGGTAAAATAGTCCCCCATTTGGATCTCTGGGTGGGGCTACTCAGGCGGAAGACGTTATCAGGAGAAATAAGATTGCCATTCTATGGATCGAAGCTCGTAGGTTGGAAAATTTATAAAGGGAAATGCATAGTTCAGAGTTAGATATAGTGGTAACTAGTGTTGTTAGGCAGCAGGAGGAACAGGACTTCTGGTCAGGTGAATACAGGTTTACAAATACAGGGTCAAATACGGGCAATGCAGGAGTGGGTTTAATAATGAATAAGAAAACAGGAGTGCGGGTAAGCTACTATGAGCAGCTTAGTGAAACATTGTCATAGCCAATATAGACACAAAGGCCACGCTTACCGCAGCAGTACAAGTTGACACGCCGACTAGCTCCGCAGGTGATGAAGAGATTGAAGGAATTTATGATGAGATAAAAGAAATTGTTCGGATAGTTAAAGGGAACGAAAATTTAAGTGTGATCGAGGACTGTAATTCGATACTAGGAACACCAACAAAAGGAAAAATAGGTGGTGAATATGGACTATAGGAACGGAATGAAACAGGAAGCCGCCTGGTAGAATTTTGTACAGAGCATAATTTAATCATCGCTGACACTTGGTTTAAGAAACATGAAACAAGGATGTATAAGTGGAAGAGACCTGGAGACATCAGAAGGTTTCAGATTGATTATGTAATGGTCATACAGAGATTTAGAAACCAGATTTTAAATTGTAAGGCACTTCCGGCCGGAGTGGCCGACCGATTCTAGGCGCTACAGTCTGGAACCGCGCGACCGCTACGGTCGCAGGTTCGAATCCTGCCTCGGACATGGATGTGTGTGATGTCCTTAGGTTAGTTGGGTTTAAGTAGTTCTAAGTTCTAGGGGACTGATGACCAGAGCAGTTAAGTCCCATAGTGCTCAGAGCCAGCTGAACCATCTGTAAGGCACTTCCAGGTGCATATGTGAACACTGAATAAAATTTATTGGTCATGAACTTTACATTAAAACTGAAGAAATTGGGAAAACATAGAAAATTAATGAGATGGAACCCCTAGATAAGTTGAAGGAACCAGAAGTTGTTGAAAGTTTGAGAGAGAGCCTTAGGCAACGGTTAACTAGAACAGCGGAAATGAATACAGGAGAAGACGAATGAGTAGCTTTAAGACACTAAATAGTAAAGGAGGCAGAGAATCAAATGGGTAAAAACACAAGACCTAGAGGAAATCCTTGGATAACTCAACAGATATTGAATTTAACTGATGAATGGAAGAAATTTAAGAATGCTGTAAATGAAGTTTACGAAAGGGAGTACGTACGTTTAAAAACTGGGACCGATAGGAAATGCAGACTTGCTAAGCAGAAACGGATAGGTGGACTAGTGTAGGGATTTAGAAGCATATTTCACTAGGGGGAGGTAGAAAAAGCTAGAGAAAAATTGAAGTGGACTTCAGCGAAAGGATAAGCAGCTGTATAAACATCAAGAGCTCAGATGGTAAACCAGTCCTCAGCAAATAAGGGATGCTGAAAGGTGGAAGGGGTATATAGAGTGCCTATACAGGGGAGGTAAACATGAACGCAATTTTAGAGAAAGGGAAGTGGACATAGATGAAGATGAAATGGGAGATATGACACTGCTCTGACAGATCTACGTCCAAACAAGGCCTAGGGTTAGACGAGAGCCGGCCACGACAAAACTCTTCCATATGGTGTGCAAGATGTATGGGACACTTCATGAATAATGTAGTAATTCAAATTCCAAAGAAATCAGTTGCTGCCATGGTTGAAAAATACTATCACTAATTCATTACAGAAGAATGGAGAAACTGGTAAAGCTGACGTCGGGGAAGATCATTTTGGATTCAGGACAAATGTAAGACACGCGAGGCAATACTGAGCCCTACGATTTTTCTTCGAAGAGAGGTTAGGGAAAGGTCAACCTACATTTACGGTTCTTGTAGACTTAGAGAAAGCTTGAGACATTGTAGACTCGAATACTCTCTTTGAAATTTTGAATAGCAGGGGTAAAACACAGGCAGCGAAGAGCTATTTACAACTTATACAGAGACCAGACGCAGTTATAAAGCTGGAGGGGCATGAAAGACAATAGTTGAAAAAGAGAGTGAGGCAGGGGTGTAGCCGACCCCCGATGTTATTGGATATGTATATTGAACGAGCAGTTTAGAAACGTAAGAAACGTATACCCCGATGTTATTGGATATGTGTATTGAACAAGCAGTTTAGGAAACGTAAGAAACATATGGAATAGTTCAGTGAAAAGAAATAAAAACGTTGAGGTTTGCCAATGAAAATGTAATTCTGTCATAGACAGCAAAGTACTTGGAAGATCAGTTGAACGGATTGGACAGTGTCTTGAAAGGAGGATATAGGATGAACATCAACAAAAACAAAACACAAGAATAATGGCATGTTGTCGAACAAAAGCAGGTTTTGCTGTGGGAATCAGGTTAGGAAACGAGACACTGAAAGTAGTATATGAGTATAGCTATTTTGCCAGCAAAATATATGATGATGCTCGAAGTAGAGAGGATATAAAATAATTTAGGCATTAGCAAGAAAACTCTTTCCGAAAAAGAGAAATTTGTTAACATCAGATATAAATTTAAGTGTTACGAAGTCTTTTTCCTAAAGGTATCTGTCTGAAATGTAGTCAGTCATGGAAGTGAAACATGGGCGATAAACAGTTTAGATAAGAAGCTTTTGAAATGTGTTGCTACAGAATAATTCTAAAGATTCGATGGGGCGATTATGTAACTAATGAGGAGGAATTGAGCAGAATTGATTAGACGAGAAATTTGTGACACAACTTGACCGAAAGCGGGATCTGTTGATAGCACACTTTCTGAGACATCAAGAGATCATAAATTTATTATTGGATGGAAGAGTGGGGCGTAAAAATCGTCGAGTGAGACCGGGAGATGAGTACAGTAAGAAGATTCAGAAAAATGTAGGTTCAGAAATGGAGAGGCTCGCACAGAATAGAGTAGGGTGGAGAGGTGCATCAACCAAGTTTTCGGACAGAAGACAACAACAACAGCAACAGTGGTTTATAATTCCTGTTACTGTGCAAGATAAGGACGCTGTAGTTCAAGGAATTGAACTTAATAACTAATATCGCATGTAGAACTGATTAGTTCATTAATATAATTATTTGGGGCAGTTGCATGTAAGTAGTTGCAACTGAAAAAATTAAATTTTTAGAGCAATTTTAAAAAATTAATGTGATATTACTCGGGGTCACCAGATTCTCTTAGTATAACTTAGTAACATTTCAATACGTAAATAAATTTGAAGCAAATAAAATCAACTCCGAAAAATGGGAGAATGCAAGGACAACAATGTAAAATGGGGATATGGCCTCGCAGGCACTGCTTGTGGATTCAAGTTTGGTTTCAACACCATGCACCATACGGTCAAATATGGGAAGTAACTGGATTCCTTTACGATGTTCAGAATCTCACACCAATAAAGAGAGGTCGGCCGACGTGGCCGAGCGGTTCTTGGCGCTTCAGTCTGTAGCCGCGCGACTGTTACGGTCGCAGGTTCGAATCCTGCCTCGGGCATGGATGTGTGTGATGTCCTTAGGTTCGCTAGGTTTAAGTAGTTAAAAGTTCTAGGGGACTGATAACCTCAGATGTTAAGTTCCATGGTGCCCAGAGCCAATTTGTACGTACACACGAGGTGATTCCGTGATGATGTTACAGACTTTTTAGGATGATGGAGAACGATGAATGTATTAATTTGAAGTAAGGATCCCTGTACCGGAACGAACGAGTCAAAAGTTATAAACAAACACCGTTCTGATACCTCTGACAGTTGAATGCATGTACCGCTTCTTGTGTTGTGAGGAGTGTAGGGCTGGTAACTTTCAGTGGTGGTAGTGTGGACAAAAACGAGAAAAAATGTCCACTAAACGTTTGCTCTAAATTGCATACCTGAGGAGCTATGACCATTCGTTCATCTTCGCTAATGTGAAACACATCTCCTCTACTGAGCAAGTGTTCATAGCTGTTAAGGTAGAGCCCACGTTTACTGGATATTTTTTCTCGTTTTTGTCCATACTACCACCACTGAAAGTTACCAACCCTACACTCTTCGCAACACAAGAACCGGTACATGTATTAAACTGTCAGAGGTACTGGACTACGCAGAGCAGTATCTCTACGGAAGTTGGTCACAGTATTCCAGACAGAATTATGCGCTATCAGGGTGTGCGCGCAGAAGAATTTGTGTAGATGCTAGAAGGGTTGTGGCACCTACATTCATTCTGACAGTCAAGCAGCTCGGAAATCTCCGTCAGCCCCTGCAGCGGCATCAATGATTGTTGCAGAATCCCACAAGCCCTGGTTGGGGAAACAAAAGGGTAAACCTGCTGTGTGTTCCTGGTCACTCAGTGATGAGTGACAATGATCGGGCTGACAGATTGGGACAAGGTAGGCGCGATGACTCTATTTATTGGACCGGAACCTGCCTTAACTGTCACTAAGGTGAGTATAAAATCAGAAGGATGTAACACGATGTATAGGCAGCACATAAAATATGGGACCACTCTACAAAAACGAAAACCATGGCAGACTAACGATATTGAGGCCATGTTTCAAGAGAAGTTCTATAATACTGAACTCAAACACGAAACAGATTAAAGTCATGATAGAACTCTTTACTGGCCATGGTAACTGTCAGAAAGAACGACAAACGATGTGTATGTAGGAAGAATACGATACGTGTAGGCAAAGTGGTGAGAAGAATGAAATTGCACCACATCTAATCTTCCAGTGTGAAACTCTGGAGGGTGAAAGGCAACCTGAATTAACTGTGTCTAATGAGGAATTAATTAAGGGTCTCCTGCCACTTATGAAGGGTTTCGATTGGCTTTACTGGAATCACAGGGAGTGAAACTCTGCAAGCTTTGGTGCAGGCAAAAATGGGCAGAGAGCACTGTTGTTTATGTCTCTCTTCATAAATCAAATCAAATAAAATCGAGGGAGGAAGATATGGGAAAGAAGTCAGACACAGTTATTTGTAGCTTGCCCTCCACTTTACTCATTCTACATAGTAAGCAAGCAGTAAGGTAATTAAAAGAGAAATGTCGAGCGGAAATTCAAGTTCAGCAGTAATGCATGACACATTTGACTTTCCTCACTGACGTATTTTTTCCAGTGACATTAAAGAACTTGGAAGATCAATTTAATAATTGCATGAGCTATTTACAAGAGGTTATGAGGAGAATATCAATAAATATAAGGTTATCTAAACTAATTCCTTAAAAATTGGATAAGGAAATCAACTGCTTACAGTAGTAGATGAGTTTTCACAAAATAAATGATGGTATCCTACAAGGTTCTGTTTTAGCCCCACTCGTTGTATGCATACGACCTCTCAGTAACAAAGCCCAGAAAATTTGCTAATGTTGCAGATATTGCTCTGCCCGCTCAGAATAAAAGTTTACGGAAACTGAAGCAACGCCACCATCAGACCTGAAGAGGTTGGATTAATACTCTCACTAACCACATCATCAAACGACCGTTACATCAACTTTCCACCTATGAAATAAACGTACAAACTACAAACCTACCATCATTTTTACAGATCAAACTCTCCAATGTAGCAACGCTTCAAAATACCTAGGTTTGAAGCTAGAGAGATCTTTGAGATACAGAATCTATCTCCGGAGTATGGCCGCTGAAATCAAAACTCACAATACCATGCTCCAGAAGTTAACAGGAACAACCTGCGGTGCCACTGTAAGAGCTCTCAGACCATTAGCTTAAGTAGCTCCATACTCTGTCGCAGAGAAGTATTGTTCCAATGGACACAGTACTCACACTAAAATAACAGACACACAGCTCAATCAAGCAGTGCATCTCATCACCATTAGAAGCACTCTTCGCTTTATAAAGTCAGTAACACACTGTAAGGTGACAGTGGTAGCAGCTTCTGATAACCGCGAAAGAGAACATCCAAACTAAGTCACACTTTCTTGCACGTTTATCATCGGCTGAGAAAATACATTCTTTAGAAAAATCGTAAAAGCTTTTGTATTTGTTATTGAAACAATCTGTAACTTGAGATTCGCTCTACCAATATATTTGTCTCTAACCCAATATAATTTCATTAACATTGGACAAATGTGTTTTAAGACACATGTTTCTAATGTGAACAGTTCTTACAGAAGACGCCCGAGATTCGGGCAAGCAATTCTTACTGTAACCATAAATAGTGGTTGTTGAAGTTTAAAAACAAATTGTCTCTTATAGTCTGACGCAGAACCAAACAAGGAAAATTGTGGTAGAACTCAGCTTGCGGTAAACCTATTGGATAGTTCTTTTTTATTAAAGCCAAAACTCGATTCTCTAACAAAAATTCGACAGTAAGATTGTACCTGCTTCCTGCTCGTTGCTTTCTGTTTCCGTTTGCCACGTTCGGCCTCATTTAGTATTATGGTTTCCCATCCTCATTTTTGATGCAGGTTTTGGACTGTCTCTGAGTTAAAAATTTCATTTAAATTTTTTCATTTTCTTTATTTTTATTGTTGTTACTTTTCTTTTCTTGAAGCATACACACTTACTGAAACCACCTAATATTTCTTTAGTGTGTGATATTGTTTCAAAAAATAGCATAATTCAAATGGAAAGACTACAGTTTTTGCGTCTTGTGCTGGTTATTTTTCACTATGAATTAACAGCATATACTACATAGCATCTCCGGGGAGTTTCCTTTTACTACGTTGCTTCAAGGAATTCTGGATAACATCCTTCTCTATTTTGCTTCGTTGTCCGTGGTATCTCGGGTTTTACACGTTTGTCCACCGAAATCTATCCTGCAGTTGGCGGATTAGCTCCAAATGGAATTTCGCCAGTGGTTTTTTATGTTTCTTTTTTCTTTCAAATACTGTTATTGAATTCAGCAACGAAAGTCAGTCAAGTGAAACGATGTTTTCTTATACCACTTCATTGTCCTTTGAATGCACTGAACAGAACTTAACATCATGTCTGTTTTATCAACAGCAGCCATTGACTTATTTAGCTCACTACACTAGCCAGTTCCAGTTTATTTTGGCTCGTTTTATGTTCCTTCTCCTCGATTTCAACAAAATCTGGTCCATGTACGCTTTCAAACGTCCAGACTTCTCTGTTGTCCATTCATTTTAGAGCCAACATTATTCTACAGGACTTTTTATTTCCGCTTTTTTCAGTTTGTGGGGCAACTGTGGCAAATATTTACTGTTTATCCCTACTGTTCCAATGGCACTGGTACATTGCTTATGGCACCATATGAAAAATTTGGGGCTCGGATAGTCCTTGTATAAATAAATGGAGTGACCTTTGTTGAGGTGAGGCAATATAAAAGTTACAACAGCATCATCTGATTTTCCGTAGTCAGCATTTCCGCATTCGATTTCCGTGGCGGCACTAGTGCAGACATTGTGATGTGGAATGTAATTGTTTTGTACATCAAAAAGAACGAAACTTTTAATACCTAAAAGTCTACGCTTCTTTGATATATACTGATTAAATCTAACGCTTCCTTTGAAAAAAATCAGACTTCCATCTATTACTAAATTTTTGAAAAGTGCTACTGCCTCACAGAATTTTTTCTTTGTGTACTCTACAATGATCAAAGGTCTTGCCGCCGTGGTAAGAGCGGATCCAGTCAGATAACCGACGTTAAGCGCTTTCGGATTTGTATAGCACTTGACTGGGTGTCTGTCTCTGTCCACCGAGTGCTGTTGGCATGTGGAGAGCACTCAGCCCTGGCGAGGTCAACTGAGGAGCTACTTGACTGAGGCGTAGCGGCACCGGTCGCGGAAACTTCTCCCGGACAACGGTATGCTGACAACATGCCTCTCCGCGTTTGCCGACGCCTAAGGACCGAGGATCTCACGAGAGCCGTCGGTACCATTGGACCTTCAATATCAGTTCAGACGTTGTTTTTTTTTGTGCTGTACAATGAGGAGTATTTTCACAAGAATATCATGAGATACTGCCGAATTGCCACGAAAGTACGATAAACGCAAAATTGGTTTGTACTGGACCCTCGACATTAAGTGTGAAAATGTTGGTGTTTGAAGCAAAGAATCTGACTTACGAAAACTCATTCACTTCTAACATTTTAGTTCTTGGCATAAGCGGGTAACATGTTAGGTACTGTCGTCATTTTTTCGATAAGGAATGTGTAAGTATTATTTATCGCCACACAAATGGCAGAAACAAATTCAAACGACAAAAGCATAAAAAAGTCTAAATGATTTACTGAATCGCTGACTTGTATCGGTAAAGGTGTTCACGAAATGATGGCGTTTCGTCACAGGATGATTATTCAAAGAATCGTACGTTTTTTTTTCCTTTTTTTTTTTCGTGAGGAAGTTGGGTGTGCCACTTCATCTTCGTTTTTCAATTTCAGAAGAAGAGTTTTCTGGCAAAGTTCCTCGTGATGTTGAAGAATCAGGAGTAAATCCTGACACATCGGGATCTCCGCCCGAAACAAGGTCCCAATTAGCACTACCGTCTTCGTCACTGCTATTCATGAAGATTTCCATGATTTCGTTGTCCGGTAAATTACGCCCCGATATCGCAAAGGCAATATAGATAAACGTCTCACCAACGTGG
Organism: Schistocerca americana; assembly: GCF_021461395.2. Lineage (NCBI taxonomy): Eukaryota > Metazoa > Arthropoda > Insecta > Orthoptera > Acrididae > Schistocerca > Schistocerca americana. Next base: position 466,531,365 of record NC_060124.1, on the reverse strand, counting down.
AAGAAGTGTGGCCTAGCTCACTACTCATAAGCGGAAGGGATCGGGGAACAGGTAAAAACTGTAGTTGTACCTGACGTTACAAAGAAGAGCAGGTAACGACAGCACTGGCAGGAATGCTACACTCCTGGAAATGGAAAAAAGAACTCATTGACACCGGTGTGTCAGACCCACCATACTTGCTCCGGACACTGCGAGAGGGCTGTACAAGCAATGATCACACGCACGGCACAGCGGACACACCAGGAACCGCGGTGTTGGCCGTCGAATGGCGCTAGCTGCGCAGCATTTGTGCAGCGCTGCCGTCAGTGTAAGCCAGTTTGCCGTGGCATACGGAGCTCCATCGCAGTCTTTAACACTGGTAGCATGCCGCGACAGCGTGGACGTGAACCGTATGTGCAGTTGACGGACTTTGAGCGAGGGCGTATAGTGGGCATGCGGGAGGCCGGGTGGACGTACCGCCGAATTGCTCAACACGTGGGGCGTGAGGTCTCCACAGTACATCGATGTTGTCGCCAGTGGTCGGCGGAAGGTGCACGTGCCCGTCGACCTGGGACCGGACCGCAGCGACGCACGGATGCACGCCAAGACCGTAGGATCCTACGCAGTGCCGTAGGGGACCGCACCGCCACTTCCCAGCAAATTAGGGACACTGTTGCTCCTGGGGTATCGGCGAGGACCATTCGCAACCGTCTCCATGAAGCTGGGCTACGCTCCCGCACACCGTTAGGCCGTCTTCCGCTCACGCCCCAACATCGTGCAGCCCGCCTCCAGTGGTGTCGCGACAGGCGTGAATGGAGGGACGAATGGAGACGTGTCGTCTTCAGCGATGAGAGTCGCTTCTGCCTTGGTGCCAATGATGGTCGTATGCGTGTTTGGCGCCGTGCAGGTGAGCGCCACAATCAGGACTGCATACGACCGAGGCACACAGGGCCAACACCCGGCATCATGGTGTGGGGAGCGATCTCCTACACTGGCCGTACACCACTGGTGACCGTCGAGGGGACACTGAATAGTGCACGGTACATCCAAACCGTCATCGAACCCATCGTTCTACCAGTCCTAGACCGGCAAGGGAACTTGCTGTTCCAACAGGACAATGCACGTCCGCATGTATCCCGTGCCACCCAACGTGCTCTAGAAGGTGTAAGTCAGCTACCCTGGCCAGCAAGATCTCCGGATCTGTCTCCCATTGAGCATGTTTGGGACTGGATGAAGCGTCGTCTCACGCGGTCTGCACGTCCAGCACGAACGCTGGTCCAACTGAGGCGCCAGGTGGAAATGGCATGCAAGCCGTTCCACAGGACTACATCCAGCATCTTTACGATCTTCTCCATGGGAGAATAGCAGCCTGCATTGCTGCGAAAGGTGGATATACACTGTACTAGTGCCGACATTGTGCATGCTCTGTTGCCTGTGTCTATGTGCCTGTGGTTCTGTCAGTGTGATCATGTGATGTATCTGACCCCAGGAATGTGTCAATAAAGTTTCCCCTTCCTGGGAAAATGAATTCACGGTGTTCTTATTTCAATTTCCAGGAGTGTATATCCTGACAACAGTGAATCACCGTTCTATTGCGCTTGTCTACCTGGCATACAGGAAGTCGTCGGAACAACGTCGTGTATCTGAGCGTTGAAAGTGTTTCTGACGTTATGGCGTAGAATAGCACGTTGGCGATTCTTTCCGAAATTGCAAAGCAATATCGAGCATGTCAGATATTCTGAACGTGCGCTTGAGCGTTGACCAATGATATTGCAGAACTCGACCTAAGTAATATGCATGCCATATCTTATCTGTAGACCTAACTGGTGCTAGGTTGAGCCTGTTGATCACCAGTGCTTCAGTACAGATATAACGCTATACAGTAAACCTGTAATTTTAGGAAACAAATTGAAAGTAACAATTTCAGCGTGAGATACAGCTATTGTATATACCGAGTTATTCAGGAGGTAAGAACAGATTAGTTTTTTTTTTATTACAGCCAAACTACAATAGATAAAGACACATGCGCATGTCACTGGATTGAGAAAGGTTCAAAGTTTTGACACAGCTGAGCTGTTGTTTGTAGCAACATGGAGACCACACCACAATACAAATCCTCTTGTGTCTTGAAATTAGCTCGAAAACCATCCATCGTTCAAGTGCAACGCTCAAACCGCTTTCGATTTCGCAAGAAGGCATCTTCGCACAAGCAGATATGTGATTGGCATACAAAATTCTTGAAAGTTGGTTGCATGTGTAGTGGTAAGAGCACTGGTTGCCTATGCATGTTTTATGAAAACTTTGCAGGTATCCGAGACGTGTCCACAGGGAGCACTCGGAAGTTCGCAAGACGGACAGGCCAAGAACTTCAACATCCTCAAACAATGGTGTGGGGCGTTCTGGAACTACACCTGCCTATAGAGCCATATAAGTTGCAGCTACTGCAGCAACTGCGCCTCGGAGGTCATAACAGGAGGTACGAATTTTGCATTTCATATCTCCAGGATATGGCAGAGAACACTTTTTCCGAACGACTCATCTCTTCGGACGAATAGACGTTTCATCTGTAGGGTAAGGTGTCAGAATTTAGAGGTCACCAAATCCTGCTGTCATCACCGAACATGACAGAGACTCAACAAAACTGTTGGCGTTTATGCCGTTTCTGATCACAAAGTTAATGGACCTTTCTTTTTTCCGGAGGGAACTGTTATAGGACTCTCATACTCGGGTATAGAGCAACACTTGTTGTTTCCTCAACATCCCGCCCCCCCCCCCCCCCCCCACCAAGATCACTTTCACTTTCCTGCGTTATCTTAGTAACAATATCCCACAGCCTTAGATTGGAAGAGGTGAACAACAAAATCTAGGTAATCGTTTTTGTCCTCCCAGGTCGCCAAACCTAACAAATGGCTCTGAGCTCTATGGGACTTAACATCTGTGGTCATCAGTCCCCTAGAACTTAGAACTACTTAAACCTAACTAACCTAAGGACATAACACACATCCATGCCCGAGGCAGGATTCGAACCTGCGACCGTAGCGGACGCGCGGTTCCAGACGGAAGCGCCTAGAACCGCTCGGTCCCACCGGCCGACATCAAACCTTACATCTTGCAGCTTTCTTCTGTGGGAGTAAATAGCAGAGAGAGTCTCTGTCCCACATGTAGCAGCCACTCTTCAAGAGCTGAAAAATGGAATTGTTGAAGCTGTCGATTCAGTAAACTGAGACCTACTGATTCGTGTGTAGAATGGAACGGAATACGGTTTCGGTGCTTCTCGAGTAACGTATGGTCCTTGTGTTAAGTGTATGGTACAGTGTCTGTGCGAACACAGCGCTTTCAACCTTCCTCTATCTAGCGACATGTGCAATGCCTTTCCATTTTTTACAGTTTGTAATAAACAACTGAATCGGTTCTTCCTCTTTGTATCACCTTGTATTCGTGCAGCCATTCCTGATGGGAATTACCACATTCTGTTGGAAATTAGCATGGCACGATTCACCTCCTATCTTTGGTCACTACTTCTTTTCATTGTGTTCTTGTTTGCAGTTGCTTAGCGTGCTTGTACCAGCATTTAAAGAGTTGAATAATAATAAATGCAGTCTATACATTTCTCTACGATTCAGTTTCAAAGCACTCTGCTAAACTTTCTCAGTAACGATAAAAAGACATGCCTTTTTTCAGTGTCACTTAAGTTGAAAGTAGATCCATTTGGTAAGCGTCGATTTGCCAGCCAACTACTCGCCATTTACGTGCAGATTTGCACACATTAGACAAGTCGACTCTTTGCAATGTAAATTTAGTTTACCCATTCCGACTTCTATTATTCCACAATATTGAAAATTATTTGTTGCATCACCATTAATACAAGCACAACCCAAAGATCTGAAATTTTTCTGCTTGCCAATAACGGTTTGTCACTTGATTACTAACACATCCTGTAAACCAGTCGCAAAACGACTATCCGCAGTAGAAATTATAATGTATCACCATTACATGATTTAACTCCGACTTATATACAGGGTGGTCCATTGATCGTGACCGGGCCAAGTATCTTACGAAACAAGCGTCAAACGAAAAAACTACAAAGAACGAAACTTGTCTGGCTTGAAGTGGGAAACCAGATGGCGCTATGGTGCATAGGTGTTACGGGAAATTGGTGGGTTCACTTACAAGCTGGATATGTTATAACTTACGAAATCTGTGCATTCTCTCCCTCGCCGGATTTCGGACATTATAAAGGATAGATGCGTTGCTACTCAGTATTAGCATCCTGTGTCTTGTGATGACTAACTTTTCATTGGCTGTGCCTGTGACGTCACGTGATCTCCAGTGAAGTGCCTATGAGCTTATCTTATGAACAGGGATGTAAGGGACAGGAAAGGTAAGTCATCATAACATTTACAGTTACGACTCGCTGACCGACATGAATAAGATTTATGACCCTTTCACTCAAGTAAAGACGGCTGATACAAGAGCTGGTAGAGTGGTGTGAAATGCCGGGTCGAGATGTCCTACAGAATGGTCGCACTGGGTGATCCATCGTCTCGCGAGACAACTTCCCGGAGGGAGACCATTGTATACGGTAGCGACAGAGCAGCGCTACTGAGTGTAAAGCGAAATAAATCGTTACATACTTCTCATCAACAGAGGCATAATTTTTTTTTCAAAATATAAGCGAACCTGCTACAGGTTGAAAGTTAAGTGTGTATTTTGCTTTACGTTATGCGCGTAAGCAAGTCGATCAGCGAAAACAACCTTACGTTCCGTAAGTAAATGCTGCTGAAGCCGTAATTGCAAATTTTTATTGTTTCCAAATTCTGAACTGACATTAAATTTTTGTAGACATAAAACAAAAACTAAGTTTGGAATGAAAACCTCATGTTGTGTAACGGCCCGCTCTACGCTGACATAATGGTTCAAATGGCTCTCAGCACTATGGGACTTACCTTCTGAAGTCATCAGTCCCCTAGAACTTAGAACTACTTAAAGCTATCTAACCTAAGGACATCACACACATCCATGCCTGAGGCAGGATTCGAACCTGCGACCGTAGTGGTCGCGCGGTACCAGACTGTAGCGTCTAGAACAGCTCTGCCACTCCGGCCGGCTCTGACATAATGTGAAAGCATGAAGTGTCAAGTACTTGGAACTGGGAGTTGCTTAAAGCAATGTATTAATAATTTGCGTTCGACTGGCGTCATAGGATGCTACTCATAGCAAGATGTTATTGTATACGAGTGAAAAAAAAAAAAAACGTAAGCTTCCCCACAACCGCTACACACAATGGTTACAGTACAGTGAGGGCGGCCAGAAAAATGACGTAAACCTGTTTTAACATGATCAGTACGAAGCTGGACATATTTTAACTTTTTTCTGTAGGAATCATACCAAACAGTACATGTTACTCACTATCAGCTGATTTCAGCCGCAATGACCATTTATAAGTGATCGCCAAGTGCACATATATCAGTAGTATGCGCATATTATGAAACAACCCGGACGAAAGTAATCATCCCGCTTAACGCCGCATAGAGCCTCAGTATAGTTACACATATTTCTACAGGTAAGCTATACCATGTCCAGCACACAACTCGTCGACGAGTGCCGGCTGTTGTGGCCGAGCGGTTCTAGTCGGCGGCTCTCGTAGCCGAGCGAAGCAGACGTGCGGTGTGTGCTCTCCGCTGTCAGAGAGAGCCCGCGCGCCTTGTTTACTTTCTTCGGCGGACACTAACGTGACGCCGTAGCGCTACAAGACCATGGCAAACCAATACAGAAGATCAACCTTGAAATTCACATTTCGGAACGACTTTACCCGACCAAAGGCGCTCGAAGTCGAACGCTTTTTAAAAGAGGAAGCCAAGATCCCGGCTGCCGACATTGTCGGCATTCACTTTTCGATCTTCAGTAGCACGGTCTATGTAAAGCTCATAAACGAAACTACATGCGACAAGGTGCTTCGTGAGATGAAACAAGAACTCCCCTTCTGCCACGCAGATGGCAATGTTGGCAACGTCGAGGTTGGCCATGCCGCAATGGGACTACGGACTATCCGCATATTCGAACTTCCATTTGAACTCCCGGCGGCAGAATTTGTAGCGGCGCTCCGCCCCTACGGCACGGTACACGAACACGTGGCTGAAAAATGGACCCAGTTTAAAACGTATCCCGTACTCAATGGAGTACGCCAAGTGCGCATAGATCTCCAACGACACGTGCCATCCTATCTACAGATAGGAGGATGCCGGGCCATAGATATTTACGACGGCCAGCCGAAGACGTGTTCCGGATGCGGCGAAGAAGGACACCTTCGTTCCGAGTGCCTCCAGCGTCGGATCACACAACTCCCACCGAAGGACGTTGCACCACCAGCGGCGGCGCTCACGACGTTCTCCACACAACAGACACGGCCGACCGCTTCAGCGGTACAGGAATCACTTTCCACGGACAAAAACCTGGATGATCCGCCGACCTGGCCAGTGGTGGAAAATAGTACTACTACTCTGGAGCTACCGAACGCGACAGACATTGACGCCGGCAAGATGGCAATTGATTCCATTATTGTACCGACCGAAGCGTTTGTTCCGGCGGAGCGTGAGTCAGTGCCGTCTTCTGACAATGAAGGCCATGTACGGAAACAGCGATCACCGAAACGCCGAAAGCGCCGTCGTCGGACCGCGTCGGAACACAGCGGTTCGCATTCGGCCGGGGAAGAACAACTGACCCCTCAAGAAGCCAGCCGCGAAGCTGGGGCTGTTTCCACTGACTCCAACCTTGCAGAACAGACAGAAAAACATGCAGCTTTCGAATATCAGCCCATTGACAGAAACAGTGAGCAGCGGGAAGGTACCAGTGCAGGCAGCGAAGTCGCCCGGTCCCTTACTACCAACCATTCCGAGGCTATGGAACATGAACAGACATCCGCGTCCGCTTCGTGGGCCGAGGACGTCGAGACACAAGATCCCGACCCGCGGCCAGCTGAGGCGCCGCCGGATCATGCAGCATAAGCAGCACAGGGAGGACCGCGTTTGGCGGGGGGTGACATTACTTCCGATGTTCGCTTCTCTCCAACTTCAACATGGATAACCTCGCCCAAACAACGCGTTGCCAGGCTTACCGCCTGGCGACAATGAATATCAACATGATCAGTTCTCCTGCCAAGATCCAACTTTTGAAAGAAACAATACGAGCCATGGGAGTTGACTTTGCTTTCCTACAAGAAGTGAAAACGACTGCACTCCCGCACTTTTACGGTTACGCCACACATGTGACGCCCGGTAGCCCTGCAGACACCGGAGTGGCGATATTAGTGCATGAAGGTATTGAAGTTACCGACGTCACGTTTCTTCCCTCCGCGCGAGGAATAGCATTTACGGCACTCAACACCCGATTCATTAATGTTTGCGCGCCGTCGGGTACCACAAGACGTCACGACCGCGCCAGATTCTACTCCACAGATGTCGCTCCCCTTTTCCTTGGACGATACGACCACAGCGTCTTCGCCGGCGATTTTAATTGCGTTCTTCACCCCAAGGACCAAATCCCACATTACATGCGTTGTCCGTAACTGGGTGCGATGATCCAAGAACTTCACTTGTGCGACACGTGGGAAAAAGTCCACGGTAACCGCTCTGGCCACACTCATCTTACCAGTCATTCGGCCAGCCGACTTGACCGCGTATATGTGTCACAAGATCTCACACAAGGTGTGGTGGACGCCGAATTATGGCCTCAAGCCTATTCCGATCACAGTGCCTATATCTGCACTATACACCTACGCCCCCAACAAGTCTGGCGCAGCAATGGCTTTTGGAAGCTCAACATAACTCATCTCCAGGACCTGGATTGCCGTCGGCAAGTTGCAGCAACGTGGACTGACTGTGAACGCCGCCACCCACGATACACCTCGATCCTGGAGTGGTGACTCCTCTGTGCCAAACCAGCAATCCGTAGGACACTTATGCGATATGGCAAGGACGTAACTGCGTGGCATCGACAGACCCTCAATTTTTACTACGCGGCACTCAGGGACCTCGACGCCTTACCCCCTTCCCCGGAGAGACATGACCAAAGCAGAATCATGGCTCACATACTATCATTGACGAAGCGTCGACTAGAAGGTGCAGTAGTCCGCTCGCGACGGCACGACCGAACGGTTGCAGAGGAACCCACTATGCACCACGTTGTCGCGGATAAGCGCCGACAACGTCAACATTTAATCACACAACTCAGGACACACGACGGTCGCTTATGTACGACCCAAGCAACCATAGTAAAGGCGGTGGAGGATCATTTTCGTCATCTTTACTGTTGTGGCGTAACAAGACAGCCACGCCACACTGAAGTAGCCGAAAGGCACGCGTAATCTCACGCAGGCTAGATAGAGGTCTGAAACAGGATACGTAATGAATGGTAGCAAGAAAAATACGTAGCTGCTATTATACTTAACTTTTAATTCGTCATGTGTTTACAACGTTCTTGATGAGACATTTAATACGATCACTATCAAACTATGTAAGGCTAATGGCGCCCTGCCAGGTCGCCGCCATGGACCCAGCCGAAGGCCACTCCAACCGTCTCTCGGCAAATGAGAGAAAGGCTTCGCCAGTGTAGTCGCCAGCAAAGTCGTCCGTACAACTGGGGCGAGTGCTAGTCCGTATCTCGAGACCTGCCTTGTGGTGGCGCTCGGTCTGCGATCCCTGACAGTGGCGACACGCGGGTCCGACATGTACTAGTGGACCGCGGCCAATTTAATCTACCACCTAGCAAGTGTGGTGTCTGGCGGTGACACCACATTTACAAGGAAAGAACCGTCATTGACGAGGCCACTACTGAAGTGCTACAGCAGATAACACGTACTATCTGTGGTGTCACCGCCAGACACCACACTTGCTAGGTGGTAGCTTAAATCGGCCGCGGTCCATTTAGTACATGCCGGACCCGCGTGTCGCCACTGTGTAATCGCAGACCTAGCGCCACCACCAAGGCAGGTCTCGTGATACGAGAGAGCACTCGCCCCAGTTGTACGAGAACCTAGCTACAGACCAGATGTACGAAGCCTTTCTCTCTCATTAGCCGAGAGACAGAATAGCCATCAGCTAAGTTAATGGCTACGAACTAGCAAGGCGCCATTAGCCATACAGTGATTGTACTTAAAGTCTTCTGTGTATCGTCAAGACCGATGTACCACAAGGAATGAGTAAAGTTAAGTATTAAACCTGCTCCGTACTTTTCTTCTTAACATTAATTACGTATCCTGTTCCAGTACTTCACGCCCGTCTGCGTTAGTCTAGCTTGCCTTTTCAGCCATATCAACTTCACGGTGTCGGCCCAGCTACCGACACAACATTGGCGACGATTTAAAGTGTTCTTTCTGATTGCTTACATTTAATTGTCATGGCTTCGCCACATTCCCCAGATGTACTGTCCGAATTTTATCGCTTGCAGAATCAGCAGACGCAGGCGTTACTGGATGCCCTTGGACAGCTCGTCCAGGGTCAACGTACCATTCAAACCGATGCGGCCGCCGCCGCTTCTTCGCTACCGCTGCCACTAAACGCTGTTGCACCTCCCTTTCGACCATACGTGGCAGCCGATGAGACCTGGCACGAGTGGTCTCGCCAGTTCAACTTTCATCTAGCAGCCTACAGAATTCAAGGTAATGAGCGGCAGCCGTTTTTGCTTTCTTGTGTCGGTGTGTCCACATACCGTGTGATAGTGAAATTGTTTCCCCGACGCGACGTAGCAACTCTGTCCTACGAGGAAATTTTGTCTGCATTAGATGCCTATTTCAAAGAAACAGTTAATGTGGTTGCAAAACGGTATACGTTCTTTCGTACAAAACGTACGGCCGGTCAAACTAATAGGGAGTGGGTAGCAACATTGCAAGGACTTAGTAGGGACTGTGCCTTTGAATGTGACTGTGGTCTTTCTTATTCAGATACGATGGTGCGTGATGCAATTGCACAGAACGTTTCTGATGTTCGCATACGGGAGCAAATTTTGAAACTAGTTAATCCCTCCCTTCAACAAGTGATAGACATATTGGATAGACAGGACACACTTGACTGTGCTCAGGAATCTTTTGAAACTTCGCCAGCCGTGTGTAACATTAACCGGCCCGCTGGACGCGCTGCGCGGCCCGGTAACCGGGCCTCGCGCACGTCCGCACAGCTGCAGCCGCGCGCTAAGCCACGTGTGCCGCGCCAGCACACAAATGTAGTGAAATCGTGCCCGCGGTGTGCTACTAGACATTCGCGTGAACATTGCCCGTCACGCTGAGCTATTTGCTTTTTCTGCAATACGAAAGGACATGTTCAAAGTGTTTGCCACAAAAAGCTCAGATCAGACAATCACAATCATTCCAGGCCCTTTGCTTTGCGCCGGAATCGAACCAAGGACACTCAGGCTCGTGGACCTTCGCCTATGGACATTCATGTCGTTAATTCCGCTTCGTCCAGTGACACATTCTCTAACAGTCACTGTGATCGTCCCACAAAAACTGTGCGTCGACGTCGCCGGAAATCACGTCAATTAGCAAGTGATTCTGTACCAGTGTCTGTTCCAATTGCACAAAACAGTCGCTCTTGTCGTCAGCAGAACAATAAACTTTTTGTGGACTTAGACTTTGAAGGCAAAGTGATACCATTCCAGCTCGATACCGGAGCTGCAGTTTCATTGCTCAATCACGACACGTACAAACAACTGGGCAAACCTCCGTTGCGTTCCGCAAATGTTAAGCTAACTACATATTCCGGACAGAAAATTCCTGTGTTAGGACAGTGCAGCCTTCTTGCAACATACAAGGGACAAACAAAACTTGTGTCATTTTACGTTCTTCGTTCTTCTTCTGCAGTGAACTTGTTTGGTCTAGACTTGTTTCAGTTGTTTAACATGTCTATTGTAAATCAGGTCCTATCAGTGAATCAGACTGTGCCTACAGACAGTGTTTCTCGGCTGTGTGACGAATTTGCAGACATTTTTGCACCGGGCTTAGGTTGCGCTAAAAACTATGAAGCACATTTAGAACTGAAGGTAAACGCGCAACCGAAATTTTTCAGGGCGCGCAATGTTCCCCACGCATTGCGTGAGGAGGTCGCAAGAACATTGCACAATGTAGAATCACAAGGTGTGAGTGAATGTGCGCAATGCCTCTTCTCTTTCAGCTCCGCTTCATCGCGTACGCCGTACAGGTGTTCCGTTCGTCTGGACGACGGAATGCGAACGCGCCTTTCGCCAGTTGAAATCGGCGTTGCTTTCTAATACTTGCCTTACGCCATTCGATCCCCAGAAACCCCTTTTGTTGATGGTAGATGCATCGGATTTCGGGATCGGTGCTGTGCTTGCGCACAAAGTTGGCTCCCATGATCGCCCTATTGCCTTTGCGTCCAAATTGCTCTCGTCTGCGCAAAGAAATTATTCACAGATAGAGAAAGAAGCTTTGGCTCTCGTGTTTGGTGTTACTAAGTTCCATGATTTCTTGTATGGTCGTCACTTTACCATCATCACAGACCACAAACCTTTGACATCGCTTTTTCATCCGACCAAGCCTGTACCTCCACGTACAGCGCAGAAATTCATTCGCTGGTCTATTTTCCTCTCGCAGTACCGCTACGATATCTTGTATCGGTCCACTGCTAAGCACGGAAACGCCGATGCGTTGTCCCGTTTGCCTATTGCTGAGGATAAAGCATTCGATTCTTCCGAACTTGCTTGCATGTTCATTGATTCGGAAACCGATGAAGTGGTCGAATCGTTTCCGATTGATGTTCGTCGTGTCGCTACAGCCACAGCTGCTGACCTTGTCCTTGCTACTGTTTTACGTTTTGTTGCTACGCAATGGCCTTTGTCAAAGTCTCGGGTCGAGGATCCGTTGGTTCGCCGATTTTTTGCTCACAAGGAGAGACTTTTTGTTCGACGTGGTGTTTTGTTGTTGCGTTCTGATAATGATCAGTCCAGAGTCGTGGTCCCACGTTCGTTACAGTCCTCTGTTTTACGGCTTCTTCACCAAGGACATTGGGGTATAGTGCGAACGAAACAACTTGCTCGTCAGCACTGTACTTGGTTCGGAATCTATGCTGCGATTACGAATATGTGTTCTTCGTGCCCGGCGTGTGCCGAACAACAGTCCGCACCGCCGCGGAAAGTCTTTGCATGGCCAAAAGCCACTTCCCCTTGGCAACGCTTGCACATTGATTTTGCTGGTCCATTCTGGAATGCTCGATGGTTGGTTCTGGTCGACGCCTTCAGTAATTTTCCTTTTGTTGTCCGGATGTCTTCCACGACGTCCTCCGCCACCATCCAAGCGTTGTCTGCTATCTTTTGCATTGAAGGTCTTCCGCAGACTATTGTTTCCGACAATGGCCCACAATTCATGTCCGCAGAATTTCAGTCTTTCTGCCAGGCCAATGGTATTCAACATCTGACATCCGCGCCGTTTTCGCCTCAGTCCAACGGTGCCGCTGAACGATTGGTCCGGACTTTCAAGTCACAGATGTTGAAATTGAAAGAGTCGCATTCTCGGGAGGACGCATTGTTGCTCTTTTTGTCTTCGTATCGCTCTCAGCCCCGAGATGGTCGCTCGCCGGCTGAGTTGCTCCACGGTCGTCCTCATCGCACCTTGATGTCTTTGCTGCATCCGCCGCATCAGGTTCCTTTGCAGCGTCAGACTCCTGCTTTTGCTCCAGGCGACGTTGTATTTTATCGCAACTATCGCGGTTCACGGCGTTGGCTCGCAGGGCGCATTCTTCGCTGCCTCGGCCGCGCGATGTATTTGGTTTTGGGGACCTCTGGTGAGGTGCGTCGGCATCTCAATCAGCTGCGCCTCTGTCGTCGCTCAGGTTCTGCCGCTCCCCGTCTGCTTTCAGCGACGGTGCCGTCCGGTCAGCGCCCTGGGGGACCCATCTACTGGCTCGCCTCATCCCCAGGTGTTACCGACGATGCCTTCCATTTTGCCCCATGGCGACGCCCCGCCGCCGCCGCTGCAGCAGCAGCAGCCGCCGCCGCCGCCGCCGCTTGTTCTCCCGCCGGCGCCGCCCGCATTCGACGCTTCGTTGCAGCCGCCAAGCGCCTCCCAGGGTCACGCGCCGCCGATCGCTTCCCGTGACCAGCTGTCCTCCGCCATGGAACTCCCGCCCGCTCCGGACCACATGACGTCATCGCGCGTCGGCTACCCCGACGCAATGGAGGTTGATCCTTCGGTCCCTCCTGTCTCTTTACGGGCGCATACACCGCATGTTGACGTGCACCCTGGACTAGTTTTTCAGGCGTTTCCTAGCTCCCCTCGGACCGAATGGCCGGGTGCGGGTGGCACAACCTCGCCTGTTGTTAGGCTCCCCACCTCATCGCATACGTCAACATGTGGTCCTCCCCACGGCGGGCGGAAGCCTTATCCCACGACCGTTCGCCGATTTGCGGGGGAGGAATGTGGTGTCACCGCCAGACACCACACTTGCTAGGTGGTAGCTTAAATCGGCCGCGGTCCATTTAGTACATGCCGGACCCGCGTGTCGCCACTGTGTAATCGCAGACCTAGCGCCACCACCAAGGCAGGTCTCGTGATACGAGAGAGCACTCGCCCCAGTTGTACGAGAACCTAGCTACCGCCCAGTTGTACGAGAACCTAGCACTCGCCCCAGTTGTACGAGAACCTAGCTACAGACCAGATGTACGAAGCCTTTCTCTCTCATTAGCCGAGAGACAGAATAGCCATCAGCTAAGTTAATGGCTACGAACTAGCAAGGCGCCATTAGCCATACAGTGATTGTACTTAAAGTCTTCTGTGTATCGTCAAGACCGATGTACCACAAGGAATGAGTAAAGTTAAGTATTAAACCTGCTCCGTACTTTTCTTCTTAACATTAATTACGTATCCTGTTCCAGTACTTCACGCCCGTCTGCGTTAGTCTAGCTTGCCTTTTCAGCCATATCAACTTCACGGTGTCGGCCCAGCTACCGACACAACACTATCGACGAGGATACCGTGAATGCACTAACAGAGGAAATCTCACTCGAAGAAGTCGAAGACGCTGTGGACAAAGGTGCGGCCAATAAATCTCCTGGACCTGATGGATTGCCCATCGAATTCTACCGGACTTTCCGTGACATCATGATGCCTCGCTGGGTTATAATATTCCGCGAACTTATGTCTCCAGACCGTGTTGTGCCGCCAGCGTTTGTAGAAGGTCTCCTCATACCAGTACACAAGCCAGGTGGAGGGCTATCGATTAACGACTATCGGCCGCTTCCAATGTTGAACGACGATTACAAGATTTTCACCAGGATTATGGCGAGCCTTATTAAGAAGACTTTGCCGATGATCCTCGCTCCAGAACAGACGTCACAGGGGGGAGAAGCTAACATACACATGGCCACCGGTGACTGCAGGGACTTAATAGCGATCGCTTCTGCGTGCCGTCTGAGAGCGGCGATCGTCTCCGTCGATTTCAACCGCGCCTTTGATAGAGTGCACCAAAACTTCCTCCTACGAGTGATGGACCGTATGGGATTCCCCCCGGGCCTCATCGACACCCTACGGCGTCTTTGGACCGCAGCCAGCTCACACGTCCAGGTCAATGGAAGGACGGTAGGACCAGTACCCATTAAGAGGTCTCTACGACAGGGTTGTCCCCTTTCTACCTACCTTTATGCAATCGCACTCGAGCCACTCCTAGGGGGCCTTAACCACCGCCTATCTGGCATCACGCTGCGGGACGTCACCTTTCGCTATAGGACATACGCAGACGACCTGCTACTGCTGGTTCGTTCCAATGACGAAGTTCAAAGCGTACTAACCTGGATTGAGCGATACGGACAGGCCGCTGGCTGTCTTCTGAACATCAACAAGTCGGCGGCGTTGGACATTGGGCGTGGTCTCGGACCGGAAGCCCTCGCTCCCCTCCCACCAGTTTCTGATCTGCGATATTTGGGCATCACGTTCAAGAAAGATGTACGTAAAACAGCTGCAGCAAACTACCGACGGTTATTACAGATCATACGCGCAATGGTGCGACAGAACCTGCTCCGGGACTTGAATCAGCTACAACGTGTAGAATACTTGAACCTCCACGTAGCATCCAAACTCAACCACGTGGCACAGGTCCTCCCACTACCGCTGCAGATAGGTCGCCGGCTTCAGGCGGCCTTCAGTTACTACGTTTCCGCAAGTCATATCTTTAAAGTACGATACGACACTCTTACCCTCCCAGTGCACAAAGGAGGGCTGGGATTGGTCAACGTCAAGGCGAGAGCAGCTGCCCTTTACATGAGCAACATGAGGAAACGATGGAAACGTCAATATACCTCTCTCACGGGTCGTTTACTACAGGTTCTGATGCCAGCCTCTAACGTTCCACCGGTGTCGGTTGCGCACGTCGCACCACAGCTCTCCCATGTGTCGACCTTCATTCTTGATTACAGCTATGTCAGCTTGAACCTCTCCGCCACACGTCCACCTTCTGCGGGCTGTTCACCATAACGTGGTGGAAAACAAGTACCCTACGGTTCACTGGCCAAGAGTGTGGAAAACGATACACCACCACTTTCTGTCATCCACGGTGCGTTCGAAGTGGTATCAGATCGCCAATAAAAAATATGCCACACGCCAGCGACTTCACACTATTGGACTGGCAGACTCCCCTTATTGCCCAGATTGTCACCTTTTGGATACCGATGAACATCGTTTTACTTGCGCATCATCGTCCAGAGTTTGGCGACTATCACAGAAGATACTGGCTTGTTACCTCTGGGTCACACCTGATATGATTGACCCGCAGACCCTACTCTGTCCCGATGAAACTTACTTTCCGGCTGCAAAATATCATGTGCTTACATGGTTCAAGGGACTTACCGTCGCCTACATCTTTAGCGACGGAGAGAAAGAGCAGCTTGATTACTGGTGGTTCCTACAAAATGCTCACAATGCCCTCGAAAGCACACCGAAATACCGTACGCTCTTCGCAAATTATTTACGTAGCGTTTTCGTTAACCCCCCACTCAGCTGGGGTGTGCCAGGCTGTGGTTAATGTGCTGTGCCGCATCACACTAACGGCTCAACGTTCTGCCTTGTCAGCCATGACCAAAGGAAGAGACAAGCTGCTGCAAGGATACTGTTTTCCTTGAGGCACTAGCGAAGCAGAATGCCTCCGTTGCAGATGCCCTTCAAAGGCGCTATTGGAGATTTCAGATAACGATGGCAAGGCTCCAAGTGGAACCAGTTACATTATTGAAGAACCTTTTAGTAAGAATTACATCAGTGGTTTATATTTTTATTTTTTTGATTACTCTTTTATGCCACCTTTGTTGTTGTAACACTTACTAGTAACACTTACAAGGGGAGGCCGCCAATTGTGAAATTCAGATTCGATTCATACTGCGCATAATAAAAGCTCATGGCCAGAGGTATAATGTGGCAAAGCACCAAGATGCACTTCTCAGCCGTTGTCGAGAAAACCGAGTTAAAAGAAACCGTTGCGGTGAAATACTCTCTACGATTAATAGTTTTCTACAGCGTCGTGGCGCAGCGGTAAGCGCTCGGGTTTGTAATCCGAAGGTCGCCGGATCGAATCTCGCGCCATGGAACCTTTTTTTTTTTTTTTTTTTAGTATTTGTTTTTTGTAATTCAAATGTATATATATATATATTCCCGGCAATCAGTTGCAACAATTATGCATATAATAAGTTGTTGAAAGTCGTTTGTCGTGGAAGAACTGGCGACTTCGAACATCATTATGTTTTCCACAAATAAAGTTGTATTTCACAAATGTTATTAATTGTCTTCATAATGTTTACCACGTATAGTTAACGGAAGACGTAGAAACGATATTCCGAAACGAATACGTATAGCGTAAGCAAAACGTTCGAATTAGAATAGAGACCCCACGAACACAAATTTGCTGTGGCAGGTATGAAATACAAACTCCGTTACTCGCTCGTTACACTTGATGGACAGATGTTGAATGGGCCGAAACGAGCCGCCGCATAACAGCGTAGTTGCATGCTAACTTCGAAAGAAGGTAGATGCGGTCCCTAGCGCAACTTATAACATCGTTGAAAATCAGTGCGGACGTGAGAGTTTTGGTACACCCTGTTAACCCTTTTAGTGCCAAATACGATCTGATCGTGATCCAAATTTTCGGCGAAAAATGCCAGTAACGATCTGATCATGATGCCTTTCTCATTCGCTAGGAAATACTAACAACTTTGCCTTCAAGCGCGGAAAAAATGAATGAGAAAGGCATCACGATCAGATCGTTACTGGCATTTTTCGCCGAAAATTTGGGTCACGATCAGATCGTATTTGGCACTAAAAGGGTTAAACAAACGGAAAAATGGAGGCGGTACAATTGGAGAGCGATCCGCCTTCTCCAACATGCATAAGCAATTCATCAATAGTTTATATATATATATATATATATATATATATATATATATATATATATATATATATATATAACTCCGCCTAAGCCGGTCCCAAGCCCGGTTGTAAAAGGAGGAGGGGGAGGAGTAACACCTCGTAAAAAAACCTTAGTTCACCTGGCCCGGGTGATAGTACCTTGTGAGGGTCCCTTGCCAGGGATACGGCGAAGACCTCAACGGTAGTGAAGACGGAGATGAAGATCATCGGTACGGCGGAACTGGCGGAAGAGGCAAGCATTATCAACAAGATAAAGCATATTGAAAAGCCCAGACACGTCTGTGTGGCAACCACCGGTACTCTGGCCAGCGTCTGTTCACCATGTGAGGTGCGGCTGAACACCAAGCTCCAGGAACTAACAATCCCTGGTTCTAACTACCCGGCATTAGCTGGAACTTAATTACAAGCAGTATGATTCGTACAAGTAAAATTAATATTACCCCAGGTGGCCAATCCACTCGCCCTGTGGCGACAACCAAGCTATCGGATTCTGGGGAGCTTGGGCTCGTACGACAGAGAAAGTCGGAGTTCTCTAGTAAACGTCCACGAAAGTCCCATACATTTATTGGCACTTTTAACATTCAGACACTAATTCAGACAGGCAAACTTCATAATCTTACAACAGAACTCAACAAACAGAAAATTCAAATCCTTGCTCTCCAAGAGACCAGATTCACTGATTCAGAAACAATAGACTACAACAATTACCGTATCTTTAAAAGTAAAACAGACAAGAAAATTGGCAAAGGAGCTGCAATATTTGGCATGGCTTTTATTGTAAATAAGGACACCCTTGACTCTGTTATAGACATGAATCAAATCAGTAACAGACTAATGACCATGCGAATCAAGCACACCAACAAAATATATACATTTATTAATGTTCATGCACCTACCAACATTGCCAACAAAAAAGAACCGGAGAAGACAGAAAAATTTTGGGAAAAACTCGAAACTGAAATGTCCAAAATTCCAAAGGAGGATGTAAAAATTCTTCTAGGGGATTTCAACGCGCAAATTGGCAAAGAGAGGAAATATAAAAAAACAGTCGGTAATTACCCTGCACACAAATTCACAAACAAGAACGGCATGAGACTCATCGAGTTATGTCAGCAAAACAACCTAAAAATCGTGACAACATCACTTCGAAAAGACCCCAAGAAACAAAAAACATGGAGATCACCAAACCTTCAGCTTGGTGAATTTCAAATAGACCATGTTGCGATCTCCTATGACTTCCAGAAAGAAATACACGACGTTCAAGTCCGCAGAGGGGCAAATATAGATTCTGACCACTACCTTACCAGAGTTAAAATTAAATTCACTCCAAAAAGGAAACGCCAAAGGAAATCACCACTAATTCCCAAATTTGACTTGAAAAATATCAAGGAATCAGAAATTACAGAAGCATGGGATAAACAACCAACAAACAACTGGAAAGATTTCCGAACGAAAATTATACAGAAAGCAAGAGATTTGATTCCGTTAAAGAAAATATCCAAGCATCCATGGTGGAATTCGAATTGTGATAACGCATTAGAAGAGAGACAACAAGCCTTTTTAAATTACAATTGTGACAAATCAGAAACCACACAACAAACATTTTTCAAAGTGAGAAAACAAACAGCTAAAATACTTAGACAAACTAAAAGAAAATACCTTAATGAACAGCTAAACACAATTGAAGAAAACTTTAAGAACCACAACACTCAAGATTTTTATAAAATATTCGCAAATCAAATCAAAGGATACACTCCACAAAATCTCTGCTTCCGGAAACAGAATGGAAAATTGGCACTAACTAACAAAGAAAATTGCCAAGAACTAGCTAAATATTTCTCACAACTCCTAAATTGCCCACAACCAAGTACAAGATTCCCCAGATTAGAACCAGAACACACGAATGAGACTTCACTACCACCATCTCAAGAAGAAATTTATAGTCACATTAGAAAACTCAAAAATAATAAATAATCGGGAGAAGATGGAATTGTAGCTGAACTACTGAAAAACCTTGGTCCAAATTCGTTAAAAGAGATCACTAGCATCATCAAAGAAATTTGGCAGACAGAAAATATCCCAGAGGAGTGGAAGTGTGCACTAATTCACCCATTGCACAAAAAGGGAGAAAGATCAGACGTAAACAACTACAGAGGCATTTCACTTTTACCAGTTACCTACAAAATTCTATCTGCATGTCTCCTAAAGAGGGTACAAGAACAACTAGAACATACAATTTCAGACTACCAAGCAGGCTTTCGTCCTAATAGATCATGCCCGGAACAGATATTCAACCTTAAAACTATTTTAAAGATTAAAGCAATCAGGTCAAAACCAATAATCTGCACATTCGTTGATTTCAAAAAGGCATACGATTCCATAGACAGACAGTCTCTATGTCACATTCTCGAAGAACGAGGCCTAGACACTAAAACCCGAAAACTAATTGAACAAACGCTAACAGAAACCAAATCAAAAATTAAATTCAGAGGGGAAATTTCGGAACCATTCTCAATTAAAACAGGAGTAAGACAAGGAGATGGGATCTCACCACTATTATTCAATATAGTTTTGGACAAAGTTATGAAAGAGTGGGAAGTAACACTAAGGAAACAAAGCTTTTGGAAGCCAATTGAACTAGGAAGAGGTAAAGGAAAATTGAACATCCCTTATTTAGCGTTTGCAGATGACTTGGCAATTATAACTGACAGTGAAGAAACAGCAGTAAAACAAATTGAGACACTTAAAGAATGTGCTGAGAAGGTTGGCCTGCAAATCTCCTTTGAGAAGACAGAATTCATCTGCTCAAAATTAGATATTTCGAAACTAAAAACAAAGTATGGTGAAATAACTAGAGTCAAGCACTTTAAGTATCTCGGTGAAGTTATTGAACCAACAGGACTTGAGAAAATAGCACAAAAAAACCGATTACAGAAAATCAAGAAAGTATTCGGACTTATTCAAAATATATATAACAAGAAATGTCTATCAAAAGGCACTAAAATCAGACACTACAACACAGTCATCAAACCAACAGTCACATATGCAAGTGAAACACTCTCCCTGAATAGAAAATTAGATTTACACGAAATTAAGAAAGTAGAGAGAAAAATTATTAGAAAAATCCTAGGACCACGATACACACAAGATGGATACAGGCTGCAGACTACCGAGACAACCGAAAAAATATCAAACATCGAGGCAGATATCAGGAAGAGGCGGATGAAGTTTTATGGACATATAGACAGATTACCTGGAAACAGGTTAACTAAACGTCTATTGGACTATATGACATCACTTAAGGCAACAATACCCTGGGTAACTGAAGTTAAGAAGGATTTGAAAAAGGCAAAAATTGACATAACAAACACATCAGACCGGGATACATTCAGAAGAAAAATCGACAAGTGGAAGTTTACTCCAGAGATGGAATCTAAACCTTTCCGACCAAAGTGGACCGAAGAAAGGAAGAAGGCCTTTGGGGAGGCAATGAAGAAATACTGGGGAAATAAGAAGAACATTAAGAAATGTTAATCACCTGCTTATCGTTCTCCCATGGGGACATTCGCTAATAATAATAATAATATATATATATATATATATATACTTGAATTACAAAAAACTAATAATGAAAAAAGTTGCATGGTGCGGGATTCGATCCGGCGACCTTCGGATTACGAACCCAAGCGCTTACCCCTGCGCTACGACGCTGAATGGCATGAAAAATAGTAGAGAGTATTTCACCACAACGGTTTCTTTTAACTATCGATTTTCTCGACAACGGCTGAGAAGTGCATCTTGGTGCTTTGCCACATTACACCTCTGACCATGAGCTTTTATTATGCGCAGTATGAATCGAATCTGAATTTCACAATTGGCGGCCTCCCCTTGTTAGTTACTAGAATTCTCATTTGTACATGCTCCCTAAATGTCATCATATAAAAAAATAAGAAAAAGTGGCAACGAATAGCCCTAACCTTGATTCCCATACTTCCCCTGGTCTATAGGCAGCTCTCTGGGGTGGGTTTACTCAGGAGCCAACGCCTGAAGTGGATCAGATTTTTTTTGTTATAGGATGACAAGTGGCGGTGGCACTTAGGTTATTTATTTTTTTATTTTTATTTATTTATTTTTTTAGTTCCATTTTCCTAAGGGGCTTTTTAAGGGAAACAAGTGGTCCAAAAAGGGGGTAGCGTATAAAAAAAAAAAGATGGATAGAGCGTCTGGCAGGTAAGCAGGAGATCCTGCGTTCGAGTCCCGGTTAAAAAAAAAAAAAAAAAAAAAAAAAAAAAAAGCAGTTCTAGGCGCTCAGTCCGGAACCGCGCGACAAAAAAAAAAAAAAAAGTCGCGAAGTCCGGAACCCCGCTGCTGCTGCGATCGCAGGTTCGAATCCTGCCTCGGGCATGGGTGTGTGTGATGACCTTGGGTTAGTTAGGTTTAAGTAGTTCTAAGTCTAGGGGACTGATGACTTCAGATGTTAAGTCCCATTGTGGTCAGAGCCATTTGAACCAATCGTCAACGATTCCGTCGAGAAGAGGTGCTGAACTGCAAGGGATGTAGATTGCCACGTTTCGCCCGCTGTTGCAAATAGCCAAACATCAGGTTGCTTAATTGGACGGTAGAGGTGGGGTAGTGTGTCTGACTATTCTTCGAAATAGAAACATTAGCATGCAGACCTGTGGCAGTATTCCCATCATGATGAGAGGGAAGAAAGTCAACATTTGGCCACCGAGAACGTTGATATACAAACGCTGGTTCATGTCAGCGGTACATGGGTGGACCCAAGTCGTAGTACGAAGCTGACCACTAAAACATCACGGAAGCGCCTGCGGCATGAACTACTTCCTCCACACAATGCAGATCAAACGCCTTGCACCATCTGGAAACAGGAAAAATCGTAATTATTCGAACCACAGTGACGCCTCCAAATAGTTATTGCCCTCTTCTTGTCTAGTCTGACCCAACGGACAAGTGCAGATGTATATGTCTCTGAGAGTAATAGTCTCTTGTAATATACACGACTCCAGATAACCACTACTTCGAGAGGACTTGCAAATGTTCGATCGGAAACTGGTTGTCATTTTCTAAAGGGATTAATCTTTTCGCTTTGGAGTTGTCTATTACTGCCAAAGTGGCATTTTCTTCTCTGGTCCCCGCTGAACAGAAATTCTCTTACCACCACTGTCCTTACGGCGCATTAAGTACCCCCTATATTTTGCAACATTATTGACCGTCTATCAAGACTGCTCAATAACATTGTCAGTAAGACTATGCAATAATACTGTGATTCTGAACATGCACAATATAGACGCTTCGGTTGTTATAATTGAGCTAGTTTGTTGCCAGAAGAAGAAAGAAGCGGATGAAAAATTGGTTCAGGAACGACAGAAATCACTGCCCAAAACTTGAGAGAACTTGTGTTGAATAAAAAAGAATTCTATGATAAATATTTGTGTGTTGGGTTCAACATTCGATACTAAAAACGGTTCTACCGGTACATTGGCATGTCCATACGTAGGCACTTCACCTCCCTCCACACTCCCAACAACGCCGCAAAAATTTCTTCGAACGCCCTTATCGCCATTACGAAAGAATAAAATAATACAATGAGCGAAGCAGTTCGAAGAAGTCAGCGCTTATCCGATAAGCTACCAGGCCTTGCTACTGGCAATTCTTTCGAATACTTAAAATTTGAAAGTGCTGCTTCACCTTACAGTATCTGAGAGGTGGTTATAGAAACGTGTCATGCATGTAATACGTGCACTAAAGGATTGTATTCGTGTAAGTAGTGTATACGCCGAGATTATATCACTTCAATTAAATTATTAAATAACGTATTTCTACGTGGCTGTTCCCTATATTAACTGAGCTACAAATCATCCCATTCACCGTTCTAAATATTCATCTGCTCTCAAAACCCACAATGTCGACAACGATTTAGGCATTTCGACGTAGTCTAATAAAAATAAGCTCTTTCGTCTTGTTTTGAAATGTTTTTCTACATAACAACAAACCTAACCTTACCTTTTCAGCCTGTGTAAGACGTGAGTGTCAGTAAAAATGTTGTCAATACTATCCACAGACGACACAATATTTGTAGGCAGCGCAATTTATTTTCAAAGCTTCTGACATTCGCAATATTACTGCGCTGTCTCTAAATTTCATTCCTAAACAGTCAGTGTTACGACGCATATCCGCACTAATACAAACAAGGCGGGGGATAGTTGTGATGGCCGGTGGCAGGAATGCCAAGTGGTCTGTACATAACACTTTCCAATTAATTGATCACTTTATTTCTCAACATGAAAGACACATAACTTATTGTTATAAGGTGGTTCGGAGTGCTTTCTGTGCATCCTGAATGTAGTTACTTTCATGCACTACTACTACTACTACTACTACTACTACCATTAAGTCAGCTTTGACAGAGGGCGTTGAACGCTGTCTTCCACGAGATATGGCACTGCCCACTCTTTCCATTGGCGAGCGGGTCAGAGCCTTTTTGATGCCGTTTCGCTGCGCTGTGCTGGTCGGTGTGCAATCAATGCTTTACGCCTACACAGCCCTGCCCAGCAAGTTCCGCAGATCCGTTACCTTTTGAAATCATTTGGTTTTGAGTTGTCGAGAGACTGGAAAGCCACTATTTGCCAGCCATTAAAAATGATAAACACTGAAGGAGCATGGAATGAAGTACCCCTAGTCTATCGGTCATCGAGGCTCAGTTCTACAGTGAGATACCTTATTATAGAGGATACACTTCTGTATCCTAAATATTGCGCTATATAATCTTCTATCTCACCTACAAATTTAATCACATACTCTAATTCCTGTACTGTGTAAACAGAAAATGCAATATTTTCATGATTTCCTATTCTTCTTTGTGCAGTAGTTTCAACAGCCAGCAGTATTTATACCACCAAAACTCCGCTAAAAATCTTTTTTTCACAGCAGCTGGTTTCAAAAAAATGGTTCAAATGGCTCTGAGCACTATGCGACTAAACTTCTGAGGTCCAATCACCTAGAACTTAGAACTAATTAAACCTAAATAACCTAAGGCCATCACACACATCCATGCCCGAGGCAGGATTCGAACCTGCGACCGTAGCGGTCGCTCGGTTCCAGACAGTAGCTGGCTTCCACTGTAACGTCAGCGTCTGACAGATGGCACAGCTTATAAGTTTGTGTACCACAGTACACTACATCTTCATTCTTGCAAAACAAAAAACATCGCTGATTTTATACTGTGATGCTAATGGACCTTATGTATTATACAATACAATCCTTATAAAGCATACAATAATAATAATGTAAATGTCGCGTGACTACGGTCTCCAGTCGGGTAGACGGTTCGACGGGTGCAAATCTTTCGATTTGACGCCACTTCGGCGACTTGGGCGTCGATGGGGATGAAATGATGATGATTAGGACAGCACAACACCCAGTCCGAGGGTAGAAAATGTCCGACCCAGCCGAGAATCGAAGCCGGGCCCTTAGGATTGACATTCTGTCGCGCTGACCACGCTGCTATCCGGGGCTGACATACTACTACTACTAATAATAATAATATGGAAAAAACAGATGCCTATAAAAATCTAGGATACAGACAAAAATTAGGAATAGATAATACAAATATTAAAGAAGAATTAAAGAAAAATATAGACAAAGACTAACAGAAACACTGAAAACAGAATTGACAGCAAGAAACAAGACAAAAGCTATAAATAAATTCCTATGCTATGCCAATATTGACCTACTCATTTTGAGTAGTGAAATACACTTACACGATCACAATGCCTCAAATATAGAATACAACACATACATTCAGCAACAGAAAGATTCACATTAAGCAGAAAGGAAGGAGGAAGGCTGTCCAGGACGTTAACAATCATTTCCTCAGGCACAGTCCTCAGGTCTCCATAACGCTATTGAAAAAGGACTGCAACATATCGTGCGACATATTTGTGTTAAAGCAGTTTTGTGGATTGTGGAACTCAGTAAGGCACAATTACGTGGCAACTTGATTGCGAAACTCTGTGAAATTGTCTGCTTCAGCCCATATGCCGACAGATAAAAATTATGTTACGGCTTCAGTACGTGAAAAATAAATACTGAAAATTTGTTTTGTTTGCAATCTACATTGTTGAGAAATGTGAAGTATAAAATCAAGTCCAACGCAGGACAACTGCACTGCCATTTAAATGCAGCGAGTTTGAGTGTGGCCCTCTTTCCCATTCTTGCGCTCAGACAGCGTGGTGTGGCGGTGGGGGAAATGTACAGCGAAGCTTAGCGCTTTGCCACTCGTGGCAAGGCCCGGCCCACGAGACGAAGTCGTGGCTGCCCCTGATATAAATAGATTATTTGTTGGTTTTGAGGAGCTGCCGAGTACCAAAATGTATGACATAAATAGCTGTATCTCTTGACTGCATTAATGTAGAAGTTTAAATGTTTTACACCATTGGCTCTGAGCACTATGAGACTTAAGATCTGAGGTCATCAGTCGCCTAGAATTTAGAACTAATTAAACCAAACTAACCTAAGGACATCACACACATCCATGCCCGAGGCAGGATTTGAACCTGCGACGTAGCGGTCGCTCGGCTCCAAACTGTAGCGCCTAGAACCGCCGGCCAATCCGGCCGGCTGTTTTACACTGTTGAGGAACCTTAGACATAAATCTATCGACGTCAGGCTCGGTATCTCTTCCCTTTCCCGAGAAATAGGGGCCTTAACGGCGAGACATACAGACGGACAACAATTTGCAAAAAATAGTATCTTTTGCCATATAATTATGAGTGTGACATTTTTTTCAGATTTTTTTTTGTTTTACTTGTACTGTGAAACCTTGCTTCTTGCCAAATTTCGTTGTTATAAGTCCATGTAAAATGTACTATAAGATTTTAAGAATGAGTTTGCAAATATCAAAATATGTGATTAGAAGGCAAAATCTCTTGAGTGCATTGACTTAGACTTTTAAATTTTTTACACCGTAAGGGATTTTAAATCTTAGTGTAAACTTGACTCCTTCTAAACAGGATAGGTTACAGGTATCTTAACAGACGGAAAGACAGACGGAAGAAAAAAGTGGTCCTATGAGGATACCTTTTGTACAGATTGCAAACTCTGAAAATGATAAAACCTAATATAAATGAGGCAATAATTCTTCTCTAACGATGTTTGTGCAATTCATTGAAGTTGCTGACAGAATTTGCCAGGGAAGGCGTGACAGACGTCCGTTATGGAAATCTCTCCACTGAGTTGCCTATCTGTCGGAACGAACTAAGTCTATAAGACAATACGGAGCCACCGATTTGTTGCGCTCGTAGAGCGTATTACAAATCTAAATTTCGAGAGGCGCTTCATCGGCTGATAAGCGCCTTTTTGTTTTTTCAGTCAACTTCTGAAATCTTGAAGGTGCTTATGAATCACCCTGTACTGTTTCCATAGACACAACCGATCATTTCGATGTGTTCGAAGTTATATTATGTGAAACATGTTTCAGTACTCAGTGCCTGCCACGCATTGCGAATTGGAGATACCATACAGACCCCAACGTTTGGGTTGTCTGCAGTCACTTATTCCCGCACTGAAATATGAAACTTAACATACTCTACGGCTAGTTGGCGACAGCGTCTTTAACTATTATTCCAGAAAGTCCTGTGTTCGATCCTAGCCAATTCTCAGTTGGCTTAAATAAAAATCATCAAAAATAGCGAGCGAAGACCTCCAGTTTAAGACTTGACCCACATTCTACCAAAGGCCTTGACAAGAGGGCAGATTCAGGGCACCTTCTTATCCCTCGTGTGATTAATGCCTCTGTGGGTGGGATAATCAGCAATGATCAGTGGGATGAGGCCGCAGAATGGAAAGGAAACTACGCAATTAAAGGTAACGTGTACCCACTGGAGGCGCGGCATGAAGTTTAACTAAGGGCGATGATTTGTTTATTCTGCTCTCCGCGAAGGCGCTACAGAGGGGGAGGTGACCCCGAGAAAAATATCAAACACCAAGTAAAGACTGATACTTTACGAATCGCAGAGTGGGACATCAGGAGTGTTGTAGCGGGACTTTGAATTTCGCCGCGCTACACTCGTTCCCTCAGATAAAAATTATACCGTCGCAGCGGTATGAGCGCTCGACGGCAGAGAAAATACTAAAATTGTAACTCTTTTTTGTTTTTCTATCCGTTTTTTTTTGGTCTCTCGAGAGCGGAAGCTTAATGCAGACGTGATCTGATTAAGACGAAAAAACGTATTAATGTATAGACATTGTGGAAGTTGTTATGAAATTCGGAGGATGGAGAGAAGCAACTAAAATAAATTGCATTTAATATCAAGAAGGTTTTGGATACATTAGAAATTCCTGGACAATGAAACTTATTGCAAGATTTCGGAGCAGACTTTTCACGCAGAATTGAAGGAGATTTTTGAAGACCTGGACGCCGCACGAAAGAAGACATGTTAACCTGGTAAAGGATGAACTCTTATCTACGCCATTTCCCCCTGTCAGTTACATTTTGATATTCTCTGTTTCTTTTCAATAATTTTTGTAGTGGAAATTGGTTTAAGCTTTGCTCAAAAACGCCACAAGGACCACCCCAACAATAGCTTTTCCTAATCACGAAGTCCGGTAAGTTTTCTGTAATACGAAGCATTCTTTCCCTTTTTCACGGTCATTTACGCTTTTAAAAAACCCTTTTTATTCACCATTTCTTCCCACATCTTAAATCTTTTCAATCTCTTTCTTTTCTGCTCTTCTCTTTTTCTATTTTACTAACCACTACAGTGTGAATGTGATAGGGAAGTTAGAGAGTCTAAGAAGTCGTATGCAAATGTTCAGTCTAAATATATCAGAAGTCTCTGAAGTGAAAGAAACAAAATAAGAAGTTCCGGTGGGACAAATGTAGTGTAATATCAACAGCAACAGAATATGGTATATTCGACAGTAGAACTCTATATGAGAAATTAAAATTTGTGGTGAAGTCTTACGGGACCAAACTTCTGAGTTCATCGATCCCTAAGAAGGACAACACACACACACACACACACACACACACACACACACTCACACACACACACACACACACACACACACACACACACACACACACACGCCTGAAGGAGGACTCGAACCTCCATCGGGGAGAGCCGCAAGGACCGTGACAAGGCGTCTAAGACCGCGCGGCTACCCCGCACGCCAAACTCTATATGAATAACAGCGTATAGCGAAGAGCAATGAAGTTGAGCGACACGATTATTCCCATCAGGATCGAAAGCAAACTAGTGCCAACAAAAACAGTTCAGAAATGATAATACTTCGATTTATTTCGAGTCATTTATCTGGAGTTTCATATGTTTGATTACTTGCTGAGTTACGTTCCAGAGACTCTAGCGAGCCAAGTTCAAACGTCGTTACAGCTGAACATAGGGAATTATATAAAGAAAAGTGGATGTTATTATTGCATAGGCTATCGCCATCAGTCAGCTTACATAAGAGTTTTCCGTGCATCGTTCTGCATCATAACGTAAAAAACTTTACAGGAGGAAATAACGTTTCGGGCAAGGTTACAGTGGCCTTCTTCTGCGTCCACAAATCACTGTAAACTCGTCCGAAACTTTAGTTCTCCTGTAAAGTTTTCTACAGTATGACTTTTATGTTACAAGTGACTATTTAAAAGTCTCACTTCTGCTTTAGAATTTGTGGAGACTATAAGATACCTTAATTCTTGACAAAATATTACATTTCAGAAATATATCAGTGTTAACCGTGGCTATGTGAACACAAGATGAAGCAACTGTAATTTCAGGAAAATAAACAGCGAACGACTTATTGAAAACGTCTTTTTTATTAGATTAATTGATTAACAAGAGCAGCACAGGATGAAAGAAGGTATTTAATGGATGTTACAAAGTCACACCTTTCATTATCTTGTATTGTTGGCCGGAAATTAAAATCGATATTGCATCTTCCTTAATTTTTCGAGTTACGAATGTACGTACCAGTCATTCTTAGCGGTTAATATTAATCATTTACATCGTACTATACAAAAGAATTTTCCATATGTAATCAGGAAAGAGAAAAATAAGTATTAGTGGCGTACTGGCTATTGATACTTGAAGTAAGGGGTACAGCTATCGCTACTCACGTACCCGTACATTTATCATGTTTCATGCCATGAACATTACATTACACTTGCCTACGTCACAGGTAGAGGGTGAAGCGATATAGAGGGAATATGCGGCACGGAACGGGTAACATGTACTATGAGGATGACAAGAAAGTTGCAACATTTGTCTGCCGAGAATGATGAAATAAACATTTTGGTTCATTTCCACGAGAAGCGGACCTATGTGTCTCCCCAAAACAGCACCCAACAATCACTTTGTTAGTCCACACCCTCCAAGTTAATGGCCTCGCTGTGCCGTCTAATCACTCGAAGGCATTCATCTTTTGAAAATATAGAAAACCACTGCCCGTCAGACGACACCATCAGATCAGGTGTCTGTGTTGTTTAGCCCATCAAAGACATGGAGCTTCATGTGCTGCGGTGATCACAGACACTTTGGGGGATAGAGGATTCAAAATGACAATTGCATGGAGTCGCCCTCACAATGTTCGCTCGTAACCGGTTGAATTGGACATAAGTTCACCGACTGCAGCAGTTTCTGTTGAGCTTAGAAGCAATTATTATTGACAAAGCGTAATAACCTTCAATTATTCCTGTCGGCCAGAACGTTATGATCATGTCTTTGTTCCTTTTCCTGCACTTTAGTATACCGATACCGTGGCGATACGTGTTAATCTGGAGTTGGTCGTGTTAGTGGTATTGGATGGCCTAATGCCCTACCCGTGCCCATTATTATTATTATTATTATTATTTCGCTTTCCTGTCTCAGACGTTATGTCTAGTTAAAAATGGGAAGTGACGCGGACCTTGATCAAGCCTGACTTCCTTTTAACTGTACGGTATATGTTACATTGCATTTAGGAACTTTCGGGTAATTGAACCTGTATCAATAATTACAGAGTTCTGTAGTTGTATATATACGTTTGGATGTAGCTGTATTGCGTTGATGTACTGGTGGATATTGTGTGGTATGATTCCTGTAGTTGATAGTATAATTGGTATGATGTCAACTTTATCCTGATGCCACATGTCTTTGACTTCCTCAGCCAGTTGGATGTATTTTTCAATTTTTTCTCCTGTTTTCTTCTGTATATTTGTTGTACTGGGTATGGATATTTCGATTACTTGTGTTAATTTCTTGTTTTTATTGGTGAGTATGATGTCAGGTTTGTTATGTGGTGTTGTTTTATCTGTTATAATGGTTCTGTTCCAGTATAATTTGTATTCATCATTCTCCAGTACATTTTGTGGTGCATACTTGTATGTGGGAACGTGCTATTTTATTAGTTTATGTTGTATTATTTTTGCTACATTGTCATGTCTTCTGAGGTATTCTGTATTTTCTAGTATTGTACATCCGCTTGTGATGTGATCTATTGTTTCCATTTGTTGTTTGCAAAGTCTGCATCTATTTGTTGTGGTATTGGGATCTTTAATAATATGCTTGCTGTAATATCTGGTGTTTATTGTTTGATCCTGTATTGCAATTATGAATCCTTTTGTTTCACTGTATACATTGCCTTTTCTTAGCCATGTGTTGGATGCTTCTTGATCGATGTGTGGCTGTGTTAGATGATACGGGTGCTTGCCATGTAGTGTTTTCTTTTTCCAATTTACTTTCTTCGTATCTGTTGATGTTATGTGATGTAATGTGTTGTAGAAGTGGTTATGAAATGGCAATGGTGTAGCTGATGTATTTATATGAGTGACTGCTTTGTGTATTTTGTTAGTTTCTGCTCGTTCTAGAAAGAATTTTCTTAACTTGTCTACCTGTCCATAACGTAGGTTTTTTATGTAAAAAAAATTGTCATTAAAATTGGCATTACTTTGCAGATAAATCTGTTATATCAGCACATGCAGAGGGTCACTTTCAGCTGAAATGGCAGTCGGTCCCTAAATAAGCTGAGAAACAGGCGAAGGCTGATACTGTCCTCAAAACCATTATGAAACTATCCTTGTAATTATTTCGAGGTAACAATGAACTCTTCAAAACTCGTTTTAGTCTTTAACGCCAGTAAGCTTAGGTAATTGGACAATCTTTGTCAGAATGTGTCCCTTGTACAAAGCGATTTTCTTCATCAATGCATCCCCATCAAATCAGAATGAAGTTACCTCGCAATGTCCTACTGAGGGCAGTGTGCAACCAAGACAATTTCAAACGAGAAGACTGTAGTGCATTCCTTTTTTCATTCATTAATTCAACAGTAGCGAGTTTTCATTCGAAATATCGTTCCCAACGTGCACCTTGAGCTAACCAACGTACTTAAT
Source organism: Schistocerca americana (assembly GCF_021461395.2). Classification (NCBI taxonomy): domain Eukaryota; kingdom Metazoa; phylum Arthropoda; class Insecta; order Orthoptera; family Acrididae; genus Schistocerca; species Schistocerca americana. Next base: position 466,499,584 of record NC_060124.1, on the reverse strand, counting down.
AGTAATGTATGAGGTCTCCATACTCTTCGTTCAGATCCGTTGAGGAGTCTTGCAACTGTCAATGGAACAACGTGCGTGACTTCAGAAATTTATACACTCCTGGAAATTGAAATAAGAACATCGTGAATTCATTGTCCCAGGAAGGGGAAACTTTATTGACACATTCCTGGGGTCAGATACATCACATGATCACACTGACAGAACCACAGGCACATAGACACAGGCAACAGAGCATGCACAATGTCGGCACTAGTACAGTGTATATCCACCTTTCGCAGCAATGCAGGCTGCTATTCTCCCATGGAGACGATCGTAGAGATGCTGGATGTAGTCCTGTGGAACGGCTTGCCATGCCGTTTCCACCTGGCGCCTCAGTTGGACCAGCGTTCGTGCTGGACGTGCAGACCGCGTGAGACGACGCTTCATCCAATCCCAAACATGCTCAATGGGGGAGAGATCCGGAGATCTTGCTGGCCAGGGTAGTTGACTTACACCTTCTAGAGCACGTTGGGTGGCACGGGATACATGCGGACGTGCATTGTCCTGTTGGAACAGCAAGTTCCCTTGCCGGTCTAGGAATGGTAGAACGATGGGTTCGATGACGGTTTGGATGTACCGTGCACTATTCAGTGTCCCCTCGACGATCACCAGTGGTGTACGGCCAGTGTAGGAGATCGCTCCCCACACCATGATGCCGGGTGTTGGCCCTGTGGGCCTCGGTCGTATGCAGTCCTGATTGTGGCGCTCACCTGCACGGCGCCAAACACGCATACGACCATCATTGGCACCAAGGCAGAAGCGACTCTCATCGCTGAAGACGACACGTCTCCATTCGTCCCTCCATTCGCGCCTGTCGCGACACCACTGGAGGCGCGCTGCACGATGTTGGGGCGTGAGCGGAAGACGGCCTAACGGTGTGCGGGACCGTAGCCCAGCTTCATGGAGACGGTTGCGAATGGTCCTCGCCGATACCCCAGGAGCAACAGTGTCCCTAATTTGCTGGGAAGTGGCGGTGCGGTCCCCTACGGCACTGCGTAGGATCCTACGGTCTTGGCGTGCATCCGTGCGTCGCTGCGGTCCGGTCCCAGGTCGACGGGCACGTCCACCTTCCGCCGACCACTGGCGACAACATCGATGTACTGTGGAGACCTCACGCCCCACGTGTTGAGCAATTCGGCGGTACGTCCACCCGGCCTCCCGCATGCCCACTATATGCCCTCGCTCAAAGTCCGTCAACTGCACATACGGTTCACGTCCACGCTGTCGCGGCATGCTACCAGTGTTAAAGACTGCGATGGAGCTCCGTATGCCACGGCAAACTGGCTGACACTGACGGCGGCGGTGCACAAATGCTGCGCAGCTAGCGCCATTCGACGGCCAACACCGCGGTTCCTGGTGTGTCCGCTGTGCCGTGCGTGTGATCATTGCTTGTACAGCCCTCTCGCCGTGTCCGGAGCAAGTATGGTGGGTCTGACACACCGGTGTCAATGTGTTCTATTTTCCATTTCCAGGAGTGTATATTCGCACAAACTATTTCTTCGACTGCTTCATACCTGCAAATATAGCACAAAGTGCTCCTTGATTTACACAACAATGAATTCCGTCTGTAGATCATTGTAATTTTTGCTATTTCATTAACAGCTAAATTCTTTCTGCATGGTATTGCAATGTCGTTTCGTAGCAAGTATCCAGTATCCATCGCTTATGCGAATTGAGAAATCTCATCCTTCTATTCTGTCAATACCATTCATTTTAAATGATTGTGGCAAATAGATCGCTAGACTGCCTCTTTTTGTGCAAACAGCCACTGGACCTCTGAACGTCCTTTATAACACGAAAAAATAGCGAAGGGAAAAGAGCGCAGACAGCACGATTGCACAGAACACAGAGAGCTGTGCCGACCGAAAAATGCCGCACCGAAATGTTAAACGAAATGTCGCGCTGTTACGTGTACTTCGAAGAAGAACCGAGCAAAGCCCAGTAGCAGGCGGGGCCTTAGCCTGCACGTGGCCAGCACTCGCTGCACCCTGTACAGAACTGTCAGGGCGTGAGTCCTACTCGCAGTTCTCCACCTCTCTCTCTCCACCTCTCACTCCCTCTATCCCTCTCTCTCTATCCCCCTCTCTCCATCTATCCCTCTCTCTCTCTCTCTCTCTCTCTCTCTCTCTCTCTCTCTCTCTCTTTTCTTCCTTTATCCAGGGAAACTTTTCATGGTATTGCTGGTTTACTTCTACTGTCGTCAGTTCTTTTGCATCCTGAATAACAATCGTCGTCTTCTATTTCATGCATGTCATTTTCTAATTATTTCCTTACACAATTCGTTCACTCAATTTCAACACACTATAATATTCTTCCCTATTATATTAATATTATTCTGATAAACTATTCTAAATAGGCGGGACTTCGCGACTCTTCAGTTCCTCCCAGCATATTTTTTGATCGTAGAGTACACGGGTGTAGTGCCGGTTCATAGCAGCCAACTGGCATAATGTTTCGGCGATCAGACATGTCATCATTGTCAGATGCGCTGGAGTTCCTGATGGCGGGCGGTAGCCTTATATGCCCTCCCCCAATGGCCGTTCCCTGCGCGGTCCGCGCCCGCCTAGACGCAGGAATCAGCGTCTGTGGCAGCATCAGTGCAGCTGCTACGTCCGCCCAGCTCTCCAGATAGTTTTCGTACAGAGTGCCTTCTTATACTCAGTGCTGGTTCCATGCCTTGCTAACATTATGACCGCAGTCTCGGTCGATTAGTTCGTTCCTGGTGCGAATTTCGATGGTCTCTCTGATAACGCTGCCCCATTATTTAGAAGTCTGGGACAAGATCCCGGTAAGCTTGTAATATATCTCGTATTTTTCGAATAAACAGTGCTCTGCAGCCGCCGACTTGTTAGAGTACTTCAGTCGTGTGTGTCTTTGATGTTCTCGACAAACTATGCCGTGCTAAGGTCACGCGTCACATCCATTATGCAGCAGCCAAGAGAATTAAAAGCGGGCCAGCCTTGCCTTGATACGTGAGAGGGTGCAATTTACCCGCCACAGCCTTGAGTACCTCTCCCAGGAACTATTTAAACTACATCTGTAACTGTCCAATCATTTTAACTCCTGGAACTGGGACTAGATTGATGGTGTTACCTGGTGATAGCTGATTCAGTGCACAGGAAGCCCACAGAACGTCTGATATCAAAATTCTCACGTCTCTCTGACAAATAATCACTGGAGGCCCCATGCAAGACGGTCATCAATCTCACTGAAATAGAGCTGACTGGCGATGCTGTTTCAGTTCTGGAGAATGGCCTTAACTGTGCTCCCACCCCTAGGTCGGCGCATTTGAACAGGTTGCAGTGCGACTACCACCTGAACCAGCTGAAGAAGTACGCCGGGAAACCTGCCGTGATCTGACGAGAACTAAGCCTACGAAGTCGAATATTTCCATTCGGGGACTGAGAGAGTGCCCTGAGATTGTTGTCCTACCGGCTGACAAAGGCAATGCTATTGTTGTTCTTTACCATAAGGCCTACATTGAGCAGATGCAGTGCCTGCTAGATGACGACTCCTACAGGAAGATCAACGCTGACCCCACCAAGAAGATAGAGAACAAGACAAGGACGCGGATTTACCATAGGGTGTCGCCAAGAAATTGTCACCTCAAGGACCTCTACCGCCAAGACTTTATGGACTCCCTAAGGTCCACAAAGAGGGGGTGCCATTACGCCCGACTGTCAGCAATATTATGACACCTACATACTTAATCGCGAAATACCTGGCGAAAATACTAAGCCTGATCATATCCATAATTATGTGGATTTTGTAAAACGTCTGGACAATTTTATGACTCAAATAGCCTGGTGAGCTTTGATATTGTTTCGTTATTCGCCAGGATGCCTCTACAAAATCAGTCGAGCTTATTGGACAGAAATTTGACAAGAGGACCACCGACCTCTTCAACCATGTCCTGAGCTCCACGTGCTTTCTATTTAATGGAGAATACTATGAATAAACGAAAGGAGTCGCGATGTGCAGCCCACTCTCACCCGTGGTCTCGAATTTGTATATGGACTACTTCGAGGGGGAAGCCTTGGCGTCGTCCAGATGGAAACCTACTGGTTTTTTCCGTAATGTGGCTGAAATGTTCGTCAGCTGGCCCCATCTAGGGACAAGCTCCTGGGCTGCCTTACACATCTGAACTCGATACATCCCAACATCCCAATCACAATGGAGACCGAAGCAGAAAAAAGATTATCTGTTCTAGGCGTTATGATCAAGAGAATAGCTGATGGCACGTTGCATCACTGTGTTTACAGGAAGAAAACGCACACTAATCTGTATTTACATGCAGACAGCTGTAACTTCCCTTCTCAGAGAAATGGAGCTCTAAAACACTGGTACGCAGTGCGCGCAGCACCTCAGACGCATTGAGTCTTCCCCAGGAACTGAAACACCTCAGAAAAGTATTCTGAAAGAACGGGTACTCGGAGTGGCAGATTAGATGCGCTCTCCGCCCCACCACTACAGAACAAACTTTAAAAACGGAAGAATTCACGGAGGATGAACAGGCCTCTACATTTATTCCTCACACTGGCGCACTATCGGGGCAAATTGGACGCATATTTTGTTACTGCTCGCGAGGCTCCCTCCATCGGTGGTTCGAGTCCTCCCTAGGGCATATGTATGTGTGTGTGTGTGTGTGTGTGTGTGTGTGAGTGTGTGTGTGTGTGTGTGTGTGTCTGTGTTGTCTTTAGCGTGAGTTAGTTTATTGTTAAACTGGCGAAAGAACACCCCAAATGGAGTCTCCGAACTCTCCAGATAAAAGCATCTAGAAGTTTGACAAGAAAAGACGAATTGAAGAGATGGGAAGAAAGCATAAAATCTGAAGGATCAAAGATTGATAAATATTCGATAATTGATGTGTGGACCTATGACAGTGTCGTGCAGTCTCACCAAAATTATCAGCAAGTAAGTGTTCATTTTTATCACTCTAGAACTAATTTTCTGTGTCTTCAACAGCCTCATTCGAAGAAATAATTATATTAATAAAATGAAACTTTGATTTTACTTTTCAGGTAACTACCAAAAACCTACAGCAGTGGGCTTTGGCTACTGCAGGCCAGTTCCTATCGGAGGGCTTCATCTTCAAAGCATCGCTTTCATGGATAAAAAATTCCAACTACGGCACAGATTTCGGAAGAGGAAGATCACACGGTATGTGAGTTTGAGGGAATGTGCCTCTGCGGTAGAAACGCTGGAAGCCGCGAGGAAGTTTCAATTGCAAACGAGGGCAATCATCCCGAATTTCGAAAAAAAAATGTTATCAATACAGACCAGACAGGTTGCCAGTACCAGTCCAAATAAAACAGAACTCTCGCCGAAAGAAATTCGAAGACCGTGTTTGTCAGAAGGCGCGATACGAATAAGGTGACGCACTCGTACACGGCACAATATGCGAAATCATTGTGTGGCGAATTATTGCCGCACGTCTCTCTTTGTTTGCGAGTAGCCACGGGGAAGTTTGGACCACAGGTTCAGAATGCAGTTAACAAAGTAACGAAAGATCTTCCGAATGTCGTCACGAGTTCGAAATCCGGGAAACTTACCACGCAATTATATTATTAATTTTTATCTAGCGTCATGCTTCCCTTCGTGAAGAAAGAAAATTTCTTATTAATAATAGATTTTTTTGTGGAGAGGGGGGGGGGGGAGGGGCGGGTGAAACGAATTTTACCGATGATGATGGTCTTGGAACATGGACGGTTAAAGTCGTACCTCCGAAATGCACGCCAGTGTGCCAATCGTGCGATGTTTATTTCTACAGGAATGTTAAAAATTTCAGTAAGCTTGTTCAAAAATGTTCTCATTTAATCGAAAGAGAACAAGAAATTGCTTCTCGTGAAGACGCCATTAAAATACACTCGATACAGCATGACCAATTATCAGCGCCGATATTTAAGAAAATGCTGCGTTATGCATGATTTCCATCCAAATTATCGGCTGTACGAGAGGTTTTTGAAAATGTTAACGAAGTTTGTTTTTCCATGCAAAACCTCAAAAGACCTTGCGTATGCGGAAACATAGCATTTATTCAATGTAGCTGGTGGCGTTTAACTTTATATTTTCGACGTTTTTACGAAAAATACCATCTTGCAAATAGTACACGTAATTATATTAGAACAAATAAGCCCTCGGTCACGAATATTAAGTCAAAATTGACCAGGTTTCGAGGGTACTATGAACGTCGTCTTCAGAATTAGACTAATTGTTTTAAAACATTTTCACTCTGCCGTCCACCGAGCCACCTCTATACCACTTTCAACAGAAAAGTTTAATCAGGAGATTAATTTACCTAAAACCATAGCAGTCAATAATGAATATACGCCCAACATAGTGGACGTTATCCTAAAAAAGAAAACTGCAAGAACTACCACGCTCAACACCTCATGTACTGAAATTAACCCAAAAATCGTTTTTCTATTCCTTTCGTAGGACCCATTTCCTATCAGATTCAGCGCATGCTTCGCAACAAATACAACTGCAATGTTGCCTTCTCTACTAATAATAATCTAAAGAGAAACTTCATTCATAATTTGAAATCCATTCGCTCCCCTACAGAAAGTTCTGGCGTTTATAAGATCATCTGCGATAACTGCTCCTCCTATTACATAGGGCAAACTGAACGTGCTTTCACCATCAGATATAAAGAACATCTTTTGAGAATGAACGGCACCTGTCCCCTAAATTCATCCTTTGCCGATCATCTCTTAATTACCGGACACGTGCCTAAAGCCATAGGCGATAACAATATTCTGCATACCGAAAAGAAGGGGCGTAGCTTATATGTTTTAGAGGATTGGAGATTTTCAAACATCTCTCTCGTCATGATAGCCTCATTCTCAACGAACAGCTGCAGCTGCGAAATAAAAACTTTTTTCGAATGTATAAAGCCATTGCTTGATCTTTGATTCAGATTTCCTCATGCAATTTACCGAAATGTTGTTTTCCTGTTATATCTTTGCTGTTTTCTTGTATGTCATAACCAACGTTTTTCTTACGTTTCAAAATATATGCCTGTTTAAGGCAGATAAATATGTAACTTCATCCTGTTATTATTAGTGCTTACGTTACGCCTGAATCAGCTGCATCACAATTTCATGTGTCTAATTTAGAAAGTACAGTAGCCTAGTTGTTTTTGCGGCTACTAGATGGCGCTCGTTGCAACACCATGTTTACTTACCTAAACTTTCTAATGTGGGCACCTCAGTCTTGTTGAAACCCTTGTTCACTAAAGTACGAGCAGCCCTTAGCGGCTCGCCATCTTAATTACAACTATTCATGACGTCGCCTTTCCGGCTTAGATCATTTTTAATATGTGACTTGTAAGTACTGCATCTTTTTCCTGTCAGTACAAACTTTAATTTTGTTAAGGTATTATATATTTAATATGTTTTAGAACAGTTAGTCTAATTCTGAAGACCACGATCATAGCAGCGTCAAAACCTGGCCAATTTTGACTTAATATTTGTGACCGAGGGTTTATTTGTTCTAATATAATTCTGACACGGCCACTGAAACTTAGCAGCTATATTCAAAGGTACACGTAATGTCGAAAGCGACGATTAATTGTACATCTTTCGAAAGCAGTCTGTTCCGGTCAAAACTTGAAGGGAACAAGTTGTTTCGGGCGCCTTCCACGAACAAGGGATTTGTCAAATCACGGACAAGAATACATATTCACTATGTGTGTTTGGTCTTTTACTGGTCTATAGTTATAAATATTACATTATATGTGATAGTAAAAATTTGTAGACTGGCAAATAACATTGCAAATTTAATAAAAGTTCATCCGATTACACGTATTTTTCCCATTATATCAACTGTAATACAAACAGTACAGAATATGACTGCGTTGAAAAAAAGACTGACGAACAGGACTCGATCCAACGATTACGGGGCTTGAACGTTAACCACTCGGCTGCCACCGCTTCATGGTAAAAATGGCCAGGCACAGGTATATATTTGACAATCGAAATTATCTTGCGATTTTCTCAATAACGCTTGAGAAGTACGCTCTGCTGCTTACACATTTTGTTGTCCTCATGGAGTGCTACGAGTGTACGAAGTTTGCAGTAAATCCGCGTTTCAAACGTCGTGGTCTCCTCTTGTAAGTTAGATTAAGTAGTGTGTAAGCTTAGGGACCGATGACATCAGCAGTTTGGTCCCATAAGATCTTACCACAAATTTCCAAATTTATTGGGAAGTGTGAAAGATGATGACTTGCGGAAGGCCGGAGTAAACCAGATTCCCTGTCAGTGTGGTAAGGCTTGTATCGGACAAACAGCGTGCACTACCAAAAATAGTTGCCGATAACATCGAAGGCACACACGGCTGAACTTTCCTAACAAGTCAGCGGTCGCAGAGCACTGTTTGTTCGGAAAACACGACATGGATTACGAGCTTACCAAGATCTTGTCCCAGGCTTCTAAATAACGGGACAGCGTTGTCAGAGAGACCATAGAAATTCGCACCAGGAAAGAACTCATCAACCGAGACTGTTACTATAATCTTAGCAAGGCGTGGGAACCAGCAGTGAGTATAATTAAGAAGCCACTCAGCAACGAAAACGATCTGGCGAGCTGGGCGGACGTAGCAACTGCACCGACGCTGCCACAGACGCTGACCCCTGCGTCTCCACGACTGTTGATGGGCGCCCACGGGGACGGACCGCGGAGAGAGCAGTCTGTGGGGGGGATGGCATATAAGGCTACCGCGCACCGTCAGGAGCTCAGTGCGTCAGCGCACCTGACGATGGCGACATGTCTGTTCTCCGAAATATTGTGCCCGTTGGACACTATGAACTGGCAGTACACCCGTGGTCTCTTCGCTCATGTAGGACTTTCATTACATTGATCTTCCTAGTCGTTAACTGCAACTGGCAAAATTACGTCACTGGTGAAACTTAGATATGTCATACATTCCTGCTGAACTACAATACCCTCACCGAATTCCCCTTTTGTTTACCTGACTTCTTGCTTATTCCACAGAGTGAGTAAAGTGGAGGACATGCTACAAACAACTATGTCTCAGTTTTTTCTCAATAATTCCGTACTTACATGACGTATTATTTTACCAGCTTAAAACTTGTCTCGAAAGCAGTCTGCAGCCTTTTGCTTCCTGTTTTTGTAACCCTTTAATTTCCGAAAAATTTATTCCTTTTGGATCTGTCAAGAGATTTTTCTAAATGTTAGAAAGCTAAAAATCTCTGTTTTAGATAAATTTTATATCACGATATTGTATTATAAGATCGACTCCATTATGAGCTAAGAAGCTAATCATTGTAACGGATAGCATAACGTATCCAGAATGAGATTTTCACTCTGCAGCGGAGTGTGCGCTGATGTGAAACTTCCTGGCTGATTAAAACTGTGTGCCCGACCGAGACTCGAACTCGGGACCTTTGCCTTTCGCGGGCAAGTGCTCTACCATCTGAGCTACCGAAACACGACTCAGGCCCGGTACTCAAAGCTTTACTTCTGCCAGTATCTCGTCTCCTACCTTCCAAACTTTACAGAAGCTCTCCTGCGAACCCTGCAGAAGTACAGCTGTGAGTACCGGGCGTGAGTCGTGCTTCGGTAGCTCAGATGATAGAGCACTTGCCCGCGAAAGTCAAAGGTCCCGAGTTCGAGTCTCGGTCGGGCACACAGTTTTAATCTGCCAGGAAGTTTCAGCATAACGTATCTTTAACCGAAATAATCGTTGATGTTTCTTCGTGGTGGTTGAAGCCTGGCTCCGCTACAGACGGAGTCGGCTTAACAGACGCCCCGCAGTTACCGGCGTATGTGTTACTACGTGTGCGGGTATTAGAGAGACAGAGCGAGACTCCCGCAGTAAGCGGCTCTGGCCGTGCGGTGCTTTAGCAGATTACGGGGGATCCGGACGACTGGGTCCGCGATTTATGGCTGCAGTGCCTGGACGGCCTCCAAACGCTGCCGCTACAGGTCTCCATTTGTTGTGGATAGAGGACGACAAGGCCGTAAGCTCCTTGTGTCAACCGTGTGAAGGTTTACGTAGCGTCCCGTGCAGTATTTGTATTCAGTCACACTGGAAAGAAGGGTACTCCACGAAACATCACGCTAAATCCGCGTAACACCGCCTTCAAACAAGTTAACGTCTTCCATTTCGCGAGGGGGAGGGTATGCTATTTCCCTGAGATACGCCGTACACAGAGCTTCGTTTACAAGAAAAAAAATCTCACACTACTTCGAGAGGTAATAAGGGTACAAACTAAAAGGGAAGTTCCTATTATTATACGTCTGGAAACCAGTACCTGCTGGTATATGGGCTAAACTGTCGTCTTCTTCCGGTCTATCTTCGGTAGAAGTAGACACGTCATAGATAGTGCTGCGTATAGCTATCACGCGCACTGACACTTCCTCTTGCTTCAGTCCTCTTTGCACTGTGTCACGCACTCTTTCGAAAACACTGGCTCCGTTCGGTTTGCGTCACATATGTCGGTCACACATTCCTGTTACGTCTGCACGTTTTCAGTTATTTGGGCGTAGACGAATGTCCGTAAGTGTCTCCGTAGCCAGAAATTCAACGGATTCCGGTGCACTGAAGGGGGAGGCTATTGAACCAGACCACTTCGTTGCCCATGAAACACTTCGGTGATGTGGTATCATACGATCCGTGGAAAATGGAGTATACGTAGTAGGGCATGAATCACTTTCGTTGTGTCTCTGCAAGGGTAACGTTCTACAATAGCACTGGTAATTCATCACGTTGATACACAGTACATGCTAATCTCTTTGATGACGGGTGTAGCCATATGAGTACTCACCAACAAATCCAGCTCATTCTTTGATACTAAAGCAAACCTTTGTGCAGTTCTTCATTGGGTAAGTAGACTGTCTAGTGAATGAGCGGACGCCAATACAAGGGACCTTCCTCGCATCGGAATACGAAGCGCTGTGACGAACCAACACAATGTGCAGCTCATTCACAACTGGACTTTTGGCTGCCAAACTCATAACGGTGAACGAATTCTGAATCCGAGCGAATGTAGGTGAAACGAATGTGCGCAAAGTATTAAGACAGATGAAGCTGACTTCCGAGAATGTTGAGAGGTGCCTGCAAAGAACTAAAACACTGAACCCCCCCTCCCCAACCCGACAGCCCTGATATGGCGCCGGTAATTAGCACATCTTCGCAAAGTATTGAGAGAGATGAAGCTGAAAATTGTTTACGCCTGCTGACTTCCGAGAACGTTGAGAGATGCCTGCAAAGAACCGAAACACTTAACCCCCTCCCCAACCCGACAGACCTGATATGGCACCGTGTAATTAGCGCATCTCCGGTAGTCTGAAGGAATCTCTTAGCGGAATGAGATTTTAAAATGATGGCGTCACTGAAAAGGCTGAAAAATAGTGGCTCGAGCGTAATTCTCCTGACTTTTTCCATGGAGGTACCGCGACGATGAAAGGAAGCAGTGCGACGGGGACGTGTCATTTCCGCTCCTCCTACACATACGCTTAGGCCTAAGTTTTAGTTTAGGTGCAGAAAATTGTCAGCTTTCCACAATAGGCTTCTTGAAGTCAGTCACTATCAGTCTGTGAGAGCAGATATAGCTCAGTCAATGAAAATAAGTGCTGAAGAAACACCGTGTAACAGCTGCCAAACGAAGGCCACGTAACTCCAGCTTAGCGGTAGTATCTGTAAGTTCGTAAGAAAATTCGGGATTCTACCTACTTTGATAAAAGGTTTAAAATTCACTAAATCCTGCTTTATTCCCTGTGAAACAAGTTTTAAATAGCCATCAATTCCACAATTATTGGCGGAAAACAGTTCTCATTACAAATTCGCTTTTATACTGTTTGGCTACAAGTCTTCACACGTAGCGCAGCCAAAAACACACACGATCAATCAAATAAATTCCACAATCTAAGTAGTCAAAAACCCACACCTATTCGTGAGTTACCACATCACATCCTTCGATAGTCTTCTCTAAAATAATCGTTCCTCATAATATTTCGTGAAGTATATATTTTTCATGAATAAAATAACGAAGGGTGCTTTGATATCCACACCTGCCTATAATTTCGTGGCACGGATTACGCGGAACCAATGATGCTGGTGGCCAGAATTAATGGCGGCGCCGCGTCGTGTTGGAAAGAAACTGTGCTGTCCGAGGCGACATTGTAAGGCGGCCGGAGACTCAACCTATTTGTGTGTTTGTTAGTTTAGAAGACAGACTTGCTAATATTCTGCCACAAAAAGACGGTTTCTTTTTCTTTGGCGGGGTGGGGTAACCACCTCTTGGGTTTGCTGCCTTGGCATATTACGTGTGCTGGTTTATCTACAGTTTCGATTGATAAGGCCTTCAAACGTTATGCTGCGCTAGTATTAGTCTTAGTCGTAGAAAAGGGGAATTTTGTTAAAATTCAGTAAAGGCGCGACTGGGCGATGAAGTCTGGGGCCGCTGGCGGTGTGGCGGTGCCGGCAGCCAGTAGGCCAGGCAGAGTAAACATGGCACAGAGCTGCTGCGGCGTACTGCACGTACGATGTGTTGGAGTGAAGCAACAGCGAGGCAGGGAACGACAGCGTTGCTTTAAGTTATTGCGTTGTACGAGGCGAGGCAGCAGGCCAGAGCCAGGAGGGTGATGGGTAAATGGATGACATATGGGAATTTACCCGTGCCATAGTTTCTCTCTCTCTTTGACACTACGTCAGAAGCGGGGGGAAAAGCAGTATAAATAGTCAGGAACTTTTAGCTTGAGCGGTGTGCCAGATCAGCTGAGAGTCGTGTCAGGCGTTTCCTGGTCTATGCTTATGAGGGCCAGATTGGTAGCGATGTAGTACATATTCTATGTAAATCTGTACTTTGTTTCCATGTACTTGTTTGGGCTGTATTCCGCCTCCTGGGACTCAGCACTGGGGCCGTACGGATTACGGCAGCTGGGTACTTGGAGATTGCACGGTCTGCCCGAAGGAGAGCATTGGCAGCGGTCTGCAGTGGGTCCAGGACAGGCCACGTTCGCTTCCCATCAAGTGCACCGGGGTCCGGGCGAGGCGTCGCAGCGCTGGAGCAGCGCCAGTGTCGGCGGCGGGTGTTGCCATTAGGCAGAAACCACTAGCAGCAAGTTGCAGCATGGCGTCCAGGAGTGCGCAGGTTAGAGTCCGGTCCTGTCCTGGGAGCAGCAGCGGATGAGGGCCACACTTGACCCGTACAACCACCCTCGTCCCATGGTCGGGCAGAGATGGCCAAATGGGGCGGAGGGCAGCGGGGACCAGGGACTGTAACTGATGTGTTGGTAAATGTGCCAACACCTTGTAGATAGAGGAGGCCGAAATGCACACCATCTAACGCAGACGGGCGTGAATTCTGGAACAGGATAAGTAGTGAATTCTAATAAGAAAAGTACGCAGCTCTTCGAATACTTATCTCTATTCCATCCTTGTGGTACATCGCTCTTGATAATACAAATAAGACTATCTTCAGATACGGTTAATGGCGCCTTGCTAGGTCGTAGATATGGACGTAGCTGGAGGCTATTCTAACTGTCTCTCGGCAAATGAGAGAAAGGCTTCGTCAGTGTAGTCGCTAGCAAAGTCGTCGTACAACTGGGGCGAGTGCTATTCCGTAACTCGAGACCTGCCTTGTGGTGGCGCTCGGTCTGCGATCACACAGTGGCGACACGCGGGTCCGACATGTACTAAATGGACCGCGGCCGATTTAAGCTACCACCTAGCAAGTGTGGTGTCTGGCGGTGACACCACAGTAACAGTCTCTGGAAGCACAGGCAGCTATGCGACGCAAGACGCTACGCATCGGCGGCGGCGACCGGGGCGAGCGTGGCTGACTTCAAGCTCAGCGGCCTTGTTGACAACAGCAGCAGCGTCGGCATACCAGGAGTTGCTGAGCTGGGTGGACTCGCGGGACAACGCCGTGGGCGGCACGCAAGCAATAGGCTGCACCCAGCGAAGTACTGTAAACTATGTGAATAAAGGAATGCTTCCGAATACCGCTGTATCACTCTGCACTGCCCCTTGACGATATTGAACTTGCTTGGCCTACTGATGAGAAGCTGAGCTGTGGGGCCTGGCTTCAGCTCAGCCATCTGGAGTCCTGGTTTCGACCAGTGACACGTCCGCAACAGTTAGAATTCTTGCTTTTGACGCCACTTGATATGGCCCAGGAAGTGTGCGATATTTTTTCACTAGTGTGGAATCAACACTTTTAAGCCAGTACCCTGGGAACGAGTTGTAAAAGTGATGATGAGTCTGTCACATGTATGCATCACTCGTGTTGTATAATGATGTACGACCAGTTTATCGAATTGTGGCTGCAGTTGCAACGTAGCAACAGCAGCAGCAACAGCAGCAGCAGCTGCTGCTGCTGCTGCAGAAGCTCAGCCATAACAGCAAAAACATGTTGAGATTCTCCAAGTGTTGGCATCTCGAGAGCATTCGCAGCAACAGGAGCCGCCGGCCACGGTGACCGAGCGGTTCTAGGCACTTCAGTCCGGAACCGCGTGACTACTACGGTCGTAGATTCGAATCCTCCCTCGGGTATGGATGTGTGTGTTGTCCTTAGGTTAGTTAGGTTTAAGTAGTTCAAAGTTCTAGGGGACTGATGACCTCAGATGTTAAGTCCCATAGTGCTCAGAGACATTTGAACCATTTGAACCAACAGGTGCCACTGACCCCAGGACCCAGTCTGTCTTTCCTAAAATGTGGGGCAACTACCTGAAGTGTTCGTTGCTCTACTTCAAGGGGGCGTAAGTTAGCGAGTTTGTAGACAGGAGTGCGTTTCTCTTTCCTTCTAGTTCCTTTCTTTACAATTTGGTGAAAATGGTTTGTCGTCGCATAGTCTCCTCTTACTGAAAATATTATGACTTGTGTACGGCCTGAACAGCACATTTTGAGTGTAAATCGCATGTTGCGACAGCGCACCTTAATTTAAATCAGTGTCGAATGCGGCTTGATGAGTTGTATGCAGAATGGATGTAGATTTTGACTGCAATCCGGGTCGTGAATCTTACACGAAATCAATTATCCGCAATGCAGTTATTCGATTAGGTCCACATAAGTCGTTTCAAGGGAAGGCCTTAAATTCGTCTGACCCATGTGTAGATCGCTCGGCACAGTCAGCGCTTTGCTGTTAACTGTCTGCAGCGGCCGAAGAAGCCTATATTAATGAGTGCCACATAGCGATACTGGATTGTAGCGCTTCTGGTGGTACGCCGTCAGGCGACACAGGTCTCGTGCCCTATGTGCCGACATACGCCGGTCCAACTTCGTGGTTGTAAAGCAGTCCGCTGACACTCTGTTAAGCAACGTAATACGGTAGGCTCTAGGAGTCCAGTTTCCCTGTCCTTGGAGAAGCCTTCGCACGAAAGGCGCAGTGGTCATGCAATTCATGGTCCAGTACAGCAGACAGTAACGCCCGTCATCCCGTGGCGTTGATTATACTCTTAGACTTTGAAACGTCCCCTTTGAAAAATTTATACAAGTGACTGTGCTTAAACTGACACACAATATTTTGTTAGCGCAACGCAATCTGACTTTCAATAATCCCTACAAAAGAATGGGCCCTGACTAACATTAAACTATACCTTTCAATACCTTTCACAAATCACTTACCTCACAAAAATCTTCGCTGCTCAAGCTACTGCAATACAGCGAGCGCCACTACTGCCAGCTAAATAAAAGATTCAAACTACTGAAGGCACTAACTACTGATAGGGATAGTTAGCAAATGAAAGATATTAATAGAGAACAAACAATGTATTTACCTTGATATCATCATATATAAATATAGCAGTTCATGACAAATTTCAAAACTCCGCCATCTCTTTCCCCACATACACCACTGCTGGCGGCTCACCTCCAACTGCGCAACGCTACGCGCTGTTCACAGCCAGCTGCCTAACACTACAATGGCGAGTATTACAACAATGCGAAGCAGACACAGACTGCCCACAGCACAGCCAGTGATTTTCATACAGAGGTGGCGTTACCAATAAAAAAACCTAAACAGCCTACTTACAACTTTAGTGCTTGTTACTGTTGCCACACTCGTTATAAGTGGCGGAAATGTTCGCATTTAAATGATGTTTCTTTCAAGTGCAACCACAGTGGCCATACTGCTGTTCTAAGTGATAAGTAGTGTAGTGCGCTGGCTGCAGTGGCCAAGCGGTTCTAGGCACTACAGTCTGGAACAGCGCTACCGCTACGGTAGCAGGTTCGAATCGTGCCTTGAGCGTGGATGTTTGTGATGTCCTTAGGTTAGTTAGGTTTTAGGAGTTCTAAGTTCTAGGGGACTTATGACCTCAGCAGTTGAGTCCCATAGTGCTAAGAGCCATTTAGCGTAGTGCTCGCCATGGAGACCATTTTCTACTAAGGTGCTTTCCGTCGACGAGCTCACATATCTGGCAATCGGCTCACAATGTTATGCAGCAGTTCTTTATTTGAGGGGCTCAGTTGAGTTTCAGCTTGCGAGGCTACAGCCTTGTTTACCAACTTGGCTACGTATCATGAGCAGGTTAGCCCCCGTTACAAGCACTTAACAAAATATTAGTCTTCTATAGTCAGCAAAGAAGTCCGTTGAGTGGCAACTGGTTGTGGCGGTAAAATATAACAATGTGAAGAGCCAAGTCACATTCGGCTTCAGCATCAATTATTTCATGTGTTCGATGTCATTTTCTGGTGAATTTGATTTCAAAGTTCTTGATGACGTTAAGTTAGAGTCACCAGTCATTCTTTCTATGATCTTGACTCGTGTTTGCAGTCCAATCAACAGCTGCTCGGGCCATATTTTGGTAAAGCAAGGGATTTTTTTTATCCCCATTTAGCTTCAAGCCGTCTGCAACCACTAACTATAGCCGCGCTCGCCGTCTGTCGGATGTAGTTAAAGATTAATTACACGGACTACAGAATTAGGTGTTATTTTCTCAGTAGCATCGAGACAGAGGTCAGCGCCGTACGGATTTTAAATGGACAGTTAACTCCCATAGTGAGTTTGAAGTTTAACCAATTCTTGAAACAGAGGAGTTTTTGACGAGGCTGACTGGTGCACACTATTTTTTGAAAACTGATTTCAGAGATGCCTATCTGCAGCTACCTCCCGATGCTGAGCCGCAGCGGTTCCTCGTTATTAATATACCGTTTAGCCTCTATAATTTTACCAAATTTCCCTCTGATGTAGAGTCAGCTCCAAGGATTTTTCAGCTTTTCTTCGAGGAGAGAGTTCGACACATCCCAAAGTGTGCAACTTATTGGGATCATTTCATTATCACAGGTGCCACCTGGGAGGAACATTTGAAAAAACTTAAAAGCAGTGTTTCAGGTGCGGAAGAACAGTGCTCTGCGTGGTAACTTGAGAAAGGGAAAGCTTTTTGCACACAGTGTTAAGGATTTAGGGCATGTGCTAAGTAAGGAGGGCATTAAACCACTCAATTACGACGTCACAGAATTTGACAAGTCTCCCGTCTATCAGATATTGCAGCAGCTGCGGTCGTTCCTTGGCAACTTGAACTATTATAGCAAAATCATACCAAATAAATAGGAGTTCTCACATGCTCTCTATCACCTTCATAAGTGAGGTTTGAAATTTCTTTGGTCATACGCTTCCCATGAAGCTTTTATGCGGCTAGCACAATGTTTCCGCTCTGCCCCTTGTCTTGCTACGTTTCATCCAAAGAAAAGCTTCATACTGGCTGCTGACCCATCGTTGTATGGGACTGGAAAGTCACAGTCCCTCAGAAATCAAGATGGATCAGAACAATCAACAGCCTTCGTAACTAAGACTCTCTCACCTGCACAAAAGAGTTACTCATAGGCAGAGGAGGAGATGTTGGCTACTGTGTAATGTTTCTAAGTTCGACGGTATCCTGTGTAGCTCCAAATTTCCTTTGTTAACTTACCACAAATCTGTTACCATTTCAACGGCATCTATTCAGAAATACGTAACTCAGTTTTTAAGGGGTGTTTCATCTCCTTAACAAAAACGGGCACGTGTAAAATAAGGCTCCTATTTTGCTCTACACTACAACACATTAAAAGACGATCAAAATCGAAGTGTATCCTTGGGTAGGTTTACTTGTTAGCTCGATTTAAGTGGAAATGGGAGCCGTCACAACGTGAGGAAATTAGGATCATAGCATTCAACGACGCGCCGCTGTAAGAGCCGTACGGACCTCACTCTGCACCACTAGCCTCCAAGTTTTCCTAATCTCATTGCATGTGATGTTTGGGTTTTTGGGGGGGGAGAGATAATGACACGCTTCACCAATGCGCCCCCTCCCCTCGAACAGGTTTTCAGATTCCGGTAAACACCGCATAGTAACATCAGTGAACATAATACATTCAGACATGCCTGTAATCGCATGAGGCGTGTTTCACTATCGTCTGGATGTTTGAAGAGGGTTGTGTGCAGTGTGCAGAAAATATAAATGAAAATTCTGAGTCTCAACGTAATTGTATAAATTACTCCAAGATTATATGTGCTTATTATTCTTCTGCGTTAAAACCATTGGAAGTTGGCCTGTTACAGTCCCCATATTATCCTTAGGCTTTAGCGGCACAGGGTAGCCGGGATGTCAGGGGCGCCTTGTCACGGTCCGCGCGGCTCCCCCCGTCGGAGCTTCGAGTCCTCCCTTGGGCTTGGGTGTGTGTGTTGTCGATAGCGTAAGTTAGTTTAAGTTATATTAAGTAGTGTGTATGCTTAGGGACCGATGACCTCTGCAGTTTGGTCTCCTAAGACTTTACCACAAATTTCCAATTTTTCTTAGGCCTTCCAGTCCTCTTCGGCCTACCATGTTACGAATATGTAAAGATGTTCATTCCATTAACTTCCGCTGTGTTCAGTTTTGATAAGCATGCCTATTCCTAACATCGCTGTTTGTCTTTGATGTCACATCAGCTAGCCGCTGTGGCCGAGCGGTTCTAGGCGCTTCAGTCCGGAACCCCGTGGCTGCTACTGTCACAGGTTCGAATCCTGCCTCGGGTATGGATGTGTGTGATGTCCTTAGGTTACTTACGTTTAAGTAGTCCTAAGTCTAGGGGACTGATGACCTCAGATGTTAAGTCCCATAGTACCATTTTTTTAATGTCACATCCCAAATACTTAATAAATAGTGGTGACAAACACAGCAGCTGAAAATTCAGCCCATTAACAGAATTAGTTGGGTGTCGAGGATTACTAATCAAGATGTCCTAAGAAGAATGGGAAAGGAAAAAGAATTAATTAAAATTATTAAAGTAAGGAAGCTACAATATTTAGGCCATGTTATTAGGGGAGTAAATTACAAAATATTGCAAATAATACTAGAAGGGAAAATTTGTGGGAAGAGAACGAGGGGTAGAAGACGGACATCCTGGATTGACAAGTTAAAAAATTGGTACAACTGTTCAACGTCAGAACTCCTTAGATCAGCCAAATCAAGATCAGAAATTGCCATGATGACAGCCAACCTTCTTAGAGGAGACGGAACATGAAGAAGAAGAACAGTATGTAATTCGGTTCTGTAAAAGCCACATACATACACATGAAAGGTGTAAACTTGTTCAATAGAAATCTTATTTTGAAAATAATAACTCTGTGCTCCTGTGTGGAAACTGAAATCCACCCCAAATTTTACTCTCAGTCATGCCGAAGAAATAGTTTTGAGTAGTTGGTTGAACCTTTGGAAACGCAATGCATCTCCAACATTTCTGTCAGGGTAGGGCATGTGCTAATTACTGTCACAACGTTGACTCTTGGTAAGTGTCATCGAAGCGTACCAAAGAAGGCAGGCAGGCAACACCACAATTGAGGAAGGCAGGACGGAATATCTGGATTAGACATCCTGTCCATGGCTAGGTCATTAGACAGGAACCACAGCGTTGTAATGATGTAAGGAAATAAGCCGCGACCTATTCCAGTGAACCGTTTCAGCATTTCCTTTAAGCTGTTTACGGACACCAAAGAAAACTTCAGTCAAGATGGTCGAGCCGTGTTTTTAAACCATCTGCCTCCCAAGATTGTTTTGTCAACTGAAGGAAGCGCGCAACAGTTGCTGAATTAACAATACTTGTATTCAATAAAAAATTTCTGAGTTTGTGACCGCATTGTCAATATACAGGGTGTCGCATTTATCTTTATCTTTAGCCGTTAGGGGGCCACCAATCAGCATGATTGCCGTCATTGTAGCTTTTTTTTTCAATGATATGAACAGCAGTATGACTTTTTAAATGGCACCATGTATTTTTTATTCGGTAATTCATTTCCTCTCCTAATGACCTATTTCATGGCCAGAGAAGGAAGACTTACTGTGTATCAGCATGAAACTGAACAAATTATAAAAATCCAGGTATGGCATTTTGTACATCACGTGTTTTTTTGACACTCTCTATCGTTTGTTCTCTGTAAACCGGAATGTGTTGACCATTGCCTAGGTAAGTATTTATAAGTTTCGTTAATAATATGTTAACATGAAATTGTATAAGCGTGTTTATTTCAAAGGATGATAATCATCATTTTCACAGCTTATAGACCATCAGGTGGCGAGTATTCGAGAGTACTTGTAACGCTTTCCGGTGTATCGGCCTGTCGACGAACAATTAGCAACCTTCTACAGTCTTGTAACATTTTCTTTTGCACACACATCGCATCCAGATCGCTACTAACGGCAACAAACATTTTTAAAAGCCTGCTGTTATTAATTCTCTTCGAAGTCCCATGTCTTAGCTCAATCAAATTTATGCGCCCGTAGTAATTATTACTCACGCGGTCGCGAGATGGAAACTGAGATATGTAGAATCACTGTCCGCTGCCGGAACAATAGGGTTCGCAGTAGGTCATTGGATTAAATATTTTAAATAACGTCTATAATAAAAACCAGAAATCATTTGCGGTATCCTTTCAGGTCGTCATAGACGCGCAGGGTGGCTGCGCGGTATCAGGCGTCTTGTCACGGTCCATGCCACTCCGCACGTCGGAGGTTCGAGTCCTCCCTTGGGCACGGGTGTGTGTGTTGTCCAGAGGGTTAGTTATATTCAGTAGTGTGTAGGTTTAGGAACCGACGACCTCAGAAATTTGGTCCTGTAAGACCCTACCACAAATTCCAAATTTCAGTTCGTTTTGCATCCCAGTGTTGTCATGGAATAGAAGTTCCGTGTCTGAAGTATAAAAGGGGTAACCTAGGAATTTATGAACACGATACCACAAGGAGGAAACAAGAGTCCACTGAACGTCATGGACCGATGGTGCAATAAACAAGTGAAACGAACACATTGTGAGGAAACACTTGCACAGATTGCGTGATAAGTTCCTAAGCTACCCCACTGAACCCACATAGAGGAAAAGTGAGTGGTATCGAATTGCTGGGTGTGTGTAGGCTCAAATGGCTCTCAGCACAATGGGACTTAACATTTGACGTCATAAGTCCAAATGGCTCTGAGCACTATGCGACTTAACTTCTGAGGTCATCAGTCCCCTAGACTTAGAACTACTTAAACCTAACTAACCTAAAGTCATCACACACATCCATGCCCGAGGCAGGATTCAAACCTGCGACCGGACTGAAGCGCCTAGAACCGCTCGGCGACATCGGCCGGTTTGGTGTGAGTAGTAGAAGCGCGCTCCGATCATGAAGCAGACGCCTAATAAGCTAGAGCTGTTGTGGCTGAACGTTTTAAACAGTTAGTGTGGGAAAACTGCAGTGGCAAAAGGGGATAACGAAAACGGAATAACATTGAGAGGGAAGAGAACCTGTACATAAAAAAATGTAGAACTGGAAATTTGGAAATTTGTGGTATGTTCCATGGGAGCAAACTGCTAAGGTCATCGGCCCCTAGGCTTACACACTTATGCTAAGGACAACACACACTCCCATGCCCAAGGGAGGACTCGAACCTCCGACGGGGAGAGCCGCGGGAACTGGGGCCAGGCGCCTAGGGCCGAACGGCTGCCCCGCACGGCCTACACACAACTCTGAAGTGGCTTGAATTATGTCGTAAGTAACTAAAATATTTTTATGATATCGGTCTCTGTGTTCATTAGTAGTATCAAGAGGACGCGAATGGAGACTTTTAAAAATTTCAGTTTCTACCAACTCTTTAAGTAAAGCATCTTCCTTTGCAACATGTAGGCCAGAGCCTTGTGTTCTTTGAATCTTGTATGAAAATTCCTTCCCGTTTCACCAATGTATCTACTGTTCGATATCTGACACGTATTGCACTTGATACGAAGTTCACCACTATGCCGCTAACATGCTACAGATAATGTTAGTTGTTACTCTTATGAGTGGTCCACCCATAAGAGTAACAACTAGCATTATCTGTAGCATGTTAGCGGCAATTTGACCTGAAATTGGCCAGAGCCTTGTGTTCTTTGAATCTTTTATGAAAATTCCTTCCCGTTTCACCAATGTATCTACTGTTCGATATCTGACACGTATTGCACTTGATACGAAGTTCACCACGATGAGGAAATGGATCGTTCTTGACTTGAACGCTTCACGAGTCCTTAAGCTACCGCCAAATGTTTCCGGTATATAATACGCCGCAGCTATGTTGGTTGACGTCGGTTTCCTTCCAGTCCTCTCAGGTTCGTATTCGTGATATAGGATATTGGAGACAGAGTTCATTTTCTTTCGTTCTGCTGGGCTAGGAGTGATGCTTTACCGTGTTTTGTAAGCTTTTGCTTGTATTCTTTATTCATTTCATCAACCACAGCCAAAGAATACTCATTACATGGGCCAAAATATATTTTGTGTCCAGCTCCCTCTCAGATGCCTTGAATGTGAGGGGAACACTACTTAATCTATTAAGGAGGGACTTGATTGCAGCAATTTTATATTTGGACAGGTAGTTTAATGCCACATTGAGCACTAAATCGATAGTCTCTATAAATGACAAACTGTACCTCAGTGCTGTTTAACGTGATCTTCAAACCTAAATATGGCAAGGTCCCATTGAGCTGGTAGAAGTAATCTTTACATGGACTGCGTTAAATTGTTCCCTGACACCATCGGGGTGGGAGATGACCTCAGTCGGGAGTAAGATCCCGTCTCTTTTCTATTGCTTCTTTAAGAAGTTCTTAAATGAGTATAATTTCTTACTCGATACGTTACTGATTTTTTTGATGATTGCTTCCCCTAGTCTTCTAACACGTTCCTTTAATCCTTAGTTTGCCTCAGTTGATGGAATTTTAGTATTTCTAAACAGGTCGTCTAGGCAATAATAAGATTTTTGATTGTGAAACTATTGCGCGGTTCTTTCAATATACAAATTGTGCTTGTATAGTACCAACTGCCCTACTAGAAAAATTCTCCCGATTTTTTAAGCAACTGCCATTGCTCCACTTTTATGGCCCACTGAGTTGACCTCTGTTCATTTTCCATGAAAAGAATTTTTTTTCTTTTATGAACGGAATCGCGTTCAGCAAGCAGGGTGAAGTGACGCCCAAATTATTCTCCTGAACAGTTCACCTGTGATCCTGGTTATGCATAATTTAGGACCACACTACTGACAGCACAGCCTGCACAACACCGATGATGGTCAGCAGTGCCTTTCAATTCGGAGACACACAGTTCCTAACTCATTTATTAATCAAGCTCTTCTCTCGTAATCAGTGCCAGTGAACACTTAAAGTAATCCGCGTTTTGATTAAGAGCTGCTAATTCTCTTTAAGCGTTGTATTTGACTAACCATATGATAGATTTGTACAAAGTGTTTAAAATAGAAATAACGTATACTATCCGATCAAAAGTATATAGATGGAGTCGTCAGTATAAAGGGAGGAGGGAAGTATTGTGCTGTTAGTAGATCGCCGACCGGAGTGGCCGTGCGGTTCTAGGCGCTACAGTCTGGAGCCGAGCGACCGCTACGGTCGCAGGTTCGAATCCTGGCTCGGGCATGGATGTGTGTGATGTCCTTAGGTTAGTTAGGTGTAATTAGTTCTAAGTTCTAGGCGACTGATGACCTCAGAAGTTAAGTCGCATGGTGCTCAGAGCCATTTTTTTGTTAGTAGATAGTGATTGTGAAGTGGAAACGCGAATGAACAACCTCTGCCAAACAAAGACAGGCAGACTTCATGAACTGATGGACAAGGACCTTTGATTACTGACGCATAGGACGGTTATCTTACCTCATGGCGGACGTGATCTACTGCAATCTTGCCGAGGAGTGTGGCCACCTTCACGTGCACGTGCAGTCTAACAGCGGACTTCCGTCACATAGGAATCCCCCACGTACCTGGATATAGCACGATTCGTCCTGTCAGCCAATCTGAGGCTGTCTCAAACGAGTAATCGAATCTTCTTACTCTCTACAGTGATCGTTCAACATCAGACGCTGCTCACTTCCACTGTATATCCAGCCAGGTCTGGTGATAACACTAAACACGACCAACCCTAATGCATTGTAGTGGCTTTTCTACCTGTCGTAGAGAAAAGGATCTCTAAGAATTTGCCTTCCCGCCAATGGTGTGAACTTGTGTGATGTTACAGAGATATTCCAGCACGTCTTCGGGTGTTTCACTTTTTCCGCTGTAATTTTTATGTCCTACGATTTGGCTGCAGTGGGAAAGGATGCGACAAGCAAATAGGACTCCAATTCCTGGACATATTGGTACACAAGGTGTAAATTATAAGTTGACAAAAAAGAAAAACTCGAAAAATAAGCTTCACACGAAAAAATGTGTAGAATACGAAGTTGATTATTTTCGAGGCGGACACCTGCTGGTGCTAAAATTAGCACCCCTGGGGTGGGGCGGGAGGCAACTATAAAATTTCAAAAGGGAACCCACATTCTTTATTGCAGAAACAGATTCTACAAAAACAACTACGTACATTTTGTCTTAAACTTTTGTTTTGATTCTTGATAGTTGGCACTGTATTTCAAGAAAATCCATGTCCTCATTTTTGCGTGGAAAATGGTTACGGATAAATAAAAAATACTTATGTACTTAGTAAATTTTGATTCGCTAAAACTAAAGCTATCCCTCTCTTCCCACAGGAGGGAATAGCCGATAGCCGAATTCATCCCGAACTGAGCGTACGGTGTCTTCTGTCACTGAAGATACAGCAGCTCAGTTTCTTGTTTTTAGTTCATCAACGTCAGGAGGTAAGAGAGGAAAGTAAACACATTGTTTAACACATCCCCACAGGAAGAAATCACATGGTATTAAGTCTGGAGGTCTAGGAGGCCAAGAGTGTAAAGCCAGGTCTCGCGGTCCTGTACGCACTATCCAACTTTCTTTACAGAGGCACCCTGATTCTTCAAACTGTTTATACCACCATCGAATGTTGTTTGGTGGTGGTGGTTTACCACGAAATCGAATATGACACTCCCGCTGAACTGCGATCGCTGACCGAGTACGACTAAATTCAATAACACAATACACCTTCTGTTGCGCTGACTCCATATTGCACGAGACTGTCTGCACCCTCGTAGCGACATCTAGCGGATTTTTTCTTACACTCAAGACCATGCCGATTACATCTAGCGCTGTTTCAGTTACCTAGTGCCTTTTGTCTCAATATTATTACAATTTAAAATCTGGTCATTCTTTTTGGGACGCCCTGTATATAATAATGAGAAGCACTAGGCAGAGATTACTCAATCCAATTTGTGTTGGCAGTCCCGAGACTTAGTTACGATATCATTAAAATTTTTGCTATCACCTTCGACCTACCTCTAAGAAAACACCTTAATGCTTAACGCGAGAGGCTACTCCAACGCATAAACGCCGTGTATATATTTTTGCGAAGACGTATCTTCTACACAAAATGCTGCTAATTGCTGTTGCAAACGTTGCACGTACGAATGCCACTCCTTCTTCATCTCTTGGAATGGCAGAAATGCTGGGGCAGCAGGTGGGCATGCAGAGGGCTAGGCACTCGCGCAGTGACCAGCATACACTGTGATGTCGCAACCAACTGACGAACCATGTTTAGTTGGTGCTGCTGCTGTTACAACAATTAAACCAACATCGAATCCAGTGTATTCGCCAAACACGGAATGGACCAACTTCATCGTCAGAAATTGTATTAAATCAAATATACAAGAAGTACAAAGGCAGTGACAGAGTGCGAATTACACAGGCACGTGGCAACATCAACAGAATAATAGTAGTCTAAGGCCTCTCTGATAACATGCGACGTTCGTCATACAAAATCACGGAACAGCCCTAGTCGGTTAGGGGACTGAGTGATCACGGCTTAGGCGTGAGAGAAAGAGAGAGAGAGAGAGAGAGAGAGAGAGAGAGAGAGAGAGAGAGGGACCGGCCGTCTTGCTGGCAGCGGTTGAACCAGGCGCTCCCGTTTCCACCTCTGGACGGCGACGTCGAATACGAATTCTGCGGTCGTGGTGGCGGCGTATGTGGCACCGCCGGCACAAAGCGTACCAGCATAAAAAGGCTTCACAGAAATTGAAAGGAATCTACATTGCACTATTCACAGTGTCTCACTATCTTCAGGCAAGGTAAAAGGTAATAAACAGATTTCTAAAAAGTATGGATCAGTGTTCCACAATTGATACAAGATTATTGTTACTTTGCGCTGTTGTCTAAGGATTTACTATGTTACGTCGCGTCGCCTGAAACATGTTCCCAGTCAACATCCTCAGTACTAGGTTTAGTTCCGTGATAATGAGCCCACAATGTTCGTAGTGCATATTAACGACAAATATTAAGGTATTAGGTATTATAAAAAAGATGTGTTGTGGTATCTTACAGTAAAGTAAAAGATTTGAGCTTTACATTGCAAAAATAAAATACGAGACATTTGTTTCCTTTATAATTTAAAAGAAGCAGTTGATTTGCAAACTAAATGAAATATTTCAAAAAATGTTGAAAGAAATACCTTTTTCTGTAGCTGTGATGCTTAGTAAGCATTTATCGGCGTAGCTTCGATAATGTTACCAGCGTTACTATGTTATACTTCTAACTATGCGTTATTTTGTAAAGGCAAAGTTTAGTAGAGAAATAATAGATTACTCAATGTACTCGTTGCTATGACGACGTATGTTTTAGTTTGAATTTTCATTGTACTTCTGGTCGGTTGTTGTTGTTGTTGTCTTCAGTCCTGAGACTGGTTTGATGCAGCTCTCCATGCTACTCTATCCTGTGCAAGCTTATTCATCTCCCAGTACTTACTGCAACCTACATCCTTCTGAATCTGCTTAGTGTATTCATCTCTTGGTCTCCCTCTACGATTTTTACCCTCCACGCTGCCCTCCAATGCTAAACTTGTGATCCCTTGATGCCTCAGAGCATGTCCTACCAACCGATCCCTTCTTCTTGTCAAGTTGCGCCACAAACTCCTCTTCTCCCCAATTCTATTCAATACCTCCTCATTAGTTACGTGATCTACCCATCTAATCTTCAGCATTCTTCTGTAGCACCACATTTCAAAAGCATCTATTCTCTTCTTATCCAAACTATTTATCGTCCATGTTTCACTTCCATACATGGCTACCCCCATACAAATACTTTCAGAAACGACTTCCTGACACTTAAATCTATACTCGATGTTAACAAATTTCTCTTCTTCAGAAACGCTTTCCTTGCCATTGCCAGTCTACATTTTATATCCTCTCTACTTCGACCATCATCAGTTATTTTGCTCTCCAAATAGCAAAACTCCTTTACTATTTTAAGTGTCTCATTTCCTAATCTAATTTCCTCAGCATCATCCGACTTAATTCGACTACATTCCGTTATCCTCGTTTTACTTTTGCTGCTGTTCATCTTATATCCTCCTTGCAAGACACTGCCCATTCCGTTCAATTGCTCTTCCAAGTCCTTTCCTGTCTCTGACAGAATTACAATGTCATCGGCAAACCTCAAAGTTTTTATTTCTTCTCCATGGATTTTAATACCTACTCCGAATTTTTCTTTTGTTTCATTTACTGCTTGCTCAATATACAGATTGATAACATCGGGGACAGGCTACAACCCTGTATCATTCCCTCCCCAATCGCTGCTTCCCTTTCATGCCCCTCGACTCATATAACTGCCATCTCGTTTCTGTACAAATTGTAAATAGCCTTTCGCTCCCTGTATTTTACCCCTGCCATCCTTAGAATTTGAAAGAGAGTATTCCAGTCCTAAGGAAATGCAATCCGAAAACAAAGGAAGTAGGTTACAGTACGCTTGTTCGCCCACTGATTGAATACTGCTCAGCAGTATGGGATCCGTACGAGATAGGGTTGATAGAAGATATAGAGTAAATTCAACGGAGAGCAGCGCGCTTCGTTACAGAATCATTTAGTAATCGCGAAAGCGTTACGGAGATGATAGATAAACTCCAGTGGAAGACTCTGCAGGAGAGACGCTCAGTAGCTCGGTACGAGCTTTTGTTAAAGTTTCGAGAACGTACCTTCACCGAAGACTCAAGCAGTATATTGCTCCCTCCTACGTATATCTCGCGAAGAGACCATGAGGATAAAATCAGAGAGATTAGAGCCCACACAGAAGCATACAGACAATCCTTCTTTCCACGAATAATGCGAGACTGGAATAGAAGGGAGAACCGATAGAGGTACTCAGGGTACCCTCAGCCACACACCGTCAAGTGGCTTGCGGAGTATGGATGTAGATGTAGATGAACATTGTCGAAAGATTTCTCTAAGTCTACAAATGCTAGAAACTTAGGTTTGCCTTTCCTTAATCTATTTTCTAAGGTAAGTCGTAGGGTCAGTATTGCCTCACGTGTTCCAACATTTCTGAGGAATCCAAACTGATCTTCCCCGAGGTCGCCTTCTACCAGTTTTTCCATTCGTCTGTAAAGCATTCGCGTTAGTATTTTGCAACTGTGACTTATTAAACTGATAGTTCGGCAATTTTCACATCTGTCAACACCTGCTTTCTTTGAGATTGGAATGATTATATTCTTCTTGAAGTCTGAGAGTATTTCGCCTGTCTCATTCATCTTGCTCACCAGATGGTAGAGTTTCGTCAGGCCTGGCTTTCCCAAGGCCGTCCGTAGTTCCACTGGAATGTTGTCTACTCCCAGGGCCTTGTTTCGACTCAGATCTTTCAGTGCTCTGTCAAACTCTTCACGCAGTATCGTGTCTCCCATTTCATCTTCATCTACATCCTCTTCAATTTCCATAATATTGTCCTCAAGTACATCGCCCTTTTATAGACCCTCTATATACTCCTTCCACCTTTCTGCTTTCCCTTCTTTGCTTAGAACTGGGTTTCCATCTGACCTCTTGATATTCACACAAGTGGCTCTCTTTTCTCCAAACGTCTCTTTCATTTTCCTGTAGGCAGTATCTATCTTACTCCTAGTGAGATAAGCCCCTACATCCTTACATTTGTACTCTAGCCATCCCTGCTTAGCCATTTTGCATTTCCTGTCAATCTCATTTTTGAGACGTTTGTATTCCTTTTTGCCTGCTTCATTTACTGCGTTTTTATATTTTCTCCTTTCATCAATTAAATTCAATATTACCTCTGTTAACCAAGGATTTCTACTAGTCCTTGTCTTTTTGCCTACTTGATCCTCTGCTGCCTTCACTGCTTCATCCCTCAGAGCTACCCATTCTTCTTCTACTGTATTTATTTCCCCCATTCCTGTCAATTGTTCCCTTATGCTCTCCGTGAAACTCTCTATAACCTCTGGTTTAGTCAGTTTATCCAGGTCCCATCTCCTTAAATTCCCACCTTTTTGCAGTTTTTTCAATTTTAATCTACAGTTCATAACCAATAGATTGTGGTCAGAGTCCACATCTGCCCCTGGAAATGTCTTACAATTTAAAACCTGATTCCTAAATCTCTGTCTTACCATTATATAATCTATCTGATACCTTCTAGTATCTCCAGGATTCTTCCTTCTATACAGCCTTCTTTTATGATACTTGAACCAAGTGTTAGCTATGATTAAGTTATGCTCTGTGCAAAATTCTACCAGACGGCTTCCTCTTTCATTTCTCTCCCCCAATCCATATTCACCCACTATGTTTCCTTCTACCCCTTTTCCTACTCTCGATTCCAGTCACCCACGACTATTAAATTTTCGTCTCCCTTCACTACCTGAATAATTTCGTTTATCTCACCACACACCTCATCAATCTCCTCATCATCTGCAGACCCAGTTGACATATAAACTTGTACCACTGTAGTAGGCATGGGCTTCGTGTCTATCTTGGCCACAATGATGCGTTCACTAAGCTGTTTGTAATAGCTTACCCGCACTCCTATTTTTTTATTCATTATTAAACCTACTCCTGCATTACCCCTATTAGATTTTGTATTTATAACCCTGTATTCACCTGACCAAAAGTCTTGTTTCTCCTGCCACCGAACTTCACTAATTCCCACTATATCTAACTTTAACCTATCCCTTTCCCTTTTTAAATTTTCTAACCTACCCGCCCGATTAAGGGATCTGACATTCCACGCTCCGATCCGTAGAACGCCAGTTTTCTTTCTCCTGATAACGACGTCCTCTTGAGTAGTCCCCGCCCGGAGATCCGAATGGGGGACTATTTTACCTCCGGAATATTTTACCCAAGAGGACGCCATCATCATTTAAACATACAGTAAAGCTGTATGCCCTCGGGTAAAATTACGGCTGTAGTAGGAATGATATGATCGGTATGTGAGTTAAATGTACTCTTAGGACCGGCGCCAGCTTTTTTGCTAAGACTGGCACAAAGTAAGTAGTATATTTTTCTTGAGTAATAACACGGTGAACTCATTCTCCACTGCAGTCTTGATTTTCCACTTTCAGAATAACTGTTCCAATGTAGAGAATGAGTGGTCATCCTATCATATATTTACTTCATTATTATAAGTAATGTCCCTTATTTGTTATGCAAACCCTGGAACATTTCAAGTTTACTTTCCAAAAAAAAAAAAAAAATAGTAAAGAAAAAAAAAATACGCAGAAGAGGTTGACCCGTGCATGGCTCGCCTTTATCCCATTTATTGCTTGTCATCTTCCATTACGGTACTGCAGCCTCGTTTTTTTATTCCATTTACTGGCGTCACTAACTTCCTGTCTTACTTACCCGTGAGCGGCAGCAGCTGCGTGTATCGATAAGTGCACTGTCGTACCATCTCTGGAGCGACCGATAGTATTTCCGGGTCATCGTGTGTCTGGAGTCAGTCCGGGACGGACCAGCACTGCAATCATGTCGTAGCAGCAGTGAAATCGGGGACGGAGCGCCGGTGAGGCGGCGACAGCCAGTGCTCGCCGACCGCTGGCGACACACGTGAACTGTCCGATGGAGGGGGATTGGAGCGGGACGACCGTGGTTGGTCGTCCGGTTGGTCATCTCATCGGCCGACATATCTTTGATCCTTTCACCGTTTCTGGGCCTGGAGTTGGTCGGTTGGCGTGGAGCAGCAAGGAAATCTCCGCGGCGCAGAATTATAAAAAGGCGGAGGCCTCTAGCGGCGTCCACGCGCGGTTGGAGTGTGTGGTGCTGTTCCCATTGCTACGAGGTTCGTAGCTCACCCTTCCTGGACACGAAAGTTGAGTTTTGACTTAATCTACCAGCAGGTCACGACTGTTCACATTGTGTCGTTTGGAGTTCGTTGTCGACTGTTGGGACATTCCCGCAAGCAACAACGTGTGTTTTCAAGTTGGCAAAGTTTAGCCACCCTCCGGTGGAGTTTAACTGTTCTTGGTTATTTTGAATTGAAATGCACCAGTGGAATCTTCTGCCTTACGGTCGTTTACGTTCCGGTTACTAGCCCTGAACGTTCACGTAGATTCAGGCAGTGTATTTTTCTCATCGTGCTGTCGCTGTCCAGCTCGGTGTGTAGTTTGACAGCTCAATGTATAATTGGTCGTGGGTGCCAATACCTTCTACGTTGTTCCATTGAACTCCCTGTTGTGTGCTGGTCTGGGGAAGCGATAGTTACCTTGTCGGTGGGTCCGTTGACTGTCTGTCGGTTGGTTTGTTGTCGGATCGAGAATAGTTGGGCCGACTGCCTGTCTCACCCAAGCGAGCGTTAGTGTTTGAATTCCAGGCCGACCGTCGGAAACTTCTGAGCGCCGTTGGGTATACTACCTCTTCTTATTTGTTTGTGTTGTTTGTATTTGTATAGCTTCTAGCCGATTTTTAAATTAAGGTTGCTTTGCTCTTAAAGGTATCAGTTTGCTTGGGCCTTCAGCCTAATCGAAGAACTGTTTTAAGATAAGGCCTTCTGCCTTTTAAATTTCTCATTTTGGTTTGAGTCTCAAGTTATTGGTTTTCAGCCGATTTTAAATGAAAGTGGTCTTGCTCTTAAGGCATGAAATTGTATGGCGTATTCAGCCGGTTATTAAGTTCCAAAAATTAAGGCTATGTTGTTTTTTGAAAATTTTCTTGACTCTTATAATGTTTGGCCGAATACATAAAGTTGTATGTTCTAGTGTAACTGACAGCCGCTTATTTTGGCCCCTTTCAATAATTTAAACTACCTGTCCAGTCCTGCAGTTTAGCGGGCGTCCAGAGGTAACATATAGTGCACTTTCCTACCGTAGCTCCGTCTGGGAAGATCTTCCCTGTTTCAAGAAATGTCGTTAGCTAAATAAACATGATTATATGACTATAATGCTGGACATCCAGAAGGTGTCCGATACAGCTCCTCACTTCCGTTCGGTCATAAGAATGCGAGCTTGTAGAGAACCATACCACAATTTTAACTGGACTCGAAACGTGGTGCTGGAACAACTCAACAGGTGACCAAATGGGAAGATGTAAAATTTCCTTGGGGTATACCTGAAAAAAGCGTTGTAGGCAGATATCCTTTTATAATACTTTTAAAAATTCTATTTCTGAAGGTTAAAACTTCACTGATTATGAAGGACTGGCGATAGGGCAAGAACGTATATCATAGTGAAGTATTACACACAAACGGACGAAGATTTCAAACATTTTACGATTGTATGGTGGTTCTGTCTGTCATTCGTAACATTTATAACGGCAAAACACCTGTAACCAATCGTCTGGAGGGCACTAAAACGGAACGAAAAAAAATAATTATCTCAGGAACAAAATATTTCATGCAGAGAATCAGTGGATGCATTTCAAGGAAAAGTAATTCGCCAATTAAACTTGAAAATATGACTCTGTTTGACTGGGTGGCGAAAAGCTTGGTCTTTAGAACGCATATAATCATTCCATTGTTGTTAAGAAATATATATATATAAGAAATGTGCAACATATATGAAAGTTTCTCTGGTCTATAAAAATTACACACACACACACACACACACACACACACACACACACACACACACACACACACACACACAGACAGACACACACACACACACAGAGAGAGAGAGAGAGAGAGAGAGAGAGAGAGAGAGAGAGAGAGAGAGAGAGAGACGCATACGAAAATCTTCTGCTGTCAGACTGTGAAGTTATGCGTGTGTCATTGTCCACTCGTATGTCTCGAAGAAGCAGTAGATCTGCATCTGCTAGATTAGTTTCTTTGCACGTAAGGACTGTGAGTATGTACCGTATGAAGTAGCATGAACATTTCCGGGACCTTTCCAGCAGGTGAGATTGACAGCGGAATCGGTTAACATGGCCGCATGGTCAGCGGACAAAAGGACGTCTCTGTTTCCGCACGTTGCTGCGAGATTGTGCTCACATGTTTAGAGCAGGCCTTTTGTCTTGTGAGACAGAAATGGGCAGATTTAAGCGACTTCGTTACGTATTATGGTGAAATCGTTGCTAGCTTGCTGTCTATTTGCGTTATTGTGAGTTTCGAGTTTTTCGTGTTACATTACATTGTCATCGTCTCTGTGTGTGTGTGTGTGTGGGGGGGGGGGGGGGGGGGGGGTTGGTGATGAGAGGCTGAATGTGATGCATTCATCTGTGATGAAATGTTTATTTTAAATGCAATTTTCAGGTATGGAGGTAACTTCATGATACGTGCCTCCGGGACGCAGCATTCAAGACCTAGTTCTGCCATCTACCTGGCTCAGATCTTTCCCATTTACTAGATTTTGTATGATACAGACAAGACTCACGTCTGTATCACACAAATTGCATCTGAAAGATGTACTTTATAAAGACGCATAGCTGCGCGTGATCTGTTGTAAAACTAATGTTTTCAGTTTTGTCTTGGTTTAGCTCTTGTTAAAGTCTATTTAACTATTCGGCTGCGCTACGTGGAAGATTTTGCCACCACCATATTTAAAAATAGAAGCTAGTCGTGTTAATCACATACGGGCTATATTCTATATAAATTGGTAACGTTCCCAGTCATTGAGAACCGTTGTTATAGTCGCCTTTGGTCTTGTGATGTTCACACATGAGTCAATTTCCTGTCTAATAGCGCCACTAAAATAAACATTCACATATTTCACAGAGCCTCTACTATTGTCATACATTACGAAACCTTTCTGTATTCTTGGTATGTACCTGTCCAAAGGTTAATGAAAGATCCAGTTGCGTGAGATGTCTCGTATTGTTGCCTATTGGCACTTCCACGATGTGATATGCAGATGACATGGCCCTGGCAACATGAAAGTTTTGAACAGTGTGAAAACTCCCTTAACTAAGACCTCGGAGTAATGGGTAAATATTTCAGATCTTGGAGATTAATTCCCAACCCAATAAAGTCAGAAGTTACAGTGTTTCATTTAAACAACCAACAGGCAACCCGATCCCTTGACGTTACCTTTGCTGGTAGAAAATTAAAGCATAACCCTAACCCAAAATATCTTGGTATTAAATTGGATAGATCGCTTACATTCAAACCATACCTAATAGATACTGCTGCTAAGATACGTACAAGAAGTAATATTATTAGAAAGCTCGCCAATGCTAGCTGGGGAGCTGATGTACATACTCTGAAGATTTATTCTGTAGCGCTGGTATACTCTGTTGCGGAATATTGCAGCCCTGTTTGGCTTAACAGCAGCCACACGTCTAAAGTGGATACTCAACTAAACAATACCATGTGAACCATAACTGGGACCATTAAATCCACCCACTACCTTGGCTTTCTGTTCTCTGCACTATAGCTCCACCACATCTTAGGAGACAAATCGCCTTAGTTAATTAATTGCGTAAAATATCCTCCAATACCAACCTTCCAATCCATCAGGACACTGCCTCAAATCTTTGCCGACTAAGATCTAGAAGACCACCATGGAGAACAGCTCAAAACCTTATGACTACGTCTTACGATGCTATAGATTCATGGAAAAATGAATGGTCTCAGACCGGACTAATCAAGAACTGCAATGAAATATCACCTGGTGGAAACCTACATAGTACAGACCTGCCAAGAAGAACTTGAGTTATACTCAAGAGTCAGAACTGGTCATGGCAGAAGTATCGAGATGCTCTGTAGATGGGGCATACGAGATTCACCACAGTGCGATTGTGGACATCCAGAGCAAACGATCCAGCACATAATTCAGGAATGCCCTAAACGTGCGTTTAAAGGATCCACTCGAGAACTTTATGCAGCCTCCCCTGCAGCCGTCGAGTGGATGGAAAACCTAGACATAAAACTTTGAAGATACTCTATACATTCCGTATATGTGACTGCTGAATGACCTTATGGCAACAATTTCTATATGATAATTTTATCTTATCTATGACAAGATACCTTATTGTAACAACCTGTGTATGCCTACTTCATCCTCAATTGAATGTCCATAAGAAGAGACATTATTTATGTGTTATAATGTATGTTGATTTTGTCTTTATCTGTCTGTATGTATTTAAACATGAAACCATTTGTAATTGAAAACCACTAAATAAATAACTTCCACGATCAGAGAAAGTGTAATGCCGATTTTCTGTGCGCAGCCAGTGTTCTTCACCTCTTCGAGATACGTGAAGACGAGGCGACACAACACTGTCTGCTATTGCAGTCAATATTTGTCGATTATGTCCGCTCTTTGCATTAATTTGAGTCAGAATCTTTTGTTAATAAGCTTAGATTGTAGTTATTACTACGAGCTAGGTGCGTTGCCAAGCGGTTGCCGCCAAAGATGCTCATTAACAGTTACTAGCCAAACGATTTGCGTTTCAAAATAAACTGATATCTTTGATTTGCGTAGCACGTGTACTCTGAATTAATTCCTTCAGAACTCGCATGGGTCATTTAACACAACAAGATGATTATTCCCTTTAATACTGATGTGGAATAAAATATTACTGATGTTACTGTCAAGAGATAATATAATACACGGTTCACTTCTCGTTAAACTCTGTTCGAATTCGTAGAACACTACTGTTTTTTCTTAATTCGCTTTCTTTCAGCACACATTCTTAGACATGATTCGCTACTACGAATGGTCACACGTCAGACCGATGATAAATGCCCAAACAGGGCCTATAATCGAAAGTCAAGCTGCTCGGCAATGTCTGAATAGTAGCTATGGCAAGAAACGGAGATCGTATATAGGAATTAGAGATATGGATCCTTTATCGATTTAGATGTTCGGTGAATGTTATGGTTAACTCAGTTCTATCAGTTTTCGTACTATCGACAATAAATTTGACCAACAGATATTTTTGTTTTATTAGCTCGTCTTCAAATGAAGTTAAATGTTTCACGCAGTGACGCATGAACTTAAGAAACGTGAATACTCAGAACTGAAACGCCAAAAGCTCAGACACTAAAATCTCGAACACAAGGACTGTCAGACGCTGAAGGCTCCCAGGCCCCTTAAGATTCACAGACGTTGAAGACGTTAACAACACATGCGTTAGTTTTATGTAGTAGTCGCGAAACAGAAGAGATGTTCGTTACAAACACTTTAAAAAAAGCCCCTTCCTACTTTGCGTATAATACTCTGTTTCATTGGCTCTTATTATTCTTGTTGTAACGGCGACCAGAACGGTCGCGGGGTAGTAGTGACGGAAACGCGGCGGGACCCACGGAGCGGCCTGAGAACAACAACACAACAGGAGAGGACGGACACGACCAACGGAGTACGTTACCACACAACAAGAACGAAACAACAGAGTTACGGAAACCAAACAAGACAACCACACCCACTCGTAAAGGAAACACGAAAGTCAATACGCTGTCTAATGCGAGGCGATATGTCCTGAGACGTACGCAAGGTTAGACTGGGAGGCTGAGCGACAGGCAGGTGCTTAAGTACGCTATCGTGGACGCCGCTATTGGCCGCTGCAACCACGTGCTCCACTGTGGCGCCCTCACTATAAGTGCGGGCCAGGAGGCGCGCGCCGCCACAGCTTACGGCGCGATGGCGCAGAGACCTCTAGGGGTCTTAGACGTCCATGACGTCTGGTGGGGATTCAAATTCCGCGGCGCGCGGTACCAGATCCCTCCCCCCTGAAACTTGAGCATAGGGGCGATATGTTCTGAGATGTATGCAAGGTTAGACTGGCAGGCTGAGCTTTTTTTTTTCTTTATTGAGTTTCGATTCCCCCCAAAGGGGACAGGCTGGCAGCAGCTTAGTATGCCGCTCTTCAGCCTACAGACTTTGTTTTAAAAAAGATGAAGATAATAATAAAAATAGAAAATAAAATCGGAGACTTAAATGGTAACATGGCGAAAAATCGTGGAACTTAAAACATGGAACAAAGGGATGATGATTCTAATAAAATACATATGAAGCAGATGGGTAAAATAATAGATAGACAACTAAAAACACATCGACAGTCTGGTTTCTGTTAGCAAATGACATAAAATTCACACCCAGCGACAGAATGGTTTCTATTCGCAACACTTTGGAAAGACGAACAACACTGCACTAAAAAGTTGGCAAATAAGACATACCACAGCTGAGAGCAGGTGGTGGGAAACTGGACAGGTGGTGAGAAAATAAAAGGGGGGAAGGAGAAGAAAAACGAAGGGGGGAGGGGGGAAAGGAGCCGATGGAGCGTGAGGACCCATAAGAGGGGTGGGGGGTGCTGGGCAGACACGACAGGGAGTGGGGAAAGCATAGGAGTGGAAGACAAAAGGAAAGGGGGGGGGCGGGAGAAGGGAGGTATGGAATGATTAAGCAGGGAGAAAACATCATGGAAGGGGGGGAAGAGGGAGCACATGGAAAAGGGTGGAGGAAACGGTCGGGGTGGGAATCATAGTTGATAGGAGGGATAAATGGAGGGAGAGAGGGCATCATGCAGGAGGGGGAGTCAATGGAAGCCACCTTGGGAAAGGAGATGAAGGGTGTAGAGATGGAGGGTTGGCGGGACACAACAGTGATGGCGTGGCAGGGGGCAGGGACAGGAGAGGAAAGGAGCAACCAGGGGGTGACAGGGATGAAGGTGGCGGGAGGTGTAGAGTATGCGGATATGTTCGAGTAATAGTAGCAAATGGGGGAAAGGAATGAGGTCATAGAGGATCTGTGTGGGGGACAGGAGGCTTATACGGAAGGTGAGGTGGAGTGCATGACATTCAAGAATCTGGAGGGACTTATAGAATTTGGGGGGAGGGGCATATATCCAGGCAGGACTGGCGTAACAGAGGATGGGACGGATTAAGGATTTGTAGGTGTGGAGGATAGTAGAGGGGTGCAACACCCATGTCTAGCCAGAGATGAGTTTGAGGAGTCAGAGGCAGTTTTGGGCTTTGGACTCGATGCAGCGGAGATGAGGGTTCCAGGTGAGGTGACAGTCAATGGTGAGGCCATGGTAGCTGACGGTGGGGGTGAGGTGGACAGGATGGGCGCAGACGGTAAGGGAGAAATCCAGGAGCCGGAAGGAGTGTGGTACGACCTACAATGATTGCCTGGGTCTTGGAAGGATTGATTTTCAGGAGCCACTGGTTACACCATGTGGCAAAAAGGTCAAGGTGGTTCTGGAGAAGGCGTTGGGACCATTGGAGGGTAGGAGAGAGGTCGAGGAATGTGGTGTCATCGGCATACCGCAAGAGGTGAACTGGAGGGAAGGGTTGGGGCTTATCTGTCAGGAGGTAAAGGAGAGGGGAGAGGACAGAGCCATGGGGCACACCTGCAGAGTGGTAGAAGGTATGGGAATAGACATTATGGATGGTAACACAGAAGGGCGGCAGGAGAGGAAGGAGGCCATGAGACGGATGTAGTTGACAGGAAGGGCGTAGGTTTGGAGTTTAAACATGATACCGGGAAGCCAGACATGGTCGTAGGCATTTTCGAGGTCTAGGGAGACAAAAATGGCAGAGCGACGGGAATTAAGCTGGAGGGAGAGGAGATGAGTGAGGTGTAGGAGTTGGTCATCGGCAGAGAAGGAAGGTCGAAAGCCACATTGGGTGTCAGGGAGGAGCCGGCCGGAGAGGCCATGTGGTTCTAGGCGCTACAGTCTGGAACCAAGCGACCGCTACGGTCGCAGGTTCGAATTCTGCCTCGGGCATGGATGTGTTTGATGTCCTTAGGTTAATTGGGTTGAATTAATTCTAAGTTCTAGGCGACTGATGACCATTAGATTTAAGTTGCATGATGCCCAGAGCTATTTTGTTGGGGAGGAAGCAGGTTGAGCGACAGACAGGCGCTTAAGTACTCGGTCGGGGACGCCGCTATTGGCCGCTCCAACCAGATATTCCACTGTGGCGACCTCACTCTAAATGCGGGCCAGGAGGCGCGCGCCGCCACAGCTTACGGTGCGATGGTACAGAGACCTCTGTGGGTCTTAGACGTCCATGACGTCTGGCAGGGATTCAGATTCCGCGGCATGCGGTACTAGAATTCTTTTATTTAATTTTCTGTGCTTTAAAACGGCAATGGCAGTTTTCTATGAAACATGGGAATGGTTCATGGAATGTTCGACC
Organism: Schistocerca americana; assembly: GCF_021461395.2. NCBI lineage: Eukaryota > Metazoa > Arthropoda > Insecta > Orthoptera > Acrididae > Schistocerca > Schistocerca americana. The sequence goes on along the minus strand of NC_060124.1, from coordinate 466,459,917 downwards.
TAATTTTAGTTTCATAAAAATACCAGATATGCAATGAGGGGTTACACAACCTCCCAACGAGGACTCATTTAGTCAAGATGTCATCGTTTCAGGTAATGACAACATGTGCTATCATGACAGCTGTGCCACTTTTCTCTTAGAGGATTGGGGTTCTTTTTAACTGTGTTTCACTTTGATGCAGGATTGTACACTACTGGCAATTAAAATTGCTATACCAAGAAGTAATGCAGATGATAAACGTGTATTCATTGGACAAACATATTATACTAGAACTGACATGTGATTACATTTTCATGCAATTTGTGTGCATAGATCCTGAGAAATCGGTACCCAGAACAACCATCTCTGGCCGTAATAACGGCCTTGATACGCCTGGGCATTGAGTCAAACAGAGCTTGGATGGCTTCAACACGATACCACAGTTCATCAAGAGTAGTGACTGGCGTATTTTGACGAGCCAGTTGGTCGACCACCATTGACCAGACGTTTTCAATTGGTGAGAGATCTGGAGAATGTGCTGGCCAGGGCAGCAGTCGAACAATTTCTGTATCCAGAAACGCCCATACAGGACCTGCAACATGCGGTTGTGCATTATCCTGCTGAAATGTAGGGTCTCGCAGGGATCGAATGAAGGGTAGAGCCACGGGTCGTAACACATGTGAAATGTAACGTCCACTGTTCAAAGTGCCGTCAGTCCGAACAAGAGATGACCGAGACGTGTAACTAATGGCACCCCATTCCATCATCCCAGGTGATACGCCAGTATGGCGATGACGAATACACGCTTCCAATGTGCATTCACCGCGATGTTGCCAAACACGGATGCGACCATCATGATGCTGTAAACAGAACCTGGATTCATCCGAAAAAATGATGTTTTGCCATTCGTGTACCCTGGTTCGTCATTGAATACACCACCGCAGGCGCTCCTGTCTGTGTTTCCGCGTCAAGGGTAACCTCAGCCATGGTTCAAATGGCTCTGAGCACTATGGGACTTAACATCTGAGGTCATCAGTCCCCTAGAACTTAGAACTACTTAAACCTAACTAACCTAAGGACACCACACACATCCATGCCCGAAGCAGGATTCGAACCTGCTACACAAGTAGGTGCGCGGTTCCAGATTGAAGCGCCAGAACCGCTCGGCCACCACGGCCGGCCGCAGCCATGGTCTGAATTTTTATCTAAATCATACATATTTTCATTTTTACTAACATTAATTAAATGTTTCATTTATTGAATATCTGTCTGGATAAGTCAGTTAAACGTCAACTGAACATTTCATTTTAGATACTAGATGCAACTAAAATATTCACTCTATGTCTGATACTGAAAAGGTCAGTTACACTACTTAGACTTTCCATTCTACGTATGGTCTTAAATATTCCATTAACAGTCTTGGGACTAGACGGTACTCTTCTCTGTTGTTTTTCTCCACGAGTCCTGCGATGTCCAGTCACATCCACGCCCCTGTGCTGCTGCACAGAGCGATCTTTGGGTTCTGTATGCGGCTGCATCAGTAGAAAATAGGGAATATGTGCGTTCTACGTCATCTTCTGTCATGCCGCCTCTTCAGTGGCTAAGCAACACGACTTCTTCATTGTGTGACTCATGCTGCATCCTCTTGTAGCTTGCAACATGATGATATATGTTGTACTGCCTCTTCAGTGGCTAAGGAGCACAATGTTTTCGCGGTTTGACTCATGTTGCCTCTTCTTACAGCTTGCAACATGCCCATCCCAATAATGCATCTTCGTGCCACCGACATCGCGTAGCTTCTTGGATAATTAGTCCATACGACGTGCGACTTCAGTTTTTCCATTCTCTTCAATTCCCAATCGTCGATTCGTCGACTGAATTGTTAAGCTTCGTAATGCGTTCTTCGGATTCCCTACAGCTGCCGATCTTCTTCGGTACGGTGTTCTGTTTCTTCAGATTCTGCATGTGATTTATACTCATGTTTCCTGTATACTTTCCTGTATACTTCCGTGACCCCGCTGTCTTTCTGTCATTGTATGTTGTGGCTAAATTCATTAACTACTATAGGGATTTCTATATTGTTTTCGCTAAGGGAATGATTCACCAAGCAGGTTTATTTACTTAAATTTTTGATAATAATGATGAGTCTGTAATATAAGTCATGCTATCTATTCTGTGTTTAATTGGCGTTTTCAGTGACATGTCGTTGCAATAACAGGAGCTACATAATGGTCAGTTAGAGTGGAGGCGGTATCTGGCAACAAATGCAGTAAAATAAGGCCTTCAGCAACTCCAGTGGGCAGCGAAGCTTGACAAGAATTTGTACGCATTATAAACTGAAGTCCCTGAAACGTTCATCTGTCTCTTTGTTACGGCTAATGTGTAGAATTAACGTAGTGATCTTGAGAGTGAGGAGACTTAGAGATTTTATCTGTTTGGTCGACTTAGTTGCTACTGGGACGCCAGGTTTGTGTCGATAATTTAACACAGCATGAATATAACGGTTAGCTTTATTTTCTACGAATTTGGTTCAGAGTAATGAAACGATGCCAAGTCTACTACAGTCCACCCGAAAAATGTGCCTGGATGTTCACTTTTTGAGTAAAAGATCCCCAGACACTCTCATATAAACTAGGAGCTTTACCTCGATTCCAGACAACACGTGAATATATAACTGTTTGTGCAGTCACATGTCATCGACACACAAAACACATGGCATGTCTGCAATAATATTTATGGGTTCTCTCTGGTTCGAATACAATACGCATCACGTTAAAATATCACGTGCTGAAAGGCATTGGTCATCACTACAAACAGGAGAGTCATGCACTGAGGTACAAATGACATAAGTATGCTCCCCTATGAAGTTTGTAGGTACGACTAAAAGAAAGAAGTGGCATACGAATGACTCACTCATTGTATGCACAATGCGCTTGGAACAATGCTAGAAGCCATACCTGCAACACCACATAGGAAAGAAAGACATAGTTTCTTAACACTCCATAGCTAAAGCCACATTCACTGTGCCGGCAGTGCGCACAGCTACGTTCTGCTACCAACTGTGGCACATGTTGGAGGTGGAATAGGGATTTGTGCTGGGGATAGGGCAAGCATGGGGTGTTTTAACAACAGACTTTATTTGACAACCTATGTGTTGCCATTAAACACAATGACATAAGTGGAAGTAATAAGAAATCAAAAGTTTTTTTTTACGAAGATTTCTTAAGTTAAAAGTGGCGACATAAAACAATAAATAACGTAAGAAACGTAAGAAATACAATTCGTACACGTCGAATATGATTCCGCCCCTGTGTCACACAAGTGGCAACCAACGAAAACAACAGCACAGAAGTCACAAACTTCAGCATAGTACAATATAAATGGGAGATCATAATTGCACAGTATACAAAATGAATAAAATCGCACTAGAAGCTACCGCTACCACCAATAGCCTCCAGCTGTAACTTACTAGTGTTACAGACAACAGGACTACAATACTGTATCTACCCTACAGAGAGAAACATCAACATGAAATTCAAAAAACTACTGGCCATGTGCAACCGTTGTACTTAGCTTAAGTGATATTAAAAACACAATGTACAACTATCCCTTGTACAAAACTAAACAGCACTATCCGTTTGCTGCCTTCGCTGCGCTCAGTGCAACAGCACGCTAAATTCAGCTTCAAAACTTTTCAACTGCCTATCGATCACTTTGGACAACCAAAACATCAACTAATGCGTAGGTCGACTAATTTCCGGTTGTACCGCTATCTCCTCTCTTCCAACAGAATGAACGTGTCACGTAAAAACAGTACACATAGCATACACTTGGCTGCACTTGTTTCAAAGGCAAATACAGATGTCGTAAGAAACTGTCGTGCAATTTAGGAGACCATAAAGTAAAACACTTGATTCCATAATACATTTCATCTACAAAAGGAGATACGCAGGTATGCGAGTTCACTCATCTCTCTCCTTCTACAGTTGATTTGAAGCCCCATAACGGAAGTGTCTTGCCTGCATCACATATTAATATATTTTTTTAAATCGTCGTATAGAGTAGCCCAGAGTGGTGTTTCCATCTCTGATGATCAGTGAACAGGGATAATTTTAATGCAGAACTGAGTTTCCAATTCTAAAAGGATATTTTTGGCCCAGAATCGGGCGGTTCGGGCAATGAGTGGTGTACGTTCACAAACCTAGTGTCGACCCCTGTTCACGAGTCTGGGTATTTTGACATTGGTCTCTCAGTATATATATTCCTTACTGTCATTTCTTGTTAACAATATTAGCTTACTCCCAAGAATCAGCAGCTTCCACTCACTTAATACTCGGCAGAAATCTAACCTGCATTTGGATCGGACTTCCTTGCCTTTTGTGCCGAAAGGTGTGCAGTATACTGCTGCATCCATTTTCGGTAAGATACCACTAGACTTTAAAAATCTTATCAGTAATCCACCGCTTTCAAAGCGAAACTGAAGAGTTTTCTAATGGGTCACTCCTTCTATTCTGTCGAGAAGTTCCTTGAAAAATTAAGCTGAATCTTGTTGTATTGTTGAGTGCGTTTACTTGAACTTACGGCTTGGCCTTATCTGGGTACACAAATATTTTATTTTTACCTATTACTATTTTTTGTTGTAATTTCATGTACTGACACGTTCCATGACCTTGGAGATTTGCTCTTCAATTTGAACCTACGGACCTTGACGTATAAATAAAAAATAAAAAAGTAAAATATGGTGGATGTGACGTATCAAACATTTACAGCGTGATCCTGATATCGAAATACATCTTTCCACCAGCCCTTACTGGAATGTTGAGTAACTTACACTCAAGTGACGAAAGTCATGGGATATCTCCTAATATAGTTCAGACCCCCTTCTGCCTCGTGTGGTGCATTGTCTAGACGTGAACTCAAAAAGTCGTCGGAAGTCCCCTGCAGAAATTTTGAGCCAAGCTGCCTGTATAGCCGCCCATAATATCGAAAGTGCTGTCTGCGTACGATTTTGTGCACGAACTGAATTCTCAGTTCTGTCCCATAAATATCGATGGGATTCGTGTCACACGATCTGGGTGGCCATTATTCGCTCGAATTCTTCAGAATGTTCTTCAAACATTCTACTATCAAACTCTCTGAGATCTTTTCCATTTTACTGACACGTCCGGAAGAACAAACACCACTCACTCGTCTAACTGATTCGCCTCGATGAACGATGAATCCACAATATTCAGTGCATATGCACACTTACATTCGACCTCAAGTGGGAATCAAAAATTACAAACATGGGGGACATGGACGGGGACTGTGGATAGGTGGAGAGTCGTCTGGCCGGGGAGCGAGCCTAGATAGTCGCCGCGAGTGCGATTCTGTGTACAGGTGGAGCTGTAGTATAACGTGACAGCATAATAAGCAGGAGATCCCGGGTTCTAGTCCCATTACGAAACTCATCTTCACTCGTCACTGCTGATTGCACATGAAGGCTTGATGCACCTGATATCGCCAGTTCCTTCCCTTCCCTTCCATTCCCTTCTTCCCTTCCCTTCCCAACCCTCCTCGCCCCTCACGTCCCCTCCCCACCCGTCCCCTCCCCTCCCTACACCTCCCCACCCCTACCTTCCCCTCCCCTCCCCATCCATTCCCTTCCCATCCCTTCCCTTCCTTTCCCTTCTTCCCTTCCCTTCCCTTCCCTTCCCAACCCTCCTCGCCCCTCCCGTCCCCTCCCCACCCGTCACTTCCCTCCCCTCCCCTCCCCATCCATTACCTTCCAATCCCTTCCCTTCCTTTCCCCTCCCTACCCTTCCCTTCCCTTTCTCACTTTCCACTTCCAAATTTCATAATATCAAAGAGAGGTTGTAAGAGGTCCATGATTAAGGAATTTGTTGCTAGCGCACTTGAGCAGATGTAATTTCGATGTATTGCTCACGCGCTGCTTGCGATATGTAAGCTATAAGAGAATCTCAGACCAGAGAGTAGTGTTGTCAGCAATAGGAACTGTGTAGCAGTAGTAGTAAGATATATTTATGTAGTTACATCGTCAGCGGCTGTCAAAAATTTAATTGAATTGGTATTAGTTTCGTGGAATATGTGAACATCATCCTGGTACTGCATTTTATAGCATTTCGCTCTTTCCTGTCTTGTCATTATGCTTTGTATTAGTGATATGTAATACCAACAACTCACAAGCTTTTGTGTATCTCCTGTAGAATAAATAGTTTAGAAACTCTTCCACAGTAGCTGTCGGTGACGCTGTATTAATATGTATCACATATATGGTATTGATGATGCATGTACTTCCTTCCATATATTATTTTAATTTTTTGCCTTTTATGTCATGGTGGAAATATCTAATATTTGCCAGCATTGTGTGTGTGTATGTGTGTGTGTGTGTGTGTGTGTGTGTGTGTGTGTGTGTGTTTGGTTAGTTGGCTGGTTTTAGTGTAACCGTTCTCTTTGGAATGGAAGAAAGATGGGGATACAATTCATGTTGGAAAATTATCAGTGCAATTGATCTGGAGTAAAATAATTTTTCAAAAGTGCTGATAATTAACTGAACAGGAGAATTATGTTTGACATGTTATCAATCATGGATTAGCAACTGTTGCTACATTCTACAATAAAACATTGTTCTGAAAGTGCTTCAAATGGATTTTATTGCCGAAAAGATGCAAAATAAAGTATTTAGGATTGTTCACTTGTACTTTAGTAAAATGAGCCGAACAATAAAGGCTCTGATGTGCCATTAACTCGGAAACATCACGATGTGTGCCAATATGAATTTTAGGACACCTACACTTCACTTGAACATCCTTGAAACCAGCGATCTGCTGCAGAGCGCACTCTTGTTTCTGCGTCCGTTGAGAACTTCAGCATCAGTGAGAAGTTGCTTGATTTCAAGATATGTGAATTCACAGAGTTGTGAATCTATGAAAGAAGAAAAATAAGATTATAACAACCACATAATTTGATAAACGTATCACTTACGTGCTAACGAGTTACATTGTTAGAACATAATTGTAAAAATGTTCTGCTGCATCAGGTACATTGGCAATGTGTCAGTTCGAGTAGAAACTATACCACATACGCAGGTATCCCTGCTCACAAATGGAAGAAATACACTTCCTTCTTTCGACTGTCACAACTTAACTCCTTGCACTATGTTTCCACCAAGGATTACCTGAACTGGATTTGATTATTTTTAACTTAACAATGCGGTTACGAGTGTCTCTTAGTAATACAAAGAAATATTATATAGACTATAAGTACGTATACAAGACTAAGAAAAACAAATATTTAAGATACTTACATTATTAATGCTGTTGGCAATTAAGAACCGAACTTGCCAATATGGATCCTCTGCATATTTATACAGAACTGGCAGAAGATATCTGTATACATCATCAGATAGTTTCTTAGATTTAAACAAAACGATTAAAGCCTGTGTCGCCCCCAAGTGAAGACCAATCTGTAAAAATAAACGAAAGTTGTAAAAACTGATTTGCTGCGTATATTACTTAAAGAGCGTAAGTGGATAAGAAATTGTCTTTATATGTACCTTATCTTCCAGGGCCTTCTCGAAAATGGGCACTACATGAGAAGCAAAAAACTGGACATCAGCGTCTTCAGGTATAGCAGGCAACATGGGCAGTGCCATCCTTCGCACTAGCAAATCCTCATCCATACACAGACGATGGAACAGTTCACCTAGGTACTCTGCAATCAAACAAAATACGAAAATCAAATTCGTTTCAATATGATAGTTGGCTGCAGAGGTTGCTTTTCCAATAAGCTTCAAGTACGCAGTTCATTAGATTTGATTAATTACCTTTTACTGTGGGAGTAACTCGTCCATAAATGGCGCATAGATTCTTGCAAGCCAATAGCCGTGACGTACTCCTTTCTTCTGCCATTAGCTTTTCTATATTCGCAACTGTGTCCCGATAGTTCGGATGTGTTACATCAGCACCGTAACTGATGGTTGATTTGTGCTCGTATACTTCTTCAAGAGCACACTCATACCAAGTGGGAGCCTGAAAAAGAAACAGGACGTTGAGATAAACGAACACTGAAAAACATGAACGTTTGGCTACATCTGTAAATAGTCCTCGTAAATCCCAGACTCTCGTAAAATGCTGTCATTTACAATGCAAACCAACGTGGTCTTTAGAACACCAAACTCAGTACCGAGTTTAGTGAGAATTTGTTCTAATGATAGTTTTGGTAGGCCTTAACGTGTTTCACAACGTGTTTATAGACTGTTTCCAAAGCGTTACGAAAGTTTATGTGCTAAGAGCATGTTGACCTAAATCATTGTTGTTAATGGGTATGAGCTGTTTGGCACATATATGCATTATAATGATCCCAGATGCCTACTGCAATTATTTTAATTCCGAATTTCTGTTACTGCCGGCCGCGGTGGTCTCACGGTTCTAGGCGCTCAGTCCGGAACCGCGCGACTGCTACGGTCGCAGGTTCGAATCCTGCCTCGGGCATGGATGTGTGTGATGTCCTTAGGTTAGTTAGGTTTAAATAGTTCTAAGTTCTAGGGGACTGATGACCACAGTGCTCAGAGCCATTTTTTTTCTGTTACTGTATTCAGACAGTCAAGATTCATTGTTACACTTCGTTGTGAATTGCTCCATTATCTTATAAATTTCTAAATATGTGATTCATGGAGTTCTGTAATTCCCATGGACTGTCTGATAAAGTAACGATGAGAGATCAACTATTTCAAAGAAATCCTAGTGAAGACCTTTAATCATCGTGTATGATCTTTCTATGACAATTATTCCGCACGTTCGCCCTACCCTTTATTAGGAGCTCTAAGATGTGAGGCTGTGTGGGGACGGTACTATGGCCCACACTTTCGGGATATTCGGGTATGACAGTGTAATGTCAGAGATACTTCTAGCAAATATTTATTTCTGAATTTAATTTTAATTTCTGCTTTAAAAATACGAATACGACAGACAATATACTGCGTCTTACAGCAAACGTGATCTTAATATAATGTGTAACTGAATAAGGTAATCTCAGAATGACCGTTGTTGCGCTAGTGGTGTGACATACCTCTTCAGGTAGCGAGGCACCGCACCAATGCGACATGGCGATGTTCATGCCCGGGTCGCAGATCATCTCGTCTTCGACATCCTCATAGAAGGACTGCCTACGCCTGAGGAACACCCAGAGGCAGCATCCTCCTTTCTTGCACAGCAAACTCCGGAACATGCTCCGAAACATCTGTGAAACGAAAAAGGCCTTTGTCAACTACTGCCTAACGGCGCAAGACTCGAAAATATCTGTAGCAAAGCAAGAGTATTTGAGATACTGGAAAAGGACAATTTTCGAAGCTGTTGCGATTAATCTGTGATTACTTTTTGTCATTCAGCGTTATTAGTAGCAAGGGGAATAGGAGCGATTCAGAATATTTTTTCGAAGTTCTGTGGTGATATTCAACGATTTACTTAGTCAGCGTAAAAAGTGTGACAACCGTAATGCACAGAGTGGAACGTGCTTCAAGAAAGCACTTTGCATCACGGGCAGCTTTACTTTTAATTACGATGTTGCAGTGCCTATGTTATTCTGATTACGATGCACTACTGCGGCGACGACACCCGTTATCAAACAAATTAGATGTATTTGCAATTGCGAATGATATGAACCGTCAGCTGTGTAAAAGATGACTACAATGAAAAGTGATGCCGGACCGGGACTCGAACCCAGATTTGCCGCCTGTCACGAGCGGTCGCCTTACCATTTGGCTATCCGTGCACGGCACAGTCGTTGCAATATCGTATTATTATGCCGATACAGGGCAAGTGACTTTCAAAGTACAACGCGTGACCAGTGCGGGAATATATATATGTAAGAATTCAGGTGGTAGACGGGTGGTTGATGATATGTGGAAGTTTGGGTCTGTCCGTGTGTCGTGCACGGATAGCCCAATGTGAGGCGACCGCTCGCGATAAGCGAGAAATCCGGTTTGAATCCTGGTCCGTCACAGATTTTCATTGACGTAATATTGTATATTCTATAGTTGCAGGTTGTCATCATTCGCAACTGGGAATACATTTCATGTATTACTTTTATTATCCTTCTAGGCACTTAACATTACGAATCATGACATACGAGGCGTGTTGTTTAAGTTAGTTCCGTTTTGTTGTAGACACTAGTAATTAGCGCGTACACACTAGTAGTTCGCGCGCATACCGCGAAGAGAGCGTGTGTCGTGTGCCGGCATGCCTCGGGAATAACTGCTCTGTTTCAGCTCTGTAGCTAACCTATACGGTTCTGTTCTGTGCTTTCAAAATGTTTAAGACTCGCCCGCCACGGGTGAGGTTCGCGCAGTGATGCGGGTTACGTCAGCAAGGAACCTGGCTGCTGCAGAAATTCATCGATAGATTTTCGAAGTGCACGGTGATACTGTTATGAGTTAAGACAAATTGCGGAAGTGGGTACGAGAATTCAAAGACAGCCGCGACAAAGACCATGATGAGGACCGCTCCGGTCGCCCTCCTTTCATTATAGACGATTTGGTGGATTCAGTTGAAGCGAGGATTCGTGAGAACAGGCGCTTCACAATAACAGGTCTCTCAAACGAATTTCCTGACGTCTCGAGATCAGTGCTTTACAACATTGTTTCTGAACACCTAAAGTTTAGAAAACTGTGTTGCCGCTCGATTCCGAAACTCCTAACAGAGTACCACAGAAACCAAAGATTTGAGTGTGCGATGCAGTTCTTGACTCGTTATCAGGAAGAAGGTGACGGCGTCTTGAGTCAGATCGTAACTGGAGACGAAAGATGGGTTTTGCATATCAAGCCGGAATCGAAGCAAAAGAGCATGGAGTGGAGACACACACACACTCCCCTGTAATAGTGAAGGCTAGGCAGACTCTGTCCCAGCGCAAAATCATGGCGTTGGTGTTCTGGGATAGGCATGGTGGTTTGTTGCTCGACTTCATGCAGCAAGGAACCACTATCAATGCAGAAGCATACTGACAAGCCCTGAGAAAGCTACGCAGAGTGATTCAAAACAAAAGACGCGGCATGCTGACAAAGGGAATTGTCCTTCTCCGTAACAATCCAAGACCTCACACTACAGATCAGATCCGCGATTTATTGGACAGTTTTGGCTGGGAAGTTTTAGACAACCCACCCTACAGTCCTGATCTTGCGCCGAGCGATTATCATCTGTTCCTCCATCTCAAACAACACCTCAGTGGCAATCATTACAATGATGACGACACGAAAACGGCAGTGAACTCTTGGTTCTCGGAGCAGGCGGCAAGATTTTATGATAGGGGCATTTTAAAATTGGTTGAGAGGTATGATACGTGTTTCAACAAATTTGGCCACTTTGTCGAAAAATAGAGTGCATTACGCACTTTCTGAAAATAAATTTCCTTTTTTAAAATAACCTTTCGTAGCGTAATTATGTTCAAACGGACCTTACTTAAAATACGTGCGTCGTGTATAGCTTTTACTTCAAGTGGCAGCAATATTTTCTAGACTCTAGAGACAAAAGTCCCTGGTGTCAGCCAATTTCATCGTAGCTGTACCAGACGAAGAGGTCTGGTGTCATGCATCCATTGCTTCATTCTCATACAGGGAGGAAAGTTGATGTGTTGTGTCATAGTGACATTCTAGGTAACTGACTGTGTTTTTTGCTACTAGTACACACTAGCAAAAGTGCCTCGAAGCTCTTTTTTTTCCTTTGATTGTTTTATCCGCTACGAACAATTTTTCCCGTGTAACTTAAGCCTTTGTTGAATATAAACTGCAATATTTGGGGAGAGGCGTTCCTGTACTCAAATTACTACAGCAGTATCGTACCGGTACTTTCTCCGTAGTTTAGTTACTATCATTCCACTTACTTCCAAAAGAGACCACAATTATAATTATTGAATACAGATCAAGTAAACTCATTTTCTATGACTTTTCTCTCATAAGGAGATAAGAAAACAATGTCTTTGTATATAGACACAGATTTCTGTTTTGATGTTACTACAAAGCTACTAATTTCTTATTTTTATGTTCCTTGTAAAATCATGCGAGTTATCGCCTTCTTATCGCATGGTTTGTCCAAGTCTCTGTGCGGTTTGAAAATTGATTATTGCCCTTCTAGGGTTTCACCATACATTTCTACTTCCTCTACGCAGGTAATGTACACTGGACGACGAACGTAGCCACTGAGATAAATGTCCTCAGTACAACATTTTTCCTAAAATTGAATTTGGGTTTAGTACAATATTTTCTTGCAACCTATCGGCCAGCGGATCCAGCTCCATCCTAGGAATAAGCGACGTTCACAACTAGTTGCTAACTGGCTTTATAGCACTTGGGTTGTGCTTTGTATGGGACAGTATGGTTTTCCTGTAGGCGTAACCGTAAAGCTAAACTATAATTTTTCATTTTTACTACGACTGCAGATGAACATCAACGAAAGCAAAACGAGGATAATGGAATTAGCCGAATCAAATCAGGTAATGCTGAGGGAATTAGATTAGGAAATGAGACTCTTAAAGTGGATGATGGGGTTTGCTATTTGGGAGCAAAATAACTGATAATGGTCGGAGAAGATATACAATGTAGACTGGCAATGGCAAGGAAAGTGTTTCTGAAGAAGAGAAATTTGTTAACACCGAGTATAGAGTTAGGTATCAGTAAGTCTATTCTGAAAGTATTTGTACGGAGTGTAGCCATCTATGGAAGTGAAACACGGACGATAAATAATGTAGACAAGAAGAGAATAGAAGCCTTCGAAATGTGGTGCTACAGAAGAATGCTGAAGATTAGATGGGTAGATCACGTAACTAATGAGGAGATATTGAATAGAATTGGGGGGGGGGGGGGGACACAGGAATTTGTTGCACTAGAAGTAGGCATCGGTCGGTTGGACACGTTCTGAGGCATAAAGGGGTGATCAGTTTGGTACTGAAGGGAAGAACAGAGGGTTTATTCCTAGAGGGAGACCAAGGTGTGAATACACTAAACAGATTCAGAATAATGTAGGTTGCAGCAGTTGGTCGGAAATGGAGCTAGCACATGAGAGAGTAGCATGGAGAGCTGCATCAAACCAGTCTCTGGACTACAGACAACAACAACAACCACAACCGTCAGTGCGTGAGTTTTCATTTCTCTTTGACGATACAGTCTTATTATTGTAGCATATCCGTAATCATACAAAATTTAGGTTTTTTCGCAGAAGTGAGTTCGATTCATCAACAAAATAATTACTTCTTTAACACATCGAATTGAACTAACGTACAGAAATGCTAACAAAATTTATAAATAAGCGCATCACTTGGGACAGCTGTTTCGAGTTTTACTTTCTCATCTCAATTTTCGCAGGTGCCATAATAACACATGAAAAAGGTTTGGCATCACCTCGGTTCCGAGAATTCCGGAACCTCTACCGAAAATTGGAACAGAGAGTATTATAAACATCATTTACGTCCTTTTTATTGCTCACGAAAATAACACATTGCATGTTTAACCACCATACAGCGAGACCTTTAGAGGTGGTGATCCAGACTGCTGTACACGCCACCTTTAATAGCCAGTACACGTAACCTTGCATTGATGCATGCCTGTATTCGTGGTGGCATATTATCCACAGGTTCATCAAGCCACTGCTGGTACAGATTGTCCCACTCCTCAACGGTGATTCGGCGTGGATCATTCAGAGTGGCTGGTGAGTCACATCGTTCATAAAAGCACTTTTCAATCAATACCAGGTATGTTCGGTATGCTTCATGTATGGAGATCATGCCGGCCACGCTGGTCGAGCGATGTCGTTGACCTGAAGGAAGTCACTCACAAGATGAGCACGACGGAGGCTCGAATTGCCATCCATGAATACGAATGCATCGCCAATATGCTGCAGATATTGTTGCGCTAGCGGTCTGAGGTTGTCATTCACGTATCGAATCTGCGCCTTCCATGACCACCAGCTGCAAACGTCGGCCCCACACAATGCCGCCGTGTAACAGCAATGAACGTCCACCTTGCTCCACTCGCTGGACAGTGTGTCTAGGGCGTTCAGCCTGACCGGGTTGCTTCCTAACACAACTCCGTCAATTGTCTGGTTGAAGGCATGTGCGACACTCATCGATGAAAGAAATGTGATACCGTACCTGAGAGGTCCATTCGGCATGTTGTTGGGCCAGTCTGTACCACGCTGCATGGTGTCGTGGTTGCTATTATGGACTTCGCTATGGACGTCGTGAGTGAAGTTGCGCATCATGCCGCCCATTGCGCACAGTGTGACTTAACACTAAGTCCTGTGGCTGCACGAAAAGCGTTATTCTATACGGTGGCGTTGCTGTCAGACTTCCTCCGATCCATAATCCGTAGGCAGTGGTCATCCACTGTAGTAGTATCCCTTTGGCGGGCAGAGCGAGGCATGTCATCTACAGCTCCTGTCTCTCTGTATCTCCGCCATGTCCGAACAACATCGCTTTTGTTTACTCAGAGACGCCTGGACACTTTTCTTGTTGAGAGCACTTCCTGGCACAAAGTAACAATGTGGACGCGATCGAACCGCGGTACTGCCCGTCTAGACATGGTTGAACTACAAACAACACGAGCCGTGTACCTCCTTCCTGGTGGATTGACTGGAACTCATCGGCTGTCGGACCCCTCCTTCTAATAGGCTCTGCTCTTGCATAGTTGTTTACATCTTTGGGCGGCTTTAGTGACACCTCTAAACAGCCAAGGGGAATGTGTCTGTGACAATATCCACAGTCAACATCTATCTTCAGGAGTTCTGGGAACCGGTGTGATGCAAAACAGTTTTCGATGTGTCTACTACAGTAGCTAGAGTCACACTTTCCATTAGTGTGCTTAAAATATTACAGCTGCCTTAATATTATAAGAGCGAGAGATAGCTATACTCATTTTATTTAGTTTTCTTAAAATACTAGTACACTGCACGGGAAAAGATATGAAGCATTGTTGGCGAGAATTTAGGGTACCGATACAGATCGTTGTCCTAAAATTCAGTTTTCATTTATTTTATTTGTAACTTATTATAATTTTACCGTATGAAAAGATGCGAATATTCACATCGAAGCGGGCACCCAGTGAGGGGAAAAAAAACCTGAGCAAGTAGTTACTAACGTGCGTTAATTGCTAAGACGTGATGATGAAGAGAAACGAAATGGCATACCTGCGTAACGGACATAAATGTTAACAAAAATATAGAGGGAAATGTAATATACTTCGGCATACTGTACAAAGCTATATCTCATTGACTACATTGACTAAAGCAGCTTCATACTACACCCGTAAAGGAGTCTCTCGTGATCACAAAAACGCGACAATCATCTTACTTGCTGTGACCTGGTCGTAGGAATTGAAGATTATCTATCACTCTATAATGTTATTACAGCATCACGATATTCTTCTAAACATGCGAATTTGGAAACGAATGAAACACTACCTCAACAACAGCCTCTGCTACCACAAAGCTTGATGTCAGTTTCATATCGCGTTTCCGAACAAAATCTAGAATGCGACCAGTACAGTTCAGTACAAATTCATACATCTTACGATATACGCGTTCGCACCTACATGAGAGAGGGTAACGGGATTGGCTTCCTCATGGCTACCGCACCTCTTTGCTTAGTCACAGCTCAAATCATACTGACTGGAGTCACTAAACCTAAAACGTATCGCAAGTCGCAAGATACGACGGGAATTGTCACTAAATACCATTTTAAATAATAGGTACGCAATAGTTAAATTTTCACTGAGCCATATACTCCTGCTTTGTACATGTTTCCTCAGAATTATATCGTAAATTATCTACAAGCGATCTGAAGAAGCGTACTGAGAACTACATGTCGTGCGCTACCAATTTGGGACTGACGTCGCCTGGTCGCCTGCTATCAAACTGACAATGAATACACTGTCGACAGTTTAAGTAGACAATGAAACGAGAATTGTTGATGTTTACCTCGCACCAGACGAGCATTCACGGGCAAGGCAAGAATAAATTTGCTACGAGCAAACCGCTTTCTTCTTTATCAAGGCTCACACTATTTCCAGGTACCGACACGTCGTTTCCTACCTGTGCATATTGCTGGAGTCTTCGATCGTCAGCGATGGTTAGCAAATGGGCAAAGACTGTCGCTCTAAATAAGATATAAAAGTTTAGTCGTACTATTCAAAAGAAACTTCTAACACTTTTCAGCACTGCGCAGTCAGTAAGTCGCCTGTCCAATATCTCAGAAGCTACGTGTGCATGCAGCGTAAGAAACCATAGTCTGCCCCATCCGTACTAAATGTACAACTGGTCTCAAGCCAAGACCGTCTGAATGCAAAACAATTTCTGTATGAGTTCTCTGCTGACAAACAATGAACACACATCCTTGTTTTGCTGATAGATGCTGAGAATTAGAGGAACTCTGGTCTGGACCGAGACAGCGCTGATCATTGGTGACCGATGATAAGCACTGTTCGGAAGTCCGACTGATGTCGCTAGTTATCATATTGCGCTGTATCTCAGATGCAACAGTGAAAATTGCTTTCGGCATCTTAGGCAGACAATGAAACGAGTAGTGTTTGATGCTTACCTTGCGCTAAGAGAGTCTTCACTGGCAAGGCAAGACGAAAAATTGCTACGAGCAAATCGCTTTCTTCGTTAGCAAGCCTCAGACTGTTTCTAGACAACGCTACGTGTCGCTTTCTGCCAATGCATATTGTTGGTGCCTTCGCTTGTCTGATTAGGAATGGAGCGACTGTATTTTTAAGTAATAGTCTTTGCTGTTCACGGCAGCACTGTAGATCGCAACAGGAAGTTAGATCACCAAAGGCAATTTCTGCCATATTCGAAGTTCCGAAGCACTTTTGCACCTACACTCCTGGAAATGGAAAAAAGAACACATTGACACCGGTGTGTCAGACCCACCATACTTGCTCCGGACACTGCGAGAGGGCTGTACAAGCAATGATCACACGCACGGCACAGCGGACACACCAGGAACCGCGGTGTTGGCCGTCGAATGGCGCTAGCTGCGCAGCATTTGTGCACCGCCGCCGTCAGTGTCAGCCAGTTTGCCGTGGCATACGGAGCTCCATCACAGTCTTTAACACTGGTAGCATGCCGCGACAGCGTGGACGTGAACCGTATGTGCAGTTGACGGACTTTGAGCGAGGGCGTATAGTGGGCATGCGGGAGCCCGGGTGGACGTACCGCCGAATTGCTCAACACGTGGGGCGTGAGGTCCCCACAGTACATCGATGTTGTCGCCAGTGGTCGGCGGAAGGTGCACGTGCCCGTCGACCTGGGACCGGACCGCAGCGACGCACGGATGCACGCCAAGACCGTAGGATCCTACGCAGTGCCGTAGGGGACCGCACCACCACTTCCCAGCAAATTAGGGACACTGTTGCTCCTGGGGTATCGGCGAGGACCATTCGCAACCGTCTCCATGAAGCTGGGCTACGGTCCCGCACACCGTTAGGCCGTCTTCCGCTCACGCCCCAACATCGTGCAGCCCGCCTCCAGTGGTGTCGCGACAGGCGTGAATGGAGGGACGAATGGAGACGTGTCGTCTTCAGCGATGAGAGTCGCTTCTGCCTTGGTGCCAATGATGGTCGTATGCGTGTTTGGCGCCGTGCAGGTGAGCGCCACAATCAGGACTGCATACGACCGAGGCACACAGGGCCAACACCCTGGAGGCAAGCTAGGCTACAACTCTTGGAAATGGTTTTTTATACCCTGTACACTGACACTGTGGTGAATGTGGTGTTCGAGTTCAGCTACTTATGCTATTAGGGTCATTGCAAATTTTGGCGATATACATCTCAGTAAATTAGCTTACCACGCTTATTTTCATTCTCTGCTTTCGTATGGCATCATATTCTGGGGTAACTCATCATTGAGTAAAAGAGTGTTCATTGCACAAAAGCGTGCATATTCACTTATGAAATTTGTTATTAAGAATCCGAACAAAATTAGAAGTAATAGCAGTGTTTTAAGATGTCGTGGTCTCCTGACCTTCATTCCTTACGAATTCCGCCCTCACAATGATATTCCGCACCTCAAGACGCTTCATTCGAACCCAAGTTCGACAGCATAAAGTCAATTTTGTATGAATTCATGTCAACGATATGCAAATAACTAGTAAATCACAAATGCGCACCGAGATTGAAATACTCGAGGCTGGCATACACACACACATTGAATACATGATCGTTGCAGGGCTTTTAGTTCTGGAGACACAAACCGCACGCCAGGGGGCCGGTCCCTTCAGAGGACGACTCAATCTACCTACATTGGCTGGCGATGACCCATAGAACCGACAGCGTTTGCCCGAGTGAAAGGAAGAACGACCCCTTGTTCGGCTTAAAAGCAAATTCCGCTACATTGTGTAGGAGTGCCCAGCCTACACATTCTTTACAAACATAGCAAGCAGTTTCAGAGATTTTCACAGGAGACAACGAACGCCAAACGCCGATGCTACAGATTTCCGGATTGGTCGCCTTGAACGAAACGTCATTCTCCCATTTTAGAAGAGGAATGCTGATTGGCAGACGATATTCCTGACGCCTTGAGCTGAAGGAGTAATGTAAGAGACTGAAAGATATACCCCTTCACATCTGGCATGGAGAGGGGCTGTTCCATTGTCACTCTTGGAGCGAGAACACATAACTAGAGCGTGTGCACTCATACGTGTACTCAAGGAGCGAATAACAAGTCACTCCTCAGTACTTCACTGGGAGAGCACCTCTGTTGAGAGCAAATCGGAGGGCGACTCTATACTGAGTCCTTGCAATTCAGTATTGTTCACTGTGTTGACTGCCACACTTATTGCGCAGTGTGAATGGACAGAATTATAGTTAAACACCTGCGAACGAATTTTTGAGTGGCATTGCGGTGGACTGGTTATCTGACCGGTGTACCACACCAATAGTTAGACTAGGGGCGAACAGGAGTCCTTGACTTCATCAAGGTGTAGGGAGAGTTTGATTGGCGAAGGTCAATCCAGATAGAACGAGAGTTATGTTATTTGTCAGCAGCGAGCAGCGCAGACAGCAGTCATCGCAGCTTACAGTATTGTGTGCTACAGCTCTTGCGAGCCCCATAGTTTCTCCACAGCAGTACATTTCACTGCATTTCACATGCGACAGCCTCGACCGTACCTAACAATATTCTAATGGATAATTATTCAAGTTGAGTAGGCGAGGGTCTCAGCCATACTGCCAAGTCAATAACAATCTTAAACTTTGTATAGAAATTTCATTAGCGAATCGTATCCTTAAGAGGTAACTTCACATTCCGAAAAAAACCCGGAAATAACTTGTTCAGTTCATAACTAAAAGTGCCATTGTGATTTCTCAGAATTTTTGCAAAATAAATAATAACTTTCGATAGTTTCATGTTTTTCTTATTCTAACTAGCACTACTCCAGTACCCAAGTATCCCACCAGTTACGTAAGAAATTTTGTGAATTTTGTGCGATTTCCTTACAGTGGACGACTCCAGATGATATTTATTGCTGAAAGTTTTTCAGGCATTTCTCTTTAGAACGTTAGGAGCGCCTGTCTCACTTATGTAGTAGTGTAGGAGTCGAAATTGCATCTTGCAAGAGCCACAGGGTAAAGAGTACATGTCAGATTAATCCGTTGCACACAATAACCGAATAGCACCCACATGCTTACAGAAAATGGCGACCCTACCAGGATATATAAAATAAGTAAGCTACTAGGATAGGAAAGTGTCAGGATAATTAGGTACAGCAGGTCGCAGCAGTAGCACTTTGAACAACTTTATTTCATGTATTAAATAGCTATTTGCAAAGATTGGGATCAGAATAGATACAGGTAGTGAAGAAAGCAGAATTGTAGGGAAAAGGTCATGTGTTATTGTAATGGAAAATTTTGCATTTTTTTACGATTTTTGTGTATCTGTTATCGCATACAATTTTCAGGTGATAGGCACAGACGCAGAGTGACGCAGAGTCGCAGTGTGACGCAGCATCATGTAAGTTAGAATTAAGAAATAAAATTTTTCTCCCTTTGCAAGCGCACAGGTGGAGATTGTAGCAGAGCAGACAGAACATTAGCCGGGGAGTCACGACGTCGATGTTGTTGTTGTTTGTTCAACCAACTGGTAAGTGGTTGTACAGTTTCGTAGATAGGGTTGTGGTGTGTTGAAAGAATTTCCATGTTAATGAGAGCACAAGCCAAAAGGTTACATGAGAGGCAGCAAGTAGACAAGATGGAGGAAAATCAACCAGATAGACAGCAAGTAAACCAGCTTATTGTGAATAGGACAGAAGGTGAACCTGAGAATACGACAGACGGTGAATCAGAGAATAGGACAGTCGGGGATCTGCAGAATCAGCAGGCTCAGTAAGACTGAGATAAAATTGAGACAGATCAGACAGATGGGAATCGAAGGGACGATAACATCGAATTTCCAGAATATAAAATTCTAGGTAGGGCACATTCTGAGTCAGAAGTAGACAGACCGCGTAAGAAATGGCACAGATTAGAAGCGAAACGAGCACAGGAAACGCGTTTGTTTCCGCATATTCAGGGACGGAATACGCGTCAATACAGTCAATGAACCGGCAGTTAGCTAACGTTCAAAGAGAAGTAGACACTGAGTAAGAGGGGGAACATTGAGAATACGTCGAACTTATCGTACACATTCTAAATATGCCCCAACAACAGACACAGAATTTTGCGGAGTTACGAGCGCCACGAAAAGGTTCCGTAACAGGCGCAACTGTACCTGCAAACAAGACATACACAACAGAGAGGGCAGAATGCGGAGTTGTTTGCGCCACGTAATGGTTCAATGACAAACGCAACTAGTTCTCAACACAGACAGCACGGGTTGTTGCAGTTATCAAACTTAGAAACGCCACAGCATAGCCCAGTAAACGACGTAACTGACCGAGTAGAAAATATTAGATCGAGAATACATAGTACAGCAGAAGGTAGTGTTACAGGACAGGACACGATCATGGAGATGTTACAAAAAATGAATGCTAGTATGACAGAACAGAAAACACAGACAACAAAACAGTATCAAAAATTGAAACAGGATAATCAGGGTATTAAGACACAGATCCAACAGGTCAAAATCCCGATGGAACAAGGGATCGCTAGAATTGATAGTCAGATCACTCAGATAAACAAAGACGCGAAAGAATCTAGAGAAAGAATTCAGGTACTAACACAAGGTCAGCTGCAATTACGCACTGACGTGGAGAGGGTCCAATTGGATGTCGTAAACGTTGACAAAAAGGTGGAACGTTTAACGAAAAGAGTCACTCGAACAACAATACAAATTTCGGAAGAACAAGCAATTCAAAGCAAGGTCGCAGAGGTTGCAGAGAAAAAGTATGATCAGCGGATCAATGAAATAGAACTTAAAAACAAAGATCAGCTAGAAAAGCTTCGAACAGAGTTGATACAAACTATCGAAGAAAAGATCGAGACCGATTACACCTCTAGCGAAACAACTGACGCGTCAAGCATTAATTCAGTACACGAACACGCGCCGTCTAAGAAAGTTCAAGTAGAACCAAGGCTAGACGTAACACTCGTGCAGAAATCGAAATAGAAAACCCCGATGAAAGTAATATATGACATGCCACAGGACCAGACACAGTACTCAGAAAAACGGAACACATACATTCAGCCGATACCAATCGAAAGAGAGGCAACTGAACCAGTAAATCCAATAACACAACATAGTAGCAGCACAGGTACTATACCGCGAACGCCGAGAGTAGAAACACACGAACAACAATTTTGTTCACCAATGATTCGATATGACGTGGTTATGAGTCAGGAAATTGAGAATAGACAGACAGGCAGTAGATAACCAGAGAATAAACACGACGAGACAATCAGTGCCAGGTTATTTGGGTCCATGAATCAGCCACAAACCGGATTTATGAGTAGATATGATACAGACCACTTCCTTATACAGGGTGTTACAAAAAGGTACGGCCAAACTTTCAGGAAACATTCCTGATACACAAAGAAAAAAGATATGTTATGTGGACACGTGTCCGGAAACATTTACTTTCCATGTTAGAGCTCATTTTATTACTTCTCTTCAAATCACATCAATCATGGAATGGAAACACACAGCAACAGAACGTCAGCGTGACTTCAAACACTTTGTTACAGGAAATGTTCAAAATGTCCTCCGTTAGCGAGGATACATGCATCCACTCTCCGTCGCATGGAATCCCTGATCCGCTGATGCAGCCCTGGAGATGGCGAATTGTATCACAGCCGTCCACAATACGAGCACGAAGAGTCTCTACATTTGGTACCGGGGCTGCATAAACAAGAGCTTTCAAATGCCCCCATAAATCAAAGTCAAGAGGGTTGAGGTCAGCAGAGCGTGGAGGCCATGGAATTGGTCCGCCTCTACCAATCCATCGGTCACCGAATCTGTTGTTGAGAAGCGTACGAACACTTCGACTGAAATGTGCAGGAGCTCCATCGTGCATGAACCACATGTTGTGTCGTACTTGTAAAGGCACATGTTCTAGCAGCACAGGTAGGGTATCCCGTATGAAATGATGATAACGTGCTCCATTGAGCGTAGGTGGAAGCGTAGGTGACGAAACTAAAGTCAGCTTAAACATGGAAAGTAAACGTTTCCGGACACATGTCCACATAACATCTTTTCTTTATTTGTGTGTGAGGAATGTTTCCTGAAAGTTTGGCCGTACCTTTTTGTAACACCCTGTATATAGAAAATTTCTACATTTCAAGGAAGAAGGCGATAGCTTGCATGCACGCACATTCATCGATCAGTTTGAAGTAGGCTTACCAAACCACTGGAGCGTAGCTCACAAACTTGACTTCATTCGTGCACACATGTCACGGACAGTAGCAGAGGTGATGGAAAAGATCGCGGCTGCGTGTACGTCTTACCTACAGTTCAGAACAGCATTTTTCGAAAGATATTGGTCTAAGGAAGCGCAAAACAGAATTAAATATGAATTACTCCAGATGATACCATATGAAAAGTCAGGAGAGAAAAGCGTGGTAAAATTCTTTGATTCAATGGACAAAAAGAATCAATGCCTAGACAAACCATACAGTACCGGAGAGCTGATACGTCTATGTAGGATGAAATTACCGGTGAAGTATCAACAGGCGACAGTAGGAAAAAATGAAAATACCGAAGAATTCAAAGAGGTTTTACGGGAACTTGAATTTATGTTTAAAGAAGACGAGGTGAAAGAAAAACGAAAGGAAAGGGAACAGCAAAAGGAGAGCACTAGGAACGAGTATTACAATAATAATCGTAATCTTAACAGCAATAATTTCAGGCAATTTATCAGACAAGGACAGTGGCACAATGGAGACAGTTGACATAGAAACGATAACCAGAATAATTGGTACTGAAATAGGAACGGTAATGGACACACATACAGTGACGGATATGGGTTTAGGATTCAAAAAGCCAACGGTCAAGGGTATTTTGAAAGAGGTCACGATGTTAGAAACAGTAACTGGCGAGACTAGGGCGCGAATAAGTACCGAGGAAATTATTGTCCACAGAGACTAGAACAACACAGCAAAGGGAAACCAGAAGTAGAAATTAGGCCACCAAATCCTGAAAAACGTAATGATTGACGGGAAAATCCGGAAGAGGTTATGCAAACTGACTCCATTCATTAAAACAATCAAAAAGGACACTCACGTTTTGGAAGTAGCTAGATCGAAATTAGAAAAAACTGAAAATAGCCAAAATTCAGACAAACATGGACTTACGAAAATTTCCGATAAAGAGTCAGCACTAGATGCACTTTAATTACGCTACATAGCCTGGGAAAACAGCATAGAATGGGAAAACCCTGAAATCAAGGATGAGCTGCCACCACTTCCGTTTATTAAAGAACTAAGCGATGAGGAATTTTTAACCGGACTTAGCAATATACACTCCTGGAAATTGAAATAAGAACACCGTGAATTCATTGTCCCAGGAAGGGGAAACATTATTGACACATTCCTGGGGTCAGATACATCACATGATCACACTGACAGAACCACAGGCACATAGACACAGGCAACAGAGCATGCACAACGTCGGCACTAGTACAGTGTATATCCAAATTTCGCAGCAATGCAGGCTGCTATTCTCCCATGGAGACGATCGTAGAGATGCTGGATGTAGTCCTGTGGAACGGCTTGCCATGCCATTTCCACCTGGCGCCTCAGTTGGACCAGCGTTCGTGCTGGACGTGCAGACCGCGTGAGACGACGCTTCATCCAGTCCCAATGGGGGGCAGATCCGGAGATCTTGCTGGCCAGGGTAGTTGACTTACACCTTCTAGAGCACGTTGGGTGGCACGGGATACATGCGGACGTGCATTGTCCTGTTGGAACAGCAAGTTCCCTTGCCGGTCTAGGAATGGTAGAACGATGGGTTCGATGACGGTTTGGATGTACCGTGCACTATTCAGTGTCCCCTCGACGACCACCAGTGGTGTACGGCCAGTGTAGGAGATCGCTCCCCACACCATGATGCCGGGTGTTGGCCCTGTGTGCCTCGGTCGTATGCAGTCCTGATTGTGGCGCTCACCTGCACGGCGCCAAACACGCATACGACCATCATTGGCACCAAGACAGAAGCGACTTTCATCGCTGAAGACGACACGTCTCCATTCGTCCCTCCATTCACGCCTGTCGCGACACCACTGGAGGCGGGCTGCACGATGTTGGGGCGTGAGCGGAAGACGGCCTAACGGTGTGCGGGACCGTAGCCCAGCTTCATGGAGACGGTTGCGAATGGTCCTCGCCGATACCCCAGGAGCAACAGTGTCCCTAATTTGCTGGGAAGTGGCGGTGCGGTCCCCTACGGCACTGCGTAGGATCCTACGGTCTTGGCGTGCATCCGTGCGTCGCTGCGGTCCGGTCCCAGGTCGACGGGCACGTGCACCTTCCGCCGACCACTGGCGACAACATCGATGTACTGTGGAGACCTCACGCCCCACGTGTTGAGCAATTCGGCGGTACGTCCACCCGGCCTCCCGCATGCCCACTATACGCCCTCGCTCAAAGTCCGTCAACTGCACATACGGTTCACGTCCACGCTGTCGCCGCATGCTACCAGTGTTAAAGACTGCGATGGAGCTCCGTATGCCACGGCAAACTGGCTGACACTGACGGCGGCGGTGCACAAATGCTGCGCAGCTAGCGCCATTTGACGGCCAACACCGCGGTTCCTGGTGTGTCCGCTGTGCCGTGCGTGTGATCATTGCTTGTACAGCCCTCTCGCAGTGTCCGGAGTAAGTATGGTGGGTCTGACACACCGGTGTCAATGTGTTCTTTTTTCCATTTCCAGGAGTGTATTTAACGAAAAGCAAGTAAATGAACGCGATAAAACAGAGCAGAGTATCGTAGATGAAAACAAAACACAGACGCCACGAACACAAAAGACGTTTGATGTATACAACATGGGTGACTACGGGTAGATAGAGAGAGAGAGTACATTCGGGAATGTTTGCAAATGATGGAAAAGGAGAGACAGGCGCTCGAAAACAGATGTAAAGAGTTAGATAGGTCGCAAACGGTTTTGCTCACGGAGTTAACACCAAAGCAAACACAAACACAAAGGGAAGGTACAAATATCCACAGGTTAAGCTATGAATCTATAGCATTTGATGCAAGAAAAAGAAATCGTAATATCCACAATTATACAACTCATATCAAAGATAAACATTGTTGAAATCACGACACAAGCAATCATAGATAGTGGAAGTCCAGTGACGGCTATATAAGCAAGCCTATTTGAAAGGTGCAATGGAGAGAAAGAATTACCGATGTTAAGGACGAAAAGGATAAGCCTTAGGAAAAAAATGCAACACAGGTTAAATACGAAACACGTCTTTCATTCAATTGCCATGGTTACGAGTTTCAACACAATTTTATAATCGTACCAAAGCTTAAAGCTGATATGATAATCAGTGTGGATTTCATTAATGAGCGTAAGGTTCACATTTGCATACCACAAAGCTTCATAACAATAGATGATGTAATACTATACTTTATTCAAACTTTGGACGATGAAAAAGAACAGGAAAAAGTAAGGCAATTGCATTTAAGTCAAGAAGGGAATGAAATAGAGGATAAGACACACCCTAGATATAAGTTTGAGGAAAACCTTGACCCGCTCCCAGCAGAAATAATAGAAGAAATTCATCAAGTTATTAGTAAGAAGATAGAGGAAATAGATGATATTTCGCTCCACGATAAAAAAAAATTTAGAAGGCATATTGAGATCACACGCGGAGGTATTTGCACCAAAGACAGGTAGCATTAAAGATTTTCAATATGAATTTGAGATCATAAACCCTTTTGTGTTCCACCTTATTCCATACCATATAGTTATCGAGAGCAAATATTTCCTGAAATCAGAAAAATGTTGGATCATGAGATAATTGAACCCGCCAAGTCATCATATAATTCACCCTTACACGTAAGTAGGAAGGATGGGAGCATAGGTTTGGTACTAGATTCTAGACAAATAAGTACAATTGCAATTTCATGAACAGATAGACCAGAGAAATTGTAAAAGTTGATTCAGAAGTTTCATGGAGTACAGATTTTTTCATCCATCAACTCGCGTTCAAGTTTCTGGCAAGTAGAATTGGAGCCTTCATGTCGAAAATACACAGCCTTTATTGTCTTTGGTCGTTGCTACCAATTCAAACGATTACCGTCTGGCCTCAAAATTCCGTCAGGTCTGAATTTTATAGTGATTCTCGACATACTTCAGAAAATTACTTGCTATGTGGACGACGTTCTTGTGGCGAAGACAACTTGGGCAGAACATAATTATAAATACTGGATGATGTCCTACAAATTATGAAAAAACATGGGGTCACCGTCAACATTACTAAGTTGCATTTTGGAAAATCAGAAATTAAATTTTTTGGACATAACATATCTGCAAAAGGTGTAACGCCAGACGAGAAAAAGATAGACGCTGTTCGTAATACCCTACAACAAGAAAAGTCTAAGGGGATTCTTGGGGGGAATAAATTTTTACAAAAAAAATTATATGGATAGACACACTTGCGGTATCTGGACTGTGTGCACTGACAGGAAAAAACACACCCTGGATATGGGATAAACAAGCAGATGAAGAATTTCGTAAGTTGATGGAGGCATTGAATAATGCTCCAACTTTATTACACGCAGATTTAAGTCAGGAGTTCTGTCTAGTAGCTGATTGTGCAAATACCGGGCTAGGGGCGGTACTATTTCAACAAATTGACGAAAACGGTAAGAAAATATACAAAACAATAGCCTTTGCAAGTAGAGTACTATCGAAAGCAGAAAAGAAATATCATATATCAGAATTAGAAGCTCTAGCCATAGTATATGCATTTCAAAAATATCGACATTTTCTGTTTGGCAGCCGGCCGAAGTGGCCGCGCGGTTCTGGCGCTGCAGTCTGGAACCGCGAGACCGCTACGGTCGCAGGTTCGAATCCTGCCTCGGGCATGGATGTGTGTGATGTCCTTAGGTTGGTTAGGCTTAACTAGTTCTACGTTCTAGGGGACTAATGACCTCAGCAGTTGAGTCCCATAGTACTCAGAGCCATTTGAACCATTTTTTCTGTTTGGCAGAAAAACACAAGTATACACAGACCATAAAGCATTAGAGTCTTTAATCTCCTCCAAATTAACCCACTAAGGTTTGGCAAGATGGATGCAAGTACTGCAAGAGTATGACTTTTCAATCACACACATACCACGACCTGAAAATATTCTGGCTGATGCATTGTCTCGTTCACCACAGAGAATGGCAGAGGAATGAATAACGGATTATCTGTTATCTAAAAACCGTACCATTCGAAAATTTTATCACAAATGCTTTAAAAAATTTATCTGACGAACAAAAAGATCAGACCCTCCTCAAGATTAAACACCAACTTACCGATAAAACCAACACAGAAATTAGAAAAAGTTACATAGCAAAGATAATATCCCATTTTTCAAATGTAACAATGACACTGTACAATGGTTAGCATACTTCCCTGACGAACTATTTTATAAATAAATTTGATATACCCACTTTAGCAGTGGACATTTTGGACCCAAGAAATGCTATCTAAAAATGAAACAAACAGTACACTTCCCAAATATGGAGCGACAGATTCGATGCGTTCTTAAAAGTTGAAAAAAATGCATACAGTCAAAACATGTGACATATCAGCCCAGACCCCCAATGTTTCCAATTATCCCTGATGAATTAAGACAGATTGCTGCAACCGATATTTATGGTCCAATTCCACAAACAAGGAAAGGTTTCACTTACATATGTGTTGTGATTGAACTAGCATCGAAATACACTACACTTACACCCTTAAAGAAAGCCACTGGATTTACAATTAGTAAAGACTTCAAAAGGACTTTATACAACAAATTGGGAGAGTGAAAAGAATCACCTCAGATAATGGGCCCCAATACAGATAAACGCATTGGAAAAACACATTAGACAAATTAAAAATCAAACCCAACTCTATTTCCAAATATAAACCGAGTGGAAATCCGGCCGCACATACCATGAAAGATTTTGGAACAATTTGTAGAAAAAACCATTGTACTTGGGACCTATATTTACGAGACTTCCAAGAAGTAATTAATGAGACACCACATAGAACCACGACTTATCCACCAATTACAGTATTAAAGAATGTAGATCCACCCGAAAAAATAAAATAAATCATTAAATTTCCAGTTATTCCCCGAAAGCAACATAGACAAATCGTCGCTTCTGCCCTACAATACATTCGCTCAGCAGCAATGAGACATAAGATCACTCAAGACAAATCTGCCACAAAGAAACGCTTCGCACTGGGCCAAATGATATTTGTAAAAACTCATTACTTTTCACATAAGAGTCAAAATAAATGCAGAAAATTTTTTTGCAATCTATAATTGGCCAATGATAATTTCCAGGATCGCTCACGAAAATGCTGTAGAGCTAACGAACCCAAAAACAGGAAAAAGTATTGACGTTTACCACGCGAGCCACCTAAAAGAACGTGAATGAAAGAAATGGTAAAATAAAAGAAAGGGAAAGAGAGAGAGAGGGGCAATCGCAAATCGTTTACTAACCACTAAATGAAAAAATATATTAAGAATCAACAAAATAACACATTAATTAAAAGAAAAAGAAACAATACACACTAACAATGTCTTGTAGTATCAAGTACACTACAACATGCACATAAACAATAAATGGTACACAACAATTAAAAGAATGAAGAAGTGGCAGCCTATAAAAATGATACATGCTTTAACTAAATTATCATATGAGAAATAAATAATAATTTTCTTCATTTTTATTAACATTGCATAGTATAGAGTCAAAATCGCTTGTTATTTATATAAAACAAAACACTGTAAAAATTTTCTCTACACGAGAAAAGGGACATCGCCACCAACACCAATCACCAGTTCCCTTAACACCAGATGCTTCGAGATAGCGACGGAGACGGTACAGTCATGTTGAGAAAGCACTTAGGTCAATAACAACAACATGAAGACCAACGTCACACCGGAAATGCAGGTTGCAACCAGATTGGACTTCAGGAGGACAACACGCATCACGGAAATTTCATATGTCACGACACTGCTACACAACGGAAGAGCGTGGGGAGAATCATAATACGACGAGACGATAATGAAGGCACAAAAAAATTGCTAAGATCTACAAAGTCATCAAGTAACATTTGGAAAGGCAGTCAGATCCTACAAATCCTATATCACTCCTACACTAAAACTCACATATTCCTAGCCCAAGAAGAGCAGAAGAATGCAAGAAAGAAGAGAAGAACAGAAGATGCAAGATGAAGGGCAGAAGACAGCAAGGTACCTTTATCTCCTATCCTACAAAGCAAATTGCTACAAACGTCTTTCCATGAACTTTGAGGCATGGCCACTACTACAACCACCTCTCCAAAAATAAACCTTGAATCGTCAAACAAATACAAGCGAACGGCAAACGGAATATTAAGTAGTACCAACCAACATTATCTAGAAAGATTCAGCAAAATGAACAGTATTCTCCCTATCACATCATCAAATTGCCATACCGAAGTGTTCATGGCTACAACACTAGGAGAAAGGATGATCTTCGCTACTCAAGGTTAAATCTAACTTTAGGTCAGAAGGTGGTAAATTATGCGGCCAGAAGAGTCTTTGGTACTTACCTAATCGCATCAAAAGTCTGACAGATAGCCATATAGCATTTAAAAGGAAATTAAAAGAATTTCTGAATGGCAACTCTTTCCACTCATTGGATGAATTTTTGAATATAATAAGTGGGTAATTTCCCCACCCCCACCGAAAAAAGTATTAAGTGTCATGTAATATTCTGTGTAATGTAATATCTTGTATAGTCGCCTTTTATTAACGTGACACGTCCCACATCATCAATACGAAGTGTCTTCTTCATAGTCTATAGAACAAGTAGTAATCTAATCTAATCGGTGGTGTTCGACATGGTCTCGCACATGTTCTCTCAGGGACAAAAACCATCACGTATACAGTTTGTAGAGACACGTGTCATGTGTGGCCGAGTATTGCCCTGTTGAAAACTGGCACCAAAATACTGTGGAATGAGAAGTAACACATGACAATGGATGTCAGTCACTACCCGTGTCCTGAAGCCATACCAGATGTCTCTCCACATCATGATGTCAGCAGTAATATCGCTGTGCCTCTCCAAAACACTGGAAGAATCACTTATCAGGTAGACTCAGTGAATCGGTGGTAGTGCTCTGGGGTAGTGCATGACTGCGATCCGTCACTGAACGCAATGCGACACCATTCATTAGCAGTCCATGTTTCCCAGTCACGGCACCTCTCATGCCGCAGCTGCTTGTGTTGTCTTAACTACAGCCTACCCTTAGAAGGGTAATTCTCTAGCCCAGCTGCCGCCTATCTCTCATTAATGGTATGGAATGCCACAGAATGTGCCAGGGAATCCATTTCCTGCACTCGGAAGGGGCCTGCGGTGAAGGAGCCACGATGTTCTTGGTCCACAGTACGGCAATACACTCGTCGTCAGAGGAGGGCGACGGGATACCTGACGATGAGTAACCCTGTTCTCAAGTACGAATGAAGTTCAACATTAGGCCACTATCGCATCGGAATCCACACAAGACTGGATATTGCGGATTTGACCACCTAGCCAAATGCAGACCCACAATTAGGCCAGTTTCAATATCTGTCAGCTGCTGACGACGCTGTCTCACATCAGTACGCGGCACCTCCATATGCTTCACAGTGGTCACTCAGTATCTGACGCCTATCACGTCCTTGTGCGCGCTAGCGGGCGTGTTAACAACATTGAACATAGACAACACTAATACGTTTACTTGTCCCGGATAATTTGAACACTTCTCATTTACATACCCCACAGTACTATGTACATGTACAAAGTTACAATATCCCGCGATGTCATCTGGGTACTTCACTTCTTTAATTAGGCAGTGTATATTTTGAGATACGATAATGCTTGACTGAACCACCACTAGATAAACTCAAAGCAGCCACAATCGTTACGAATCGTCGAGTGACCATACGAAACGAATTAAGACTGAAGCACTAGATTAATATGGATGCGGTGAAGGCAGATTCCAGATGATTTACTCGAAGAGCCTTACGCAGTTTCATTTGTTCAACGATCCTTGAGTGACTTTAATGGATGTGAGACTCCTAACGCCTTGGATTATCGGAAATGTTAGGAAGGATTCAGCTAAGAGCTGCGCCATTCTTCAAGGGTTTCTTTAGCCAGCGGTAGAGCTCTACTTAGCATTCAGCCACCTCCAGCGGCAGACGATGTGGGCAGGACGGTGTACACCACCCAAAAGCCTTCCTTTCTAAATCCCAAGAGCTGACGTTCTATTACGAAGTATTTTGCTTCCTCTGTGGCACACCTAAGGTCCTGATAATGACATTCGATCTTTTATATTGGTCATCGTCAAGCTTTTATCTTGAATACCGTCCGTGCAGGATACAAGAAGGGAGAAAGTGATACTGATATAGCTAACCAACGAGTATCAACATAGATATAATTGTAGACGTTCTGCTCACCTCACATAATCATAACAATGGTTAATTTAGTCAACATCTTCCCAGAGAAACTTTTCCTAACAGGATTCCTAAACCTGTAGCAATGAAAAAGGTACTATGTGCATAATTCTTAATTTTTTAGTAACTGACGTTTTCGACATACATTTTCGTGTGCTATTTGGAATTTTTCGAATTAAATTTGAAATTCTTGAGTAACTTTAAAGAATCAATCAATAAATTAACAAGACCGGGGAAATTAATAAATAAAACTTTTTTTGGCTCAGCGCCCATGTCATACTACAATCCATTGTGTTGCGTAAAGAAACATGATAAATGACATGTATTATCTCATAAAACATTCAATATGACAAAATGTGTCTTTAAAGTTCAGAATGCAGGCATCCTCTCTTGTTAATAATTCCTACAAAACACACACACACACACACACACACACACACACACACACACACACACACACAGACAGACAAAAGCTTTGCATCACCCCGGTTCCCAGAACTCCTCAAGACAGACGTTGGCTATGGATATTCTATCACAGACACAGTCCCTTTGACTGTTCAGAGATGTCACGAAACCCGCTCAAGATGTAAACAACCATGTACGTGCAGTACCTTTTACACTTAGGCGGTCCAACAGCTGATCTGCTCCAGTCATTCCACCAGAAGGAAGGTACACGGATCGTGTTGTCTGTAGTTCAAACATACCTGGACGGTCAATACCGCGGTTCGATCGAATCCGCATCGTTACTTTGTACAAGGAAGGGCTCTCAACAAGGGAAGTCTCCAGGCGTCTCGGAGCGAACCAAAGATACGTTGTTCGGGCATGGAGAAGATACAGAGAGACAGGAACTGTCGATGACAAGCCTTGCTGATGCTGCTCAGGGGCTACTACTGCAGTGAACGACCGCTACCTACAGATTATGGCTCGGAGGAACCCCGACAGCAACACCACCATGTTGAATAATGCTTTTCGTGCAGCCACAGGACGTCGTGTTGCGACTCAAACTATGCACAATAGGACGCATGATGCGCAACTTCATTCCCGAAGTCCATGGTAAGGTCCATCTTAGCAACCACAACACCATGCAGTGCGGTACAGATGGGCCCAAGAACAGGCCGAATGGATCTTTCAGGATTGGCATAACGTTCTCTTCACCGATGAGTGTCACATATTCCTTCAACCAGACAATCGTCGGAGACATGTTTGGAGGCAATCCTGTCAGGCAGAAGGCCTTAGACACACTGTCCAGCGAGTGCAGCAAGGTGGAGGTTCCCTGCTGTTTCTGAATGGCATAATGTGGGCCGACGTACGCCGCTGGTGGTCATGGATGGCGCCGTAACGGCTGCACGATACGTGAGTGCCATCCTCCGACCGATAGTGCAAGGATACCTGCAGAATATTGGTGAGGCACTCGTCTTCATGGACGACATTTCACGCCCCCATTGTGCACATCTTTGAATGACTTCCTACAGTATAACGACGTCGCTCGACTGAGGTATTCAACATGTTCTCCACACTTGAACCCTATCGAGCTTGCCTCGGATAGATTGAAAAGGGCTGTTTGCGGACGACGTAACCCACCAACCACTCAGTGATCTACGCCGAATTATCGTTGAGGAGTTGGACAATCTGGACCAACAGTGCATTGATGAACTTGTGGATAGAATGCTACGACGAATACAGGCATGCATCAATGCAAGAATACGTGCTACTGGGTATTAGAGGTACCGGTGTGTACAACAGCCTGGACCACCGCCTCTCCAGGTCTCACTGTATGGTGGTGCAACATGGAATGTGTAGTTATCATGAGCAATAAAAAGGGCGGAAATGAGGTTTATATTGAACTACTTTTGCAATTTTCTGTACCGGTTCCGGAACTGTCGGAACCGAGGTGATGCAAAACTTTTTGTGGTGTGTGTGGATGCACGTCCACACACGGATACTTCCTATCGCAGGTGCATCTCACTCTCTAGAAGCACATGACTTTTTATCTATTTAATCTCGTTCCCGACACCACACATGTAACTGGGGATGGATGTAAGAGAGCTCGCTGCGCTGAGGGAGTGTGGTTAACTCGTAAAAAAGAGCGAATATGTCAAGATGTTTTGATTTAAATGTCTTTCTACATCTACATCTACATCCGTAGTACGCAAGCCACCTGACGGTGTGTGGCCGAGGGTACCTTGATTACCTCTATCGGTTCTCCCTTTTATTCCAGTCTCTTATTGTTCGTGGAAAGAAGGATTGTCGATATGCTTCTGTGTGGGCTCTAATCTCTCTGATTTTATCCTCATGGTCCCTTCGCGAGATATAAGTACGAGGGAGCAATATAGGGCTCGACTCTTCGGTGAAGGTATGTTCTCGAAACTTCAACAAAATCCCGTACCGAGCTAATGAGCGTCTCTCCTGCAGAGTCTTCCACTGTAGTTTATCTATCATCTCCGTAACGCTTTCGCGACTACTAAATGATCCTGTAACGAAGCGCGCTGCTCTCCGTTGGATAGTCTTTATCTCTTCTATCAGCCCTATCTGATACGGATCCCACACCACTGAGCAGTATTCAGGCAGTGGGCGAACAAGCGTACTGTAACCTACTTCCTTTGTTTTCGGATTGCATTTCCTTAGGATTCTTCCAATGAATCTCAGTCTGGCATCTGCTTTACCAACGATCAACTTTATATGATCATTCCATTTGAAATCACTCCTAATGCGTACTCCCAGATAATTTATGGAATTAACTGCTTCCAGTTTCTGAGCTGCTATATTGTAGCTAAATGATAAGGGATCTATCTCTCTATGTATTCGCAGCACATTACACTTGTCTACATTGAGATTCAGTTGCCATTCCCTGCACCATGCGTCAATTCGCTGCAGATCCTCCTGCATTTCAGTGCAATTTTCCAATGTTACAACCTCTCGATATACCACAGCATCATCCGCAAAAAGCCTCAGTGAACTTCCGATGTCATCCACAAGGTCATTTATGTGTATTGTGAACAGCAACGGTCCTACGACACTCCCCTGCGGCACACCTGAAATCACTCTTACTTCGGAAGACTTCTCTCCATTGAAAATGACATGCTGCGTTCTGTTATCTAGGAACTCTTCAATCCAATCACACAATTGGTCTGATAGTCCATATGCTCTTACTTTGTTCATTAAACGGTTGGTTGGTTGGTTGTTTGAGGTTAAAGGGACCAAACAGCAAGGTCATCAGTCCCTTGTTTCAAATAGACTCCATTCTGCTAACGGGACATCTCAGTATAGTCAGAAAAATAAAACGGATAAAGGGGAAACGTAAAAGGGCAGTCACGTTGTCATTAGTAAAAACAAATGAGGGAAGTTGGCAAGAGAACGAACCCAACACTATGCTGAAACAGCATAGGCAAGACCACCTGTGACTTAAAAGGTACAACTGCTATAATGCAGAAAGTACGTATGGGAATAGAAAAACTAACCAAGCCTTAAAAAGAAGGGGTGAAAACAGAGTAAAAGGGAAAGAAAAGAGGATTCCGGTCAGGGAGGTGAATCGGGAATCTCTGAACACTGCCTACAGTGGGAGACACCCAAACACTCACCGCCCTGCCACAACACCAGAGGGAGATTAAAAACTTTAAAACTGAGAATAAAAACCACTCTCCCGGAGGAAACCTAGAACCAGAGAGACCATCTGGGAATCGTCAGCCAACATCAAAGGTAAAGTGTGGGGGAGTCTGTACTTAGCACGCAGAGCCAAAAGAAGGGGGCATTCAACCAAAATGTGGGCCACTGACTGGAAGGCTCCACAACCACATAGCGGGGGTGGCTCATCACGCAAAAGGAAACCATGGGTCAGCCTGGTATGGCCAATGCGGAGACGACACAGTGTGGTCGAGTCCTTGCGGGAGAGGCTAAAGGAAGAACGCCATGGGCCTGTATTCACCTTAATGGCACGAAGTTTATTAGACAGTGGAGTAGCCTCCCAAGAATGGGCCCATGACTGTGCAAAGTGGGATTTGATGTGAAGCCGTAAATCCGCTGCAGGAGGGGTTACAGAAAACGGGGGGTAAGTAACTGCTCCCCCAGCCAAACGATCAGCGAGCTCATTACCCGGGATACCCACATGGCCCGGGACCCATAGGAAGTCAATGGAACAAGCAGCACGGTGAAGATCAGCGAGATGGTCATGGATGGCAGAGACCAAGGGATGGCGCGAAAAACACCGGTCAATAGCAAGAAGGCCACTCATCGAGTCCGTACATAACAAAACGCGGTTGTGTTGGGATTGTTTAATAAAGGTAAGGGCCCGGGAAATTGCCATCAATTCCGCAGTAAACACCCCACATGAGGGTGGCAGTAGATGATTTTCCGTTCCAACAAAGGACGTGAAGGCATACCCAACATTATCAGCAGATTTAGAACCATCAGTGTAAAAAACAACAGCATCCCGAAACTCCCATAAAATTTGGCGGAAAAAGGAACGGAACACCACCGGGGGGATGGAATCTTTCGGACCGCGGCGGAGATCCATCCGAATTCGAGGCCGAGGAACTAACCAAGGAGGGGTGGAGGGGAGGGAGCGAGGAAGACAGGACAAAGAAGGAAGCCGAAAATCACGGGTAAGAGACGCAAGGCGCAGCCCAACCGGTAAACCCGCCCGAGGGCGGGAGTCAGGCGGGCGACGCCCATGGTCTGGGAATAGGATAGAATAGGAAGGATGAGCGGGAGAAGAACGGATAGTGAGGGCATAAGACACCAGAAGCTGGGACCGCCGAACAGAAAGGGGGGGGATCCCAGCTTCAACCAGGAGACTATCAACAGGGCTAGTAGGGAAGGCACCGGTGGCCAAACGGATACCACGATGGTGGACTGGATCCAGCACGTGCAGCGTGGAAGGAGCAGCTGAACCATAAACTTGACAACCATAGTCCAAACGTGACAGAACTAGAGCACGATAAAGACGGAGGAGGAGGGAACGGTCCGCACCCCAGGAGGAGTGGGCAAGGAAGCGAAGGACATTGAGTTTACGGAAACATCCTACCTTCAGGAGTCTGATATGGGGCAGCCAAGTGAGCTTGTTGTCGAAAAGAAGACCTAGGAAACGAAACTGTGGAACCACAGGCAATCTTTGTGCAGCGAGATAGAGCTCTGGATCAGGGTGGACCGTAGTACGGCGACAGAAGTGGACCACCCGCGATTTTAAAGGAGAGAATTGAAACCCGTGGGAGAGGGTCCATGCAGAGGCACGCCGTATAGCCACCTGGAGCTGCCGTTCTGCAGATGGCATCGAGGAGGAACTAACCCAAATGCAGAAATCATCCACATACAGGGCAGGGGCGACCAAGGGACCGACAGAGGCCACAAGTCCATCGATAGCAATGAGGAAAAGAAGGACACTCAAGACAGAACCCTGTGGGATGCCCGTCTCCTGGGTCCGTGGAGAACTAAAAGCAGTACCAACTCGAACTCTGAATGACCGATGGATCAGGAACTGGCGGATAAAAATCGGGAGTGGGCCCCGAAGACCCCACTGATGAAGGGTTAGTAAGATGTGATGGCGCCAGGCCGTGTCATAGGCCTTGCGAAGGTCAAAAAACACTGCAACCAAATGGCGGCGCTGGGAAAAAGCCTGCCGAACTGCGGATTCTAAGCGTAGCAAATGATCGATTGGAGATCGTCCCTCTCGAAAGCCACACTGGTAAGGGGACAATAGATCCCGAGATTCGAGGACCCAAGTGAGCCGACGGGCTACCAGCCGTTCAAGTAACTTACAACCAACATTGGTCAAACTAATTGGCCGATAGCTGTCAACAGATAGGGGGTTCTGACCAGGCTTAAGGACAGGAACCACAATGCTATCCCTCCACTGAGAAGGGAAATCACCCTGGAGCCAGATACGGTTAAACACCCGAAGAAGATGGTGCCGTTGTGGAGCACTGAGATGTTGAAGCAGCTGGTTATGAATGGAATCTGGGCCAGGAGCTGTATCATGAGAAGCAGATAGAGCAGAAAGAATTTCCCATTCAGTGAAAGGTTCGTTGTAAGATTCTGACTCACAAGTGGTGAAACATAAGGTGACAGCTTCAGCCTGCTGTTTTTGACGAAGGAAAGCAGCTGGATAGGAGGCCGACGCTGATGCCACTGCAAAATGGGTCGCAAGATGTTCTGCGAGAACTAATGGGTCCGTACAAATGCCATCTGGGAGGTGAAGGCCTGGGAGGGTGGACTGCCGATGGCAACCTTGGAGAGAGCGAAGTGTAGCCCATACCCGTGACAGAGGGACAGTGGAACCAAGGGAAGAAACGAATCGTTCCCAACATATCCGCTTGCTCTGTTTGATTAAATAACGGGCTTTAGCGCGAAGGCGCTTAAAGGTAGAAAGGCTGGCTACAGATGGGTGCCTCTTAAACTGTTGCAAAGCTCGACGGCGATCACGGATGGCAATGGCAATGGCCGTACTCCACCACGGGACTTGCCGACGACGAAATTGTCCAGATGAGCGCGGGACAGCAAGGTTAGCAGCGCGAACAATCGCGTCAGACACGTCACGTAGGACGTCATCAATACAACCCGA
Source organism: Schistocerca americana (assembly GCF_021461395.2). NCBI lineage: Eukaryota > Metazoa > Arthropoda > Insecta > Orthoptera > Acrididae > Schistocerca > Schistocerca americana. Next base: position 466,421,282 of record NC_060124.1, on the reverse strand, counting down.
CAAAGAGGGAGAAAACTCGACCTGTGCAGTATATAGAGGCCAATCGGCGCGGTGGAAAGACCAACGAGGTAACCTCTCCATCGGGGAGCGGGAAGGGAGCGTGATAATCAACGGGAAATGGTCACTATCACAAAGGTCGTCGTGTGGCGACCAGTGTAATGAAGGGAGGAGAGAGGGAGAAGAAAGAGAAAGATCAATGGCAGAAAAAGTACCATGACCAGCACTGAAATGAGTAGGGGAGCCATCATTAAGAAGGCACAGGTCGTGGTCTGCAATAAATTGGTCGATAAGAAGACCTCGTCTAGATGGAAAGGCACTGCCCCACAAAGGATGATGAGCATTAAAATCCCCAAGGAGGAGGAAGGGAGGAGGAAGTTGCTGAAGAAGGGTGGTTAAGGCAGCAGGTGTAAGAGTCCTGTCAGGAGGGAGATAAAGATTGCATACTGTGACTGCAGAGTCTAAGTGGACCCTAACAGCAACTGCTTCCAATGTAGTTTGGAGAGGAATCCACGTGCTAGCAATGTCTGTACGGACCAACGTACAAACGCCACCAGAAGCCCGCAAGGGTCCGACCCGATTTCGACAGAAAACACGGAACCCACGGAGGGTCGGTGAGTGAGCATCAGTAAAATGAGATTCCTGGAGAACCACACAAGCTGCTGAGTAGGACGAAAGAAGGGATTTCAATTCCGGAAGGTGACGATAGTAGCCATTACAATTCCATTGGAGAACCACAGAACGATGGTTTAAATGAGGGCTGAACACGCTAAATCCAGTCATACCGCCGGGTCCCCACCCGTCACCGACAAGGAGGGGGCGACATCCATAAACGACAGGTCAGAATCCGGTTGTGAAGCCGGGGAAGGGACCTCCGGTGACACCAGAGGCTCTTTGTCCCGGGACTTATGTTTCTTCTTCTTTTCAGGCTGAGATCGAGGAGGGCTGTGTGGCATAATGGAGCCAGCTGCAGCAAGATCAGGAACAGAAAGAGACCGGGCGACCTGGGGGCCGATAGACCGCGGCTCTCGCGGTCGCCGCGCTGCAGCAGACCTTTGACCTGGAAGGTGCCGGGAAGGGGCATCCCGGGAGAGGCGCCCTTGACCGGCAGACGCCGAAGGAGTGGGACACTTCTCCGGCTGGGGAGGGGGAGCGGCGCCCAGAGGAGAAGGTGTGGGAGCCGCAGGGGAGGGGGGAAGGAGAGGGGTCCGGGACGGGGGTAAGGAAGGGGGAGGAAGGGATGAAGATGTAACCAAGGCGTAACTAGATGTCATGGACACAGGGTGCAATCGTGCATATTTCTTACGGGCCTCTGTGTAGCTTAAACGATCAAGAGACTTATACTCCTGTATCTTTTTTTCTTTCTTATAGACTGGGCAATCTGCTGAACGTGGAGAATGACTACCATGACAATTTACACATACAGGAGGGGGAACACAGGGACTCCCCTCATGGAGTGGACGTCCACAGTCACCACAGAGAGGGTCCTGGGTACAGCGAGAAGACATGTGGCCAAAACGCAAGCACTTAAAACACCGCATAGGAGGTGGGATGTTCGGCTTCACATCACAGCGATAGACCATAATCTTAACTTTCTCAGGAAGGGTATCCCCTTCAAAGGCCAGGATAAAGGCACCAGTATCAATACGATTATCTTTAGGACCCTTCTGAACACGCCGAACAAAGTGAACACCCCGCCGTCCGAGATTGTCCCGAAGTTCCTCATCAGTTTGAAGGATGAGGTCTCTGTGAAAAATCACACCTTGTACCATATTTAGAATCTGGTGAGGGGTAATGGACACGGCAATTGTGCCAAGATGGGTACAGGCACGAAGGGCCGCAGATTGGGCAGCCGAAACAGTTTTTAGCAGTAATGAACCCGACCGCATCTTGCTCAGGGAGTCCACTTCGCCGAACTTGTCTTCAATGTGTTCCACAAAGAATAAAGGTTTGACACTGGTGAAAGTATCTCCATCAGTCCTGGTGCAAACTAGATAACGGGGGAAAGGTTTTGCCCCTAGACGACGGGCCTGACCCTCCTCCCAGGGGGTAGCCACGGAAGGGAGGGCCGAAGGGGCAAGAGAAGCAGCACTTGAGGAATCAGTATCACGCAGAGAGACGGCCGCAGAAGAGCGGCCAGAGTTTTGGACCCGTATGCGTTTCATCTGCATAGCGTCCGCCCTGATACCACCCACTCCGATCAGGGGCTCTCCTCACGGGCGCCACCCAGCCACAGCAAGGGCCGTCTGGCACGGCGGCCATTGCCGGGAGTTCCGATGCTCCAGGATGACGAGCAACCACTCCAAGGCATGCATGAGGAGGTCACAGCTCAGGTATCAGAAGTGTGATCCCTGTGTGTTCAGGGGGCTCAACCAAAAGGGTACATAGCGACCCCACCACACGGGCTGGCTACCGTGCTGGCTATGCACCCTAGCATCAGACAACGACGTAGAAGAAAAGGTGGAATATACTAAGAGGGCACACATCGGAGACACTAGGTAAGGTGCTCTTCCCCAAATGGCTCACACTACGGAAGAGAAATTTTGGAATGGAGGTCAAACCCCAGAGGGGGACCAAGGAATGCCAAAAGGAGGAGATGATTACGCAACAAACCCAGAGTGTAAAACCAACAGAACCAGGAGGATAGCGGGGGCCAACATAAGCAAGGACACCAATAGAGGGAGAGGAGAGGGCTAGGGGAAAGGGGTATGGAGGGGAAAGGAGGGGAAGGGAAAGGAAATGCAGCCCGGGAGAGAAAGAAGGCTGCAATGGCTCGGGGCCCCGTGCTCGCCACGCACGTATCCACGAAAGAGTTGTGGACCCCCTGGGGGGTTCATTAAACGACTGTGGGGAACTGTATCGAACGCCTTGCGGAAGTCAAGAAACACGGCATCTACCTGGGAACCCGTGTCTATGGCTCTCTGAGTCTCGTGGACGAATAGCGCGAGCTGGATTTCACACGACCGTCTTTTTCGAAACCCATGCTGATTCCTACAGAGTAGATTTTTAGTCTCCAGAAAAGTCATTGTACTCGAACATAATATGTGTTCCAAAATTCTACAACTGATCGATGTCAGAGATATAGGTCTATAGTTCTGCACATGTGTTCGACGTCCCTTCTTGAAAACGGGGATGACCTTGGCCCTTTTCCAATCCTTTGGAACGCTACGCTCTTCTAGAGACCTATGGTACACCGCTGCAAGAAGGGGGGCAAGTTCCTTCGCGTTCTCTGTGTAAAATCGAACTGGTATCCCATCAGGTCCAGCGGCCTTTCCTCTTTTGAGCGATTTTAATTGTTTCTCTATCTCTCTGTCGTCTATTTCGATATCTACCATTTTTTCATCTGTGTGACAATCTACAGGAGGCTTTGATGCTAAAATCTGGTTCTCTTTGACCCATGGCGGCTTCCTTCTTTCAAACCTACTGCCATGCGCATCAGAATAACAGCGGTTCCTCGCCACAAGTAGTTCTTTGCAACTACGAGGCGCAGTCCTGCCGTTGCGAGCGAGCGGGTAGCTTCTGTCAGCGGCAGTGTGCTCTGCAGCATCGGGTCGGACTTGGCTGGGCGGGAAATGATGCGATGTGTGGGGCCCGGGTTCGGCCACGTTGGGTGTTCGTACTTGGTGAGAGGGCTGTTGACACGGCGGTTCTCCGACGTTAACTTGCGTCGCGCATTAGCGTAAGCTATCTTGGCCCTGTGGGTTCATTGAGCGCCAAAACATTTTATTTGTACGTTCAAATTTTTTTCCTTTTGTTTGGAGATTCAGTTTGTCCGAACTAATGTACGTAGAGCCAGGCCTCTTGGCTTTCGGATTAAGAGATTACCGTGCCGTCCGTCGGCCCAGTGAGCTTGGAGCTGGTTAGCATGTTGAACGAGGTGCTGGGCAGAATCAAATGGCTGCAATAACTCGGATGTGGTTCTAGTATTGTTGGTTCTTATGTTCAGCAGTAAATCTGACACGATAGAAGGATTTAAAAACCTTATAAATGATTGCTGTCTCATTGTACGGAGTAATGTCGACTTTTGTGGAGGTAATGCCTGTTAAGGGAAACCTTTCCTGACTAAACATGTTGTTGCGGGAGACTGTGAAATGGGCTAGCGGTGGCGCAACTTAGACGCTCTCTCAGTCTGTTGCAGTATTACGGATGTTTTGACGCACGCAGAGGACAACGAACCTGTTTACCCCATAGTTACACTACTAGCCATTAAAATTGCTTCACCACGAAGATGACTTGCTACAGACGCGAAATTCATCCGACAGGAGGAAGATGCTGTGATATGCAAACGATTAACTTTTCAGAGCATTCACACAACGTTGGCGCCGGTGGCGACACCTACAACGTGCTGACATGAGGAAAGTTTCCAACCGATTACTCATACACAGACAGCTGTTGACTGGCGTTGCCCGGTGAAACATTGTTGTGATGCCTCGAGTAAGGAGGAGATATGTTTTTCCGACTTTGATAAAGGTCGGATTGTAGCCTATCGGGATTGCTGTTTATCGTATCGCGACATTGCTGCTCGCGTTGGTCGAGATCCAATGACTGTTAGCAGAATATGGAATCGATGGGTTCAGGAGGGTAATCCGGAACGCCGTGCTGGATCCCAACGGCTCGTATCACTAGCAGTCGAGATGACAGGCATCTTATCCGCATGGCTGTAAAGGACCGTGCAGCCACGTCTCGATCCCTGAGTCGACAGATGGGGACATTTGCAAGACAACAACCGTCTGCACCAACGGTTCGACGACGTTTGCAGCAGCATGGACTATTAGCTCCGAGACCATGGGTGCGGTTACCCTTGACGCTGCATCACAGACAGGAGTGCCTGCGATGGTGTACTCAACGACGAATCTGGGTGCACGAATTGCAAAACGTCATTTTTTCGTATGAATCCAGGTTCTGTTTGCAGCATCATGATGGTCGCATCCGTGTTTAGCTACATCGCGGTGAACGCACATTGGAAGCGTGTATTCGTTGTCGCCATACTGGCGCATCACCCGGCGTGATAGTATGGGGTGCCATTGCTTACACGTCTCGGTCACGTCTTGTTCGCATTGACGGCACTTTGAACAGTGGACGTTACATTTCAGATGTGTTACGACCCGTGGCTCTAGCCTTGATTAGATGCCTGCGAAACCCTACATTTCAGCAGGATAATGCAGGAGCGCATGTTGCAGATCCTGTACGGGCCTTTCTGGTTACAGAAAATGTTCGATTGCTTCCCTGGCTAGCACATTCTCAAGATCTGTCACCAATTGAAAACGTCTGGTCAATGGTGGCCGAAAAACTGGCTCGTCACAACACGCCAGATACTACTCTTGATGAATTGTGGTATCGCGTTGAAGCTGCATGGGCAGCAGTACCCGTACACGCCATCCAAGCTCTGTTCGACCCAATGTCAAGGCGTATCAAGGCCTTTATTACGGCCAGAGGTGGTTGTTCTGGGTACTGATTTCCCAGGATCTACGCACCCAAATTGCATGAAAATGTAATCACATATCAGTTCTAGTGTAATATATTTGTCCAATGAATACCCGTTTATTATCTGCATTTCTTCTTGGTGTAACAATTTTAATGGCCAGTAGTGTATATTGTGGACCACCCGCCTGCCTGCATCGGCTGCCGACACCGCCTTCGCCGAGCCTGCCGGCTCCCGGATCACCCCAGGCCGCAGCGAATTAAGTCATGTAACCTTTATACCGACGTCTTTGTAATAATTATAATATTCTTTATCTTCCCTTTTCTATAGAAATAATATTCTATTTCGTGTTTTAATTAATATTAATTCAAGAATTTCACAATGCTGGCTTAATATCTTGGCGTGGACAGTCGTTGACTATGTTGCAGAGCCATGATTGTCCGTTTCTTAACGCGTTAAATTTTTAAGATTCTTATTATCTGTCACTGACCAAGCTTTCTTAATTAAAAAGGCTTTCAGATGTAGAGGCAATATGTTAAGGTCATTCATTTACAGTGAGTGTCCTTATTACCATTATGTTCTTGGTTCATATTAGTCGGGATCTTTTTTGTAGATTTGAATTGTGATGTAAGAATGTAGGTGACCAGCTAGTCCTCTTTAACAGAATAACTATGCTGCATTCCGGCACTGTCTTCTTCCTTTTTCCCCTAAAGCTGTAATCTCACAATTACAGTAAATTCAATTATTGGTTGTCCATGTTTTATTTACGTGCTCTGTGGACCTGCTCTTAAATTATTAAAGAATTTTTTGGGTTTAGTCTATTTTAAATTTGTTAAGTGGCGCTAGTCGTTAGTTGTATTCTGGAAATCTGCCTATTATGTGTTTGTACTTTATAAACTTTTACAATAAATTTTTACAAATTGTGAATAATGTTTATCCATCTCCCGCTCATCATTCCACTTCATTTATCCTGAGCGCCTGGGTGCCATTTGACACTTCTTCTACAGCCCTCATTCTCCCCAGGACATATTCCCCTTTTTTGTGCTACGGTACGATCATTTTTCATTCTGGTTCCCAACTTTTACGCTACCATAATGTTGGTGTTAGACCGCCATAACTTGGCAGCCGACGTACAGTTTTGACGGCTCGCACGACGGTTGCTCTGGTTAAGGTTCTTGTTATCGTCTTTGGAACCGCGTTGCTCGTATTGTGCCAACGACAAAGCTTTGGCAAAATAGGACGACCAATAATTACTTGCATTTGTTCACCTTCTTACAAAATTTCAACCGATTTCCACAAGTCTGAAGCCGAAGTAGCGCGCGTAAGCTGAAGCCAAAAAAAGATGTGTTTTTTGCACATAAAATCCGTATACAGATAGATTTTCGAAAGCGAGTTTCCAATTTTCCAGTAAGAATGCATTTTTTATTTATTTGATTTTCACTTTAAACCGTTTTGGCGCATTTAATTCCCGTAAGAACGAATTTTACGTACAACATCAAAATGGTTCAAATGGCTCTGAGCACTATGCGACTTAACTTCGGAGGTCATCAGTCGCCTAGAACTTAGAACTAATTAAACCTAACTAACCTAAGGACATCACACACATCCATGCCCGAGGCAGGATTCGAACCTGCGACCGTAGCGGTCGCTCGGCTCCAGACTGTAGCGCCTAGAACCGCACGGCCACTCCGGCTGGCCGTACAACATCTAAATCGAATTTAAATCATCGTATAATGACAGCCGATAATGATTATTGGGTACAAAATATTCGTTTTAACTTCATCCAATTAACTAGGTTTGTGCAAAGTTTGAATAAATTCTTACAAAGTCTATAAGTGACGTGCTTTGTAAGTCTCCCAGAAAAAAGGTATTTTTTGTACAAGCAAAAATTTTTTGAAACTATTAAACCATATCCTAGACTATGGTCTGACAACAGTGCACTAATTTTGCACCAGCAGTCTCGCTCCAGTCCAGAGCCATTTAAGGGTGCCTCTTTTCGTGCATAATATGTGAGCGGTGCACATACAAATGGAGCCATTGGCTGAGAATGAATTGCAATCCAAGTTAATTTTTTTATAAGGAATTAATCGATTCAAAATTTTTCTGTTGTTCGCCATTCAAACTGTGGTGCCACCGCCAGATACAACATTTGCTAGGTGGTAGCCTTTAAATCGGCCGCGGTCTGTTAGTATACGTCGGACCAGCGTGTCGGCAGGTCTAGTCTAGAGAGACTCCCTAGCACTCGCCCCAGTTGTACAGCCGACGTTGCTAGCTATGGTTCACTGACTACATACGCTCTCATTTACAGAGACGACATTTTAGCATAGCCTTCAGCTACGTCATTTGCTACGACTTAGCAAGGCGCCATATTCAGTTAAAAGAATGTATTCTGAACCGATAATGTTGTGAATCATGTACCGTCAAGAGCAAGGTTCATCATTAATGGATTAATGTTAAGTATCAAACTAATTACGTCCGCTTTCTGAATACTAATTCTTTGTCATGTTCCAGACCTCACGTCAGTATAGTTCTTCCCTCCTCACGCCAGCCTGCGTGAGCTTGAACGCGTGCATTTCGGCCTCCGATCGTAACACGGTGTTGGCTCTTCTGCCAACACAACACAAACCTTGTTTAGTACACTGTACCATAATTACAGTAAGAAATATGTTTGAATGGCTATACGAGAGGCCGCTGGTCCAGGATAAGCCAAAAAATTCCTACCCGATGTTCCTAGCTCAAATAGGAACCGAGCACTAAGACACTGCCCAACCCCCTCCCACACCCCCCCCCCCCCCCCGCACACCACCCGCCCACCGCTCCCAGCCTCCCGCCCCAAAAATACACGGATTTGCGTGCAATCTATTCAGACATACTTATTATAGCACCTCCGTTCTGTAACGATATAGTTGGTTACGAGTGCAGTGCATAGTTTGCCGACTACACTGGCTCAAGTTGTTGTTGTGGTCTTCAGTCCCGAGACTGGTTTGTTGCAGCCTTCCATGCTACTCTGTCCTTTTCAAGCTTCTTCATCTCCCAGTACCTACTGCAACCTACATCCTTCTGAATATACTTAGTGTATTCATCCCTTGGTCTCCCTCTACGATTTTTACCCTCCACGCTGCCCTCAGATACTAAACTGGTGATCCCTTGATGCCTCAGAACATTTCTTACCAACCGATCCCTTCTTCTAGCCAAGTTCTACCACAAATTTCTCTTCTCCCCAATTCTATTCAGTACCTCCTCAGTAGTTATGTGATCTACCCATCTAATCTTCAGCATTCTTCTGTAGCACCACATTTTGAAAGCTACTATTCTCTCCTTGTCTAAACTACTTATCGTCCATGTTTCACTTCCAAACATGGCCACACTCCATGTGAATACTTTCAGAAACGACTTCCTGACATTTAAATCTATACTCGATGTTAACAAATTTCTCTTCTTCAGAAACGCTTTCCTTGTCATGCCCGTCTACATTTTATATCCTCTCTACTTCGACCATCATCAGTTATTTTGCTCCCCAAATAGCAAAACTCCTTCACTACTTTGAGTGTCTCATTACCTAATCTAATTCCCTCAGCTTCACCCGATTTAATCCGACTACGTCCCATTACCCTCGTTTTGTTTTTGTTGATGTTCATCTTATATCCTCCTTTCAGGATACTGTCCATTCCGTTCAACTGCTCTTCCAGGTCCTTTGCTATCACCGATTTCAAAGTTTTTATTTCTTCTCCATGAATTTTAATTCCTACTGGCTCAAGTAACAAACGTTTATTTATAACAAATGCTGTGCTGTGAAAATGTGCTATTTCGTTTTCTTCTTCTCAGTCGATTTTAACAAAGATCTTGCATATTTCGAAAATTGTAGTTATGATTAGAATGCTTCTGCGCAATCTGAATCATTCAAAACTCTTGGAGTTCGCCGCTCGCAGATTAATACTAAGCGAAATAATGTAACAGTAGCTACGAACCTCACAGGTACAAAAGCGGGAGAGGTCTCTCTCTCTCTCTCTCTCTCTCTCCTCTCTCTCTCTCTCTCTCTCTCTCTCTCACCCCGTACACAAATGTTCTCAACCGATTTATCTGTTCAATTTAAGCTTTCCAAGGTTTCGTTTGCGTTGAAAATAAAGAAGGACCTACATCGCGCGTTGAAATACGTTGGAACTGATATGCGATCACAGTGTTTTGACCAAGTTCAATTGTATGCTCTCTTTTACAAACTCTTACCACACAGTATCCCCAGGACTATATTGTAAAATATTAGGACGTAAACCACATTTTTAAACAATTACAACCAATAGTATATACATGAAATACTAAAATGTGCAGTGAAACTGTGCTGATTTGTATTCTTCCTCGGAGTCAGTTTTAACTACAACAGTGCATTTTAATAATTCACATGGACAGCTGTATACTGCTCTTTCACGAGCTGATAGTGGAGAAAAGCAATTCATAAACTTGCCACACAATATAGAAAAAACCATATACTGATGTTTGGTGATTGAGCTGTGTACCAACAGTTAAGATAATTTTTTAAGAACAATAAAGACAAAAAACAAGAGCAAAAGAGGCACTTCCATTCACATTCTTTATGATTTATTAGAGTTAACGGCTCCATATCTTCAAGGTGGGTGAAGCAGCAACGAGAAGCAGATATCTGTGTATTCACAATTACGAGAGACACACAACATTAGAATGTATATCCAGTCACCACATGTATCAAGCACTGCGAAGCATTGCCGGGTTCGTTAGTAAGTTATATACACAAACGCATCTCATGAATCAGTCTATCTGTTACTGAAAACCATAACAAAGCCCCTACAGTATTTCCGCATGTGACCTTTACACAGACGGAAAAACTGGTGGGGGACTTTAATTTGTAATATATGTAGATTCTGGATAGTGGCTTGTGACCACTGTATGATATTTATATTTATAATTTTAGAAACAATTTTCTGATTGCAGCACAGCAGTAGGTATAAAATGCCAAAAATCAAATAAAACTGTCTATCGCGTTTTCAACTTTTTTATTTGGCAGAAATCGGTTTTGGCCTTTTCCTCAGAGCATCTTCATGTTTCTCGCCACCGTTATGGCTGCCGGAAGCGCCAGACAGGGTGAGATACGTAGAAGAACCATTTTCTCAACGGTACGTCTATAGATCTCGCTCCTTCTGCCACCACCAGCAGCCATAATGGCAGCGAAAAGCTTGAAGCTGGTCTGGTCTGGTCTAGTCTTTGTGTATTTATCATTTCTGCGAACGCATGCTGTTACAGCGTGATTACCCGTAAACACCACATTAATGCAATAAATGCTCAAAATGACGTTCATCAACCTCAATGCATTTGGCAATATGTGTAACGACATTCCTCTCAACAGCGAGCAGTTCGCCTGCCGTAATGTTCGCACATGGATTGAAAAGGCGCTGACACATATTGTCAGGCGTTGTCGGTGTATCACGATAGCAAATATCCTTAGATTTTCCCCACAGAAAGAAATCCGGGGACGTCAGATCCGGTGAACGTGCGGGACATAGTATGGTGCTTCGACGACCAATCCACCTGTCATGAAATATGCTATTTAGTACCGCTTCAACCGTCGCTGAACACTTCCTGTTTCCTTGAACAACGTAATTATCCGGCGAACGGTCCGGACACTTGGATGACGTCGTCCAGGATACCGAGCAGCATACATAGCACACGCCCGTTGGGCATTTTGATCACAATAGCCATACATCCATACATTAACACGATATCGACCTTTCCCGCAATTGGTAAACGGTCCATTTTAACACGGGTAATGTATCACGAAGCAAATACCGGCCGCACTGGCGGAATGTTACGTGATACCACGTACTTATGCGTTTGTGACTATTACAGCGCTATTTGTCACAAAGCGAAAAAAGTGGTCCAACTAAAACATTCATATTTCTTTACGTACTACACGAATATGTAATAAAAATGGGGGTTCTTATTTAAAAAAAAAACGCTGTTGATATCCGTTTGAGCTATGGTATCGCCATCTAACAGGCCATCCATAGCGCCATCTGGTTTCCCCCTTCAAGCTAGACGAGTTTCGTTTTTTGTTGTTTTTTCATTTGATGCTTATTTTGTGAGATATTTGGCCCGGTCACCATCAATGGACCACCCTGTATACGCTTCACTGGCAGTCACCGCTACACAAGTTTACCTCCAGACGCCGCACGTAGAAATCTCTTGTTAATTTAAATAAATCACCCTGTTTATAGAAATATTGTCCTCTAGAACTCATAGCAGTAAATCAACAAGTGGAATCGACTTATCAACGTACTGAAATTATTTTTAGTAACAGTCACTGCTATATCCATCCTAAAATACGTAGGAGTGCCCGTATCAATCCACACCGATTTCGAATGTAAAAAGCAACGCTGCTCTAAGACCGAAGGTTGTTTGAACCTCAGAGAAAACAGAACCTCTCAGTACGTTTCTCTAGTTCCACACGTAATGAAGTTCTGTTATTACGAGTACTATCTTCGTGATCATTACAGTGATCCTGACATTTATGGACGAAAAACTCTCAGTTACTTCTTGAACCTTCAAATGTGACGTATCTATCTCCTCAAATCTTGCTCCATTTAGGAGAAACAAACTTTCAACGTTGAAGTATATCTTAACGATCTACTTGCAGATCTACGTCCGACAGTTGTAACTAAGGTTTCATGTGCTTTAACGAAATCACTTGACAGGAATGTCAGCTTCATTGATTTTAAATTAATCCTTCAGGTTACCTTCTCCGGACCTATCAACTCAGAGATTATGCACTGTCTCTAATGGTATCGATCATCCATTATAACCTAATATTTTCTCTTTTCTGTTGCCTCCTCCTTAAACAAACAGATCGTGTTGTCTTATACTATGGGTCTATAACATAAAAATAGTGCTACAGTCTAGTAGGTTACGGAAAAAATGAGGTTCAATAAGCTACCGGAATGCACGGAAAAAGTAAAGCCGTATTGGGATAATTTCTTCACAAGCATCTAATATCTTTCTTTCTGTAGTTACCACTAGTAACAGTAGTATTAAAAAAAGCTTTACAGTCGTAATGCAAGAAATAATAACCGTATTTTAAATATTATTGTAATATTTGGTTTACAGGCCGCTGATGAGATCAGCTAAATCGTCACATAGCTCACAAACATTTCTGACGATAGATTTTTTTAAAATAGCTTGATATGTCTGGCCGGTAAACTTGATAATTTTTGACTGCAAGTCTACGTCAAGTAAATTCTCTGAACAGAGTAATTTCTTACAGATGACTTCGTAAGACTGGATATTTTAGAAGTTTCAATGAAATCTTCTTGATTTGCAAGCCGCGTCATCTCGCATAAAACACTTGTTTCCGATAGCTTTCTCCACCATTTTCATTAGTTTTCCGATCACGATGTCGGAGACAGCTACCGATGGCTCAAGTGTTTTATTCGAAATGACGCGACATGTAAAGTGAGATTTTATTGAAGCTCGCCACCGCAAAAGACTGAGAAAATTTTTTAGAAGTTTTCTGTCAAAGTCGACATAAAATTTAATGTACACCAAACACTATCTGCAAAACCTGAATGAAATTTCATCTTTTAGAAAGTAAGACACGAAATTTTATGAGTTTAATTTCTGAATTTTTTTGAGGGTATGATTGCACCACATGAAGCACTCCACAACAGGAATATTGCAAAACTCAAAGAAATCAATTTCGCTCCTATGGTAGCTTTACCGACCTTCATGGTACCGACCTCCATGGTACGTGATTATATATAATAAGAGATAAAAGGTCTTATTATTAGTTTGCGAGTGCAAAATTTAAACGCAATTCATATCAGACAGCTTATGCAATGAAATCCAATCCACAGAGAACTAAGGAACACTGCAGGAGTAAAGATGTCATACAGCTTTCTCACCAGCCTGATTGGTCGTGGCCCTTCGGTATGTTCTAGGAGGGTACAATTAACATACTGCTGAGTCGTGAGATATGTGAATAATATCGAAAGATGCCAATGTTTATTAGAGAACTTCATTTCATTCTCGTTTAATCTCTCAGAACCAAAAAAGCATTAGAATATTTTTTTAAAAAAACATAATTCGTGCCCGAAGGCATACTGAATAAGAATTTTGCTGGTTATGTTTAGGTATAACGATGTAGAAGCTGAATGCAAAGCGGCTATTACAGATACGTTTCGCTCATAAACACAGAGCGTAATTTAGACGATTTTTGCCAGACTATCGCTAGAAAGTGTTTGTTTGTCGAAAAGACCGAACAAGTACAGATGTCTAGTATTTTGTCGGTGAGCGAGAAAGCGTGATCGCGGATGATAAGCGGGGTGGAGAATTTTTGCCGCTGCTTTCGGGAAGGCGGAAAGGTGGGGCGTCGTCCGAAATTCCAGTAATGAAATCAGACCAGGAGGAAGGCTGCGTTTGATGTACCGACGATAGCTCTGGGGACCTCACGTCGGAAGCTCGCAGGTGGGGGTGGGGACTGCCGGGTCTCTGCAGCACAGCTTCCGGCCTCTCCCTGCCTTCACACTCTCCTGACCTTGCCTTTCAGTTTACGTAGGAAATTAGTTCCTTGTTCTACCTTTTAACTTACTCCTTATTTTAAAGACGCGCTTTCCCTCCAACGCACATGAGGTACGATACGTTACTATTTATGGTCATAAAGCTTCCAGTAATTTTCAGAATGCATTCTGTTCACTACGAAACTCATCAATCCATCGAACTGTGTTTCCGAAACAGCTAGTCGGATGAGAGAAATACCTTGCTTTCCGATAACAATCGTACATTCAGCTGAGGATAATACCCTAACTTTCAAACAGTTACTTCACATTTCACTAACTGAGGTACCATGTAGTAGTTAGTGTTGAAAGTTGATAATAAATGGAACAGTTACTTTCAGTGTTAACCTACGAATCAGAACTTCAGTAATAATGGGACGTATAGCATTAGAATCAATAACATCAATTCGTCTGCAGTTTTTCAGGTAAAAAGTGTAGAAAATCGAAATTACTGCATCAATAACGATTTTACACTGGCGACAGTATACAAATAAATATGAGGACAATGTTAGAAGATGGAAGGCGAATTTGCGGCAGACACTGGAACGAAAGACAAGCAACACAGGCGAATGACAGCCAGGACAGAATAATACCCTCACTGTTTCTAGTTATACGTAACTCTAGATTTTCAATTAGAGCCCTGCTGGGAGAGCTGTATACTTTACCCGCTCAGTTTCGTAATCGCAAGTAATTTGAAATTTTAGGTCGGTTGTATTTTTAATTTATTAGAGCTCGTAGTTCCTACGAGATATTGATGAGTCGTATTGATGTTACCAATTCTCATGTAGAGACTGAATACACACGTCATAATAGGGTCTGTATACCTAATAGGCGAGCGAGAGGTTTTAGATCTATTCTGTGGTTAAGCGACAAGATATTAGTACTACATGCGCAAAGTTGACATTCCGTGCAACGGCTGATGGAAGGGACCGAAAAGGTTTTTCCCATTTACAGTCACTCCCGTCAGGCACTGTGCCGAATGCTAACTTAGTTTATGCGTATAATAAATCAAAATTCCAGAAATTCGTCTGTTTTTTTTCTGATTGTAGCTAGACGATTATAAAGCATGATTTTATTCCGTGTGTGAAAAGTGAAAATGCATATTGTCTTCATCTGCCACTTAAAAGGACCGTTCCTTTCTAACCATTTTCTGTCTTGTTTGTTCGCAGTGTTCTGTAATTTTAATTAAAGATTTTATTTACCCATTTCAGAATTTAAACTATGAACGAGGAGACCAAAAGTCAATGTATAAATGAAATATATTAGTGTGGTGCTTATGGTATGGTAGGAGCTGCAAAGGAGTGATAATGTGCAGCTCTAGCATGAATTCAGAAATCCTTTAAAACAGTGTTATCAACAACAATTCTTACTCAACAGTTATTAAAACTGTGTCTTTGAGTCCAAAACAATAATAACATCAATTAAAATTTCAACTTAAGCTCGATAACTGTTTGTGATATGTTTAAAATGCCCAAGGCTATTTCAAAATTCATGCAGTAACCTTTGACCAAATTTGCAATAAGAAACTGACAGCAATTCAAACCTAATAACAGTATTCAGATACATACAAATTAGCCAAAACACTTGAAATGCAAAATTTATTACAGCGGGACTTCCTTATCACAAGTTTTGTACACGCCTTTTATTTGGTACAACAGTTTAAAATTTTCTAATTCGCTGTAAAACCGGTTTCCATAAAAAAATCGCATCCCAATATGACAAGCACAGCCAACTGTGGAACAATCATTAATGGGATCGGCCAACTCCGCTACTGCATTTTACCATACAAGAGAAAATCATTACCTACTACAGAAAGAACCTCTCCGTTGACACGGTGACAACGTAAATCTGACTTTTGTACCTGCGGGATCTTGGAGAAGCGCGCAATGAGAGAAAAATTACTGCTCGAGTCTGGTAGTGGACGAACAGGTTCTCCAAGAACCGTTGCTCATATAAAGGGGCGGTTGCCACACGTTAATACATTCACTTTACTCATCTTCATAAGCAGTAGGCTGATATTTCTACACCGCCTCCTTTTTCTTGCGGTGTCAACTAGTTTTCCCTCTTCCCCGATTTTTATTACAGTCGCGCCCAAGATGACCTTGTTCATTACAACAAAAGCACCTGTAACCGTTTCTCGAAAAGGCTTGTTTCATCGTTTGACCCTCAGCACAATCACGTGCAAAATGTCCCTCTTTTTGCCGGCAGGAGATGCCGTGCAGTTCTAGGCGCTACAGTCTGGAGCCGCGCGACCGATACGGTCGCAGGTTCAAATCCCGCCTCGGGAATGGATGTGTGTGATGTCCTTAGGTTAGTTAGGTTTAAGTAGTTCTAAGTTCTAGGGGACTGATGACCTCAGATGTTAAGTTCCATAGTGCTCAGAGCCATTTGAACCATTTGTCCTTTTTTTACTACATGGGAAACACTATCATTTCTAAATTCAACGGTAGGCTGTGTTTGTTCCTTGCGGAAGCTTGTATCTGATTGTTACAGAGATCTATTTCCCCGTTCTTGCGTTTCGTTTCATTGAACCTGAACTCAGTGGTCAAGACTAATTGATCTAATTCAATAAACGTCTAGTGTAGTGGAAAATATCGCCCTGGATCTGTCTTCTACTCGACTCAATTATATTTCCTACTGTATCACTGTCTGATACACACAGCACTTTCAGTGCTAGTCTGATACCCTCAAATATTTGGTTCAATTCTCTGAACTCCGTTGCACTCAATATACACGAGAACAATATACATGAGAACTTATAAGATCATATCCTGCTCGCTCTGAGAGCAGATTCTGCAGAATTTTTCCTTCTAAAATTACTTAGCGAAAATTTTCATTAATGGCTTCAATAATCATTCTTCAGTTTCCCTACAACGCGAGGATACATCATCTATAACCCTACCACGTCAGGCGCTTGCTACTGTGAACCACGGCAGTTGCATAGTTTGTTCATTAGTATCTATTGCAGAATCTGTTACAACCAGATCAGAAAAGGGGTTGAGTATATATTGTACATTTCCCAAACCCCTGCACCAAAGCCCATTATTACTTTCACTGACCATTTCACACACGGGACTACAACTGTGCATGCCTTCCTTCTCATTTCTTTTCCAGGTAAGAAACTACTTTATAACTCCTACTATTACTTTATTACGTAAATCCTTAATAAGCGCTTTCTGTTAGGAGTCAGCTACTAAATTTTCAAGATCTTGAACACGATTGAGCAAATGATGCGTTTGCGCTTGTATTCGGAAAACTTGTGTGCGGCTGGGAACACTACACTGCGAACAACTCTATACTAGCCTGCACAGTTTCTACACGCGCAGGTGTCACTCACCTGACCCACAGTTTCCGTGTTGACAACAAGGCAGGACTCCAGCACTCCACCGGTGCACCAATTCATTCACGCTTCCATCAACTTTTCCTTGACGAATAGCGATCTCATATTGAAGTTTACTTTCTGTTAAATTTGATGTCTACACCACGTTTCTGGCTTCCATACTACATCCGGTGAACCCTGCAACGTAAAAAAAGGCTATATTTAGGCAATCACAGTAGTGTCTAACACTTAATGTTGTGTCCTGCCTACTCGTCTCTTATACGATGCCTAGGAAGCTGTTTTCCCAGATAGCTAGAGAACATAAAAGCAAATCATATAAATGTAGTTTATTACAGTAATTGAATTGACAATACTTAACTTCGTATTTCAAACGAATTGTCGCAACCGATTGGCGACATGCAAATAATCAGTGTCCTTCGCTATTTACAGTGCCCATGCAAATTAATCACACAGGTTCATATGAGTTACAAGTCACGGATCTTCTAGTGCTCTCTTCTTGTCGGGGTCTACTAGTGGTCAGCCGTGGCTGGCAGGAGTGGCGCTTATATTCTCTTCGGATAGAGGCCGCTCCTGTCATTGTGCGGTCCTAGTCAGCGTACTATTGGCTGGCATCGTCTCACAGCCTTCTCTGTTCTTGCGATCTTTATTTTCGTGCCAGCGCTTCTCGTTACGCTGGAACACTTAAAACGGAAACAAGTCCTACCACACGACAGGCTCGGAACCTCCCCAACTTCGTCTTGCACACTACTACCATCAGTATGGCAGGAGCTGTGAAGCAGTGGTAAAGCGCCGGGTAACATGTATTCAGACATCCCTCAAAACAAATTTATTAACAAAGTCAAGCGCCGGCACGCCAGTCTGGAACAATAGAACAGAGAGGGCTGCGAGAAGACTTCAGCCTATCGCAAGCTAACCGACCGCTCTCCAGGATGACAACGCAATAGCAGCGGTCTCTATGCGAAGAGGTCATAAGCGACGTGCCCGACTCATCGCGGCCCAGTGGAACAGCAGCCTCAAGACTAGTGACTTGCATTGAAGCGTCAAAGCTCATTTCTTCACTTGAACCCCCTACGTATCAGACTCAGGAATTGTTTAACTGAAGAAACTTGATTTTTTCGTATGACGCCCTTTGCTTGCGACAAATCTGTGTAACACAAAGTACTATAATTGCTCATTTTGTAATAAAGCTCATTAATATGATTTGTTTTAATGTTGTCTAGCAATCCGAGGAAGCAGGTTTTCTGGACTAGTCATATTCGACGACTAGGCAGAACATGATTACGAAACTTTGTCCACGGAGAGGGCTTATAAGCGAAATATCAATTATGCTAACAGGACTGACGAGAAACCGCCATCTCACTCTTCTTAGCTACCGTTTGCTTCATGGGTCACTGAACGCATTGGCAGAATTCAACGGAAAATGGTATTCAGACCTCTTTCTTCATATAAAACAACATAAAAGAGATTTTCCGGCGTACATATAAATACCTCCGCTCTTTAGGGCTCCTTTGAAATAATGGGTGGCTGAGGCAACTATATACAGGCCAAACTGAAAGCACTGGTAAAGAACGTTTTAAGGAACACGCAAGCCACACGTGGCTAAAATACAGTGCAAGAATAGGAAAGGAGAGAATAGATAATATAGTTGGCTGCACTGGAGAGACTGCAGTCAACAGCAATGGAACGATGTTAAGAGATTTTGCAACTTTCAACAACTCCAGAAAGTTAAACTCTTTCTTTAAACACAAAGACATACACAAATACACATGGTCCGTCAGAGGATTTAGAACCATAATTGACTACTTCGTAGCAAACCAAAAAACGCTGTTCTGTTTCAGGATGTGCTTGTATATGGAGGGTACGACATTAACACAGGCCACTTCCCGCTACAAGCAAAAGTTGCCGTAAAGCACAGATGGCATGAAACACGTAAAAAATCTCCAGAACAACCAAGGAAGGTACATAAAGTCTACTTACCAGAACAGGAGTCTATCGAGGATCTTTGTCACAATAATGCGCACAGTTCCAGAATCAGAGAGTACTGAAAATGAGTGGGAACAGATTAAGAACATGCTAAGAACTCCAGCCAGTGAAGCTTTAGGTAAGACAGCGTATAGGATCTATGCTAAAATAATAACCGAAAGACTAAAACCCATAATGGAGTGCCTGCTGTCAGAAGAACAAAATGGATTCAGGAAGGGAAGATGCTATACAGACAACATATTTATGCCATAGCAAATTATAGAAAAAACCTAAGGAATTCAATAAAGAAACACACATCATTTTCGTCGATTATATAATGACTTTTGATAAAGTAAATTGATAGCTATTGTGCGAAATACACATTGTACATATAGTTCAAAAGATCTATGCTAATACAAGAATCCAAATAACTGGTGATAATGAAGAAACAACGGAGGTTATTAATTTAGGAGTTCGACAAAGTTGCAGCCTCTTTCCACTGATTTTTAATATATACATTGACGACATTATACGGCAATGGAGAATGAAACTAAAGAACCATATATATAACTTCAACCAAAGAGATTACATTATGACTGTGTTATTCTCAGACGACCAAGTGTTAATTTCGAATAATGAAGATGGAGTGCAGAGAGGTGCCTATGAAATGTACCAAAAATGCCTGATATATAATATGTCAACATCAATAAAAAAAAAAAAGCCATGGCTTTCTGTGAAAAAATCCAGCAAGAACAAAAATAACTATAGACAACACGATTATAGAGGAAGTAGAGAGATTCAAATTTCTAGGAACCATGCTGTCGTACAGGGGAGACCTAGATCAAAAAGACAAAATTTAGAAATTTAACTACTTAAATGTCACTATCAGAAGAGCCCTCCAACCTAAAGTAAGAACACAAACGTATCTAAAATTTTATAAAGTTATGCCAGTACCAACATTACTATATGGAAGTGAAGAAAAATAAAATAAGACTACAAGCCAATGAAATAAAATTTCTCAGGTAAATAGCAGGATGCACCAAGCTAGACTACAAAAGAAATACATATATCAGGAAGGAATTAAATATTTTTTATATAAACAGTGAGTTTGACGAATACCGACAAAAATGGATTTCCCATCTGTTACGATTACATTTTTGGGGATATACTCCGCAAGGTAAAAGATGCATTGGAAGACCGTCAAAACGATGGAAAGACCACGTGTAGCTGCAACAGACTGAGGGAAAGCCTTACGCATGACGGAAGAAGAAGAAGAAGATAGAGAAGAACTACTGTAGCATGATCCTGACCTTGTAAAGCCGAATATGCCACCGCTGTCGGGTTGCACAAAAGCGTGAAGGAATGCGGATGCGAATGGTCTGTAATATTGTTTACGCGGTCCGCAGCCGTTATGGTGCTTTCCATTAGTACCATATTTCCCATGGAGATGTCCCTCACAGCAAGATACTGTCTCGACTGGTCAGTGTTTGGACGCTGTGCATATTTCGAACAGCCGTTTGCCTGGATGACAAAAAAAAAAATCTAAATCGTCTGACCAAACGACGCATTTGCATAAATCCACTGTCCAAGCTCAATGATCTCGTGTCTACTGCAGTTGTAACTGAGATTATGTCAGTTCAAAAAAGCTGTAGTGGATATCGTATAACGCGGAGCCTCATGACCATTAATGAACGCTGAATGGTGTGGACCAGAACACACGTGCCCAATCAGCATTGTACTCTGTCGTCGCATCTGCAATAGACCGCCACCTATACTGCCCCACCGAGTGGCAAGCCTCCGACAGCCACGTCCTGTAATGAGGCGTGGATGTCCAACACCTAGTCACACTCAAATACTTTCTGTAGATGCTCACAACAGTAGCCCGCGAATAGCCAAGCAGCTTCGCCGGCTCAGAGATGCTAGTTCCCAGGCGTCAGACTATAGTAATTTTCCCTATGTCAGAGACGGTTATATCAGTATATTTCCCCATCTGTGACTAATATTGTCTCAAGAGCGTTTCTCCATTCGTCTCTGCTCCATATATATAGTGTCCTTATGCCTCACTTGCTCGAAACTACACCACGTGGAATTCATTATTTCGATGAGCAGTGATTAGAATTCATATATCGCCGAAGACTTACAAATGGAAGTGTAGTGAGTGCACAATCATCAGGATGTAGTCGCGAATTAGGTCAATTATTTGGTTGTCATATACTGGGATACGCCAATCAAGTGCGTAATTCTCTTGGAAGTCACCTCTCTATACACACCAGGCGCATCGTGCAGAACACGTGAGAGCTTCTTCTAACACTATTTTATACATGCACACGTATCGCGAATACCAAAGAACCTATTGACAAACCCTGAGGACAACCTAATGCTTCTTTTCTTCTTTTCTGAAGCCTAATTTCAACTCGAAGTAGAGTTCCACGTTCCACTTGCATTTGGGAGGACGACAGTTCAAACCCCTGTCCGGCCATCCTGATTTAGGTTTTTCATTATCTTCATACTCTGCTTCAGGCAAATACCGAGACGGGTCCTTTGACAGGGCACTCCGACTTCCTTCTCCATCCTTTCCTAATCCGATGAGACCGATGAACTCGCTGTTTGGTCGCTCACCCCAAACCAACCAACCAACCAACTTTCCACTTACACGTGTAATGAAATGGTTCAAATGGCTCTGAGCACTATGGGACTTAACATCTGAGGTCATCAGGCCCCTAGAACTTAGAACTACTTAAACCTAACTAACCGAACGACATCACACACATCCATGGCCGAGGCAGGATTCGAACCTGCGACCGCAGCGGTCGCGCGTTTCCAGACTGAAGCGCCTTTAACCGCTTGGCAACACCGGCCGGCGTGTAATGAAACCCTCTGTCAACGCGCTCTTTCCGTGATATTCCATAGTACGGATGCTACCGAATATCAAGAAGCCTTATAGGCGCACCTTTCCCGTTATTCAATCATATCGAACTCTGTCAAGAGCTACTCGAAGATAAAGGGGCAAGGTGAGTCTGCTAGCGACCACCAGGCTGCCCTGGAATATCAAAAGGACCGTGACGTCTAAGGGCACAGAAAACAGTACTGCAATTGCAATGAAATAGGAATTTTTTCTGTAGATAAACAGGAAAAGTGTCTCTTTTTCACTTTACAAACACCGTTATTTCTAGAAATGTAAGGAAGCTGTATGTCATCGACTGAACCCTCAAATGCCGGCTGCGGTGGCCGCGCGACTGCTACGGTCGCAGGTTCGAATCCTGCCTCGGGCATGGATGTGTGTGATGTCCTTAGTTAGGTTAGTTAGGTTTAAGTAGTTCAAACTTCTAGGGGACTGATGACCTCAGATGTTGAGTCCCATAGTGCTCAGAGCCGTTTGAACGATTTGATCTTGCGAATAACTGTCGGTAAATACATGGATTAAATTACTATTCGCGGGAGATACAAGACATCAAATCTACTCATAGCGTCTGTAAAGTGACACGTTTGCTACAGTATTGTGCCAATTTATATGAGATTATAGTATCATGTGGTTAGCGAGCATCTTTGCTCCTCCCACACTTCATCTGCGTCATTTATGAGCCTCTTATCAATAAAATGAATTAATTACAAAATGTTTTCGCTGTTTGCTCTGTTCTCAGTTTTTAAACCAAAAACCATGACATGAATGAGTGTTTGCGGTATCTTCTACAGAGACAACTAGATCGGGAGCAAGCGATCTGAGATGATGCATTGTTCCAATTGCATATTATGTTCGGACCTAGGTCCAGACTGTGAAAGTATTTATGTACTTCAGTGCAGAGTCTGATTAAAAAACAGATTTTTGTTCATCTCTGACCTTAAAAGCATACACTATGTGATCAGAAGCATCCGGACACCTGTCTGAAAATGACTTACAAGTTCGTGGCGCCCTCCATCGGTAATGCTGGAATTCAATATGGTGTTGTCCCACCCTTAGCCTTGATGACACTTTCCACTCTCACTGGCATTCGTAGAATCAGGTGCTGGATAGTTTCTTGAGGAATGGCAGCATTCATTTTTAAACAAGATCCTGAACATGGGCTTCTCCTGACAGCTTACGATCTACCTGAACATCTACGAATTTGGATTGTTCAACCTCACTAATCGTGTGAGTATTCCGTGTTCGACAACCTGGGCTAGAAAAAGCTCTGCATTATCTTACAATGGCAATTCTTTACCTGTTTCTTTATAGGAGTGCGCCCATTTGCAACACATTTCTTAGACTTCTGCTCGCGTATCTGTGAACAAGACGCAGTCTACAGATCTATACTACTATTTACACGGTCAGGAAGACTGTTTGGCCATCATCGTATATGTTACTACATCAATAGTGCATCTATTCACATACCACAATACTAACCACGTGCTACCAGGAAACTAAATAATGTTTTTCGCTGCATCGCTAGTGACTGCATACACGTCATGCTGCCGGCACGACTCTCTGCCGTATTAAAGCCAGCAGACACATCCTAACTAATGGCCTATCGCACGATTCACTCGTGCAGCCTGCAAACAGTGTTAGCAATGCTGGGGTCAAAAGTACGTGTGTGTGTGTGTGTATGTGTGTGTGTGTGTGTGTGTGTGTGTGTGTGTGTGTCTGAGCGCAGTAGAGCTAACATAACTCCTGCAGCGCAACATCATATCTCAGAGAAACAGAGTAGAAATTTCTGCGGTGGGTACAACTTTCAGTATATGCAGATTTACGAGTCACACAACGGCATACAAAACCTCCGCAGCGCATACGGTTCTTTGTAGAATTCAGAGTCACTAGTCCTCACAAACCACTGGACTGGAAACGCTGCGTAACGGTTATTTTGTATTTCGATCAAGGTAACTTTCATTGTAGTTAACCCTAGCAATGCCAAGGTATCTTCTATAACGTGCAATGCCGACGGCAAGGGAGAGAGTTACTCTATAGCCGCCCCAAAAACGTTCAAAAACATACAAAATTTGTTATTTGTTGTTGAAGTATATTACCAACCTACTTTTGAAAGAGGGACTGAGGTGTAAGTAGGGTCCGAAACTGAAAATATATTTTGGCATACTCTTAGCATTGTCAGCGTTCTTTCAATAACGTGTACTACTGACTTCATGACCACAACAGGAAATTAAAAAAGCCGATTTCGTTCATTGTTGCCGACTTTAACCCTCAAAATACTGATAACTAAGTATGGCGCTGAACCTCGAAATACTTAATACGCATTGGGGAGAGTGACATCTCCTAATGAGAAATAAAGTTTTGGATTAAGTTTAACTCAAAAATTTAAAACGAGTATGGAATATGGCAGAAGAATTCTTCAAAACAATAAATACACTATGTGATCAAAAGTATCGGGGCACCTGGCTGAAAATGACTTCCAAGTCCGTGGCGCCCTCCATCGGTAATGTTGGAGTTCAATTTGGTTTTGGCTCACCCTTAGCCTTGATGACAGCTTCCACTCTCGCAAGCATACGTTGAATCAGGTGCTGGAAGGTTTCTAGGGGAATGCCGGCCCATTCTTCACGGAGTACTGTACTGACCAGAAGTATCGATGTCGGTCGGAGAGGCCTGCCACGAAGTCGGCGTTCCAAAACATGCCAGAGGTGTTCTATAGGATTCAGGTCAGGACTCTGTGCAGGCCAGTCCATTTCAGGGATGTTATTGTCGTGTAACCACTCCGCCACAGGCCGTGCATTATTTCACCAGGGTGAAAGATGCAATCGCCATCTCCGAATCGCTCTTTAAAAGTTGGAAGCAAGAAGGTGCTTAAAACATCAATGTAGGCCTGTGGTGTGATAGTGCCAAGCAAAACAACAAGGGCCGGCCGAAGTGGCCGTGCGGTTAAAGGCGCTGCAGTCTGGAACCGCAAGACCGCTACGGTCGCAGGTTCGAATCCTGCCTCGGGCATGGATGTTTGTGATGTCCTTAGGTTAGTTAGGTTTAACTAGTTCTAAGTTCTAGGGGACTAATGACCTCAGCAGTTGAGTCCCATAGTGCTCAGAGCCATTTGAACCAAAACAACAAGGGTGCAAGCTCCCTCCATGAAAACCACGACCACACCATAATATCACCGCCTCCGAATTTTGCTGTTGCCACTACACACGCTGGCAAATGACGTTTACCGAAGTGGCCGTGCGGTTAAAGGCGCTGCAGTCTGGAACCGCAAGACCGCTACGGTCGCAGGTTCGAATCCTGCCTCGGGCATGGATGTTTGTGATGTCCTTAGGTTAGTTAGGTTTAACTAGTTCTAAGTTCTAGGGGCCTAATGACCTCAGCAGTTGAGTCCCATAGTGCTCAGAGCCATTTGAACCAAATGACGTTTACCGGGCATTCGCCATTCCCACACCCGGCCATGGGACCGCCACATTGTGTACCGTGGTTCGTCACTCCTCACAACGTTTCTCCACTGTTCAAGCGTCCTATGTTTACGCTCCTTACAGCAAGCGAGGCGTCGTTTGGTATTTACCGGTGTGATGTGTGGCTTAAGAGCAGCCGCTCGGCCATGAAATCCAAGTTTTCTCACCTCTCGCCTAAATGCCATAGTACTTGCAGTGGATCCTGATGCAGTTTTGAATTCTTGTGTGGTGGTGTGGATAAGTGTCTGCCTATTACACATTACGATCCTCTTTAACAGTCAGCGGTCTCTGTCCGTCAACAGATGAGACGATGTCGGTCTGTACGCTTTTGTGCTGTACATGTTCCTTCACATTTCCACTTCACTATCACATCGGAAACAGTGGACCTAGGGATGTTTAGTGTTGTGTCTAGACAAGACAGCCTAGACACAATGAGAGGAAGCCGAAAGGCACGCGCTAAGCCAAAGCAGGGTGCGTGAGGTCTGAAACAGGATACGTTATGAATGCTATAAAGAAAAGTACGTAGCTTCTGGAATACTTAACTTTAATCCATCCTTTTGGTACATCTGGAGATTGTGGCGATACAAGTGAGACTCTTTAGATACATGCAATGTTACTAATGGCGCCTTGCTAGGTCGTAGCCATTGACTTAGCTGAAGGCTATTCTAACTATCTGCTCGGCAAAGGAGCGAGGCTTCGTCAGTATAGTCGCTAGCTACGTCGTCCGTACAACTGGGACGAGTGCTACTCCGTATCTCGAGACCTGCCTTGTGGTGGCGCTCGGTCTGCGTTCACACAGTGGCGACACGCGGGTCCAACATGTACTAATGGACCGCTGGCGAATTAAAACTACCACCTAGCAAGTGTGGTGTCTGGCGGTGACACCACATTTAGGAGTGTGGCGTAAGTGACACCCAACTACCTATCCACGTTCGAAACCCGTAAGTTCCTCGGAGCTCCCCATTCTAATCACGATGTCTAATGAATACTAGTATAGAGTACCTGGCAGTAGGTGGCAGCACAATGCACCTAATATGAAAAATGTTTGATTTAGGGAGTGTCCGGATACTTTTGATCGCATAGTGTAATTTCTTTCAAAATCTTAAAATGTAAAGTAACTGACCAGATTACATACTTTTTTTTAGAGCGTGGGCACAAGTTACTCCCCTCGTACCACTTGCTAGTGCCTTGATTAATTCCATATGGTCATCCCAGTACGATTACTACATGTATACTAAAAGTCGATTCCTAATAAAGGTTTGGAAATCAGTGTGTTCCTGGTCGATGTTTTTCTTTTAAGATGCAATGACAGCAGGTAATCAGGAACTGTGATTCTAATTGTGGTAGTAGAGAGATCTGGCGGGTCTTTTAAGTGACTGATCACTGGGGCTCGGTGGACTCGTTTAAAAAATTGAGATCGTAAAGCATTCGTCAACCAGTTCAGTGAGAGTATCGTAAAACCAACAGTGATGTGACATCTGAAGTAGTTTTAAGGGGGTAGCGAAAAATTAGTGGAGGCGGGAAGCAGACTATACTAGCCAACATATGAAGGACAGAGAAATAAGTTAGATTAAAATGGAACAGTACTTGATCGTCTGCTGGGAGAACAGCAGGGAGCTTAAAGAGTTTCTCTCCATTGACACGGGTCGTTACAGTGGAGAAATGAATTAAAGCGCCAAAGAAACTGGTGTAGGTATGCGTATTCAAATGCAGAGATGTAAATAGCCAGAATACGGCGCTGTGGTCAGCAACGCCTACATACGACAACAAGCGTCCGCTACAATGGCAGGCTTATCAAGATTTAAGTGAGTTTCAACATGGTGTTATAGTCGGCGCACGAGCGATGGGACACAGCTTCTCCGAGGTAGCGATGGAGACTTTCCGATACGATCATTTCACGAGTGTACTGTGAATATCAGGAATACGGTAAAACATCAAATCTCCGACATCGTTGCGGCCGGAAAAAGATCCTTCAAGAACGAGACCAACGACGACTGAAGATAATCGTTCTACGTGAAAGAAGTGCAACCCTTCCGCATATTGCTTCGATGCTGGGATATAAAAAAGTGTCAGCGAGCGAACCATTCAACGAAACAGCATCGATATGGGCTTTCGGAGTCGAAGGCCCACTCGTGTACCCTTGATGGCTTCACGGCACAAAGCTTTATGCCCCGCCTGGGCCCGTCAACACCGACATTGGACTGTTGATGACTGGAAACATATTGCACGAGTCTCGTTTCCAATTATATCGAACAGACGTACGTGTACGAGTATGGAGACAACCTCATGAATCCATGATCCTGCATGTCAGCAGGGGACTGTTCCAGCTGGTGGAGGCTCTGTAATCGTGTGTCGCATGTGCAGTTGGAGTGATATAGGACTCCTGATACGTCTAAATTCGGTTCTGACAGGTGACACATATGTAAGTATCCTGTCTGATAACCTGTATCCATTCATGTCCATTGTGCATTCCGAAGGACTTGGACAATTCCAGTACGACAATACGACACCTCACATGTCAAGAATATGCTACAGAGTGGCTCCAGGAAAACTCTTCAGAGTTTAAACACTTCCGCTGGCCACCAAACTCTCCAGACATGAACGTTATTTTGCATACCTGGGATGCCTTGCAACGTGCTGTTCAGAAGAGATCTCCATCCCCTCGTACTCAGGGATTTATGAGCAGCCCTGCAAGATTCATGGTGTCAGTTCCCTCCAGCTCTAGTTCAGACATTAATGGTAACCATGCCACGTCGTGACGCTGGAGTTCTGTGTGCTTGCGGGGACCCTACACGATATTAGGCAGGTGTACCATTTTCTTTGGCTCTTCAGTGTATGATAGGTAGATGGAGCTGAGGCGATAATTCCAGGACCTTGCTCTTCCTGTCTTTTGAAATTGCGAATGAGAAGTCTCAAATGATGAACAAAAACTTCATCACTACTCCTCACCACGAGACTGACGGTCACCTGGTGATGTTGGAGGCACGTGGTGATGTAAGGACTAATTCGAGGAGTGTTCAATAAGTTATTCAACACATTTCTTTCTCTGCCCATTTTCGTTGAAAAAATGCAGAATTTGTTGTGTGGCATCCTGGAATACTCCAACTTCAGCCCCTACAATTCATGAAGTTCAGATAAGTGGGGCCGGCCGTTGTGGCCGAGTGGTTCTAGGCACTTCAGTCCAAACCCGAGCGGCTGCTACGGTCGCAGGGTCGAATCCTGCGCCGGGCATGGATGTGTCTGAAGTCCTTAGGTTAGTTAGGTTTCAGTAGTTCTAAGCGTAGGGGACTGATGACCTCAGATGTTAAGTCCCATAATGCTCAGAGCCATTTGAACCATTTTTGAGATATGTGGCTACACTATACGTTGCCTTTAATCAGGTATTTATAACGGAGGTGTGTTCCAAGCAGAGAGTTGTTATTCCCTTTCCTCTGGCGGAAAACCAAAGCATCAGAGAGATTCATAGGAGCTTACAGAATGTCTACGGAGACCTGTAAATGGAGAAGAGCCCGTTGATTCGTTGGGCGAGGCGTCTGTCATCATCGCAACAAGATCGAGCAAACGTGTTCGATATCTCTCCTGCGTGCCAGCCGGTCACACACTGCTGTGGCTCCTGCAATATTGTAACGTACAGACACTCTCATTCGACGTGACCGGCGGATCACAAACATCAAACTGGAAACTGGACCTCTGTGTTGGTAGTGGTGACACACTGAGGTACTCAAAGGTATGTTTCTGCTGGGTTCTTCACCGCCTAACACAAGGCCGTAAAGAGCAACGAAGGACCAACTGTGCGAAATTGCTTGCACGTTACGAGGCTGATCGTGAAAAGTTTTTGTCGAACATCGTTACTGGTGGTGAAACGCGTTCATCACTTCAAACCGGAAAGAAAACATCATTCCATGGAGAGAGCCACACCATCACTCCTACGAAGAAAAAGTTAAAATAACTGCATCCTAAGCTGGTATCTAAGCGACTGTCTTCTGAGACTCTGAAGGAGTTATTTTCTTTGATGCCCTCCCTCATGGACCAACGATCAACTCGGAAGTCTGTTGTGCTACTCTCAGGGAGTTGGAGTACGACTTCAGAGTGTTCGTCGCCACAAAAATGCAGGTGAACTTCCCATTTTACATGATAACGCAAAATCTCACGCAAACAGCGCTCCTCAGAGGAGCTCACAAAATTTTATTTGGCGGTTCTTCCTCACCCATCCTACAGCCCGGAGATCGCACCTTCCGACTTCCATCTGTTTGACCCAAAGAAGGATCCATTCTGCTGGAAGAAGTATGTGGGTAATGAGCAGGTTATCGATGCAGCAGGTTGGCTCCAACGTCGACTAGTAGAATGGTTTTACGCCTGCATGTAGGCCGATCTACTAAGGTGGCGTAAGGCCGTGGTACTGAATGAAGATTTTATTGAAAAATTCGATTCTGTAGCCAGAAGACTGAGGAATAACACGGTGTATTGGAATGCTGAATAGAACCAATCTGCTTTCAGGAAAAAGAAATGTGCTTCTCTGCTTATAGAACGCCCCTCGCATGTTGTACTATGTGAAACATTTCTCTGGACTTTCATGAAACCTGTGGTGGTAATCAAAGATACTGTGACAGCTGAGTACTGCATTACAGTGGCCCATCTCTTTTGCATGATTTCGCCGACGGTGATGGCATTTTCCATCAGGGTAACTGTCCTCCTTACACGGATGGAATAGTGCTACAGTGGTCTGAGGAATATGATAGTGATTCGCCTGATCTTAACCAGATGGAAACGTCTGGGAGCTGTCGAGTACTAGCTCAGGGCCCTCGAACCTCTGGCACATATTTGCAGGAAACGTCTGGCCTGTGCATTGCTATCTGGTGCTGGATACCTCGCTAATCCCACCAAGGACTTCCACGTTTCTTTATTTTGAATTGCGTTCCAAAGGTAGACTAGGACGCTATTTTGCTGGTGGCCATAAGGCGGCGTCATAAAAGGTTTCGCGGCAACATTGAACTCCATCGATAGTGCTGACTGCCCGACTCTGTCTCTTACAAGGGAACCTCCCCATCGCACCTCTCTTAGATTTAGTTATAAGTTGGCGCAGTGGATAGGCCTTGAAAAACTGAACACAGATTAATCGAGAAAACAGGAAGAAGTTGTGTGGAACTATGAAAAAAATAAGAAAAATATACAAACTGAGTTGTCGATGTGCAAGATATGTAACAATAAGGGTGATACGAGCATAGGAGTACCGTGGTCCTGTGGATAGCGTGAGGAACTGCGGAACGAGAGGTCCTTGGTTCAAGTCCTCCCTCGAAGTATAAATTTTACTTCCTTTATTTTCGCTATTTTCGCAAAGTTATGATCTGTCTGTTCGTTCATTGACGTCTCTGTTCACTGTAATAAGTTTAGTGTCTGTGCTTTGCGACCGCACCGCAAAACCGTGCGATTAGTAGACGAAAGGTCGTGCCTCTCCAATGGGAACCGAAAACATTTGATCGCAAGGTCATAGGTCAACCGATTCCTCCACAGGAAATCACGTCTGATATATCCTATACGACACTGGTGACGGCATGTGTGTCACATGACAGGAATATGTTGTATACCCACCTAACTTGTACACTTGGCGAATGGATAAAAAGATTCTTCTACCTTGCCCGATTTAGGTTTTCTTGCGGATATGATAGTCACTCCCAGAAAGTTATAAAAACATAACAGTTTGTCACATGAACTGAAAAGAATGAATGCAACAGTTTCACAATCGCACCGTTTTCCCTGTGCTCTGTCAAAACATATGTTTTTAACGTTTTCAAATTTTTCCGTGTGTAGACTGTCAAATCCTGCATATGTCCAAGCAAATCTGAACATATCCTGGAATTTTCGAGAGCGAAATTGATTATGTGTGAGTGCCTGAACTTTGATAATTGACACATATCACGTAAACAATACTGCTCTGTGTACCTGTGCAGTTTTGCAAAATAATTGTCTGAAAATAAAAAAATTGGCTTTCCCCTCGAGGAAGACTTGAACAAGGGACCTCTCGTTCAGCAACCGCTCACGCTAACCACGGGACCACGGCGCTCCTACGCTTACAGTCTCCTTAATGTTGCATATCTGCGCATGGACAACTCAGTTTGTATATTTTGCTTAATTTTTTCATAGTTCCACACATCTTCTTCCTGTTTTCTCGATTGATCTGTGTTCAGTTTTTCAAGGCCTATCCACTGTGCCAACTTATAACTAAATGTGAGGGGGGTGCGATGGGGAGTTTCCCTTGTTAGTTCCAGCCGATAAGTCACTTTGTGGCCTCTTTAGATGAGTGTTCATCGTTTGTGGAAGGTACTTTGACATGGCGTGGTATTCCTAAATTTTTTTCACTGATTTAAGACGCCATAGTTGTGAGATAAGACTTAGAAAATATTAATTTCTGTGCACCTCTCAAACCCTAAAGACTGGCGCTCAGAAGCCTGTGTCCAATATGTGCAGATGTACACGTGGTGGAAACCTCAGATCCAGTAATGAGTTTTATATTTCTGGAGAAAAATTTTACTAGGAAAAGTATTCCCATTGCTTTGAATAGGTTCCTGAAGGATAGTACTGTATTGCAATTTTGCGATTGTGGTCAGTATCCGACATGAAGAAATGTGGCGCAGGCCTTACAAGACAAGACTGGTTCTGCTGTGGGTTATCATCGGATTGGAAAATTAAAAAAACTCTCTGATTCATATACGGAAAGGGCAGCTATAAGGGACGTATTCTTATGGAGAGATCAATGTCGCAGATAGGGCGACTCTTCTCGGAAAAATGCGCAACATTAGTAATGAAAATTGCATCATACTATTATTCATCTTAATCATTCCTGACTGAATGGAAAACGTGCCAGTTGCAAAGGCGAAGGTACTAGACTTCGTGTCATGCACGATGCACGTCGATTAGATTATTCGATCAAAAGAGCAAAGATAATGTTTACATAGAGTAAAAATGGTTCAAATGGCTCTGAACACTATGGGAGTTAACATCTGAGGTAATCAGTCCCCTACAACTTAGAACTACGTAAACCTAACTAACCTAAGGACATCACACACATCCATGCCCGAGGCAGGATTCGAACCTGCGACCGTAGCAGTCGCGCGGTTCTGGACTGAGGCGGCTTGAACCGCTCGGCCACCGAGGCCGGCTAACATAGAGTAAAAAATGTAGCGCTTATCACAAGGACATTCATATTTACGTCTTCAAACACTTTTATTTGGATGTATTACTTGTTTTAGTGGAAGATTTTTGTAGCAATTGTAGTACTAGTATTTATGCAGGTGAGGCAGATATTTGTGGCCCAGACCATTTGTGACAGCGTTAACGGAGGAGGAAAAGACCTACAGTTACTTCCAGCAGTAAAGAGCAACTGCGCATACAGCTATCCGAGCCTTGGGGCATATTTAGGTTCTCTGCACGCCTGACAAAGTTGCTAGCAGAGGTCAGTCTGCTCGTAGATCAAGCTGGCCACCCAGGTCACCTGATCTGTCACTGCGCGAATTGCTTTGTGTGGAGAGCCCTCGTGAATAAGGTCATCGCAACGACCAGTATAGAACTGCAAGAGAACACTTCGGATGAGACTGCACCGATTCCACCAGTCCCAACTTCGATCTGCATTCAGCAACTTGCTGACAAGGGTTCAAAGGTTCAAAGCGATGAATGGGTGTGATTTACTATAACCTCTCAGCGGAAAATTTATTTCATGTGAGAATGGATAAAAATCATGAGAAGTGTTGATATTTAAAAAAATTCTATTGCAAATCTCCCACTTCACGTTTTGAAAAAGTGCCACTGTGACTGGTCCAATTTCCTAGTGAAAGCATATTTGATTATGTTACTGTTGAGTATGTATGTTTTCATATTAAGTTCGTCTGGAAGGGATGTAGAGTATTCTACAGCTGTCACGCTACTTTTTGTAAAGTAAACAACAGGAAAACAGAATCAGTCCCTTCAACACCCTAGGAGGTACAGGCTTATATAACCATTTCAGCAATTGAGTCTGAATTTTTTTATTTATAATTTCATTTAATACCGTTTGTCAACTTTCTCGACTTTTTGATCTGCAACTATATTTCTGGGCACTTTCAAGTCACTCGTTTTTAAACCATTCTGCTTTTCGTCTCGTTTTATTAACACATTAACATAATGCTATGCTCTCAATTTCAAAGACACGCGCAAGTACACATACATTGATATTGCTCTGTCTTGAATAGCTATTTGAAGTGGTACATAGCCAGATAGGTGACATGTCTCTGGGGAGCCTCTTTAGACGTGGCACCCAATCCATGCTTTGCCATGAAAGTTCCGTTTATTTAAGTCTAGCACTGGTCCTTTGCTGAACTTTCAGTTATGTCTTGTTGCTGCAGTTGTTGGCGTGATCGCTACATGCTTTTTGCACAACGCAACAGATCGTAAATACAGTTGGCTACATCCGGTTTGACTCCTAGACACTATTATTTTGTGCATTGTATAAAGAGACCTAATTTTGTACTTATCTTGGATTTAGATGTTCATCAATGACCTTCATCTTATATGTGCCAGTTGTATGAAAAGAGAGACACTTCGAAAAAAGCAAGTTTTTAGCGAATCTGGTGTCCATATAACTCTTTTGTTTCCTTTGCTTTTTCTCTCAACCGGCAAAAGGCTGTACTACGTACTAATGACATGTTCAACCATACCATTACTCATCAGTGAATCACACATTCCGTGACGTTACGAGTATTTTTATACGTACTGTGACTTGTAGCAGTTATGGTAAGTAATCTAACAGGCGACACATGGCTGGTGCACTTCCACAATCAGTTCTGGCTGCTGATCTCTACTCACCAAATTTTCCTGTAAAAGAATAAATTTCTTCATTTCCGTCTATGATCACAAGCTTGTTAGATCCCCAAACTACTTCAGGTCTGCAGCAAAGCATGGGAAGAACACAAACACAACTAGTGGGTTACCTACAGCTTAAAACAATAAAATAGGCCATAATGAAAAATAATTGAGATACATGTGAACATTGTGTGCTTTAAATATGACGAGGCACACCTGTTTTATAAAAATGTCCTAATGTAATGGAGCCACAGTGGTATCGCCGAAAGATAAACACGAAATCATCTCAGCATTATCACACATATATAAACGTATAATGTATGTCAGAGTCATCTTGTTAAGAGCGCTACTGTTCGCAAGATCGCCAGATGTTGCTACTGTAGGAGTGCACACATTCTTCAATCACATATTTGTACATATGGAGTAAAAAGATGAATGTAGTCGGTAAAGTTTGTAGTGGACTTACCAGGTGAAAAGTCATTACAGTAATAAAATGCAATAAATTAAAAAAAACGACCAATTGAAGATTGTTTAAAAAGAAACAGTGAAGTGTCAATAACTGTGATACGTTCTAGTGGCGAGTTTTGGATCCAGTTACAACGATTACGTAAGAACAAACTTACGGTGTTCACAGAATAATATAAAAATGATAAAACAAATAGTGAACGAAGCCAAACGGATGAAAGCAGACTGCAGTAAGTAATCAGCGCCGTCTGTTGGCGTGACCGCCAGAATGCCACATAGGAGAGAAGTAGTCAGAGGAACTTAACCGTATCCTCGTACTCTGCGACACGTCGTTCCAGTAAAAGAATGATAAAACACTCTACCAGTCAATAACAAGATTATCTAATCAATGAAGTATATTGTATAAAAAGAGAAAACACAAGAAAACAGAAGAGTAATACGCTCAACAGAACAAAATGGGAAGGAAATATGTAAAGCACTCTATGTTGGGTAAAGAAGAATGCAAGATATTTATAAGAGAGGTTTTCAGTGATTAAAGTAGAACACTGTGAAACAAAGCAAAGTAGGCATTAGGTACAAAAACGCTTTTTGTTGGCTCTTGTTTTTGGCTTTGTAAAATTCATGCTCTTCTAACAAGCTGAGAGCTCGGCCTTTTTGCACCCAATGGAGAGTATGCATATTATTCTCAACGTTCTCTATAGAATGACCAGTTTCTAATTATCCAGTTACAAAGCAGTTTAGTTGCGCGGTTGTGGATGTTCTTTCAACTTCACGCTAAAAGAGCGGCTGGTTTGGCCTTTATAACATTTATCGCAGTTCTTAGAATTAATGCAGTATACTCCACAGCCATCAGATTTGTCATAGGCCCTCTCCAGTTTATGTTTTACCTGCAGTCTTAGGGCGTTGTTAACTGGAAAGCCATTTGTAACATTACATTTTCTGAAACATCAATTTGCTGGAACATTTTGCCGTGAAATTTCATTGCAATGGTTTTCATTCGTTCTTTATTGGTTCTACTTCTGGGTGAGTGTGTGTCTTTCTGCTGTTTACTGTTCGTTTCTTTAGTCCATTGTAAGGGGGCATCATTTACAGAAAAACCATTACTGCAATTTGCCTTAAAATGCTGTGCCCTTATGTATTTCGCTTTCGTACAGCTATAGTCAGGGGAACCGGTGAATCATTGAGGTGAAGAAGGCTCCTTATATATCTTAAAGCGTGACGTCAACTGGCATTGATGATACTGTCTGTACATGTACGATTCCTGAGAACTGAAAATTTATGTCTGTTCTCAACTTTCTTGATAGGAAGGTCGAGGTTATTAATGTAGTTCTCTTTTTCAGCTTCCACAGTAAAAGTTATCTTTCGGTGCATGCTACCTGGTGCTTGGGCAAATTCGTTATCCTCACTGCTGTCACCCTCTATCAGTAATAAAACGTTGTCAACCTACTGTTTATAATAAATCTTTTTTTTTCTTTTAGCTGAGGAAACTTGCAAAAAGTTTTCTAAATCGTTCACAAAAATAACTGCTAAATTACCAGCGCGACTATTACCCATGCCAAGTCTCTCTTATTGGTATTGTATTTTGTCATTGAAGGTAAAAAATTGGAAGCTAAAATAAAATCTAGGAGTTTAGTCGGTTATGTACAGTCTATAGTACAGATCTTGTTATGGGATAACAAATTACGTTTAACAATTTTAATAGTTTCTTTTATCGGGACGTTATTGTAGAGGTTTTTTGCATCGAAGGATACTAATGTCGTATTATTTGGTATATGTATATCTTTGATTGTATTTGCAAGCTCTGACCTATTTTTAACCCCAAAATAAGTATTTAAAGTGTAAACTGATTTAACCTTATCGTTACGAAGCTTACATATTTTATTGCAAGGTGATGACATATTGTTCATAATTAGGCGAACTGGACTGCCATCTTCGTGGATCTCAACTTGAGATCTATGCTGGGGCAGTTTAGTATTCAGCATTTTAAGCGATTTCTTTTCGTAATCGTTAGTAAGAATTTGGGTGTTGTCCATTTCATTTAGGCAAACCAGCATGAAATTTCTCAGTAGGATCTCTGTAAATTCGATCTCTGTGAATTTCTATTAGATCGTTTCCTCCAAATAATTCTTACGTCTAACTAATCTACTCATCTTGATACATAAGAACTGCTGTATCTCCATTGTCTGCACGAATGGACATTGCCTCCTCTTTTTCTACCCTTGTATTGAAATTTTCTAAAATACGCTTTCATGATTCACTACATTACAGGAACTGGTTTTAACTGATGAAACTTTATTGACATTAACGGATGTGTCCGCAATTTCTAGTTCCGTCATCCTAGTTGTCTAGCATGGCGTTTTAGTCTCAACTATTACATCCTCAATTACTATTGGAGTGATATTATACCGTAAATCTTAATTGAACAAGGCATTTTCATCATCACTCAGTACAATACTTGTTATGTTGGCTTCCCTGTCATTGAAGCGATATGTCCCCATTGCCCTTCTTACTTTTTATACCGTTTACGTTCTGAGGCTTGATCAGTTTAGCTGACTTTCTAATGCCTCTTTTAGATTTTCTCAATATTATTTTCGACCCTACGAGAAATCTCTTGCGACGCAACTTGAAACTGAGTGCAAGAGATTTCATTACTTTGTTGCAAATGTAATACGAAAGGTTTTTAGTTAATAAGATTTTATATTTACATGTTTCACGTAGAGTTGCTCTCACTTTTGGTTTTAATTGATAAGGTAAAGGCTAATCGTTGCTTAATTTTCACTTTCGCATAGCTCGGCGTGACACCAGCAGCAAGACACTGCTTATCGAACTTAATATTCATTACCACGCACTGATTTTCTGCTTCAGTCAACAGAGCCATTTGACTCTGTCGTAAACCAGACATGGCACTAGTTTCACAAGCTGCGACATGGTCGCCAATAGACCAGTGATCCAGAAAGTATAGAATAAACTTCTTTATTTCCGTCTATCATCACGAACTTCTAGGTCCGCAGACTAGCAGTTTCGGTCAGCAATGATTATTATCGCGACTGCAGCAAAACACAGGAAAAAGAAATCTACAATTACTGGATTGTGTACAGCTTAAAAGAATAAACACGTCATAATGAAAAGTATTACTGACGTACATGTGAAATTTATGCGCTTTAACTATGACGAGACATGCATCTCCTTACACACTGAAGCGCCAAAGAAAGTGGTAAAGGCATGAATATTCAGCTTCAGAGATATGAAAACAGGCAGAACACAGCGCTGCTGTCGGCATTGACTATATAAGGTAACAAGTGACTGGCGCAGTTGTTAGATCAGTTACTGCTGCCACAATGGCAGGTTATGAAGATTTAAGTGACATTAAAAGTGGTGTTGTAGTCGGCGCACGAGCGATGGGACACAGCATCTCCGAGGTATCGATGAAGTGGGGACTTCCCTGTGCGACCATTTCACGAGTGTACCGTTAACTTCACGAATCCGGTAAAACTTCAAATCTCTGACGTCACTGCGACCGGAAAAAGATCCTGGATGAGCGGGACCAACGACAACAGAAGAGAACCGTTCAACGTGACAGAAGTGCAACCGTTCCGCAAATTGCTGCGGATTTCAATGTTGGGCCGTCACCATGTGTCAGCGTGCGGACCATACAACGAAACATTGCCGGTATTTGCTCTCGGATCCGGAAGCCCACTCGTGTACCCTTGGTGACTGCATGGCACTAAGCTTCACGCCTCGCCTGGGCCCATCAACACCGACATTAGACTGTTGACGTTGTCTGTCCCGTTTCATATTGTATCGGGAGGATGGACGCGTACTGGTATGAACACAACCTCATGAATCCATGGAACCTGCATGTCAGCAGGGGACTGTTTCAGTTGGTGGAGGTTCTGTAATGGTGTGCGGCGTGTGTATTTGGATTGATATGGGACCCCTGATACGCCTAGATACGACTCCGAAAGGTGACACGTACGCAAGCATCCTGTCTGGTCACCTGCATCCATTCATTCATGTCCATTGTGCATTCCGACGGACTTGGACAATGCCAGCAGGACACTGCAACACCCTACACGTTCATAAGTTCTGAAGAGTGGCTCCAGGAACGCTCTTCTGAAATTAAACACTTCCGCGTGCCACCAAACTCCTGAGACATGAAAATTATTGAGCATATCTGGCATGGATTGCAGCGTGGTGCTCAGAGGAAATATCCCCACGCCCCCCGTATTCTTACGGATTTATGGACAGCCCTGCAGGTCAGTTCCCCTCTAGTACTACTTCAGACATTCGTGGAGCCCATGCCACGTCGTGTTGCGGCACTTCTACGTGCTCGCGTGGGCCCTACACGATTTCAGGTAGATGTACCAGTTTCTTTGGCTCTTCGGTGTATAATGGATCTATAGCGGCTCCGTCAAAAGATAAACGCAAAATCAGCGCAGCATCGTGCCAAATAAATAAAAATATGGTACTTACAAGAGTAATCTTGTTAACAGCTACTGTTCAAAACAAACTACCGTACAGTAGACACAAAATGTTTGTGGCGCAAACTCGCCAAATGTCGCCACTGTAGGCGTACGCATATTCTTTAACGATATAATTGTACGATATGGAGTAAACACGATATAATTGTACGATATGGAGTAAAAAGGAGGATACAGTCAGTAAAGTCTGTATTGGGCTTACCACTTCGTTTTCCATTTAGATACTAATGTTGATCGGTTCAAATAATGCTCACAGTTGTTACGAATAATATTGACTACACACACATGTACACATCTAAGACAATTTCCTATAACGAGATTTCCATTGCAGTAACAGGTATTACAGTAGTTTGCGTACTCTATAGTTTTCTTTATTTTCTTCTCTGGAACTAAATAAAAATTTTCAGGATCAACTATTTCCTTGTGATATTTATTAGCCGTTTTTGGTCTCTAGTTGCGAAGCTCAAAAGTTGTCACGACATAAATTTTAGTCAGATTGCTCGTTTCAAGGGCTTGACGCAAAACCAGCTGCAGACAACTTGCAAATAGTAGAAGGGAGTGTTGAACCTCAGGACACATTTCAAACTTTCGTTTCCAAACACTTCTGTAATAGAAGTTTAATGCAGTTTCTCATTCAGTTTTTGACTCATGGCATTCACTTTGTATCTGCTGCAATCTTTTCCTGATGTAACAACATCTACTCCGGAAAATTAAAGTTTTAGGAAACATAAAACTAAGTTGCAATGTACACCATGTCCCTAGTAGTAAATATCGTACTGAAATTTGAAAGGCTTGCAACGGAGAATATTTTTCTAGAACTACATTTAATCGTCCATCTGGTAGATTATTACTCAGTGATATCAATTTAAGCAGGTGGGTAATTTCATGGTTATGGACGTAACATTTATACTATATGACACTGTGTACAATGAAGCTTTGATTATACGAGGTATGTTGATTTGTCGCTAAATAATGGGAAAAGAAGCGTTACAGGTGTTCGCTTTTCTTGGAATGATCCCGAAGTATCACCAAAAACAGTTACAACTTAAATACATTTTCATAGTGGTACTGTTGGAATCTAACACAAATATCCATTTTCAAGACGGTTGAAGGTGTTAAGGCTTCAAAGAAAATAAGTTACTTTTCAAATACCCCATGTTCCATGACAAAAGACCTTCTCTTTCAAGATACAAAATGGTGCACGACCGATGAAATATAGCTCTACCGCTGACCCGTTCTATAAATAATTTTAAAATATATGTAGAATTTAATTTGCCATAAAATTCTGTAATTTAAGAATCAACGATTCTAAGTAGCTTTAATGTATTATACAGCAGTTGAATGTGTAGCCGATGAAATACAGCTCTACCGTTGCCCATTCTATAAATAATTTTAAAATATATGTAGAATTTAATTTGCCATAAAATTCTGTAATTTAAGACTTAACGATTCTAAGTAGTTTTAATGTATTATACAGCAGTTGAATGTGTAGACGCGAAACAGTTACGAATTTTGCACAAAATACAACCCTATGACCAGTAACAACAACATCTGTAGTAAATTGTGGAAACTGCCTGTGGTGGTTTCTAGTCAGTATTTTCTCATGTGATACTAAAATCAGTCACTAGACTGAAGGACTGACGAAAGAAATATCATTTGTTCCTTGGTACACTATCTTCTAGGTACAAGATTCTTCTGTTTTAACTTAGGCTGAAGTATGGAGGAAACACAGTTGACTTCCAGTCTGCATGAGAGGTACTGCAATGTACAAATTACTGTAGTAAATAAAGGAGCATATTAC
This sequence comes from Schistocerca americana, assembly GCF_021461395.2. NCBI lineage: Eukaryota > Metazoa > Arthropoda > Insecta > Orthoptera > Acrididae > Schistocerca > Schistocerca americana. Next base: position 466,380,052 of record NC_060124.1, on the reverse strand, counting down.
TCATAATGCTTTATCTTCTTTTATTTAATATTGGTTAGCAACGAACAGACTAAAACTATTCGTCTTATGTCGGATTCATATGAGAGTGACACACTACTCAAAAAAGCTCCACGCAGAAAGCTATTCCACATACGAAATTGTCAGTTAGCTTACGTCACGTCTACCATTTAAAAAAATAATAAGATCCTTTTCAATCGACATCAACTTTCATACACGTGGAGAATATGTTACCTCACCTCACCTTGCCTCGTACAGCGTTAGAGGTCAGCTTCTCCCAACACATCCCGTCTCCTGTGGTGCCTATATGCCTTTCCTTACGTACCTTCTGATGTGTTGGTAAATGTGGCAACACCTTGTAGATAGAGGAGGCCGAAATGCACGCTATCTAACGCAGACGGGCGTGAATTCTGGAACAGGATAAGTAGTGAATGGTAGCAAGAAAAGTACGTTGCTTTGGGAATACTTAACTTTTATATATCCTTGTTGTGAATACAGCATTCTTGATGAGACATTTCATACGATAACTATCAAACTATGTAAGGCTAATGGCGCCTTGCTAGGTCGTAGCCATGGACTTGGCTGAAGGCTATTCTAACTGTCTCTCGGCAAATGAGAGAAAGGCTTCATCAGTGTAGTCGCTAGCAAAGTCGTCGTACAACTGGGGTCGAGTGCTATATCGTATCTCGCGACCTGCCTTGTGGTGGCGCTCGGTCTGCGATCACACAGTGGCGACACGCGGGTCCGACATGTACTAAATGGACCGCGGCCGATTTAAGCTACCACCTAGCAAGTGTGGTGTCTGGCGGTGACACCACACCTTCTTCGGTAATGTACCTATCGATATTTATTTAATCTAACGCTAAGTAATTACCGGTATAGTTTCTCTTCTTGAATCAAGTTACCTACGCCTAGCTATCATAGTACATCTGCTACTTACCTTTTCCCGGTTGTCGCAATATTTGTTTCAAAACATCCTTTTCTTGTAGTTATAATTTCATTTCTAGTTACTCCGTCGGATTTCCAGTAGTCTTCCATAAAATGCGATTCTCATGAAATAGTATTGTCAACAATCCAATACAGTTTTACACGTCACAGAAACTAAATATGTTCTGTACATACCTCGAGTAAAACTACTATTGTCACAGCAAGATATTAAATACCCATAAAATAATTAATCTATCCAATGAATTAAAATTCCGACACACACAGAATGGTTTTCAAACGTAGATAGTAATAATACTGACTGACACTTCTGAACGCTACTTCAGTGACTACGTCTCCCCAACGTACCACAATAGTCCTACTGTGGTTAAGGGACCTACAGTTTTACGAGGAATCAGAATCACGCGTTGCTTCTGACACATCTTCATATCATAGAATGGTAAGATCTGGTATAAGTTGTCTTCTTCCTTTTTCGGTCTCCTCTTTTCTGCAGTTGCGCATATACAAGTTGTATAGATGAAATAGCAACTTTAGTAACTGTAATGAAACTCTTATTAAGAGATGTGGCCAAGCGGTTCTAGGCGCTACATTCTGGAACCGCGCGACCGCTACGGTCGCAGGTTCGGATCCTGCCTCGGGCATGGATGTGTGTGATGTCCTTAGGTTAGTTCAGTTTAAGTAGTTCTAAGTTCTAGGGGACTGATGACCTCAGATGTTAAGTCCCATAGTGCTCAGAGCCATTTGAACCATTTTTCTTATTAAGACCAGACGCGTTTCGTTTTATTTTAAAGAATCTTCAATGAATAGCGTCTTTAGTAACTGTAATAAAAGTCTTATTAAGACCAGACGTGTTTCGCTTCACTTTAAAGAATCGTCAATGGTAAGACAGATCTGATGATTTTTGCGTTCTTCTTCGTCTTCCATGTATATGTGTTGAGTATTTTGCGCACAGCACTTCCACTGTACTTAACGGCTCTTATTTCCCAACACAGATCTGTAACTGCGTTGAGTGCAGTTAAATGCAGTGAAAGTGTTGTGTGCAAAATACTCAACAGATACACGTGAAAGACGAAGAAGAATGTAGAAAACAACAGAAAAACCCGACCACTGAATATGCGTTAAAATAAAGCGAAACGCGTCTGGTTTTAATAAACTTTTGTTACTTTTGCTAAAGATGGCAATTAAGCTATACAACTTGTCTAGTATAAGGCCTGATTGAATTATTCCATTATTCACAGGGAAACCATCTCAAAAAACTTCCGCTTCCAGGCACGTGCTTTACCCACAGACAACCAGGCATGTAGAATAAGGTTCTCTTTCAGTTTAATAATTTTTCCATATAAATTTACACAAAGAAAACAACTTTCTTTACACATTTTTGTTGTATCTCTAATAACATTCAAATACATCTTTGTCATCTCGACAAAAACGAAGAATGTGTGATCTCAAATTCTAATATATAGTTAATTTTCTTCCTATGAGTAATTTATTATATCGCCCTAACAACCATCTCCTTTCTTCCTTGCAATTCTTCTAGTTTAGAGTAGATGGTGATTGTTTCATTTGTCACTATACAAGTGTACGTAGATGTGACATCGAATGATATGAGGGTTGCTGTGTCCGCAGTGTGTATGTTCTTGATTCTGTCGATTAACTCCTTTGAGTTTTCCAGGTTCTTGTTGTTATCAAAAGTGTACAATTTTTGTTAGTGGTGTATGTGTATATTGGGCTAAGTGGTAGGATGGAGCATTTCGGAAGTTAATGATGGGCCTTAATGGGATATTATCCTTGAACCTTTGGTAGGGAATTTAGGGTGGTTGCTTTTGGATTGTTCTGTATCAGCCTCTTTACCTCGCCTTTTGAGAATGTATTGACAGAAGGTATTAACAAAAAGAAACGAACTATTGTTTGAACTTAACATCCACATAACTTTGTAATCATTTAACAAAAATTTTCACATTACAGAAGAAATAAAACCGAAACCCACTGATGATGGCACGTGGTGCTGAAATATGTTTGGGTACTGAGAAAAAACGGTGTTTTGCATAACTGGCGGACCTCACATCCTACAAGAATATATTTTCTTTTCTTGTTTATACCTTGCCAAAATTTCTGAAAGACTCTGCTTTCGTGAGTCTTACGGATGGAGAAGTTTGTAATATCATTTTTGATAATGGCATATAGCGATATCTTAGATTCTACAGAGTCGATTACTTTCATTAATTCTGGTTTTATGCCCTGCACAATATGAATTTCAATTATGGTGCAGTTGCCATTTCCACTATCATCCTCCACTACATTCACCTTAAGCCCCACTGTTAATGAAGTACGGCGTTTTCCAGGCAGCAGTAGATATAAGTGCACATAGTTTTCGAGTAGAATGGCTACGTCTTTTGTGAACGTTACCTGTTGCGTTTATTCACCATGTACTCCTCTTTCTTGTTATTCATACCTTCTCTGACATAATGAAAATAAGTGTTTCCGAACGACATCAATAATAGAGGAGTAATAATGAAGTACGAAGGTGTTCTTGTCGTCACTGTTATATTCAGTCCAAAGACTGGCTTGATGCAGCCCTCCATGTTACTCTATGCTTTGCAAGTCTCTGCATCTCCGAATAACTGCTGCAACTTACATCCTTCTCAATCTGTTTACTGTATATATCTCTTGGTCTCCCTCTACGTATTTTTGCTCTCCGCACTTCCCTACAATACTACGCTGATGATCCATTGGTGTCTCCTATCAATCGATCACTTCTTCTAGTCAGGGTGTGCCACAAATTTTCTTTCTCTCCGGATCTATTCAGTACCTCCTTACTAGATACGTGATATATCCATATAATATTCAACAGTCTTCTGTGACACCACATTTCAAAAGCTTCTAGTCTCTTCTAGCGTGAAATGTCTATCCTCCATGCATCACTTCCATACACGGTTAAACACCATATAAATACTTTCAGAAAAGGCTTCCTAACAAATCTGTATTCGATATTAACATACTTCTCTTCTTCAGAAATGCCTTTCTTGCCATTGTCAGTCTATATTTATACCCTCTCTATTACTTTGGCGGTCATCTGTAATGTTACGGCCCTAACAGCAAAACTGACCTATTACTTTAAGTGTCTCGTTTCCTACTGTAATTCCCTCAGCATCAACTGTTTTCATTCGACTACATTCTGTTATCTTTGTTTTGATTTAGTTGATGTTCATCATATATCCACCTTTCAAGACTCTATCCATTCCGTTAAACTGATTTTCCAAGACCTTTGCTGTCTGTGACAGAATTATTGTCATCGGCAAACCTCAGTGTTTTTATTTTTTATCCGTGAACTTTAATTCCTTCCTCAAATTTTTCTTTGTTATCCTTTGCTGCTTGCTCAGTGTACAGACTGAATAATATTGGGGATAGTCTACAACCCCATCTCACTCCCTTTTCAACCACTGCCCCCCTTTTGTGCCCCTCGACTCTTATAACATCCATCTGGTTTCTGCTGAAGTTGTAAGTAGTGTTTCGTACGCTGTATTCTACAACTGCTTTCTTCAGAATGTTTAAAAGAGTATTTCAATCAACACTGTCAAAAGCTTTCTGTAAATCTACTACTGCTATAAACGTAGGTTTGCCTTTGCTTCACCTACATTCTGAGATAAGTCGTAGGTTCAGTATTACCTCGCGCGTGTCCACATTTCTCCGAAATGCAAACTATCTTCCCCGAGCTCGGCTTCTAATAGTTTTTCCATTCCACTGTAAGGACTTCGTGTAAGTATTTGGCGACCACAAGTTATTAAATTGATGGCTGGGTAACATTCAAACCAGTCAGTAGCAGTTATTAAATTGATGTCTAGGTAATATTCACACCAGGCAGCAACTGCTATCCCTGGAATTGGTATTATCGCATTCTTCTTGAAGTCTGAAGGTAATTCCCCTTTGTCATATATTTTTCCACCAGATGGAAGAGTTTTGTCATGGCTGGCTCTCCCAAGACTATCAGTAAGTCTGACGGAATGATGTCTACTCCCCCGGCCTTGTTTCAACTAGTAGGACTTTCAGCGCTCTGTCAAATTCTCCTCGCAGTATCATGTCTCCCATCTCATCTTCATTTAGTCCTTTTCCATTTCTGTAATACAGCCTGCACGTTCATCTCTCTTGTATAGACCCTCTATATAATCCTTCCACCTTAACAACTTTCGCTTCTTTGCTTATGACTGTATTCCACCTAAAGTCTTTTATTTATACCGCTGCTTTTCGTTTCTCCAAAGGCTTCTTTAATTTTCCTGTAGGCAGTATCTCTCCTCCACTTACTGATATATGCTTCTAAATCCTTACATTTGTCCTCTCGCCGTTCCTCCTTAGCTATTTTGGACTCTCTGTCAGTCTCATCTTTTAGACGTTTTTAGTCCACTTTGTTTGCTCCATTTGCTACTCCTGTGTATTTCTCCTTTCATCATTCAGTATGTCCTGTGTTATTCAAAGATTTCTACCAAATCCTCAGCTGCCTTCACTGTTTCATCTCCCAAAGTTACCCATTCGTCTTCTAATGAATTCCTTTTACCAGTTCTAGTCAATTGTTCCTTAATGTTTCCTCTGAAATTCGCAGAAATCTTTGTTTCTTTCAGTTCATCCACGTCCCACCTCAAGTTCCCACCCGTAAGAGGAGGGTGATTTAACGGTAAATCCATTGTTAAATGCGACGAGGATGTGACAAAGCAGATGACATATTATATCACATATTATATCACATATTATAACACAAAAAGGACAGAGTTATAGTTGAAAATGAAGGGAAGTGGCTTTTCGATTTATCTGCCAGTTTCAAAGATATATCACGCTTTTTTACATGTTAGTGTTAGTACTCATCTCATTTATAAAATAAAACAGTGATCACGTCAACTAAAATAACATGATACATGATGTCATGTATAACATGACACATACCAACAAGTCATCCAACATAGCATTTGTCATGTCATGCTATACGATACAAGGTGCCATTAAATTTTAGGATTCACGCATGCTTCCCCAGTCTGGGATACGTCATATTATTGATTGGCCCCCATTCTGGGAAACTTCCTGTTGTAGATGCAGCCAACTCTCTAAAGGCTCATAAATTTTTGTCTGTAACAGAAGATGGGTTTCGGACAAAAATACTCTCTCAGGGAAACAGTCAACCACCACCCTTACTCAGACATCAAAAAATACTTTTAGCATCACACCAGGAGAAAATCCACTCTCAGAAGTTCTATACCCCTCAAGATTACTTCTTTTGCTATTACAGGTTTGATCTTTACCCATATGACATAAGACATTGTTTCCTATGGTTGGCAAATCTTCTAGAATTGATGACTATACACTGCAACATCCTTGTGTATCGTCCGCAGCTCGTGGTCGTGCGGTAGCGTTCTCGCTTCCCACGCCCGGGTTCCCGGGTTCGATCCCCGGCGGGGTCAGGGATTTTCTCTGCCTCGTGATGACTGGGTGTTGTGTGATGTCCTTAGGTTAGTTAGGTTTAAGTAGTTCTAAGTTCTAGGGGACTGATGACCATAGTGCTCAGAGCCATTTGAACCATTTGAACCTTGTGTATCAGCACCTTGCAGCTAAGAGAGCTCACTGCGCTCGGAAAGTAGGTTTAAGTTAATTCGTACAAAACGGCGGCTATATCAAGATGTTTTGATTCGAATGTCTTTGAAGCTACCAGAAAGGTCGAAAAGATAGTTCCCTTCCTTTACAGCCATAGGTCTGCCCAGGAAATTTTTGCCTTTTCGTGCCACAATAGCAGCAATTTTCATTCCTGTGCTCAACTTTTACTGTACCATAATTTTGACATTAGACTGCAGTAGCTTGGCAACCGATGAAGATTTTCGCTGACTATGGCAGGGACTGATTGGGTATAGGATTTCTTATAGAATTTCTTATTGTCTCGCTAACCATGTTGCATGAGTTCTGCGTTGTTAATCTGGCTCCTCTACGTTTACCTGCCAGGTGCGGTTAAACTTGTCCAGTATAACCTAATCTGTCTTCAGAACACACGAGCCTCACCACCACAGGGTCACATATCTTGGGAAGATTTTTTTTAAATTTTTTTTTATTTTTAATTTTATTCACTTTTTTATTTTTATTATTTCGCCATTTTGTTTTACATTTTCAGTCTTTATATTCGTTTAACTTTTCTATTTTTTGTTTTATACTTAGATACATTTTATTCATATACACCTGAGACTCTATACACAAACATGTCAAAAATAACGATCAATACTTAATACAGTGCATAAAATAACAGCAAACTGAAATACGATACCGAAGGAAATAGTAAGTGAAGTTTAGGATAAAAACGTATGTAAGTAGTTTACGTAACGTTGATAAACTTTCGATACGACAGTATTGCATAAAGAAACTTACGATGTGAACACAACTGAACAATGGTTGCACAAAAGAGACGTGGTTACATGATTCCATGTGAAATAGCATCTTCGAAACAGGAAATTGTGCTATTGTTCCCAATTCACAAACTGCTACTGAGACCGGATACTTGTCAGATGTTGTCTGGATGGCAAAAAGCTTTCTCCTAAATTAACGGCAGCACGAGACTCTATGTTACGGTACTTCTTAAACGTAGTCGTAAAGTAACTTCACAATTACGTGTCAAGCCAAGAGATAGATTAGTAAGAAATAATACACAGACAACATTACAATCGATCATTATAAAACATGAAATCATTCTTGATGAGCTTGGATAGGCCGTTCCACGTCCAGTGGCTTGACGGCCAGCGCGAAGAAGCAACCTAAGACACAGAAAGGACGTACCTGAAATTTCATTATTGTGACTACGTGACAGCTCATTTGATCATTAAATTAGTTGATGATTTAAACAGTTGACCGATTATCTTAAGGAGTAAAATACGCGTGACTAACCTGTCAGCTGAACGAACGTATCGTCTCAAAATATTTGAGAATTTTCCGAAAGAGGGTGTAAAGGAAATGTTGCAGAAACAAAACAAGAAAATAGATGGCTGCGTAATGAATTATGTATTATATGAACGCTGAACAACTCGTACAACAAAGAATAAACTATTGAAAAGCATACACTTTGTTGTTATCTCTTGTCACTGTTTATTTAAAGTAGGTAATAATAAAAACTGATAATTGCAAAACCGTCGCTAGAAAAACTCACCTGAATAATTCTTCCTCGAAATGTTGCAACAATTAAATCCAGTTCAGTACGAGTATGAATGGCTCAGATAAGCAGAAGAACTGCGAAACAATATTTGCACGACAAAATACTATCATCTTATCATCTCTGTACGAAAAATGGAAAACGTAAGCGTCTTTTGTATGCAAACAAATTTTCTACAAGCCGGCATCCTAGTGTTTGAAGAAAAATCAGTAAAAAGTGTTCTATTAGTTAGAAATAAAGCCACGTTTTTTCTAACACTTGTTTTACAGTAAATTTCGAGTTCGTTTATTTTTCTTCATGGTCATCGATAAAGCGTTTAAAGTTCGATAAAGCGTTTAAAGTTTGATAAAGCAGTATAGTATTTTGTATAGGGTTGATCATAATTCTGGTTTGGTAGATCAAAAGATTTTTCCATAATTTTAAGCCACTGGTGAACTGAATCTTTAGCGTATAAGAAACGTAAAGATGATCAACTGTATTAACCAGTTTTTTGAGTATATCCAAAAGCAGAGATTAAAATGGAACACATTTGAAGGGCTTATTTCAGTAGTGGTACAAGTCCATTACCTCCACTTTTCAGCTTACGATGCTTCTGAAATTAATGATCCAAACAAACGGAAAGAAAGGTTCATCTCTAGCAAGAAACTATATGCTTGAATATTTCTGGTATCTCAACTGCAGATTTTTCAGCGCTCATTTAACTTTAGGACTCCGTATCTCAAGATGAAAAAGAAGGACTTGTACCACTATGAAATAAGCCCTTCAGTTCTACGAAACACAATTTTACGTGCAAACGCGTGATTTTTCGCACGTAAAGCCTTAATGACGAAAGATTTTTGGAAATTCTTCTTGTAATTACCGTATGAATACGTCTTTTATTATAATCTGTATCACTTCAACAGTGTCAGCAAGTACGATTCACATAGAACTGGATTTTACGTGCGTTTTATGTACGATTTTAGGACACTGCTCCGTGACAACGGATGAACCTTTCAAAGAACAATAGGACGACCGTTAATTACGTGTATTTCCCTTCATCTCACAAAATTTAAACCGATTCACAAAACTTTGAAACATAGAAGTGGCACGGTTAAAAAACTTACAGAGAACGTGATTTTTGCATGTAAATTTTGGATGAAGTTAGATTTTTCAAGGCGAGTTTTCAGAATGCATTTATTTACTTGATTCACTTTAAACCATTTGTGTTCATTCAGTTCACATGTATGTGCACAGAGGATAAAGATTAATAAAAAGATGTTTTCACTTCATTCATTTATCTGGGTCCCTACAAAAGCTTGAACTGACTATTAGAATTTTAAAGTATAGAACTGGCGCGCGTCTAAACCTCCCAGAACAACGTAGTTTCATGTGTAAAATCCAACCGAAGCAAGAATTTTTCGAACGATCAAAACGTATCTACGCACCTCTTACACACATGTGGACCAAATTTGAACAATGAGCCTCGCTCCAGTGAGGAGTTATTTAGGGGTGACTGATCTTCGACGTAAAATCCGAACTAGGGTGTCATTAACTGAACATTAATTTTAGCCCAATTAAAATCTCTTGCAAAGGGAATTAATCGATACGCACAATTTGCGTTGGCACCAGCTCCGGTGTGTCCTTCAAACCTTGCTTAATACGCTACAATAAAGCTACAGTAAGACAGATTTTCGAATGGCTATAAAAATGGCCAAAGGACCAAGGTAAACCATATACCATTTACCCCGTGTTCCCAGCTCAAATAGGAACCGAGAAGCAAAAGCTCACCCCCCCCCCCCCCCGCCGAAGCCGTGAATTTGTGAGCCAGCTCTTCATACATATTTGTTACACCGCTTCCGGTCTACAACCGGAACATACACTGAACGAACTTCATTCGAATGGGAAAATGATTTGCTTATCAGGATGATATTGTTTGGTTAGTTTAAACACGCAACCTGTTGTTAAAAAATAGTGCCAGGAAGTGGTATACAGCTGTTCAGAGTGAAGAACTTGTTAATGCCTCTAAGATATCACACTATCACATTTTATCGAGTAAAAAGTTTCAGACGGCATTGGCAATCTTGAAATGTGTACGTATTTAAAAAGTAACAAAACTGATTTTCCGTTTCTGTCTTAGGTGATGAAAGTTCTGAATGCGTTATTAATAAAATATTTTATTTCATATGATAGCAGTTCATCACGATAGGCTGAAATTCCAAAGGAAGTCGCATTTGTTAACTGCCATTAAACTGGTAGTTTACCAATGGATCCCTGTTTTTGACAGTGGTATCAGGATCTTAGCCTCTAGTGATGTGATAGGGTGCAACAAGTAGAGGTGGAAGGTACCATCCTGTTCCACAACATACTCATCATGGTTTTCTTTCTCTTGACCTTACACCATTAATTCACACCTTGTTTTTACAGATATTGTACATCAAGTTTCTGAGACTCTACTTTACCTCCATTTACCTGTGGATTTACAATACGGTATTCCAGACTCAACCGGCAATTGTTTTCCTTAGGTTCATCCATGTTATAATACAATTTTCATTCGTTAAAAAAAAAAAATGTTATCTCAATAGCTGATTACACAAATGAAGATATACTCACTTGTCCTTAAGAAATTTCATTTCACAGATGCTTTCTAACGAAATTTTCAGACGTATGTACATAATACAACTATTGCATGTGTTACAGTACGTATTTTATTCGTGTGTATTGTTGTGTGGACTCTGCGTTGTGTTTCATCTACAATACGGCAGAAGGCATCGGTGTTGATATCACGCCCGGAAATGTGAGGACGAAAAAAATCGAAAAGCGGATGAAGTAATGAAACTATGATGTATAGGGTAAGGTGGGGTAAATCCGACCTAGTAATTTCGTGTGGCTATAAAACGCTAAAATACGTTTAATTATAGGTAATATAAAGGAGCAAGCGTTTACAAAATATTTGTGTTATACCATCAACAGTTTTTGAGATATCCGTATTTTAAGAAACGTCCATTTTTGCCATTTGCAAAAATTGTGAGGTAAAGCCGACCCCCTATTTATTTGGCTGATTTTACACAGAAATATTTCTAAATGAACGGTTTTTTGGGAAACAATTATAAGCAATTATTTTTTTTTACATAAATGAACGAAATGTATTCAAAAAATATCGCTGTTTAGAGTACCAAATGTACTGAAAGTTAAATGAATGCAAATTTTAATTGAAAAAAGATGATTTCACTGCACGGCGGTGGAACAACAATGTCGATCTCGGAATGTTAAAATCACGAATGACAGCTCGTAAAGACATTCCCATTTGCATTGTAATAGCTGCTCGGCAAATATCGTTTTGATTGAGTTTTGTCGTTTTTCGTTTGTAATTTCGTACCATTTTCCTAAAATTAAACAAAAATTCACTTTGTTTACATAAATGAATAATTCCATTAACATAAACGATAAAAAATATTCGGTCGGATGTACCCCGCCACTTAGCGAGTGACAGCTCGTAAAGACATTCCCATTTTCATTGCATCACCTGCTCAGCGAATATCGTTTTGATTGAGTTTTGTCGTTTTTCGATTGTAATTTCGTACCATTTTCTTAAAAATAAACAAAAACTCAATTTGTTTACATAAATGAATAATTCCATATACATAAACGATAAAAAATATTCGGTCGGATTTACCCCACCATTTAGCTGTCTGATTTACCTCACCATGCCATGTTTCATTTAACACACATAGAAACAGTATACACGACATTTCCAACAAAAGCCATACATACACTGAATAGGTCACTAAATGCAATACAAAAATCACTTACCGTTTTTTTGCGATCGTTTTATTTAATAAGGAAAATCTAGTGATGTAATTTGCACAAAAATTAAATTTGAAGCAATCTTGTTGTCTTTTCGGTGTCTAAGTGTTTAATGCGGCGAAGCTGTCAAGGTGACATTTTCGTTATTTCGAATGCTCTATGTCGTAACACTAGTGCGAAATCGCTCCGCTTCGCCGTTTCTCAAAAATAGAGGGCGGTAGGGTTTACCCACCCGGTCGGATTTACCCCACCTTACCCTACTCTTACAAGTAAATTTTAATTACAACACTTACATTCCTGTCTTGTCGTTGGTAAAACAACAAAACAGATCACGAAGATATACACATTCAAGACAGTAGAGGAATGTGACATCCACAAAAATACATGTACATTATTGAGTACACAGCTCATCTACGGGGCCAAATATAGCACTGAAAAATGCAGTTTCTTTAACAATGCATGGATGTAATAACAAAATGCATTCTCGCCTTGTTGACAAACTCTACTCTACAGCACTAGTTTTCGATACAAGGATTACGTCTACATTATGTCGAAACCAGTTAAATGAGGGGCGATCAAAAAGTCTGCGTTAGAATGCCACGTACAGTCCAGAAGCGGTGTGGAAAAATCACCTTGGGCATTGATGCGATCATTACAAAGATGCACCAGATTGAACGTATCCATTTCGTAATACACTGAGTCGTCCTTTATGAATAAGGCAGAAGTGCCTTCTGCACATACCCGTCCGACAGGTACTGCAGACCCTTCAAGGCCTATTTTAGGCGACCGAAGGTGTGACAATATCAAGGGAGGCCATCAGGTCTATACGTCCGGTGTTCCACCGTCTCCCTCTTGGATTATAGTCACTTCTGAATTGCGAAACATGCGATACGGGGACGTTCGTTACAACGAAGCACCAGCACCTCTTGTCGCACAATTCCACAACAGGTGTTTCTGAGAGACAAGATGCCCCATGCACATTTATTATTCCCCGGTGTTTGTGTCCTTAGGGAACCAAGATAAAAACAGCAGCACGTTGCTTCTGTTCCGATATACTGTAGCTTGGTAATAACGTTGCCGTAGTTCATTTTTCCACATTCACTGCACGCACTTGATCCCTTGCACACGTTCCGGTGTTTATATACCTGTATTGGACACGACGCCCTCAAACGGAAACTTTTTCATCCCCTATTAAAAAAAAATCATAGTGCATGACAAAGGTGGCGATTTTTTAAATTATGTATATTTTATTATAGTAAATCGAAAATGTGTCTCTAACTCAAAACAAAGTCCAAAAACTTATTATTTTCCTTTTGTGTCGTCAATTTGGCATTATCGTGACAAGGAGCGGATAAAGTGTGCTATAATATGACGTGACATTTCCGGTAACTACTAAAACGGAAGATATTGTAAAGAATTTGTACTTTCGAAAACAGCGGCGTTCGATTGAAGAAAATCAAGCACGACTTTCTTAGTGGATTCGACGGTGGAGTCCTCGGCTGGAAGCAATGGAGGTGTCCTCTTACCATGAACTCTGAAGCCACTTTACTCTGATGAAGGTGAAGAGGAGGGCAGTGGACGCATTGAATGCAGAAGGGCAAGAGTCCCTGAAGGATGCGCTAACAGAAGTCGGATCTGTTCCATGGAGAAGTGCACTACAAACGCACCTCTTATGGCGAGAGGATTGCTCATCCCGACTCCCGTGTTAAGCTAGGCGCAGGCACAGCGCCGGGGAAAGGCTTTTGTGCGAATAAATTGCAGCTCTTGTTCGGGAGTAATCAGACGCTGTGGGGCTTCCCTGCAGCAACGTGAATCACGGCAGCAGGCTGCACTATAGTAGGCAGGGAGCGGCGCGCCATCTGCCTGCCTTCAGAGCGACTGTCGCCTGCTTCGCCGATTCCCCTTCTTTGACCAACCCTGAACCCCTGCTGCGCGCACATGACATCAGCTGTCGATGTCTGACACGTGGTTTTCCCAAAATAAACAATAAAATGGTTGAAATGGCTCTGAGCACTATGGGACTTAACATCTGAGGTTATCAGTCCCCTAGAACTTAGAACTAATTAAACCTAACCAACCTAAGGACATCACACACATCCATGCCTGAGGCACGATTCGAACCTGCGACCGTAGCAGTCGCGCGGTTCCGGACTGAAGCGCCTAGAACCACTCGGCCACCGCGGCCGGCTAAACAATAAACATTTAGAAACTCTGTGAAATATCTTCTATGCTATAGTTCGCAGCGCACTTTAATTTTACATAAAGCACTGCTGTCAATCTCCATTCGTGATAACAAAATTGATATTGCCGTACACCGGGTGATCAAAAAGTCAGTATAAATTTGAAAACTTAATAAACCACGGTATACTGTAGATAGAGAGGTAAAAATTGACACACATGCTTGGAATGACATAGGTTTTTATTAGAACAAAAAAAAGTCCACAAAATGTCCGACAGATGGCGCTGGACAGCAAAACTGCTACCGTTACGGGTGAGAGGTACGCCGATATGTTACAGGATCGCATCATCCCCAGCCGGGCTGACAAACACCAGCTGGAGCGTACCATGTTTATGCAGGATGGCGCTCCACCCCATATTGCTAGACGTGTGAAAGATCTCTTGCGCGTGTCGTTTGGTGATGATCGTGTGCTCAGCCGCCACTTCCGTCATGCTTGGCCTCTCAGGTCCCCAGACCTCAGTCCGTGCGATTATTGACCATGGGGTTACCTGAAGTCGCAAGTGTATCGTGATCGACCGACGTCTCTAGGGATGCTGAAAGACAATATCCTACACCACTGCCTCACCATAACTCCGGACATGCTTTACAGTGCTGTTCACAACATTATTCCTCCATTACAGCTGTTGTTAAGGAATGATCGGGAACGTATTGAGCATTTCCTGTAAAGAACATCATATTTGCTCTGTCTTACTTTGTTATGCTAATTATTGCTATTCTGATCAGATGAAGCGCCATCTGTAGGACATTTTTTGAACGTTTGTAGTTTTTTGGTTCTAATAAAACCCCATGTCATTCCAACCATGTGTGTCAATTTGTACCTCTCTCTCTACATTGTTCCGTGATTTATTCAGTTTTCAAATTTATTCTGACTTTTTGATCACCCGGTATATCATAAAATAAAATGTAAAGAGAAACCTGAATGTTCAAAAAATACTTTTATTTAGATGACTGGGAACGGTCGAACAAAAATCTAATAACACATTGAGCTTTGGCTCAATAATAATGCTACTGAAATTTTCACTGTGTAGTTACGGCAGGCGAATTTTTTTAGTTTCTCAAATTTCAGTTACGAATCACAATAACCTATAGGTTGTTAAAAAAATGCGTCGAATGCTTTCAGAGGTGGTAGTACTGATCGAAACAAGAAAAGTATTTTCAGTAAACATTGGTCCGGAAACGCATAAATTCAGAGATGACGATGGTGATGTTTGGGTTATGGGCGCTCAATCAGCGCCCATACAGAGAACTAATTTTTACACAGTCCAAGTTTTTTTCACAATCCAATTTAGCCACTGACACAAATGATGATGATGATGAAATGATGAATACAACACAAACACCCAGAAGCGGGGCAGGGAAAATCGTCAACCCGGCCGGACTTTCAGAGATAAACACGTGTTTATAGGGATGGCTCCGAGACTCTTGGTTCCGCAACCATTGGCACTCCGTCAAATGTATCAGCAGGGTATTATGATGTCTTACTCACAGTATTCTACCTGTCATTAGTTGATCTGCAGTCAGTTGTGTGGTTCGAGTAGAGTTGTAGACTACGATAGTTTTCGTCGTGTTTGTGTGTGTTATTGCACAGAAAAGTCACCCCTGGGTACGTGTCATGGTGTTTTACCTTCTTCGAAATGCGGACTCACCTATGTGTGTACTACTTTGGAAGCCAGCAATGGAAGCCTACTACTCGACAAATGAAATAGCGGATATGATTCCAGAATTAGATTTTCACTCTGCAGCGGAGTGTGCGCTGATACGAAACTTCCTGGCAGATCAAAACTGGGGCCGCGCGGGATTAGCCGAGCGGTCTGGGAGGCTGCAGTCATGGACTGTGCGGCTGGTCCCGACGGAGGTTCGAGTCCTCCCTTGGGAATGGGTGTGTGTGTTTGTCCTTAGGATAATTTAGGTTGAGTATTGTGTAAGCTTAGGGACTGATGACCTTAGCAGTTAAGTCCCAGAAGATTTCACACACACACAGATCAAAACTGGTTGCCAGACAGAGACGCGGGACCTATGCCTTTCGCGTGCAAGTGCTCTACCATCTGAGCTACCCAAGCACGGGTCACGGCCCGTCCTCACAGCCTTACATCTTTTAATATTTTTTGTGGGATCTGAAATTTAAAAACGTCTCTCACACCAGCCTGATTTAGCTTCACTGATCAGGACAGTAAAAAAAAAAAAAATAAAAAAAAAATGCGTGTATTAAGGGAATTTTCATTCAAAAAGCAGGCTTATCACATTTACACAGTTCAATACTGTTCTATCCTGATTAAATCGAGCTTAACTTAAATTCCATAAGGCAGTGAAGCAATTTCGAAGTCTCGGTGCGACGAAAATTGTCAGTCGATCTCCTGAAAACATTTGTAATAATTATTAACTTTCGGTGATCACATGGGGAAGACCGGAGATCTGTTGGTAAGACCGTGTTAGCCCATTTATTGAAAGTAATAAACTGGATATCTGGAGCGTACAAAACGGCAGGTTCATCCAGTGTAAATCAGACGTTCCCCACTGATCCCGTGCAACACAGCATAGTAAGCAGACACTGTCAATAATAATCAGTTGAATAATACACGAACACACTTACTTTAGTTCATGTATTAAATTCCTTCTCATACTGAATCTCATCAAGATGGTGACTAGCTCAACAATACATACATATACATCTTCGTTCTTTCACGGCTAATCGGCAAGATCTGAATCATTATTTTCATAAGAGAAAACATAGATAGCAGAGAAGCTATTCCATGGAGAAAATGCACACTCCAAGGAATAATAGGGCTTGAAACTACTTTGCATTGATAATCATCGTATATTAAAGTTTAGGAATAGGTAAGATAAGAAGAGATATTTCGAGATATGTACTGAGTTATATAATATAAAATTTCCGAAAATATCGCCGAGAGACCGCTGCAAGAGACATTACAATCTGTCAGTACCTCGTCCCCTACCTTCCAAACATCACAGAAGCTCTCCTGCGAACCTTGCAGAACCAGCAGTCCTGAAAGAAAGGATATTGCGGAGACATGGCTCAGCCACAGCCTGGGGGATGTTTCCAGAATGAGATTTCCACTCTGCAGCGGAGTGTGCACTGATATGAAACTTTCAGGCAGATCAAAACTGTGTTCCGGACCGACACTCGAACTCAATACCTTTGCCTTTCGCGGGTAAGGGCCCGCTACGATTTAGCAAACGGACGTAGACTGCGGGGCAGTGCCTTCTGTGCTGAAAAATATCGACAGTGCAGAGTTTCCTCTGATAAGGTGTCCGGCATACTTTTCCAGCGTTTGAGGGACAGAGGTACCCTTATAGGCCGGTAACACACTTGGCGTTTTTGTCCGATCGGCATTTTTACCGTCGCCGCCGTACCAGTAGTGGGGTACAGGATAGTACTGCGACGTACACATTGTGTGGAAAACTGGACATTCAGATTATTTAACGCCGACGGCAACAATGTAGCCGCCCAGTGCCACTACAGTCGACGGATTTTGTACCGTCTCCGCCAAAATGGTGGCCTACGGACTAAGTGCGCGGTTACACACTCATCGTCCAGTCTGCCACCGACCGCTGTTGTGTACGCGTTGAGAGTGGCGTAGTGGTGTGATTGTGGTCGAAGTGGTTGTAACGGACAATGAGTTATTAATTCATTTTGTACAAGAAAGGGCTGTGCTCTGGGACAAAACCTTGGACATTTTTAAAGATAGGGACCCCAAAAGTAGTGCGTGGCATGAAGTTTGTCTTCAACTTAGGACTGAATTTGATAAGCTGGAAGACAGCGAAAAGAATGACTTTGCTAAGTACAAATAATTTTATTTATTTATTTTATAATGATATTGAATAGTCCTTAACAGTCTTAAATTTATTTATCTTTTATTTGCAATTTTAAACTTACTAACAAATGCAAATAGTGAAATTTTAAAAACAAATAAAAAACACCGTACATTGCACAAAAGGAAAAACAAGACTCTAAAGCATAATTACAAAACAATAAACATCTTACAGTAACATCGACAGATAAGAGGACGTTCATAGTAGTAATGATTAAATTACATCATCATCGTTTAAAGCAAGGCTTCATAAAGAAATTCCCCTTTTCGAAATGTCGCCGAAGCAAAAGCAATAAAAGTAATTAACAAATAATTTCTATTATATTAAATAGATGTAAAACTCTTAATGTCAGTGAAATAGCATTTCAACTAATATTTAATAGTCTTGAAATTATTTTTCAACACCATTGCATTTATTTTACATTGTATAGTTTCAAAACACATAGCAACTATTATATGTCGAATTGTACTAATCAGTGAGATTGGAGTTTATTTTATGCCAAACGGTGTCAAATCTGTCCACATTGTATGTGGTTGTGCTTATGTTTCCTGGCTTTACGTATCTCGTCCTCAGATCTTTGACATCTGCCAGGGAATGCTTCCAATACTTGACACGAAGTATTTGCACAGAATGTTTCTCACGTTGTTGGCTTTCAAACCTCCTCTTGAACAGCACGCTATTCGAATGTTTTCAAGTCCTGTAATTGACGTAGCATCCTCAGCTACGTACCCATCTCTATCTCTAACATAATTGTGAAGCGCACTACAGGCCTTGACAATATCAGTAGCACAATCAGGTTGTACATTCAAGGAACGATGAAAAATTCGTCATTTGTGGCTGAGTATTCCGAAAGCGCACTCTATGTACCTTCTTGCTCTACACAGTCTGCAGTTAAATACCCTCTTTTCAACAGTTAAGTGAGTACCAGCGTTAAGGTCTCAACAAATGTTTATGTAAGCCCAATGCAGCGTCAGCTACAAAGAAATAAGGTACTTTCGGGCTTTCTGTTCCTAGTAGGCACATCTCTTCCGGTAGATTATGTGAACCCAACTGATTTCCACAGCTTAGTGTCTTTGAATCTTTGAAAATAGAAGAGTCACAGTCTTTTCCATAACTTCCAATGTTCGCGAACGTAAATCGGTACGAACTGTCTGCGATAGCCATTAATACAAGTTAAATAATAATCTTTATAACTGAAGAACGTAGAGCCACTTCCCGCTGGACACACGAGACGGATGTGCTTTCCATCTGTGGCACCTATACAATGAGGGAAATTTGCTATTGATTCAAATCCCTTTGCTGATTCCTCCTAGATTTCTTTAGTGGGTGGTGGTATGCACTCACTTTGCAAAACTAGCCACAGAGCTTGACAGACCTTTTAACAATCAATCTTGCTGTAGATATTCCAATGTGCACGAATAATGGAGTTCGGTAAATGTGCATCCACTGGCCAAATACCTAAAAGTAAAAACATTTTAATGTCAATGCAACACATATATTATAGTTAACAAGTGGTACTTTTTCGATATACGTCCTTATTTCGCCTTACAAATATTGTATTTTCAGGTAGAGAAGACATGAAAAGGTGGAAACACTTACATGATGCTTTTATCAAATCACAAAACAAAGTACAAAGAATCAAAAGCAAGTGGTTCACATGCCTCCAAGAAAAAAGGTACATATTCAAAAATGAACTACAGTTTCTGCGAAAGACAAACGAAGAAAGAGAAACAGAAGAAAGCTATAACAAAGGAAATAAAGACTACTATAGTGAAGAGCTAAGTGCCCCACCAGCAGCTCCGGCAGTGACTGCAGTTGAAGGAACAGCCGAGACATTTGCTTCAAAAGGAAAACCACCTACAAGCAACATAAAAGAATGTATGAAGTCGACTTAAAAATTTTGCAGATATTACAGAAAAGAGAATATGAGAAGAAAAACGACAACTGTAAGTCTTAGAAAGTTTGTTTCCTGATGTAGACAAGTTTGATGACACTCAGTGGCTTCAATGCCAAATGGAATTTCTTCAAGTTATTTCGAAAATTAAAAATACATACCCCTTCGTACCTCAAACCCATAATGTATACAACCAATCTACTTCCCAGATCCAGCAGTTTAATCAGCCATAAAATATTAAGTTGACACAACTTTCAATGTTCCCCAGATGCCTCAACAAGCATTTACGACTAACATATAATCTTCACAGTTTACAAGTGTTCCAGTGCCATTACAACAAATTACCTGCTCACCAATCACAACTTTCCAGTCAATTCCGAACGTACTACAGCAGAAAAATTCTGCTGCTCAGCATTAAGAAATTTATTCTCAAATGATCAGGGATGATAATATTCAGTCTTGCAGCCGTTCAGTAACTAAACTATCTTCAACGAACACTAACGATTTTGCTGAATTGTAATTGTTAATGACCAAATATTGCCAAACATGTAATAAAATGCTGTAGCTTATTCTATACAAAAATATAAGGTTTTGTGATCCAAAAATTGTGTGGTGAACTAATTTCCAACTCTCAGTTTTGCTTACCTTAAAGTTATTGCCAGCATTTCCATCGGTTGAATACAATTCCTCAGTCTACTATTTTTCCGTTGTATATGATTTTTCAGCAGGTTGTGCAGGTCGTCGAATGACGAGATTGACATTCTGAAATAATATGAAAAACTTTTCTTCATCGTTTCTTAAATCAGGAAACAAAGTGTAGAAGGCTTCTACTTCCTCTCTCCTTTTATTGATCGGATGAACCCAAATAAGTCTATTTTTTTGCTTCCTCTTCAATCGACGATATAACTATAATACAAGAAGTTGTTCTCTATTCATTTTGTACACAACACTATTTATAATATGATAAAATGACAATTAAATAGGCAATTGTTGCACGGTGGCGTCGGTATTTTTACCGCTCAGTGTGTAGACGCTACATTAGTGTTAGAGCGGCGACGGTAAAAATTCGGATCGGACAAAAACGCCAAGTGAGTTCCCGGTCTTACACCTCGGAAGACTGACAGTGGAAGACCCCGCACAGTCCGCACTCCTGACTTGGAGAAGCGTATGCTACGTTCGGTGGAAGAAACCCAGAGCACGAGGATTAGCAGCAGCAGCAGAAGCGTGGCTCGCTCTCTTATCTGGGAGGGTGGCGGTTGAGGGGGGGGGGGGGACTACTTAATGATAAACAGTTGCTGTAAACATGGCAGACGGCGGATTTGTCAATGACTGTTGCAGAAAAGTGCCGTAGATCCACTGTTCATATGCAAGATTTTATGTATGCATGACACAGGGTTCCAAAGAGATGGTATTGTGAACTTCCATAACCATCATGTATGGGCAGATGTAAATCACCAAGCAGTTTGGGAAAGAAGGAATCGACACGAATTCTCAACCAGCGCATTGCCGGTAGTGCTTGGCGATAGGTTAATAGGGCCGTAAGTGCTACTAAAAAAGTTAACTGGGACGCATTATCTGGAATTTCTCATTAATGTATTGCCTATCTGGAGGCTGTCACACTGCAGCAACTAATACAAACGTGATTCATGCACGATGGCGCACCTTGGCCTGCTCTTCCCAAGAGGCTTTTCGTTATGGGGACACTTGAAAGAATTTGTCTACGACAGGTCAATAGCGATTTACGGACACTACAGGTGCGTCTTCTATGCCTGCCAACAGGTACAATAACTCCAAAGACAGTGTCATTCCCTACCCCGGAGGGCCGAGAGGTGGATGTACATCAATGGACGCCACGTTGAACACCCACTGTAAACTCGTGTTTATCGCAGAAAGTATGCATTCCCGAACCCATGTTAACTCGACTTGTTTCTGTTGTTTCGGTGGGTACGTCACTTCTCAACGTCTTGGACACGTTTTTTGAACACTCTAGTCGAATTAATGTGATCGGCGACGATGCGCGACGTCAATGTGCAATAACCACTCACAGACGACATGTGGCTGCACTATACGTGGAGGTTGTATAAAACGTCTTGGCAGACCCAGAAAGCACTGCAGTAGTTGTCGTAATTCGGAAACCGAGTGATATACAGGGTGGTCCATCGATCGTGGCCGGGCCAAATATCTCACGAAATAAGCGACAAACGAAAAAACTACAAAGAACGAAAGTTGTGTAGCTTGAAGGGGGAAACCAGATGGCGCTATAGTTCACCTGCTAGATGGCGCTGCAATAGTTCAAACGGATATCAACTGCGTTTTTTAATATAAGAACCCCCACTTTTTATAACATTTTCGTGTAGTACGTAAAGAAATAGGAATGTTTTAGTTGGACCACTTTTTTCGCTTTGTGATAGATAGCGCTGTAATAGTCACAAACATATGGCTCAAAACTTTAAACGAACAGTTGGTAACAGGTAGCTTTTTTAAATTAAAATGCAGAACGTAGGTACGTTTGAACATTTTATTTCGGTTGTTCCAATGAGATACATGTACCTTTGTCAACTTATCATTTCTGAGAACGCATGCTGTTACAGCGTGATTACCTGTAAATAACACATTAAAGCAATAAAAGCATAAAATGATGTCCGTTAACCTCAATACGTGTAACGACATTCCTCTCAACAGCGAGTAGTTCGCCTTCCGTAATATTCGCACATGCATTGACAATGCGCTGACGCATGTTGTCAGGCGTTATCGGTGGATCACGATGGCAAATTTCCTTCAACTTTTCCCACAGAAAGAAATCCGGGGACGTCACTTCCGGTGAACGTGAGGGCCGTGGTATGGTGCTTCGACGACCAATTCACCTGTCAAGAAATATACTATTCAGTACCGCTTCAACCGCACGTGAGCTATGTGCCGGACATCAATCATGTTGGAAGTACATCGTTATTCTGTCATGCAGTGGGCAATTATCCTTCAACCCATTATGCCACACCATACGTTAACCCGCCAGTATCGTGGTGTTCCACTTGTCGCAAACATTGTGCATTTTCCGTTGCCCAATAGTGCATATTATGCCAGCTTACGTTAACGCTGTTGGTGAATGACGCTTCGTCGCTAAATAGAACGCCTGCAAAAAGTCTGTCATCGTCCCGTAATTTCTCTTGTGCCCAGTGGCAGAACTGTACACGGCGTTCCATGTCGTCGCCATGCAATTCCTGGTGCATAGGAATATGGCACAGGTGCAATCGATGTTGATGTAGAATTCTCAACACCGACATTTTTGAGATTCCCGATTCTCGCGCAATTTGTCTGCTACTGATGTGCGGATTAGCCGCAACAGCAGCTAAAACACCTACTGGGGCATCATCACTTGTCGCAGGTCGTGGTTGACGTTTCACATGTGGCTGAACGCTCCCTGTTTCCTTAAATGAGCTGGCACTGCTCCACGTCCCTGTCAGTACCTTCCGGAACCTCAGTGGCTCTCTTCCTGCACATTTTGCTGCGGTTCCCGCTGCAAAAATGGCTGTTCAGGCTTTTGACAGCTGGTCATATTAATGTGACGGGTAACGTACAAGGTTAATAAGTCCATTCAGTAATGGCCATCTTTATCAAGAAATATGTCATTGAGCAGTCCATTACATTTCAGGATAGAGTCAGCGTTTCTATCACAACTGTGCAAGTGGTACTTAAATTTTATTGGTTTACAACGAAGTGTGTTCATCTCTGTTTTGTGACTGTACCATTTTAACAGATACCGACACCGTATCATTAGCAAACTTCATACACGGTATGTACACAGACGTCAAAATGGTCATTACAGACCGAAATTACTAAACAAATATGTTCAAAAATCTCTGTTCCACAGCTGAAGCAAGAATTATATATGATGAATGAATGCTTAAATTTTGCTGTGACTGTGTCCTAGCTCGCTCAGACAACTTTCACGTTTTATTCTACAAACATCGTCATCAGCCTGATATTACGATGCACTTTGTAAGACTGCAGGAGTTCATGTTCTGTACTGTAGTGTAACTGCCGTAAGAATCTAATACTAATTGTTCTAACGCCAGAAAGTTAATTGTGACCTAGATGTGTATTTTATAATAAATAATTTTCAGGCTATCAGATATTGGCTGTAATATAACATTCTGTGACAATTACTGACCGGTCTCCACCTGGACACCTTTTCAACACCTTGAAACAAGGTACAATGTGTTATGACACATAACTATGTCCGTATATTTCCATTTAATTGAATTATGTCAACATGAACATTTTCAATATCTAGTCGGTATTCAATAGACTGAACTGTCCACCTTCAACGAACCGTTAACACGAAATAAAGTGTGTGGAAATACACAGGTGAGGTGCTTCTAGTATTAATCATAAAACGTTCCAATGAAACCATTGCTTTCCCCGGCATCTGGAATTAATAACTGTAATGGAGTCTCTTCCGAGAACGGGTGAAAGTGTACAGACAATGAACAACATCTGAACTGCGCAAATATCAGCTAGTTCAGAAACACAAGTCACAGTCATGAAAATAAACAATAGTACACATAAAGCGAATCGACAGTTTCATAGTCAAAATATGTCAATTTTTATACGCAGTTGTGCAGCGTTGGGTCATGTAAAAAACTTACATGTGTATAAGATATCGATCGTTGCCCGAATGACGTTACAGCTGATGTTGAACTGACTGATTTAGCTAACGGTAACCTTCTTTATGAGAGATTAGTTTCAGCTGCAGAGACCGTCAATGACACTGAAATATTTGCGTTAAAAATACATGATATTAACATGTGTGCCCTATTTTTAAGACTGTCCTTCTTACAACCATTGTTCTCGTGAAGATTCCTACAATTACGTTTGCACAAAACAATATATTTTTTCTGGAAAAGATAACAGAACATGCTGTTCCTTGTTCACTAAAAAATTATTGTGATTGTCAGTTGCCGTAATATTGAGAAAAAGTCATGTAACCTTTCGTCTCAAAGAAACATTGCTGTTACAGAACAACTGCGTTTCTGCACAACACATTAGCTGATATGTCCTCCCAAAATTGCGTATCACATCTTCAACAGAGACAGGCTCATGGTCTGGCAGTTACTATGATATCACTGTTCGTTTTTACTGTCGAAGAGTCAGTAGCTGCTTATTTCCACTTTTTACAGCTTTTTCTTTCGTTATAGCAGAACGACATTGTCATTGTAAGGTTAAACACATACTCACTCCAGAACTCCGCTGTTTCCATATTTATCCACTGCCAGCAAACATGCGACTCGTTTTGTTATTACCGAAACGAAGCCGGCCGCTTTGGCCGAGCGGTTCTAGGCCTAGGCGGTTCAGCCTGGAACCGCGCTGCTGCTACGGTCGCAGGTTCGCATCCTGCCTCGGGCATGGATGTGTGTGATGTCCTTAGGTTAGTTAGGTTTAAGCAGTTCTAAGTCTAGGGGACTGATCATCTCAGATGTTGAGTCCCATTTTTTTTAACCGAACTGATTTACAGGACAAGTAGAAATATCTGTTTATTAATTTTTTACTACGGGAAATTAAATTTTATTCATATATATAATGAAGGTGTGTTAATGCTGTATGTAGACGAAGTGCTGTGCTACTCACGTTCCTTAGTTAAAAATATTTAACTTTACTGGTTAGGTGGCATGATCGAATGTCCATACTCGGTCTTCACGTACTGATTTACTGACGTGTGTAATGAAAAATGAAAAAAACTTTCAAGTACAAATATTTTTTCATAGTATAAATGGAAAATAATTATATATACATTAATCAGCCAGAACATTTTGACCGCCGACCTGCTGTCGATATAAACCTGTCCAAGTAATAGCAGCGTCATCTTTCGAGGACTGACTGCTAGACACATGCACGGTGCATGTAATACCAGTAAGCATGCTGTCCTTGTTTCGAATGGTGAAGGCGCTGGATTATTTGACTTTGACAGAGGGCAGATTGTGATGACACAGACTGTCGGCACGAGCATTTCGGAAACTGCACGACTTGTCGGGTGTTGGAGGAGTGCTGTGGTGAGTGTCCGCAAGAAGTGGAGGGACCAAGGTGAAACCACGTCCATGCGTCGTGGGGATGGGTGGCCACCCTTCATTGCAGGTGTCGGACGTTCTAGGCTGGGCAGACTGGTAAAACAGGACAAGCGGCGAACTGTGGCTGAACTATTATCAGACTTTAATGCTGGCCAAAGTGCGTCTGAACACACAGTGCACCGAACGACCTTAACGATGAGCCTCCGCAGCCGACGACCCATGCATGTGCCGAAGTTAACACCACGACATCGTCAGCAACGACTGAAAAGGGCACGTGAACATCGGCGTTGGACGTTGGCGCAGTGACAGAATCTCGATACCTTCTTCATCTCACCGATGGGAGGGTGCGAATCCTTGATCTTCCAGGGCAACAGCTTCTTGACACATGTACTGCGGGACAGAGACAATCTTGCCTCGGCTCCATTATACATACACGTGGACTATCATGTGTCTAGTGGAGCTCTTTGTAAGGCACCTAGCCGGCCGAAGTGGCCGTGCGGTTAAAGGCGCTGCAGTCTGGAACCGCAAGACCGCTACGGTCGCAGGTTCGAATCCTGCCTCGGGCATGGATGTTTGTGATGTCCTTAGGTTAGTTAGGTTTAACTAGTTCTAAGTTCTAGGGGACTAATGACCTCAGCAGTTGAGTCCCATAGTGCTCAGAGCCATTTGAACCATTTGGAAGGCACCGCGACGGCCAATGAGTATCGTGCAATGAGTGTAAATCATGTACACCCCTTCATGACAATCGTGTTTCCCGATGGCAGTTGCATTTTTCAACAAGCGTGTCACAAGGCGAGGAGTGTGATGGAGTGGTTCGATTAACAAACTGGCGATTTCCAGTTGATGCACCGACCCGCCATCTTGCCAGATCTCAGCACGATCGAAAACATCTGCAATGTGACTCACCGCCACGTCAGAGCTCATCGCTCCTATCCCAGGTATTTAGGGAATCAGGTAACTTGTGTTGTGCAGGTGTGGTGCCAACTGCCTCCAGCGACCTACCAAGGCCTCACTGCTTCCATGCCAGTACGTGTCGGTGCTGTTATCCGTGCCAAAGGTGTACATACCAGATATTAATTAGGTGGTCTGGTTGAACAGTATATATATATATATATATATATATATATATATATATATATATATATGTGTGTGTGTGTGTGTGTTACATCTTTTAAATCTTTGCCAATGTTTTTTGCTTGCTATACGCAAGAACTTCAGAATGTGAGTTACACGTTTCGTCCCACGCTGAGGCCATTGCGCGACAGGAGCCATACGCTGTCAGAAGGGAGTACGCGTTTCGTGTTTCCTGCAGACGCAGTTCTTCTGCTGTACAGACAACAGGTACATCGCAATGTTGGACTGAAATGATGCGCCAACTGGAAATGTGCACAATTCTCGTGTGCAAAACGCCCAAATTGCATACATCTTCACCGAGTACCTCTGGCGGTGTATGGAACAAGTGCAGTGTCATCTCCAGCCTTAGAGAAATGCCGAGCGGTTCTAGGCTCTTCAGTCCGGAACCGCGCTGCTGCTACGGTCGCATGTTAGAATCCTGCCTCGGGCATGGATGTGTGTGATGTCCTTAGGTTCGTTAGGTTTAAGTAGTTCTAACTCTAGGGGATTGATGACCTCAGATGTTAAGTCCCACAATGCTTAGAGCCATTTGAACCACTTTGAACCGCAGTGAAATGGTATATCCTTCCTCAAAACGTATTACAAAGTTCTTTTGAGATAATGATGCCTCCATTACATTGATGGCTTGGTTTCATCCTTTTTAAACCAAGTATATCGCCAGACTTTCCAGCATTCACTGCTACTGCTACTCTGACTTACTCTGACCAACATCTCTGGTCTAAAACACAGTCTCACAAAAAATATAATTACAGCGATATTACAGAGGTTGAGTACATTTCACAAATTCGCAACTTCACATTTATGGCCAAAACGTCCTGAAAATCGTCATGGCAAGTAGGGCAGCCCCCTTTCACACGGAAAACAACGAGCTCGAAATGCCATCACGCTTGATTTAATGTAGGTTTAGTGTATGACTGAAGCCAGAATGTACGAATATAGTCAACTGATTCATGGTTTTCGCAACGACAATGGATAACATTAGCAACTAACGGTACGGTATTGTCATTATTTCAAGACTTGTGGGAACCCAAGGAGCTGATATAATAAGGTTTAAATAATAGGAACAGTATGATTAATTCTACAGTGTCGTTAGCCAGAAGAGAAATTTCTTATTTGCGGTGAGCGTAAGTAATGTGGAACAGAGTGGTTCAGAGGTTTTTCAATACCATGGTATCCGGCTACCTGCTTCTCACTAACATTTACACCTACATCTACATGATTACTCTCCAATTCCCAGGTAAGTGCCTGGTAAAGGCTTCATCGGATCATCTTTAAGCTACTTCTCTACCGTTCCACTCTCGAACACCGCCCGGAAAAACGACCACTTAAATCTTTCCGTGCGGGTTCTGATTTATCTTATGTTATTACGACGATCATTTCTCCCTACGTAGCCGGGCGCCAATAGAATATTTTCACACTGTGAGGAGAAAGTTGGTGGTTGAAATTTCGTAAGAATGTCCTGTAGGAGCACAATACGCCTTTGTTTTAATGACTGCCATCCCAATTCGTGTATCGTATCCGTGGCAGTGTCACCTTTCCTTCACGGTAATGCAAAACCAGCTGCCCTTCTTTAGTCTATTTTGAAGTCCTCCGTCAACCCTATCTGATGCGGACTGCACATCGCAGAACGTATTCGACAAGACGGCTCGTAAGTCTACTATAAGCGGTATCTTTTGTAGTCATGTTATGTTTTCTAAGTGTTCTGAAATCAATCACTGTCTTTGGTTTGCTTTCCCAACAATATTATCTGTGTGACCTTACCACTTTAAGCTAATCGTAATTGTAATGCTTAAGTATTTGGTTGAGTTTACAGCCTTTAGATTTACGTGTTGCATCGTGGAACTGAAATCTGGCGGATTCCTTCTAAGAGGTCATGTGGACGACTTCACTTTTTGATTATTTAGAGTCAGTTGCCAATTTTGCGCCATACAGATATTTTTCTAATTGTCTAGAAAACGTAGTGTCGACAACTGGTTTAATGTAACATGTGGATTTTTTGTCTTAGATATTCAGTGCACACACATTTTCCAAGGTGATAGATCAAGCATGGCATCGAACTGGATTAATTTGCTTTGAAATTATGTAATGGATATAACTGTCCAATGATGAAAAATCATTTTAATGACTTTGGCTAATCATTTTGGTCTCCGGTCTTCTGAATCCTAACATTATAACAAATCAAAACATGTTGCTCACAACTTTAAAATTCGTCACGGTAACGTAATTCATTTGAAACACGATTTCAATTAATAATATTTTGTAGCTACCATGAGAAGTTCTCTAATCTTCTTATTTTAGTGCCAGAACCTCACAGATACTAGGAATTTAGCGTCACCACTATACGATGAATTGGTCTTCATAAAACAGTTAGTGAATATCTTAGTGTTTGTTGTACCCGAAATTCGTTACCGATTCCAACTTTGAATCAAACGTAAGTGTGAGGGCGGCCTGGTTATTTGTAAGGGAGATTGTTAAAAAGTTCTTAGATACCAAAGATGACTCACAAAGTTGTTCTATCAAACATGTTGAAAAAGTACTGTAAGTTGGCCTTTTTTAAAATAAGTTGGCCTTTTTTAAAACCTCCAGATTCAGTTTGGGAACAGCCATCTTGATTATTTTCCTGAGAATGTGGATTATGTATGGGAGGAACTTCGAGAGCGGTTTCATCAAGGCAAGAGAAAGATGTGAAGACAATAACAGGGCCGCTCGAGCGCCAAAATGGTGGAACATTATAGTTAAGCCTTTCATTAGGCAATTCACGGAACAAAAATCTGTATTATAGGGTTAAAGGAAAATAGACAAAGGAAATAATAGGTAATGTATGCATATCCTCTTCAGTGAAGGGGTGTTTCGTAGTCAGACTTCAGCAAAGCATTTGTTCATATTTAGAAATGTATTTATTTTTCATTGTAATTACGCGTATGTAGCTATTTTTGTAATTTACAACTTTTTGTCAAAACCTGTATGTGATATTAACAAAACTAATGTCATATAAGATTTCAGTAAGTATATCTCCACACGATTAAGATATTACAAAAAAAATAATTAAAAATTAGTTTTTTCGACGGTCTCTTTAATGTACTTTCCTTTCGACCTCTTGCCTTTCTTTTTCCCGAAACATTAGGAATAGAGCGAGATCACTGGGTCCCCCTAGAAGGAGAATGTCCCAGTTTCCGATTTTCGACAACGTTTTCGGATTTTTGGTCATTTACATTTATTTACTAGGTTGCCAGAATGATCCCCTTGCAACGATGAATTTCTCTTTCCTCACAAAAACATTACGCAGTCGTGATAGGACAACAGTTCTAAAAACGACAGAGTATGTGGAACTTCAGTGTCTACATCTGCTTTCTTCCTTCTTCTTTAAGAGGTAAGATGCGTCACAGATTTTAAAGCTCAATCACATGTTGAAAACTCATTCCATATATTTAATTCCTGCCTCCACTGGGGTAGGTGGGATATTTGAAATTCGACCACTTGTAGAGCTAGTTTAGTTTCTACCTGGTGCCAGTGAACTAGGGCAGGGCAGTGGAGTTCCCAGTTGGGAATATTTCGTATGTGATTAACTGTTCCGGCATTCACCTTGTCTGGCAATGAAG
Organism: Schistocerca americana; assembly: GCF_021461395.2. Classification (NCBI taxonomy): domain Eukaryota; kingdom Metazoa; phylum Arthropoda; class Insecta; order Orthoptera; family Acrididae; genus Schistocerca; species Schistocerca americana. Next base: position 466,349,400 of record NC_060124.1, on the reverse strand, counting down.
CCCTTCCCACAACAGTCGTCGGACACTGTTATTGGAACAGTTTTTAATTTTTTTTTATTTCTTTCTGGAACAGCGTGTAAACTCACAAGTGCGAGATCTTAATGTTTTCAAGTGCACATTTACAATGCGGTGACAAAAGTCACGGGACAGCTCTAATACCGCCTCGGACCTCCCTTTGCTCGGCGAAGTGCAGCAACTCGACATGGCAAGGACTAATAAGTCTTTGGAAGTTCCCTAAAGAAAAATTGAGCCATGCAGTTTCTATAGTCGTCCATACTTGCGAAAGTGAGGCCGGTGCAAGATTTTGCCTACGAACTGACCTTTAGATAACGCCTCATACATGTTCCATGGGATTCATGTTGGACGACCTGGATCGCCAAATAAGTCGTTCGAATTGTCCAGAATGATCTTCTAACCAATCATGAACAGTTGTTGGCCGCTGAGGCGTGGCACTGTCATCCATAAGAATTCCATCGTTTTTTGGGAACATAGGGCTGAGGAAAAACAAACTGGACGTAAGGGTGGAGACGGTTTCCAAAGATAGAAGCTTGCTTGTGTTCATCCTTTGTGCCTTCCAGATTGACGAGATCAACCACGCACCTCCTCTGGCCTTAACTCTTCAGACGATTATTGCGACGTGTTTGTTTTATGACGTTTCACGCCGTTCACCCCAACAGCCATCTTTCCCATCTAGTATAGAATGTGATTCATCTGAAGTGGCCATCTGTCACCATCAGTGGACGTCCAGTTGCGGTACTGCTGTGGAAATTCTAGTCTTCGTCCCCGGTGAACATCAGTCAGAATGCATGCGTCTGCTGCTGAAGCAACGTTCGCTTAATGATCGTTGAGGAAACACTGTTGATAGCTACCCGGTTCATCTGGGTGGCTAGTTGCTCAACAGTTGCACTTCTATTCGATCGTCTATATCTCCGGAGTCGTCGTTGACCATTGTCATCTACACTCCTGGAAATTGAAATAAGAACACCGTGAATTCATTGTCCCAGGAAGGGGAAACTTTATTGACACATTCCTGGGGTCAGATACATCACATGATCACACTGACAGACCCACAGGCACATAGACACAGGCAACACAGCATGCACAATGTCGGCACTAGTACAGTGTATATCCACCTTTCGCAGCAATGCAGGCTGCTATTCTCCCATGGAGACGATCGTAGAGATGCTGGATGTAGTCCTGTGGAACGGCTTGCCATGCCATTTCCACCTGGCGCCTCAGTTGGACCAGCGTTCGTGCTGGACGTGCAAACCGCGTGAGACGACGCTTCATCCAGTCCCAAACATGCTCAATGGGGGACAGATCCGGAGATCTTGCTGGCCAGGGTAGTTGACTTACACCTTCTAGAGCACGTTGGGTGGCACGGGATACATGCGGACGTGCATTGTCCTGTTGGAACAGCAAGTTCCCTTGCCGGTCTAGGAATGGTAGAACGATGGGTTCGATGACGGTTTGGATGTACCGTGCACTATTCAGTGTCCCCTCGACGATCACCAGTGGTGTACGGCCAGTGTAGGAGATCGCTCCCCACACCATGATGCCGGGTGTTGGCCCTGTGTGCCTCAGTCGTATGCAGTCCTGATTGTGGCGCTCACCTGCACGGCGCCAAACACGCATACGACCATCATTGGCACCAAGGCAGAAGCGACTCTCATCGCTGAAGACGACACGTCTCCATTCGTCCCTCCATTCACGCCTGTCGCGACACCACTGGAGGCGGGCTGCACGATGTTGGGGCGTGAGCGGAAGACGGCCTAACGGTGTGTGGGACCGTAGCCCAGCTTCATGGAGACGGTTGCGAATGGTCCTCGCCGATACCCCAGGAGCAACAGTGTCCCTAATTTGCTGGGAAGTGGCGGTGCGGTCCCCTACGGCACTGCGTAGGATCCTACGGTCTTGGCGTGCATCCGTGCGTCGCTGCGGTCCGGTCCCAGGTCGACGGGCACGTGCACCTTCCGCCGACCACTGGCGACAACATCGATGTACTGTGGAGACCTCACGCCCCACGTGTTGAGCAATTCGGCGGTACGTCCACCCGGCCTCCCGCATGCCCACTATACGCCCTCGCTCAAAGTCCGTCAACTGCACATACGGTTCACGTCCACGCTGTCGCGGCATGCTACCAGTGTTAAAGACTGCGATGGAGCTCCGTATGCCACGGCAAATTGGCTGACACTGACGGCGGCGGTGCACAAATGCTGCGCAGCTAGCGCTATTCGACGGCCAACACGGCGGTTCCTGGTGTGTCCGCTGTGCCGTGCGTGTGATCATTGCTTGTACAGCCCTCTCGCAGTGTCCGGAGCAAGTATGGTGGGTCTGACACACCGGTGTCAATGTGTTCTTTTTTCCATTTCCAGGAGTGTATTTTCCGTGATGTGCCACAGTTGTCTGGGCGCTGGTTCTGAATGGCGCCATTCTGTCTTACACGGTATACTTTAACCACGCTGGCACGCGAATAGCTCACAAACTTAACAATTTCGGAAATTCTTCCACACTTGTCCCGAAAGCCAGTGTTCATATCCTTCTGAATGTCATATAAATCGCTCCGTTTCCATATTACGACAACGACTGCTCTGTTTTCCTCTTTATTTACCATTCACTGCCGCTGCTACCACCTACCACCTGTGAGCGGTTGTTGCACTTTGGTGTCGAACATAGGCGGTTGTCACAATAATGTCGCTTAAGTGCACAGTAAGTTGACAGCTGGCGGGAACTAAGCTTTGATTTCACTGACACCGTTTCAGTCATGATGTGTAAAGTATTTTCACATGGATCTTGTCATGTGGCAAAGAGCAGCGGGACTGGTATAGTGTCCTGGAATAAACTACGTACAAGGTGTAACAATAAAGTAATGGGACTGATTTTCTTTCCAAGATGTGGCAACCCTGCACGCATGGGTAGGCACAATATCTTTGACGTTGGTCTATAAGCTGCTTCTAGTCCAAGCGACACATTGATGCAACTGCTCAATCGTGAGTTATGCTGAAATAAGTTAACCCCTGTTTGTCTATCTCTCATCACGGAAATGCAACCGCAAATATTGCGCAAAGGTATGCCATTTCGTTTTGCGTTAAATTGGGTGAATAAGCGACGACAATTACGGTAAGCTTCAGACGGCTTTTGGAGAGGAGATTATGTCAAGAGATCAAGTTTTTTGTTGGCATAAAATGTTTAGTCAAGGCAGAACGAATGTTGAAGAAGAAGACCGCAGTGGACGATCATCAACCTTCACGGACGGATGTCAATTTGGCCAGGGTGCGTGAACTCGTACGATCTGATCAAAGATTATCCGTGAAAATGATTGCAGCAGAACTGAACATCAATCGAGAAACGGTTCGTCTAACAGTAACTGAAGATTTTGGTATCAGAAAGATTTGTGCAAAAATGGTCCTAAAAAATTTCACACCACAACAGCGAGAAACACGCAAAAATGTTCCAGCCGATCTGTTAGAGCAAACTGAAATCAATCCAGAATTGTTGAGCCGTGTTATCACTGGTGATGATAGTTGTTTTTTTCAGTACGATCCAGAGACAAAACACCAGAGTTCGCAATGGTACTCAAAGGGATCACCCAGACCAAAAAAAGATCGTATGTCAAAGTCAAAAGTGAAATGCATGCTTGTGTGCTTCTTTGATTCCAAAGGAATTGTTCATAAATTGTGGATGCCTCCTGGACAAACAGTTAACCAATATTGCAACAAAGAAATTTTAGAAATACTTCGTAAAAGAGTTCTTCGTGTCCATGCCAACATTACTGATAATTGGATTCTGCATCACGATAATGCGCCATCTCATACTGCTCTGTCAGTACAGCAATTTTTAACCTCAAAACAAATTTCAATACTACCACAGCCACCTTATTCACCAGACATCGCTCCGTGCGACGTTTTTCTATTTCTAAGAGTGAAAACGGCAGTTGAGGGACACCATTTTCAAACAACACAAGATGTTCAAAAAGCTGTGACGAGGGTTTTGGAGGATATTACAGAAGATGAGTTCCAGAAATGTTACCATCAATGGCAAAAACGCTGGAAAAAGTGTGTGCAATCAGAAAGGAACTACTTTGAAGGAGACAACACTAAACTTGACTAAAACGGTAAGCAAAATTTTTTTTCACATCAGTCTCATTACTTTATTGTCACGTACTTTATACTAAACAAATAATGAATTGCATTATTATTTCCTAATTCACTCCCTGAATGAAAGGAATTCTGGCGACTAGGTTTTCGACACAAGCAGTTAAGAGCGTCTCAAATTCAGACTCGTATTATTGCGTGGAGCAAAGAGTAGATACCGAGCGAGTAAGGGACATTAGAAATCAAGGTTCCGTTGTCTCGTGAGTCCTATACTGGTTCCGTTCCTTCCCGCTCCCACTCCTCCAGTACGAGTTATCTGAGAACTGTATCGCTGCGGTCGCGTTCCAGCGTGCTGTGCGGTAAGGCTGGTCGTGACAAGGAAACATCACCAACTTGAAATCATATTTTAAGCAGAAAAGAGCAGCGTTGCAACATTTCATCCCCGACAGTCGAACACACGAGAAAATTTGGGTCTTAATTCTCATAGTTTGCAGACCTTCTGAACAACTTTTAAACTTCCGTGTGCGCCGGTTGCTCGTCACTCGTTCCGCTCCAATGCGACCTCCGCGGGGCGGTGATAGCCCCGCCGTTGAGCGTCCATAAGCTCCAACCACACACTGCAGTTGCCTAAGGCCCGAGCACGAAGTACTGTGCACTGGACTGGCACCCAGAGTCTTCCTATTAGCGAGATGTTCAAGGCTACAGCACTAGAAAGGTGGGCGCATGTCCCAAACGAGTTCTGAAATCTGGTTAGAGAACGCACGTTGTTCCATCCGAAAAACAGGTAAGTAATGAGAACGAAATATGTCAACCCCACACACAAACATCCATTCAGTATTATTTTAACAGTATTCTCCTACTGGTATTCTGCTGCTGTATATACTTCTCAAAATCAAAATGAATAAACATAAGTAAGCAATTATTATGGAATGTAATTAACGATTTGCGATTTAAAATTTAATCAAGCCAGTCACGTTGTAGATTAGCACACCCTCCTGCAAATATAGTTCCCTTTAATAGAGACAGCTTTCAAGTCTAAAGAAAATAAGCACAACTGCTATGTTACTGGTTAAATACTGCTAAGCTGCTCCTCTAATGACACACTCATTCGTTCTTTCATTTACAGTGCATTTGTGAATAGCAACGTAAGAATATTCAGAGCAAAGAGATCTCTGGCACCAGCCACAGGTTACAAAACGGCGCACTTCGACGCAAAGAACAAAGCATGTTATTAGCGTCAAAACTACATATGACAAACCTCTTACTCACTTCACTGTACACTGCTTCCCACTCGGATATGAGGTGGCTGCTGTGGGGCGGAGCGAGTGACCTGCGAAAGTTTAAAAGCCATAGGTTCAAAAGGTCATAACAGCGCACTATCACAATTTTGGCCAAATATTTCACTCAGGTTCGATTTCTGGCGTTGATATCTTGCAAGTGTGCATTTTTGTCCTTCAAATGAGAGGGTAGTTTGGTGATGTTTACTTGTTAGTCTGGAATATGAGAACATGATTTGCTGTTGTACTGTAGCAGTCACAAGACGAAAATGACTGTTTTTCGGGACCAGGTGGCCATCGATGAATGGTGTAAGACGAGAATTAAGTGCTCCAATGTATACAAGTGCGCTCTATAAGAAGAAGATCGATGGCTGGAAAAAGTTCGATACTATATTCCACGCTTCTGACAAAACTGTGCGGAATTCGCTCAATGCAGACAAAGTAATTTTAGTTTTGTTTATTCCACCACAACTATGAGAAATTCTAGGTGCCCCGTCAAAAGCGAATTGGACACTGGGTAACGTCACCGTTGTTTAATTTTGACCAAAGGAGTGCATTATCTTTATCACGGCAATTATCGTTTGTGAGGTAATAGCGAGACGTGTAGCTTATCAGTCATTTCTGTTACTAGAAATTGATTTTAATAATTTTAATCATTAGTCACCATATACAGAATTCATGTAATCTTCACGTTCTGTTTTCTTTCACTGCCGTCACAAAGTGAGTCCAACGTTTTTATACGTCAACATAAATGTTATACGAGCTGTTCAAAAAGTCTCTCCGCAGTGCCGTATGATTGTTAGCCGCGCGTGCCGTACCATTGTTCGCCTGCCTAGGTAAACATGAATATTCAATAAATTAATAACTTGTATTTCACTGAGTTTCATTTCAGTATATTCACTGAGGCATACGGCACACGCGGCTAACAATCATACGGCACTGCGGAGAAAATTTTTGAACACCCCGTACAATTACTGAACAGAGGTGAAAAGTTAAAGTAATTTTCCAGGATTCTTCAAAACATTTTTATGCATATATAAGCATTCAACATATTTACATGTACAGATATACATACATGCATGCACAATTTTTCATATAAATTCACCTATACATACAAAAATGAACATATATGAATACACATGTGGGTATATTGTCTTAAATTTCGCACTCGTCAGCACCTTCTTCTCTGAAATTGTAATAATTACATTCTTCTTTAAGTCTGAGGATACTTGGCCTGAATAATTTATCTTAGACACAAAGTGGAATAGTTTTCCCGTTCTTGTTTCCCCCAAGGATTTCAATAAATCTGAGGGGATATCGTGTACTGCTGAGGCTTCTTTAGACATAGGTCTTTGCTGTTAAATTCTTCTCGCATTTAGTCTTCATTTACCGCTTCTATTTCGATACTATTGTCTTCAAGTTTATGTTCCACCCCTCTTTCAGTTTTCACTTCTTTGTCTAGTACTATCGTGGTACCTGAGGTCTTGATATTAATTCAGCTCCTTTCTTAATTTTCGTTGATCTCTTCCATATTCCAATAGTCAACATCTACTTTCCTCTTGACATTCATTCCTGTTAAGTCTTGCAGTTTTCCTCTAACCATACCGGATTAACCTATTTTCTCGATTTTTATGATTAGTGTGTAATTATTTTGCTACTTAAGCGTGCCACTGTGAATACTTTGCAACTCTCTATATCTGATTATTTCCTAAAAATTAATAGTAATTTACTTAGTTACAAAAATAGATCTTATATAAAGACCAGAGCTGCCCACTTCACATTTTTTTAGCTGTCATGACCGTTATGAGCCAAATTAAGCCATCTTCAGATTTAACGATTAAACACAGGTCCAGTATTACGAGGGCTATTCAGAAAGCAAGGTCCGATAGGCTGCGAAATGGAAACAGTTAGCTACACCTTTCATCTGCTTCTCTACCTTGTTGTCGTTCCCACTTGGACATTTCTCATAGCGTTGTACGAACTTTCCAACACCCTCGTCAGTGGTTTCCGCCAATTGTCTACACTGGTTACAACTCGTTGTCTGTGCCAAAATGTTATCCCCATAGCCAACAGCTCAAGTCAGCATATATGAAACGCAGAGAGAGTCATTTATGGGCTGTATTGTTGGTGATCAAACATGTGCCATCGAAAACGGTGAAAGAGCATCTTCACTGCCCCTGTAGCGTGCGGCTGAGAATTGTCATGAAGTAAAAGCGTGACACCTGTGTTATGTGGGCTGCATGACATTAGGCGAAACCTGTCGCCAGGCCCTCATACTTGTCGGGAGACGCTATTTATCTAGGCATCTTTAAGTGCTCACTGTGCACCTGTAACTGAAAAGAGCGAAGTGATGCGATCGGCGTGCATGCTGTAGGCACTGCCCAACACATCCATGAAAGGTTTCATTGGATTTTTGCTGGTAGGTTTCCACTTCGCCATCGATCGGACATTACTTCCCGAATAGCCCTCGTTCTTGTGTTACCCTCCCCCCCCCCCCACCCCAAACACACACACACACTCACACCTAAGCTAACTAAGCTCAACTACGAGCAGAAGATAACGCTGTAGGTAGCAACAGACCCATGTTTCAGTCCTGACTTGCCAAGTCGAATAAGGTCATTAATATTAATATAAGGCAAATTTTATCCCATAAATACGTGGAATACTGCGGCAGTGTTGAAGAAAGGTTTTCAGATAAAGCTTGCAACCAGTCGCATTTTCTAATTGTTCCATTTATATTTTATTATGACCAGTTTCTAGTCACCTAGTGACTCATGATTACACAAAACTGTTTTTGGAGAATGTGGACCACCTATTGACGTGTAGCTAGGTGACTTGAAACCGGTCGTGGTACAACACCGATGCATCATCAGAAAAGGTGACTGTAGACGTTTCTGAAAACCTTTATTAAAACATTAAAACATTAAACAAAATAAAAGTATCACTGACTTTTCTCGGGACAAAATGACACGTTTCGGTAAACATAGCTGCATAAGTGAATCAGGGGTAATGGGAAAACGAGAGTAGAAGAGAATCGAAGAATTTAAGGATTGTTGAAAACCAGGTGCACTGATAAGGTGTGAGGAGATTCTTCGAAGACTCGGTAATGAAAGGAACATATGGAAAAAATGAGAGGAAGAAAGGACAAATGATATGAAACGTGTTAAAGCATCAGGGAATTACGTCTGTGCTACTAGACTGAGCTGTAGAGGCTCAAAACTGTAGTGGAAGATTGGAATAGACGCAACAAGTAACTAACGACCTAGCGTGCAAGTGGTGTTATGTAGTAATGAAGTTGGCTCAGGAGAGGAATTCGCAAACCAGTCATTAGGGTACTGGAAGAGGGACATAGTTAGATAAGCTTCTGTGTACAGTGTAGTTGTCTGTGGATGACACCACATTCGTAGTCCTTCAACGCGCTCCATTCATCCCAATAATCTTGTTAGTTCTATTTAAAAAGTTTCATCGCTTGGTGTACCTCTGGAACAAGCTTGCAATAACCGAGATGGAACCATTAAAAAAATAAAACCTTCATGGCTATACCCGCACTGTCTTTTACCTTCCTGTCTACAATTTTTCAATCAATATTACGACCAAAAGTCGATCATAATCTAACTTGGAATCCCTAGCTACTAACAATTGAAAGGAAATCCCGTAATATGGGCGCATACATGGAAGAAGCAATGATGGAACTAAAAGGAAGATCCAAGAATGGGATTGAAATTCAGGTTGAAACAATTTCAGTGATAAGATTCATTGATGGTACTGCTATCCTCAGGGAAGGTGAAGAAGAAATAAGGGCTATGTTGAATGTTAGGAACAGTCTGACAATGATCGGACGATAGACGCGAGTAATGGAAACTGGCGATATGGGGCGAACGAGAATCGTGACACCAGAATTGGAAATTACAGAATTCTCCTATCTTGCAAGCAAAATAATCTATGACGAACGAGGCAACTAGGATGTAAAAAGCGGACTAAACAGGTAAAGAGGGCTTTTCAGGCCAAAAGATGTCTGGTAGTATTTAACGTAGTTCTTGATTTGAGGAGAAAGTTACTGAAGGTGTTCGTTTGCAGCACAGCGTTGTAGTGTAGTGAGCGTGAACTATGGGAAAGCCGGAACAGAAGAGAATCGAAGCGTTTGAGATTTGATGCTTCAGAAAAATGTTGAAAATTAGATGGAATGTTAAGGTACGGAATGGGGCAGTTCTCTGCAGAATCGGCGAGGGAAGGAATAAACGGAAAACATTGACAAGAAGAAGGGACTGGATGAAAGGACATGCGTTAAGATCTCAGCGAACAACTGCGATGGGGCTAGAGGGAGCTGTAGTAGGTAAAAACTGCAGGGGAAGACCTAGACTGGGGAGGAATTAGTTCCCCTATGGATCAAACCGTAATGAGCCATGCGTGGCTCGTGTTCGTGGCATCTCTTACTTTACACCTTGTTTTTGCCGTACTACCACCTCTTTATGTTACTTTCAATTACGCATGTCTATGAGTTGCTGCTTTGCCTGCCCGTGAGTGGCAGCAGCAGCGCTTATCGATATTAGCCCTGCCGTGTTATCTTTGCTGGGCTGCTATTACTTCCCGGTCGTCGTGTGTCAACCGGTCAGAGGAACGAACGGTTAGTTCGGACCTGGCAGTGTTTGAGTTGGCACGAGGCACAAGTTCAGTAGGGCCGCGGCAACAGTGAGGTCCGGACCGCCATGACTTGTCCGACGGTTGCCGACACACGTGATTTGAGTGGGGACGACTTTGGTTGGTCGTCGGTCGTTCGCCTTGTCGGACGACGAGTATTTGGCCGGTGAACGTTTATGGGTCGGCTGTGTGTTCCGACTCGTGATTTGTCCTTGTTATTGTACAGTCACTGCCGTTAGCATTGTCTAGTTCTTCCTGCAGTGTTCGTGAAAATGTGTGTAGTTTGTGTGATTTTGATGGACAAGTTATTGTAAATGATGTCGGCGTACTGGTTCTGAGGAGTCGGTCGGTTTGCCGGCCGACGTGGCCGAGCGGTTCTAGGCGTTACTGTCTGGAACCGCGCGACCGCTACGGTCACAGGTTCGAATCCTGTCTGCGGCACGGATCTGTGTGATGTCCTTAGGTTGGTTAGGTGTAAATAGTTCTAAGTTCTAGGGGACTGATGACCTCACAAGTTAAGTCCCATAGTGCCGCGAATTTATTTATTTATTTATTTTTTTATTTTTTTTATTTTTTGAGGAATTCCTGGCGGGGCGTAGTTCGACCGGGGCCCGTTGGTCGGAGAGTGTGGCGCTGTTCCCATTGCAACGAGGTTCGTGGCTCACCGACCCTGGACACGAAAGATGAATTTTGATTTAACCTTTTAACCTACCACCAAGTCAACACTGTTCACATTGTGTCGTTTGGAGTTTGTGGTCGGCTGTTGGGATATTCCCGCGAGCAACAATGTGGTTTTCAACTTGGAAAATTCTAGTCACCCTTCGATGGAGTTTCACTGTATTTCGTGATTTGAACTGAAGTGTAACAGCAGAATCTTCTGCCTTGTGGCCGTTAACGTTCCGGTTACCTGCCCTGGCCGTTGACGTAAATTGCATGCGGTGTAGTTTCGTCATCGTGTTGTTGCTGTCCAGCACGGTGTGTAGTTTGACAGCTCCATGTATGATTGATTTTGGGCGCCAATATCTTCTACGTTGTTCCGTTGAACTCCCTGTCGTGCCCTGGTCGGGTGAAGTGGAAGTTATCTTGTCGGTGGGTCCTCTGACTGCCGGTCGGTTGGGTTTTCGTCGGATCGTGAATGGTTGGCCCGACTGCCTGTCTCACCTAAGCGAGTGTTAATGTTTGAATTACAAGCCGACCCTCGAACGTCTGGGCGCCCTCGTGTGTATTGCCTTATTTTTTAAATTTGTTCTTGTTGTTGTTACTTGTACGGCTTCTAGCCGGTTTGAGTTTTAAATTAGAGTTGTTTTACTCTTAAGGGCTTCAGCCTAGTTTGAAGTACTGTTTCACGTAAGCCCTTTGGCATTTAAAAAAATTAAATTTTTAAGTCTTCGGCCTTCAGTCGGTTGAGTTTCAGTTGCTTGTTCTTAAGGCCTTCAGCCTAAATTAAAGAAATGTTTCATGTAAGGAATTTCTTATTTAAAAAAAGAAAATTAATGTTTTGGAGTTCTAAGTGTTGGGCCTTCAGCCGATTTGAATTTAACTTCTTCACTTCACCCTAACTAAAGAACTGTTTTAAGATAAGGCTTGCCTTTTAAATTTCTGATTATGCTTACGTTTTAAGTTAGGGGCCTTCAGCCGTTTTTAAATTAAAGTCGCTTTCAGCCGATAATTCAGTCCCAAAGATTAAAGCTGTGTGTTTAAAATTTTTATTTTTGGCTCTTGTGATGTCTGATCAAATAATAAAGCTGTATGTTCGAGTATAACTGACGGAGCTTATTTTGGCCCCTTTCTACAACACATACTATCTGTCCTGTCCTGCGGGTTAAGGAATTGAGTTTCACGTAAGACTGGTGGCATGTTTGGCTGTCCTATATTTGCCATAAACTTGAATAAAAATCTATTGTGTACATCATGCTTAAAATTTCCAATCTGGTATCAATTCTCTGCCAGCAAATTCCACCCTCTCACTAACTCAGTACTGTTTACATCCCGTGTCATGAAGCAGCAGTTTCGCCGTACGTATGAATTCGCTTCGCGCCAGCTTGGGTCGGACTCTAAAATCGCACCAGAGCGCGCTTACGTCGCCGAGTGGCGAAGACAGCGCAGTTCCGACCTTGGTTGTCGTGGTGCGAGCATCACTTTGGACCCTCGTAGTAAGAAGTGAAAACAGCTACACTCTGAAGTCAGCTCCTGTCCCGTGGGCAGCAGCGGCAGACAAACCTAGCGTGGATATAAAAGATGTGCCGCAGTGTACTAATTACCTCCCGGCGTCTGTGACACTGATCGTTGTCCACCGATCTGAGAAGCCTGGTGAGATTGCTAGAAGTTGGCTACACACAGTCGGTGGCCAGCTAGACTTGGAGTCTGCACTATGGAGCAGAAGCGGCGGTACCAACTTAAACCAGCGACGTGACCACAGTGGACAGCCACATGGCGGCCGGCCAAGGGACGTGAGCCGTACTTGTTCTTGGCCTGGCTGGTCAAAGGGGTGGATCACAGTTCTCAGCCGAGGGTGCTGCTGTTCAAGAGCTGGTTTACGCTGGCAAAACACGACAGACCCTGGAGAGCAGACAGTGCTGTGGAATCGGAGAGATTGGTGGAAGCAGCAGAGGAATGGGACTGCAATGGTCAGCACACCGTGTGGCAGACTGTCACCCGCAGAGATCGTTAGGCTGCGGCTACGGATGGTGCTTTCTCCTTACAACCACAAGAAACGGCAGCTGGGACCCAGAGAGAAAACACGGAAGAGAGTTTAAGTTACGACGAGTGTAAGGCACCAGAGTGACTTGTGTAACTGAGTCTTCCAACTATTGTATATGTGCTAGCATTAGTGCGTGACAAGAATCTGAATTGTTAAAATACAGTGGATTCATCTTGTGCCTGCGTAGGTACAGCAGTGCTTACATAGCGGTTATTGAACTGAAAAGCATTGTACGGTCGTGGGTCCCTCTGATGGTATTATAATTATAACTGAATCGGAATGGCAACGAGCGTCGATGAGGTCTCTCTTTACTTTATAGAGATAAGCTATTTAATGTTATTCGTACCATCAGTTATGCTTCATTGTACATTAGCTGTTTGCTTCAGTGTAGACTGTGCTGTTCATGTACGTTGTCTTTTGTCTCTCCAGTGGGTAGGTAAGGCGCTGGCCGTAGTCGGGTGTTGTATTTTCTGATAAGCTAGCATTGCTGTGTTACTTCCGCAACTCTAGTAAAATTTACTTCTCGAGGCCAAAGCAATATTTCTTGTGAATGATGTGAATGTATGTACGTTACGTTAAGTACTACTGTATGATTCCGTAGTGCCCCCTTTGAAGGTTTCATGTGTTTAATACTGTGGGAATAGTATTCATTTTTTATTAATTTGAAGTTAACTCATTTGAAGATCGAGCGCAAGTGTTTTTTTTTTTATGTATGCGCTCTGGCAGTGCAAATTTTGTAACTAAAGCAAAGCATTCTGTCAGAAACCCAAGCCTACAGAATCCCCAGCAAAAAATTCACTCCTATGCTTCAAAATGCTTTCTGATGAAAATTTTAATAGCCTCCCCTCGCAGATTGTGGGCGCCAATATCTTCTACGTTGTTCCGTTGAACTCTCTTCCAACTTGTAAGTTCTGTGTATCTACCGTGTTCACTGACGTTCCATTTGTTAGTATCTTCCTCTACACGTATCCAGTATATTTTTTATCCTCCTCCAAGCATCTAAGCTACATTTACAATCAAAGTTTTTCTGGATATGGTACCGCCACATGCACAACTGGCCATTAAAATTGCTACACCAAGAAGAAATGCAGATGATAAAGGGGTATTCATTGGACAAATATATTATACTAGAACTGACATGTGATTACATTTTCACGCAATATGGGTGCATAGATACTGAGAAATCAGTACCCAGAACAACCACCTCTGGCCGTAATAACGGCCTTGATACGCCTGGGCATTGAGTCAAACAGCTTGGATGGCGTGTACAGGTACAGCTGCCCATGCAGCTTCAACACGATACCACAGTTCATCAAGAGTAGTGACTGGGGTGTTGTGACGAGCCAGTTGCTCGGACACCATTGACCAGACGTTTTCAATTGGTGAGACATTTGCAGAATGTGCTGGCCAGGGCAGCAGTCGAAAATTTTCTGTATCCAGAAAGGCCCGTACGGTACCTGCAACATGCGGTCGTGCATTATCCTGCTGAAATGTAGGGTTTCGCAGGGATCGAATGAAGGGTAGAGCCACGGGTCGTAACACATCTGAAATGTAACGTCCACTGTTCAAAGTGCCGTCAATGCGAACAAGAGGTGACCGAGACGTGTAACCAATGGTTCCCCATACCATCACGCCGCGTGATACTCCAGTATTGCGACAACGAATACACGCTCCCAATGTGCGTTCACCGCGATGTAGCCAAACACGGATGCGACCATCATGATGCTGCAAACAGAACCTGGATTCATACGAAAAAATGACGTTTTGCCATTCGTGCACCCAGATTCGTCGTTGAGTACACCATCGCAGGCACTCCTGTCTGTGATGCAGCGTCAAGGGTAACCGGACCCATGGTCTCGGAGCTAATAGTCCATGCTGCTGCAAACGTCGTCGAACTGTTGGTGCAGACGGTTGTTGTCTTGCAAATGTCCGCATCTGTTGACTCAGGGATCGAGACGTGGCTGCACGCCCGCATCTCGTGGTCGTGCGGTAGCGTTCTCGCTTCCCACGCCCGGGTTCCCGGGTTCGATTCCCGGCGGGGTCAGGGATTTTCTCTGCCTCGTGATGGCTGGGTGTTGTGTGCTGTCCTTAGGTTAGTTAGGTTTAAGTAGTTCTAAGTTCTAGGGGACTTATGACCACAGCAGTTGCGTCCCATAGTGCTCAGAGCCATTTGAACCATTTTGAACGTGGCTGCACGGTCCTTTACAGCCATGCGGATAAGATGCCAGTCATCTCGACTGCTAGTGATACGAGCCATTGGGATCCAGCACGGCGTTCCGGATTACCCTCCTGAACCCATCGATTCCATATTCTGCTAACAGTCATTGGATCTCGACCAACGTGAGCAGCAATGTCGCGGTACGTTAAACCGCAATCGCGATGGGCTACAATCCGACCGTTATCAAAGTCGGAAACGTGATGGTACGCATTTATCCTCCTTACACGAGGTATCACAACAACGTTTCACCAGGCAACGCCGCTCAACTGCTGATTGTGTATGAGAAATCGGTTGGAAACTTTCCTCATTTCAGCACGTTGTAGGTGTCGCCACCGGCGCCAGCCTTGTGTGAATGCTCTGAAACGCTAATCATTTGCCTATCACAGCATCTTCTTCCTGTCGGCTAAATTTCGCCTCTGTAGCACGTCATCTTCGTGGTGTAGTAATTTTAATGGCTAGTAATGTAATGAAACCTAACTTTCGATCACGGCCGCAGATGCCTTCTTCTATGTCTCTTGGTGTATTCTGTTGCCCATAGTCACTTGTGTTTTGTCATGGCTGCTCTCCTCAGCAAGTCATGTCACGATTTAAAACACTGTGATATTACTGGGCTCTGGTGTTGTGAAAGGTGTGGGGACTTCACTGTTATAGATTTATTGCGGTGGAATGAATGGAGAACTGGCATTGTCTATTGTCTCCTTCAGTGTGTAGCATGACTGACAGTCATCTGCGAGTGGGGCGTGGGCTCTTATTTTTATTATGGTGGACGTAGGCCGCGCTTCTGGTCTTACTCGCCGGTCACGCTCGCGTCTCACGTTGCTAGTGAGGCCTGTTGGGCTCTGATAGCCCGCATCCTTGATCGTGCAGCCGTAAGCCAATCCACACTTCTCCTGTTACTAGAGTCTCACAATATTTCAGTGACCGCTCTGATCACCATCCGCTGCTGCTTGGCAAGTACGCAGGTTTCATTGAATTTTATTTTCTTGTCGCTGTCTTTCTGGTCTTCGGCCACTGCAATTTGTTGCGCTTCCCAAATCAGCAGTTTGCCAGCCAGTTCCGTCGAAGTAGACTTCTCCACACTCACAATCCACCTTGTACACTTCGACAGTGTGAAGAGCATCTATCTCTATCTACGTAGATCCTAGCACAGTGTGGGCATTCTTGGTGCGGTAGAAAATAGCCTGAATGGCAACGTGAAGGAAGGTGTTTGAAAATGTATCTGTGACATTCTTCAAATGTAAGGGCGCTGGTGCTTACAGTTTTTCGATGGCCTGCCTATCTTCCGTTTATTCTGTGCCATGGCTGTTCCGATCGATTTGGGTTTGTAACCAATAGTTAACAACTTTGGTTGTTACCTATTAAGCGTAGGTGTTACATTCTGAGCATCACTTAGACGCTGCGTCAGAATAATCAAAGAATGGATGGCTGAGTTCTCCCGCGCTGGCTGTTCGTAGGATTCGGCGTGTAAACGTCTGTCCGTATGTGTTGGTTTTCGATGTAATCTGTGCCCTAGTGAGCCAACCTTTGTCGTACATACTTCCAGTTCTGGGAATGGAATTGCGTCAGTCTTCTCTATTTCTGGTATGAACAGGATTCTTTCGGGTACTTTATTTAAATACTCATGAAATCCTTGAAGCTCCATCTTACCGAGGAGCCATTTAGCGAACGCGTTATACACGTATCCGAACAAGCAGCGAGGGCGTGAAGGAGCTGAACAAAGTGCCATTGCGTCAAAGGCTTCCATGAACCAGTCGGCTGCTAACGCTGATGTGGGGCACCCGATTGCTACCCGCCTATCTGCTCATAGTATATTCCTTGAAATTTGAAGTATGCTGATGACAACAAAACCAACCAGGAGGCATATATCTAGCGGGACATGGTCATGTAGGATGCGAACAGGTCTGTTTAATGGCGCATTTGCAAATGGCGACTTTACACCACAGCTGACCATGGTGTCTGTGAGTAAAATTGCTTATCCTTCTATGTGATCTACAAATAGCGTCGATTTTTTCACCTAGGAGTCCGTTTTGCCAACTGTAGGTATTACTTTAAAGACTAGACACATTGCCAAGATGTATGAAAGTGAGTTACATTTATGATCGTCCTTAAATGGTGGTCTAATGGGTGTCATTTTGGCACGTCTTAAATTCTAGATGGAACTGGAATTCTGGGAATGAGGCTTAGCTGTATCAGTACCAATTCTTCAGTCCTTGATTAAGATCTCCGTCTTTCGAACTGTATTAGCCGTAGGGTCCACCATCAAATCATTGCACATGGGAACATTTAATCTTTCATTTTTTCTTCAGACTGCATGATGTCCCAGATGACAGTAGTATTGACTTCATTTTCGTCTAATATACAAGTTTTGCTGTTATCCTACAGTACTGTAAGAGCTAATATTATACCATGGCCAATATTGCCTTGGAGCTTGACAAATACTAAAGTTTTCTCGGCTTAAATCATAGATGTGAGCTCCAGTGCTGTTTCCTCGGATTGATATCTTTTGTGGGGATTCGCTCAGATGTGATGGCTAAGTTGAGTCCTTTATCCAGTGCTTCTGTGGCCATGCTAATGTTAGTATGAGCTCAAAGCTGTAGGCTATCTCTATTCGAGACGCACCCATTTGAGACTTAGTGTTAAATCTGTTGTGTGAAGTCTCCAAAGATTTCTTCTTCTGGGCCCGGGGAAACTTTCATTACTTGCACACACTTTCGGGTGAATAATTGTGTCGACTTTATTCCAGGACGTCAACGACGGCGTAGACGGTATCAGAACGTATATTTGCAACAACCTCCTACTGTAGTTGTCCCACTTGGAAAATACGCTCCTTCAAAGTAGATGTGCTGTCTCGCCTCTTTCCTTACAGGCTTCGATGTTCAGTTTGAACTGCAAGATTTTAGGTACTCCATTGGCTTCTACATCTTCATGCTCTTGATCATTGCTGATTCTTCGGCACTGAGGTCAGTTTCCCACCCGAATTGCAAGATGGTGCTCCGAACTTGCGTCTGGTATTCAGCCCACTTTGACAAAATGAGGACGGCCGCTTATGTCGGAAGTGTTAGACTGCATTTCTTAACCTTTTGTATGCATAATTTAAGCTTTAGATAGGTTCTAAACCGATACCCAGGTCATTTTGATTAGTAACCGAAGACGTTACCCCTTAACTATGGTGCCTCACACTTGATTCTTAAATTACAGAATAAGGTTGTATCGTGGAGGAGAGCTGTAGATTGAGAAACATTTCAGACACTTTATATAATGTTAAGAGAGAGATTAAGAAACCATGTTTAATTTGCAAAACATTTCTAATGGTAGATGTGTACTCTGGTCATTATTTGTTGCTTATTAACTGCACATTAAAACTGAAAAAGTGGAGGAAGATAGGAATTTAGTGAGATAACACCTGGTTAAATTACTATTTGCTTTAGAGAATTTCGGTGGGAGCATTATACAACGATTGAGTGAAACAGAGGAAAGGAATATAATCGAATACAAACTGGTAGCTTTACGAGACGAAATAGTGAAGGTAGCAGAAGCTCCAAGAGCGCTAGTAGTAATTCTTACATTACAAATTACATTCTTTATTCAACTGAAGAGACTAAAAAATATAGATATCTATTAAATGATCTAGGTCAACGGGAATTCAGAAGTCTAATAAATGTGTTTGATAGAAAGTGAAAAATGAGTTATCAAGCATGACTAGAGGAGAGACGGAAGGCTACACATGAATGCCTGACTAGGGGATAGATTGACGCCATGTGTCTGAAAATGATAGAAACCTTTGAGAAAAGAGAAGTAGCTGCATGAATATTAAGGATTCCGAGGGAATTTCTGTACTAAGCAGAGGACGGTAATCCGAGAGATGGAAGGGATATGAACGGAAAGCCTATACTATGTAAATGAACTTAAGTGCAGTATTCCACAAAAGAAAGAGGAAGTAAATGAATATGAGGTGATCGATATGATATTAGGGGAAACATTTGGCCGAACATTGAAAGACATAACTCAAAACAAATTCGCTGGAATAAACGACACTCCCTCAGCAATACTATGATTCTTGGGAGAATCAGCCTTGACAATATCATTTCACCTGGCTTGCAGTATCTATAAAACCGGTAACATACCCTCAAACCATAGGAAGTATTTAATACTGTTCCAAAAAAAAGGCAGATGGCAAAGTGCAAAAATGCAGAACGATCAGTTTAAGAACTCAGGGTTAAAAAATACCACCACGAATTATTTACACAGTAACGGAAAAAGTAGTAGTGAGTATTCGCCGAGAAAATCAGTAATGTCGGACACAGAGAGATAGTTCGAGTATTGAAAGGTAAACTTTCGTTCATAGCATTTGCAAGTTTAGAGAAAACTTCTGTCAAAGTTGACTGAAATACACTGAAACAGTGAAGATAAGAAGAATAAAATACGGGGTGCGGAAGGTTACCTACAACTCGTGCAGGAACCAGGTTGCAGATGAAAAAATCAAAGGATACGAAAGAGAACCCGCATTTGAGAACGAGTGAGACTGACCTATAGCCTATGCCATATGTCACTAAACGTGTAAATTGAGCAAGCAGCAAAGTAATCCAAGGACAGATTTCGGAAAGGGAGAAGACGTAAAGCTTTTCAGGTTTAGAATTTACTTTGTGACTGTGTCAGTGATGGCAAAAATAGCTGAAAGAGAAGCTCTACAGAGCATATAATGGCTTGAAAAGTGTTTATAAGATAAAATTCCCCAAAAGTATAGAAAGTGTAGTGGACTGCAGTGGACTCAAATCAACTGATGCTGAGGGAATTAGAGTGAAATACAAACTAGTAACTACAAGGAAGATGTCTCTGTAAAAGAGATAATTGGTCACATCGAAAATAAGTAAGACGTGGGCGTAACCAGTTCACATAAGAGTAGAATTAAAGTTTCTAAAATGTGGTGCTACAGAAAAGTGATGAATATTGGATAGGCAGGTCGGAGTACTAATCAGGAAGTACTGAATCGAATGGGCGAAACAAGAAATTTGTGCGACAAACTGACTAAAAGGTCTTTTTATGAGACACATCCTGAGACTTCAAGGAAACTCTGCTTAGTAATGGCCGGCCGCGGTGCCCGAGCGGTTCTAGGCACTTCAATCCGGAACCGCGTGACTGTTACGGTCGAAGGTTCGAATCCTGCCTTAGGCATGGATGTGTGTGATGTTCTTAAGTTAGTTAGGTTCAAGTAGTTGTGAGTTCTAGGGGATTGATGACCCCCAGATGTTAAGCGGCTCTGAGCACTATGGGACTTAACATCTGAGGTCATCAGTCCCCCAGATGTTAAGTCCCATAGTGCTCAGAGCCATTTCAACCTTTTTTTTGGATTAGTAATGGAGGCAGTTATAAAGAGTAAAAGGTCTAGAAAGAGACTAGAATAGACTAAACATGTTCAAATCGATGTAGGTTGCAGTAGCTACGCACAGATGAATACCCTTACACAGGATAACTAGCGTAAAAAGCCGACTCAAATCAGTTGTCAGATTGAAACCCATAACAGCTAAGAGAAAACAGTAAGACGGAAATCTGGAACATATTAATTCCAAAATCCGAACTTTCTGGAATTCTTACAACACCAATATGTGATCAGAGATACTTCCTAAACCACATAATTTCGAATGAAGACTCTTCCTCAGAAATAGTTATTGAGGATGTTCATTGAACACATGATAATCCTAAAATAAATAATTATTAGCAGTGCCGAAATTTTACGAGCTTGTGCTTTTTAAGATTCTAAATTTCTTAATATTTCGATAATTCTGTCATGATGGTGAGCCTCACTTATATCACGATTGGTAAAGAATTAATAATTGAAGGCTTTAAACAGACTTTGTTTGAATTACATACACTGCTATACATATTTTATACAAGAAAGATTGGTTTCTTTTAATATTAGAATGAAGTATTGCATTAAATAAGGGGTAATGAGATCATAGATGTTTTGCAATATAAACATCTTCATATACTGTTATTTATAAGGCTTCATCTAATGATTTCAGAAGAAATTTACTTTATACTCAGTGAAAAGATCCACATGATTACTGTACATCTGTTTTCATAACTAAATAAGTCAACAGGGTCTAATGAATCCTCTCTGGGTGAGGACACTGGATACGTAGGAAGAGCGACACAGGCCCATGGGAAGCTGGCAGCGCTTTGCTAGCAACATACGAGCGGTGCCTGTGGCTGAATTTCGAGTGAGATAATGGTGGGGCCAGGCGTTTTGTTGTCATCTGGACAATGGTCAGCTGCCACCGCTGGCGAGGGCAGCAGACGGCAGCCCAACTTTCGCAGTTTTGTAGTGGAGTGCCCGTTATAATGCGGCTGCATGATGGATTCCAGTCTAGGACGGGTAATGCTCTGCTGTGTCATCAGTGCTCTCTCTCTCTCTCTCTCTCTCTCTCTCTCTCTCTGTCTCTCTCTCTCTCTCTCTCTCACTCACTGTCTCACGTGTCACATTCCATCTGTTTCTAGCTTGGTAACTGGCAACGCTGGTGTGAGCACTACACTGGGGTACAATTTCAGCACCTGACTGTTCCTAGTGGAATTATGCTCGGAAAACTGCAAATTTTTAGTAAGGCAATAAGTGTCAGTTTTTATTTACGCCACCTGTAATGAGCACTATAGTGGCGGACCAATGTCGCCATATCTAAACATTAAAATCAATGCTAAATGTTCTACGTGTACCCCCAAGTGTGCGCTGAAGACAGACGCGACAGAATGACAGGATTGGCTGGAGCGTCACGTGCTACGCTCCTACCCACTGCAATTCACCCCACCACCCGCCTTTTCATGTGCACACCACTTTTAGTGCGTCACGGAGCAGTCTTGGCTGACACTTCCTGTAACTGATATCAGTCACGCCTGTTTGAACCAGGGGATGGATACTGGATGATTAATTTGGCAATGGCGCCTGAGACGAAATTCTGATAATAGTGCTACTACAAGAAGATTGCCTGACTTTGGGTCAGTAGATACATCCCGATAATCAGACAGGAGGGAACATTAAATACTCTGTCGAACTGAGTTGGCATATTCTGTGATGCGAATGGGGTCCTCTTATTTTGCAGCCAATCTTTCAGTTAATTAACACTAAAATAAAAATCTGCCAGTCTGTCCCAGATATGGTGTTCACGGAAACGCAAACATGTGATAGTTTGACATTAGGAGTAAATGTGCTTGTGACTTCGAAAATGACCTTCAGTTCTTTTTGTTGCCATAATCGATTTTAGAACTACAAGCTCCGCCCCCAAATGCAGATCGATATGAGGTAGATTGTGCCCCGGATTGAGCTTGCTGTTATAGCAGTCCTGCAGTAAAACCAGATCTCACAGTACGACTTAAGAAGTGTCTTTTCAGTTGAAGGCAGCGGGTTATGTACTTGTACTGGTAGGCTGTGGTAACAGCAAGAATCACGCTATACTCTTAAGAAGTGAACAACAGCTCCTCTTAAACAATATGCTAATCACGTGAGAGTGCGACTAGTTGTAACAGTTCTACAGTGACCTTGGGACGCCGCAGATTTATACACTACTGGCCATTAAAATTGCTACACCAAGAAAAATGCACATGATAAACGGGTATTCATTGGACAACATATTATACTAGAACTGACATGTGATTACATTTTCACGCAATTTGGGTGCATGGATCCTGAGAAATCAGTACCCCGAACAACCACTTCTGGCCATAATAACGGCCTCGATACGCCTGGGCATTGAGTCAAACAGAGCTTGAATGGCGTGTACAGATACAGCTGCCCATGCAGCTTCAAAACGATACCACAGTTCATCAAGAGTAGTAACTGGCGTATTGTGACGAGCCAGTAGCTCTGCCACCATTGACCAGTCGTTTTCAATTGGTGAGAGATCTGGAGAATTTGCTGGCCAGGGCAGCAGTCGAACATTTGCTGTATCCAGAAAGGCCCGTACGGTTCCTGCAACATGCGGTCGTGCATTATCCTGCTGAAGTTTAGGGTTTCGCAGGCATCGAACGAAGTGTAGAGCCACGGGTCGTAACACATCTGAAATGTAGCGTCCACTGTTCAAAGTTCCGTCAATGCGAACAAGAGGTGACCGAGACGTGTAACCTATGGCACCCCATACCATCACGCCGGGCGATGCGCCAGTATGGCGATGACGGATACACGCTTCCATGTGCGTTCACCACGATGTCGCCAAACACGGATGCGACCATCACGATGCTGTAAACAGAACCTGGATTCAGCCGAAAAAATGACGTTTTGTCATTCGTACTCCGAGATTCGTCGTTGAGTACACCATCGCAGGCGCTCCTATCTGTGATGCAGCGTCAAGGGTAACCACAGTCATGGTCTCCGAGCTGATAGTCCATACCTCTGCAAACGTCGTCGTGCAGATGGTTGTTGTCTTGCAGACGTCCCCATCTGTTGACTCAGGCATCTAGATGTGGCTGCACGATCTATTACAGCCCGGCGGATAAATATGCCTGTCATCTTGACTGCTAGTGATACGAGGCCGTTGGGATCCAACACGGCGTTCCGTATTACCCTCCTGAACCCACAGGTTCCATATTCTACTAACAGTCATTGGATCTCGACCAATGCGAGGAGCAATGTCGCGATACGATAAACCGCAATCGCGATAGGCTACAATCCGGCCATTATCAAAGTCGGTAACGTGATGGTACGCATTTCTCCTCCTTACACGAGGCCTCAGAACAACGTTTCACCAGGAAACACCGGTCAACTGCTGTTTGTGTATGAGAAATCGTTGGAAACTTTCCTTATGCCAGCACGTTGTAGGTGCCGACACCGGCGCCAACCTTATGTGAATGCTCTGAAAATCTTATCATTTGCACATCACAGCATCTTCTTCCTGTAGGTTAAATTTCGCGTCTATAGCACGTCATCTTCGTGGTGTAGCAATTTTAATAGCCAGTAGTGTATATGCACGTCAGACACTTACATTAAAATTATAGTTTTGCACTCGCCTCCAAACTTCATACGATGTTGCGGGTCACATAGCATCGCCGAAAGTTCATTAATTACTAACCTTTGACAGCACGTTAACCGCTTTAATGAAATGTGATAGATGACAGTGCCAATGATTTTCAGTTAATGCTCTATTTAAAACTCCCGGCATTAATCTTGACGACTTTGCTTTCGGGAGTACTGTACGGGACTGTTCCACAAACTATGAACATCCCCGTATTCAGCAACCCGCAATGTTCGCAAATGCACGGTCGCATCCCAACGCTATTACCGCCGAAATTAAAGGGTTTTGTACTAGATTGTTCAGATTAGCAGCGACGTCTGGTCTTTCTCACTCATCCAGTCTAAAGACAGGAAGAGCCACGCTTATAAATAACGTAATGTGATGTATCTTTTTGCCACGGACTCAAATTCACCACTGGCAGACAAGATAACGCGTTGTTATCTTATAAGACAATACCACTTGTCTTAACGAACTGCACGCGTCACGTTGATACACATAGCTGCCAACAACATTGCTTCTTAAAGATATCTGGTCCTGAAATACCTTGAGCTGAAGTTAATATTTAACATTAATTAGCCATGCACGTTACAACTGGATATGTGAACTCTAACCTCTCTTAAAGATGACCCACGTGAAGGACAACCAATAGACTGCTGAAAACACAATTGAAACCGTGAAGACATACACAAAGCTATAATAGGATACCCACACACAAAATTGTGCTGAAATATACTTTGCTAGTAATGATTAGGCATCACATTATTTATCACGTCTTTTGGCATAATATTCCACAGACGTTAATAATCATGATCATCATGAAACTCCTGACGCAATGAGGAACAGCGCCTCCCTCTGTTAGTACTGACAAACCCGTTCCTTTGTGTGCGTTCTAGTGTTCCTGTCATCCTGCGTTGGGTGACCCATAAGCTATCCGTTCTGAGGTGCATATTGCGTTGTCCAGAGTGTACTGAACAGCAAACGGTCTTTAGAGGCCAGGCGTATCTTCAAGAGCTGTTTCCTTTCTTTATGGGTTAATATGACCTCGGTTTCGTTCCTTAAACCATCTGTAAAGCAGATTCTAGGCGTTTGCAAGATTTTTGAGCCCCTTGATTATAGTCCCCTCTGTGAATACAAAGTTCCAATGTGTAAATATTTTAGTTGCAGTGCCACCAAATGGCTTACCCTCAAATGCTGGAAATACACACATAAAAGAAACTTTTGCATCACCCCAGTTACCAGAACTCCTGAAGATAGACGTTTACTGTGGATATTGTATCACAGACACAGTCGCTTTGACTGAACGGAGATGTCACTAAATCCGCCCAAAAAGATGTAGACAACAATGCATGAGCCTATTAGACGGAGGGGGTCCGACAGCCGATCAGTTCCAGTCATTCCACGGGGAAGGAGGTACACAGCTCGTGTTGTCTCTAGTTCAACCGCGTCTGGACGGTCAATACCGCGGTTCGATCGCGTCCGCATTGTTAATTTGTGCCAAGAAGGGTCCTCAACAAGAGGCGTGTCCAGGCGTCTAGGAGTGAACTAAAGCGATGTTGTTCAGACGTGGAGGAGATACAGAGAGACAGGAACTGTCAACGACATGCCTCGACCAGGCCGCCCAAGGGCTGATACTGCAGTGGATGACCGCTACCTACGGGTTATGGCTCGGAGGAACCCCGACTGCAGCGCTACCATGTTGAATAATGCTTTTCGTGCAGCCACAGGACGTCGTGGTACGACCGAAACTGTGTATAAAAGGCTGCATGATGCGCAGCTTAAGTCCCGACGTCCATGGCGAGGCCCATCTTTGCAACCACGACACGATGCAGCGCAGTACAGATGGGGCCAGCAACATGCCAAATGGACCGCTCAGGATTGGCATCACGTTCTCTTCATCGATGGGTGTCGCATATACTTTCAACCAAACAATCGTCGGAGACGTGTTTGATGGCAACCCGGTCAGGCTGAACACCATAGATACACTGTCTAGTGAGTGCAGCAAGGTGGAGGTTCCATGACGTTTTGGGGTGGCATTATGTGGGGCCGACGTACGCCGCTGGTGGTCACGGGAGGTGCCGTAACGGCTGTACGATACGTGAATGCCATCCTTAGACCGATAGTGCAACCGTAGCAGCAGCATACTGGCGAGACATTCGTCTACATGGACGACATTTCGCGCCCCAGTCGTGCACAGTTTGTCAATGACTTCTTTCAGGATAACGCCATCGCTCGACTAGAATGGCCAGCGTGTTCTCCAGGCACGAACCCTATCGAACACGCCTGGGGCAGATTCAAAAGAGCTATTTATGGACGACATAACTCACCAACCACTCTGATGGATCGACGCCAGTGCCTTGATGAACTTGTGCATAGTGTGCCAAGTCGAATGCAGGCATGCATCAATGCAATAGGACGTGCTACTGCGCCATCAAACACATGCGGCTTTTCGCGGATGATGCTGTAGTATTCAGAGAAGTTGCAGCATTAGAAAATTGTAGCGAAATGCAGGAAGATCTGCAGCGGATAGGCACTTGGTGCAGGAAGTGGCAACTGACCCTTAACATAGGCAAATGTAATGTATTGCGAATACGTAGAAAGAAGGATCCTTTATTGTATGATTATATGATAGCGGAACAAACACTGGTAGCAGTTACTTCTGTAAAATATCTGGGAGTATGCGTGCGGAACGATATGAAGTGGAATGATCATATAAAATTAATTTTTGGTAAGGCGGGTACCAGGTTGAGATTCATTGGGAGAGTGCTTAGAAAATGTAGTCCATCAACAAAGGAGGTGGCTTACAAAACACTCGTTCGACCTATACTTGAGTATTGCTCATCAGTGTGGGATCCGTACCAGATCGGTTTGACGGAGGAGATAGAGAAGATCCAAAGAAGAGCGGCGCGTTTCGTCACAGGGTTATTTGGTAACCGTGATAGCGTTACGGAGATGTTTAATAAACTCAAGTGGCAGACCCTGCAAGAGAAGCGCTCTGCATCGCGGTGTATCTTGCTCGCCAGGTTTCGATAGGGTGCGTTTCTGACTGAGGTATCGAATATATTGCTTCCCCCTACTTATACTTCCCGAGGAGATCACGAATGTAAAATTAGAGAGATTAGAGCGCGCACGGAGACTTTCAGACAGTCGTTCTTCCCGCGAACCATACGCGACTGGAACAGGAAAGGGAGGTAATGACAGTGGCACGTAAAGTGCCCTCCGCCACACACCGTTGGGTGGCTTGCGGAGTATAAATGTAGATGTAGATGTAGATGTACCACAATCTGGACCACTACCTCTGAATGTCTCGCTGTATGTTGGTACAACATGCAATGTGTGATTTTCATGCGGAATAAAAAGAGCGGAAATGATGTTTGTGTTGATCTCTATTTCAGTTTTCTGTAGAGGTTGTGGAACGCTCGGAACGTAGGTGATGCAAAACTGTTTTTTATGTGTGTATATTGAATTCGTTTCTCACATTTAATCTTTCGTTCTTGATTGGAAGAAGATGTAATTCATATGTTAATTAATTAAGGAAACGTATATTCTTTCGTGCAGGACTCGAACAGCGTTCTTCAATAACAACGAACCAGCTTCTGTAAGTTGCATGTAAGCTACACTATCCAGTTACATAAATATGACCACTCAAAAAGTTGGATAAGCGTGTTTTTTAGGTAGGACGGCTGCGAGACGTACAGGAAGAGAGTAACTGAAATTGTGGAAGGTACCTACAGGGATGTAGAGCCGTACCGACTTCAGTGCTGTGTCCATCTGCGTTCGGTTTCTCAGCTCAGATCCATAGCGCCAACAGGCCGGTCAGTGTGGTCCCACAGATTCTCGTTGCATGCATTTAAGTCCAGGGAGATTCGTAGCCAGGGAAGTACGGAAAATTCATACTGATGCTCTTCGAACCACGCACGTGCACTGCGCGATGTGTGACACGTTTGTCTGACCCGCTGGTAGAAGCGATCGTGCCGAGGAAAAACATACTGCAGGTGGGGGTGGACTTGTTCCCCAAGGATAGACGCGTACTTGTGTTGATCGATTTACCTTCCTCGATAGCGACATGCCCTACGCTGCCTCCTCTACCCTGGACACTTCTGACAATCCGACGACTGTTTGTCCAGTGAAGCATAAATCGTGCTTCATCTGAAAAGCCGGCCAGAGTGACCGAGCAGTTCTAGGCGATACAGTCTGGAACCGTGCGGCCGCTACGGTCGCAAGTTGGAATCCTGCCTCGGGCATGGATGTGTGTGGTAGTCATTAGGTTAGTTAGGTTTAAGTACTTCTAATTTCTAGGGGACTGATGACCTCAGCAGTTAAGTCCCATAGTGTTCAGTGCCATTTGAACCATTTCGTCTTAAAAAGCCATCTGTCACCACTCAGTGGACGCTGAGTTGCGGCAACGGCGTGCTAATTCCAGTCCAAGTGGGTGCATAAACCAGGCGCTTGCTGCTGATGCCCATGCGTAGCAACATTCGCTGAACTGTCATTGAGGAGATACTGTTATTTATTTATTTATTTTATTGACACGTCAAGTTCCGTAGGACAAATTTGAGGAGCAAATCTCCAAGGTCATGGAACCTGTCAATACATGAAATTGCAACTTTAAAGTAATAATAAACATAAATCGTTATGAACCCCAAAAAAGTTAGTCCACAAGTTTAAGTAAACGCAATCGAAAATACAATAAGAATGAGCTTAATTTTTCAAGGAACTCCTCAACAGAATAGAAGGAGTGACCCATGAGGAAACTCTTCAGTTTCGATTTGAAAGCGCGTGGATTACTGCTACAATTTTGGAATTCGAGTGGTAGCTTATTGAAAATGGATGCAGCAGTATACTGCACACTTTTTTTGCACAAATGTTAAAGAAGTCCGATCCAAATGCAGGTTTGATTTCTGCCGAGCATTAACAGAGTGAAAGCTGCTTATTATTGGGAATAAACTCCTATCAAACTTCCTGGCAGATTAAAACTGTGTGCCCGACCGAGACTCGAACTCGGGACCTTTGCCTTTCGCGGGCAAGTGCTCTACCATCTGAGCTACCGAAGCACGACTCACGCCCGGTTCTCACAGCTTTACTTCTGCCAGTATCTCGTCTCCTACCCTCCAATCTTTGCAGAAGCCAGGAAGTTTCAAGCCTAGTCTGTACATGGAACTTTGATAAAAGGTTGCCTTTTCTGTCATTGTCAGATCTTGTTGTGTACCATTAAATAGTGCAATAAAATGCACTATACCACAGTTTTAATCTGCCAGGAAGTTTCATATCAGCGCACACTCCGCTGCAGAGTTTAAATCTCATTCTGTAAGCTCATATTGTTAACAAAAAATGACAGTAAAGAATATATATATTTGAGAGGCCAATGTCAAAATACCCAGACTCGTGAACAGTGGTCGACAAGAGGTTCGTGAACTTACACCACTTATTGACCAAACCGCCCGTTACTCAGCCAAATATATCCTTTTTGAATGGGAAGAGTTACCCCAAAATATAATACCCTACGACATAAGCGAATAAAAATAAGCAAAGAATAAAAATAAGCAAAGTAGACTAATTTGCTAGCCCTTTGGTTAATCTGGGCGTTTAGTTGCTCAACAGTTGCACGTCTATTCGTCCGTACACATCTGTGCAGCCGTCGCTCACCCCTGGTGCACAACAGTTGCCTCGGCGCCGATTTTGCATAGCACTATTTTGCCATGCGCAGCAGATTTTAGCTGCAGTGGCTCGCAGACAGTTTACAGACTTAATCGTTTGGGAAATTCTTTTACGTTAGCCTGAATGCCGATGATCATGCTCTTTTGGACGTCAGATAAATCGCATCGTTTCCGCATTGCGACAAAGATTGCAGTTTTTTGCTCATCCCCCTAGAACCTTTATATACCCTCCACTC
Source organism: Schistocerca americana (assembly GCF_021461395.2). NCBI lineage: Eukaryota > Metazoa > Arthropoda > Insecta > Orthoptera > Acrididae > Schistocerca > Schistocerca americana. The sequence goes on along the minus strand of NC_060124.1, from coordinate 466,319,586 downwards.
CAAGCGCTGCCAGATGCCGTCTGTGAGTGGTTATTGCACGTAAATGTCGAACACAGGCGGTGGCCACGTTAATGTGGTGGACAGTATGTATGGCTGTTTGATTTGAGAGATTACTGTATCGGGTTCAAATGGTTCAAATGGCTCCGAGCACTATGGGACTTAACATCTTAGGTCATCAGTCCCCTAGAACTCAGAACTACTTAAAAATAAGTAGACGACACGTAACTCAGGAGGTATGACGTCATAAAGATTTAGGTGCGTGAAAAATTAGTTTTCCTTAAAACATAGTTCGACTGTGGGATCGAATTACTGGTACTTCCTGTGCCACTACAGTAGCCGGCCGCGGTGGTCATGCGGTTCTATGCGCTTCAGTCTGGAACCGCGCGACTGCTACGGTCGCAGGTTCGAATCCTGCCTCGGGCATGGATGTGTGTGATGTCCTTAGGTTAGGTAGTCTTAAGTAGCTCTAAGTTCTAGGGGACTGATGACCTCAGATGTTAAGTACCATATACCCGGGCCGCTGAAACATTGCACTTGACGTTTGCGTATGAAGTTGGCAGCGTAACAGAGTAACAAGTGAACAACGATAGGCGCTAGGCGTTCAGCGTGGGGCGCCAGCCAATCACAGCGCAGTGAGCACTGCTGTTACTCACGTGCTGTGACGTCAAAGTTCCCGCGTTGCCAGCTTTGTTAAGTGAATATGTATACAACGTGAATTGTATGTTGTTTACCGCGTGTTTTCGTTATACTGCGTGCTATATTGTTGTGACTTTTGTTGCGTTGTGAGTTTACGTACTTGGAAAATGCCGCCGAAAAGACTTCGTTCACCTAGTGACAATCCTTTGCGTCGAGGGGTGCTGCTAAACAGCCAGGCACTGGAGTTGCTATGCAGAACTCGTGAGTTTTACGAGCAGGAGAAAAACTACGTAAGCATTCATGGACAGCCATCAATTCCTGCCGACAAAGTGGTGGAACGTACGTCGAAAACTCTTGGTATTAGTGCAAGAACCGTAGTAAGTACGGAAGTATTACTACAAAACTTGGAAGATACTGAAGTGAGCCGTAATGATTCCGAGCTGTCTGGATCAAATAATACATTTTTATCGACCCCGGGAAAGAAGAAAAAGCGGCCTAGTCGTATCACAGATTTAGATTCTTTCCAGACTGATGCAGTTCGTAGGCATGTTTATGCTTACTACAGCAGAAAAGAGTATCCGACTGTAGCTAAGTTAGTAATCTCTTTAAAAGAAAGTGAACTCTTCAGGGGTGGTAAAACATCACTAAAATTGTGCTAAAAAATATGGGTTTCCGTTACAAAACGCTAGACGGACGCAAAGTACTGTTAAGAAGGCACATATTGTTACCGCTCGTAACATTTTCTTGCACAAAATTGTGGACAGAGACATTCATTCCATAATTTGGCTAGACGAAACGTGGGTTAATGCCGGGGAAGCTGTCAGTAAATGCTGGACGGATAACACACCCAGCAATAGCGGCCATCAGCCGACGGGAAGAGGAGCTAGATTAATTGTGGTCCATGCAGGCTCCTCCAGTGGTTTTTTCCCTGACGCACTTTTAGTTTTTAGATAAAAAAAGACTGGTGATTACCATGAAGATATGGATCACACACGATTTGTTAAGTGGTTCAGGAACCTTTTAAAACAATTTCCTGTCCTTACAACAATTGTAATGGACAATGCTCCATATCATTCGGTGATACAGAACAAAGCCCCAACCACAAATGATCGGAAAGAAGTCATGGTGCAGTGGTTACAGGCTCGAAATATTGCAGCGGATATGAGTATGACAAAGGTTCTGTTATATTCTCTTGTTAACGAAAATAAGCCTACGACACCTACATATGTAGTAGACGAAATTGCCAAGGAGCAGGGTCATACTGTAATAAGGCTGCCACCATATCACTGCCATTTCAACCCTATTGAGTTTATATGGAGTGATGTAAAAATGTATGTAAGAAAAATAACAGAGGTGGAAAAGCTGTTGCGTGAAGCTCTTGTGACTGTGGATGCAGCCTCATGGAGAAAAAAAGTAGAGCACGTCGAGAAGCTTATACGAGCAGCACAGACAATAGAAGGCATTATCAGTGGCCATGAACAATTAATGATTTGTCTTGCTGATGACGACAATGAAGACGGTTTTAGCGATGAATCGGACAACAATGACGATGGCGAGCTGGATGGAATTGCGCCATTATCGCTGCAAATTGGTGAGTGAAAAATTGTTAATATTGGTTATTTATTGCAATGTCGGTTATTATTTATTTTGTAAACTACGTACATTATTGATTTTAAAGTACCAGTCGTCAGATACTTGTTTTTTGGATTTCTTTGCTCCGTTATCGAAAGGGTGCGCATTGTTATGCTTTTACATGCATTATTATACGGATGTTTACTTCCTGTCATTGTAGTACAACTAAAAACGAGTTTTTATATACACTGTAATTGCTGAATCGCTTGCATTTACGAGAACGGGACGGAAAACTGTATCGTCTGCTGTGTGTATACAGGCTGCTGTTGCAACATCGCTATTACAGTATAGCCAACCTAACTAGACAAAAAGTGAACTGTCAAGTGCAATGTTTCACCGGCGGGGGTATAGTGCTCAGTGCCATTTGAACTACTCAAAACAGTTCCTTACTGGAGTAAGGCAGAAGAACAAATTCGGTACACCTCACGTATGTCAGGCCTAAATAATCCAGTCCCGTGAACAGTGGTCTGTTCTTGTTTTCATTAGCCAATCTGGTACGCGCAAAGCACATTTTTATCATTGCGGCCAGCGGTGGTAGTGGTCTTCGAAACGACGTGAACTTGGCTTTAGTCCGCTATTCTGTTCCGTCACCTCCCTCCTCTTCACTCTATACTTCACGTCAAACGTTTCCCCATTTTCGGCAATATCCATCTTGAAGATATAATATTACATTGTTTTTTTTTTTTTTTTTTTTTGCCAGTTCTCTTCAAGTGCGACATATTTATACCCAATCTGAGACGCAACAAATATAAGTGAATATGATCTGGTATTTCTGTTCCCAACACACCATGAACGTGGGAACTACCAAGAAGTAAAACAACTATGAAATTAGGCATTTACATCCTAGGAACAATGAACAACTTTTGCTACGTGGAATGAACAAAAAAGGAAATGATATCCAATCCTGCTTGTTCGTGTGTTCATGGACAGTAGTCATGGATATCCTGTGCACCAAACAGCATCCACGTAAATCATGACTATGAGGAATTAATATAAAGTTCATTTTATTTGGTAGAAACTGACAGAGGTTTATTTCTATCGCTCTCTTAAAAGAAGACAAACATGCCACTTCCCTAAATAAACAAAATTGCCATTTACTTGGTGAGCTCATACTCGGCGGTTTGGGTACTGTACCTGTTACAGATGTAGCATGGGTTGCTTAAATCGGAACGGTAATGGGAGCTAAATCATCCTGTTTAAGTGAATCCATGTGTACGTCTGTAGTATAGACCATAATACTGTTTTGAAACATTAAGTGAAGGACTATAGCAACACCACAATATATTTTAGTACATCAGTAATTAAGCACGAGGGCAATTGTAAAATATTTTCTTCACTAAGCAGATGTAACAAAAATCACTACAACACAAACTAAATAAAATTATTAAAGTGAATTAGGATCATGTCACACAGAAGTGAAGTGTATAACACTATGAAGATTAGCATATGGGCAATGCTGCAGATTATACACATGATTATATAGACGGCATAAATTATACTCACATTTATGTATGTTTGTGTTTGACTGTACATGGCAATTAGTTCTAAATCAGCAATAAATCATTACGTAAATGTAAAATGTAAATCATCTTAACAAACCAAATATTAAAATTTAGATTATATGTAAAGTCTTATCAAGTTCCCTCTCAGAGCTTTGCCGACAGCGAACAGAATCATACTGTAAAACTTCCAGGTGAATATTCTCTACTAATTACATGGTATATTTGGACCAAGACGTATCTTACTTCCACCATTCATATCGAAGTGTCTCCAACCTTTCTTTGTGTAATTATTCGTGTAGTCATACAGATATCGAATGTTATTATCTTTATATCACTTAATCTTTCATAAATGGATCAGAAATTTTGTCTTATGAAGTGTGTTTCACCATCGGAAACAACGAAATTAACAGGAGATACAAAAATGAGAAGCATGACTGTAGTAGATTACAGGTTATAATAAAAAAAAATGTGGGTGATTCAGCTGTCCCCAACGATGTCATTTTATGCACCCCACACTACAGAAAAATGATGCGGGCCATTTCACTCTATAAATATGGAGCACATCGTCATAATGTTGCAGAATAACTGATAAATTATACGAAAACGTCTTAGACTTACTGTACAATATTTGTTTATGAAACTACCGCAGCACATCGAAGTGAAAGTCATCGGATTATATACCGGAATTTGTTACTTCCACACTTCCCATTTTAATATCTCCTCCTAATTTCGTTGTTTCCGATGGTGAAGCAGACTTTACGAGGCACCGATTCTCAACCATTTAGGAAAGTTTAAGTACTATAAATGGAATATACTTACACAGACTACCAAAACTTAACTGACTCCACCGCTAATAACACAAAATAAGATTGGAGGCACTTGGATACGTATGGAAGAAATACAGTGTCGAAAAATACCGTGAAACACACGGCCAATGCTCACTTGTGTATTTTACAGTATGATTCCGTTCGTAACATTCGCCCAAAGTGAATTTAAATCGATAGTGTGGCTGTGGCCTATCTGAATACCGTTCCTGATACTGACTGGCGGGCTGCATAAAGCAGACCGGTAAGGGTAGCTGAATCGCACAGTATTTCACTATGAGTTATGTTTTTACTAGTCACAAGATGAGATATTATTTAAGTCGAGACTATTGTAATTGCAGCCAGTGCATTATTAATATATTGGTTTATGTTGAACATCCAACATTAAACAAGTAATCATCGATTTATTGAGTGTATTCTTTAGATCGTGAGAAAGGCAATGCACATTACAATCAAACTTGAATATTTGCATATTTTATGTCTGTAGCAATGAAATACTAACAACCAGCTTCCTGTTGTTGTGGCATGGTGACGGCAGAAGTTTAAATTAGGAGTAAATCGTTGTCCACCGCACTCTATTACTATTGTGTAGATTGTTTCCCAAACAGAAGCTTAAACACAAGTCTTTTTTTAATACTTTCGTGCATAGTATTAAGACAGGGATGTCTATTCAAAATTCATTGTAATAGCTTCTATGTGTCCTCTTGTCCAACAATTGCAGATGACGTTTTAGTATGAATGTTAAGTATATGTCTGCGTTGCTCACGTATTTCTTCAATTTTTTGTTTAACTGTAATTACTGACTTCTCTTGTCAGTAAGGTTCATCTTAAAATAAAGCTCAACTGATTTACAAAATTATTTTCCTGTTTCAAACATCAATATTTTATATTGTTTACGAGTGCCGTGAATATTAAAAATTAATCTATCTGGACTTCCTTAATGTTCCTCCCACAACTGTCTCCTTCTAGATGGTAGGCGTTACCTCCCTCGGCTTTCTCTTTCGTATTGTTTAACACAATACCTTCCCCTTTTCTCGCCCGAGCCGTGGTAATTTCCTCCCTCACTTTCATTGACATAAAACACCCCTGTGAGGCGCTATATATTCCTGCGTTATTAGGCGCTGTTAATCTCATTGGCAGCCGCCAAAGAAATTGCTGACGCATATAATTTGTCATGGAGAGAATGCAGGTAATCAAATTCCCTACAGCTGAAATTCTACCTATGGTGCATAGCACCAGACGGCAATATGGCAAAATGAGGTTAATTTTTATCACTTCACGGTAGTCCTTAGTCGATATCACAATCTGTTTACCAACACGACAAATCAGTTTGAGTTCCCTTATGCCTAAAATATTTACGCCCCATTTCTCTAAGAAGACGACGATGAGTTACACAACTGCACAACTGTAGGTTCAAATGGTTCAAATGGCTCTGAGCACTATGGGACTTGACTGCTGAGGTCATCAGTCCCCTAGAACTTAGAACTACTTAAACCTAACTAACCTAAGGATATCACACACATCCATGCCCGAGGCAGGATTCGAACCTGCGACCGTAGCGGCCGCGCGACTCCAGACTGTAGGGCCTAGAACCGCCAACTGTAGGTAAATTATGCCAAGCAAAAGGTCCAGCAGGGACAAAACCGTCGTAGGAACTTCATGCCCGCTCTAGCGCAGTCTTCATCACCACACATTGGCACGTGATGGGAAACGTGAGCGCAAATATCGAGACACTCGAGAAATTCTCGATGCGTTCCTGGCAAAGCAAGCTTCCTGAGATTTACGGGAATCTAAATACGCTTCTGACGTCTCGATTGCACGGACGTGTGAGACCCTGAGGGCAAAAGGCAGGGACGAAGGTGATTTGTAGGAAGAAACGCTGAACCGTAAACGGAGACGTGACCTTTACTCACAGGAATTGTTCTATATGCCATCTGCTCTGTTTACAGTTCCTTATGAGAAAACGCATGAGAAAATTTCATTTGCGCTATACCTTTCGTTTGGTTTGAGTGAACAAGAGCAATACTTGTAGTGCATACTCAAATAAAAGAAGAGGAAGTTGCTGACTTTGGAATATTACCCGTGTGTCACAAAAATGTTCTTTTACGATTATTTTCTAAAGCATGGGAGAGACACACCTTTGAAACATGACATATTCCAAGACAGGTGGAATTACGGAATTAATAGCTCCTCTTTTTTGTAGGTTATTGACGTATGCACGAATAATAGTAGGTTTCTGGTAATGAACGTTTTGTTTTCATTTCTTAGTTCGTTTTGTATAAAAACATTTGAGTGTGTCACCGTAAGCTAGGTATGCATTATCCTAGGCAGATACTTCGCAACTTCTCTATCTCTGCTGATAACGTACACATAAACTGTCTCTAAGGCTTGGTAATTAAAGACTAAAAATAAATATATTTATAAAATAGTAAAAAAAATTTATTTATGATGTTTTTGCCACTTGTTACAAGTTCTGAAGTTCTATTTTTCTCTCGTTGTTTTAGGCGGTGAAAATCAAAAAACTATGGTTGCACATGTCCTTCAATTGCAGTATGCTTAAGACCAAAAAGGCAATAATAATTAATAAAGTACTTACTGTAACACATATTTCTTGATGAATTCGTGCTTGCCCCCACACAGGTCGTCCAGCCAGTCTAATTATTATTTCAAAGTCTTTATTGTATTGTGCAACTATAATTCAGTATGTAATTGAGAACGGTAAAGGTTGCGGACGATTCCAGAAAATGGGCTTCTCATATCATAATATTTCGGTTCGTAGCAGTATTGGGTACATTACTTTTACAAGGATATTAGATATATCTCGGTATTACAGTTTAAGCAAAAAAAGACGTAATTCCCATACAAGTCTAGTTTGATAAGGATGAACCAGGTAGTCGACTATGACCTTCAGGTATCTGCCGAAAGTAATTTAAGGAAAGCAAGATGGAACTAAATTAGGACGCTCACACCAGAATCACAGACTACACTCTCTTTTATCAGGCCAATCTATTGAAAAAGGTGCAACCTGGTTTGGTTTATCCGTATGTAGTATATTGTTTTTTTTTTACATTATTTCAATGGAATTATTCCGTAGTGTGAAAAAATGGCTCTCAGCACTATGGGACTTAACTTCTGAGGTCATCATTCCCCTAGAACTTAGAACTACTTAAACCTAACTGACCTAAAGACATCACACACATCCATGCCCGATGTACGATCCGAACCTGCGACCGTAGCGGTCTCGCGGTTCCAGACTGTAGCGCCTAGAACCGCTCAGCCACCCCGGCCGGCCGTAGTGTGAAAAAAGCTACTTCTGCATTGTTAATTTCTCAATAACAATCACTGCAGACACTAAATACATTATACACACTTTATTTCACAATGTAAACTGCACATGCTACAGTGATCATTCATTCTCGTCGTTGATCATTACGCATACTACACACTTGATATCAAGACCGTGAAGATTTTGTTTTTGTTTTTCTTTTCATATAGTGTACCACAATTTTCCTTCTTTTTGCCTGAAAAACTGAGCCAGTATCCCTCCATAATGCGTGAAATGTGGATCTCAAAAACGGGATAAGAAGTTAGCATAATCAATAGATGAGATTTTCGTAAGATTATAAAGTTAAAAGAAAATTAAAAAATAATAACTTACAGGGGAAAGGTTGAAAAACGTTTGCTGTCGTCTCCTTTCATAGTTTGTATTCATAAACGTATCGATAGGCACTGATGTCTCAAGAATCCCTGGCCATGTTGGCGTCAGCTAGGTTAACGTTTCTTCTTTCTGAATCGTAAGGCCTGTCTTATGAAAATCGCTGAAAGCCTTAAGTGAGCCAGCCAATAGTATTACTTCGCGAGGAGGCCGAGTTAGCAAGGGTCGTACGTTCAGTGAACAAAGGTACACACACAGCTCTTGCGCCTGCTGCTGTATACTGGGCAGGTTGAAGCTACGTCGTTATAGATTACGGTGAGATGATTTTCTGCTTGTGCCGCTTTTGCGTAATTATATGTTACGTGATTTTAGATTTCCTTACAAGAAGTATCCCGTAGTTTTGTTGAAACTGGGCAGTGTCATGCCTTTGTTCAAATTCAAGTCGTCACCAATTCGTTTATCTCCCATTTTACACTCATTAAATACTATCATAGTCATTATATGAACAAGGGTTATTTTTCGTTCTCTTTTGTAAATGTATGGTCCTGTAAACTCATGTGATCCGTTGAAGACATGACATTTTTGTACTCATTTTCTGTCTAATGTACAAAGTACACCCAATTGAAACAGAGACCTCCGCTGTAGCGGCACTGTATTTAATTCGAGTGGGTGATTGCTTTTTCCGAGAGATGGTGTGGTGGTAAACCCAGATGCGCAAGAAGAATTAACGATTTCGCAGCAAATTCCTCATTCTTGGAGAGGTCTTTTCCACAGTTCGTGGATTATGGATTCAGCACTAAGGGCAGTTGCCCAATTTCTTCGCTCAGAAGCGGACATGTAGCATAACAATATTGCAGAGTGAAGGAAGTATACAGAGAGCAAGAGTGAAGGAAGTATACAGAGAGCAGTACCTAATAGTGCACAATTTTCTTATGGTGTCAGCGTTATGAAACGGGATATACGACCTCCTTCAGACATTTTTACGGGAGGTCCTGGAACATCCTCCTTACAGCCAGATATCTTCTCCTGTGAGTCGCTTATCTTCAGCCCCTTAAAACAATCTGAGGTTCACCTGTGGAAGTGTAGGACGCCTTGGAAACCTGAACACGCCAGCGACCCAAGAGTTCGTACACTCCCTGCCAACGCGCTTGAATCGGTGTATCAGTATCAATGGAAATTATGTGTAGCTGCACTGTTACATATGAACTATAATTATAATACTGTTAGCAAAATTCTTAACATGTAACTATAACCTCTTTTCATTTGGACAAAACTTTTTACCGAGCGGACTCGTATTCGGAAGGACGACAGTTCAATCCCGCGTCCGGCCATCCTGATTTAGGTTTTCCGTGATTTCCCTAAATCGCTCCAGGCAAATGCCGGGGTGGTTCATTTGAAAGGGCACGGCCGACTTCCTTCCCCGTCCTTCCCTAACCCGATGAGACCGATGACCTCGCTGTCTGGTCTCCTTCTTCAAAACCAACCAACCAACAAAACTTTTACGTACACAGGCTCTGTAAAAAATATGGAAACGCTGCGTGAAATACATGGAAGAACAAAAAGTCAGATTCTTACATAGCCTGCAGGTTGCGCTGCTCAGTTTGGCCAATAACGGGACCTGTCCAGTACCCTCAATACGTTTCAGGTGCCGCTTGTGGTCATAACAGTGTTTTGTGTAGTTGTGCATTACTTAGGAGCGAAATGAATCAAATTAGGGTATGTTTTTGCAACTTATAAAGTGGGTGCCTCTGCAACCAAGGTAGCCGCGGAGTTTCGTGTTTCAAGAGGCACCTATCGAGGATTTATACCGCATCCAGCGTGTATTGAGTCACCGTGACAAAGAGTTATTGAAGACTGCTTGATTGAGTTGGTGGAAGAGATCAAACAGCGATGTCATCGGTCTCATCGGATTACGGAAGGATGGGGAAGGAAGTCGGCCGTGTGCTTTCAAAGGAACCATCCCAGCATTTGACTGAAGCGATTTAAGTAAATCACGGATAATCAAAATCTGGATGGCCCGACGCGGGATTGAACTGTCGTCCTCCCGAATTCTTGTCTAGTGTACTAACCACTGCCCCACCTCGCTCGGTAGTTATTGAAGAGAACTGTGACAAACAGTAAGTGAACGAGTGCTAGCAAAGTAGCTGCAGACCTGTATGTCGCACTGGCGAACCTTGTCAGTACCAAAGCGACACGAAGGGAGCTCCATAAGTAGGGAATTCAGGACGAGTTGGACTTTCATAACCTCTCATGAGTGATGCAAATGCTTGTAACAGGATAACGTGGGGCCGAAGCTGTAAAACCTCGAGTATGGTGTAATGTCACTTCCTCGGACGACAAAATAAAAATCAAAAATTAGCTGCCAATACTCCAAAAATTTACCCCCAAGTCCCAAATTCCCAGAAAAGTGAATAAGTTAACGAAGTTCCAGTTATCACTATTATTAGGACAACAACAAGTAATTAAATCAGGAATCTAAGATTTGACAATTTAGCAATCTACGAAAGAAAGATCAAATTTCAGTAAAATTAAAATCAAAACGATCCCAAGGAATACTCTGTGTGAGTACTCTTTGGGAATAGTGAGTAATGAATGAGTATAATTCAATGCATTGTCACTACGTTATGAGAGTTAGCCGAAGGAGGTCATATATTTCAATGCTCGTACGTGTAGGCGGGCTTAGATTGTTTTTGAGATTGATAATATACCTATTATGACGCAGTAATACGATCTTCTGACTTGAAATATCAAGGCATTAGAATTCGAACGGAGGGCTTCAACTTACTAGAATAAAGTGAACTTTTAACTAGATAATTGAATTAAACATCACTTAGACAGTGATTTAGGCAAAGAAGACTGACAGACAATTTTCATTCATAATAGGCAGTGGTTTATGGAACTTCAGTGATAGGTCCGAAGCATATAATTTAAATCCCCCCAACATCCTGGGTAAGTTTTCTTCTCAAGGCTCGGTTACGAAGTGACTGATATCGTGCAATAAAACACCCTCTCGTGCCAAGTCGTGCATTTGTGATTTAAAATTCTATCAAATTATTGACATGAAACTCCCAAGTAATAATTACGTGCAGCGATAATATTTGGCCGGCCGTGGTGGCCGAGCGGTTCTAGGCGATACGGTCGCAGGTTCTCATCCTGCCTCGGGCATGGATGTGTGTGATGTCCTTAGGTAAGTTAGGTTTAAGCAGTTCTAAGTTCTAGGAGACTGATGACCTCAGATGTTAAGTCCCATAGTGCTCAGAGACATTTGAACCATTGTTTTGGTAATATTTGACTGTAGCGTTCGGCTGTGGTGTAGAATCTTTGACTCAAATAACATGCCCACTGTTACGATTTCTTAGATACTTGAAATTACGATCAGCTTGTGGGGAATTTGTTGTGTATGTAACTGTATTGGTTTTATCATTAATATTTCGTCATTAATCAGTTAAACATCGATTACGAACGATTACGATTTTTGGTGAAGTAAATATCTCACGCACGTCGACACTTCGTTTCAGCAAAGTTATTTTGTGTAACGTCGTCTTCGTAACTTGATAACGATCTCAACACCCTACCGAATGTGCCGAGTTTTAGCCGAGGCCAAGTACAAATCAAATAAAATCATCAAGAAGAAGAGGCATTATAATGGACAAAGGAAGAAGGTCATTAAGTCGGATGAATCTTGTTTCACACTATCTCTCACTTCTGGCCGAGTTTACGTCCCAATACTGAAACGTGACAGAGGATCGGTAATGATTTGGGTAGCTGTATGATGTTATTTCATCGGCCCTATGGGTACTATTCAAAGTCTCACTACTACTAATCATGTGACCATTTTCGGCTGATGAGCTCGACTCCTCGGTACAACGTTTGTTCTCCTTTGTTGATGTTGTTTTCCAAGGCGACAGGGTGCCTGTTCCCACAGCTCACATCACGCTGAATGGTTTTCTGAACACGACGATAAATTGTCGCGTATCGGCTGGCCACAATAGTCACGACGTACAGCGTGACAATTATTGAGCTATATGGAATAAAATCGTCGTAACTCCTGAAAGGTTTGCGTTGTTGTTGTTGCTGTTGTTGTGGTCTTCAGTCTTGAACCTACTGCAACATACATCCTTCTGTATCTGTTTAGTGTATTCATCTCTTGGTCTCCCTCTACGATTTATACCCTCTAAGCTGCCCTCCAATACTAAATTGGTGATCCCTAGATGCCTCAGAACATGTCCTACCAACCGATCGCTTCTTCTTGTCAAATTGTGCCACAAACTCCTTTTCTCCCCAATTCTATTCAATACCTCCTCATTAGTTATGTGATCTACCCATCTAATCTTCAGCATTCTTCTGTAGCACCACATTTCGAAAGCTTCTATTCTCTTCTTGTCCAAACTAGTTATCGTCCATGTTTCACTTCCATACATGGCTACACTCCGTACAAATACTTTCAGAAACGACTTCCTGACACTTAAATCTATACTCGACGTTAACAAATTTCTCTTCTTCAGAAACGCTTTCCTTGCCATTACCAGTCTACATTTTACATCCTCTCTACTTCCACCATCATCAGTTATTTTGTTCCCCAAATAGCAAAACTCCTTTACAACTTTAAGTGTCTCATTTCCGAATCTAATTTCCTCAGCATCACCCGAGATAACTAGACTACATTCCACTATCCTCGTTTTGCTTTTGTTGATGTTCATCTTATATCCGCCCTTAAAAACACTATCCACTCCGTTCAACTGCTCTTCTGTCCGTAGCTCGTGGTCTTGCGGTAGCGTTCTCGCTTCCCGCGCACTGGGTCCCGGGTTCGATTCCCGGCGGAGCGAGGGATTTTCTCTGCCTCGTTTGTCTTTCATCATCATTTCATCCCCATCGACACGCAAGTCGCCGAACGGTCTACCCGACGGGAGGTCCTAGCCACACGGCATTTCCAACTGCTCTTATATGTCCTTTGCTGTCACTGACAGAATTACAACGTCATCGGTGAACCTCGAAGTTTTTATTTCTTCATGAATTTTAATACCTACTCCGAATTTTTCTTTTTGCGTCAGGACGTTCAAACTGCACGGTTGTCATGGGGCATGATGGAAATTAGTATGATACATTTGTTTGTGTGGCCATCTTCCGCAGCAGCTGTTAACAACCATTATTATAGATTATCTGCCTTGAGCTGACTGCAATATAATTAAAAGAATGACACCAGATGTGTTTCGCTTTTATTTACAAAGCATCTTCTGTGGCATTTTGTAAACTGGATATACAGCTTTGTACATTTATTTTTCGATTCTTTTAGGTTAAAAACAGCGTTTCACTTATGAAGTTGGTCTTAAGCTACTCATGCTGTCTCTTTACGATATCTGCAACTTCCCCTCTTGCTAGCGGTGGTTGCTGTCGACAGGCTTCATTTCACATCTGCAGTTTTTGGCATTTTGCGCTATATCCTGCGCTGCATTATTTATAATTGACTTTCCTAACTGTTTTTCATACATCACTGTCACATTGTTCTACAGTGTTTATGGCTAGTCGTCTGTTTTCGTTCACGTTGTGATTGTTGCCAACCTATGAAACGACTCATGTTTGTGAGTGTGAGTGTGTGTGTGTGTGTGTGTGTGTGTGTGTGTGTGAGAGAGAGAGAGAGAGAGAGAGAGAGAGAGAGAGAGAGAGAGAGAGAGAGAGAAAGAGAGAGAGAGAGTAAGAAAGTTTGTGAAATTGTCTTGTATGTAGATAGAGACGTGAGAAGGATGGTGAAATATTTTTTTTTTTTTTTCAAAGGAGGTTGTAGGAACGTCAGGGTTGGCATGGACAGTGATTATGGGGTTGATCTGGGAGAAAATGGTAGTGGCAAATGGAGCCTGTGGCTATATTTGTTCCCTTAATGTTATATTAAGTTGTCCATCAGTTTAAAGAGTGTGTGGTTTGCCAAGTTGACATGATCATTTATGAGTTGTTTCTTTTCTGTTATGGTTTTTCTTGGATGTGGTAGTTTCCTTGTAAGGTGAGGAGGTGGTTTTTGTTGTTGTTTATCCTTATGTTTTCCACGTCTGTGTCTCTCGTTGTAATTTTATGTTGGTGTTGGTGTAAGAGTTCTGCGAAAGTTGAGTGATTTGTCCGATGCTTCCATGCTCTTATATGTTCTTTGAATCTGGTGTCAAATGTCCTCCTGGTTTGCTCTATGTATCTTCCACCACATGTATTGCATTTCAGTTGGTAAATTCCTGATTTCTGATACAGATCAGTTTTTCCTATTGTTTTGGGGAAGTATTTCTGAATTGAGTTGTTGGTTTCTATCAGAAATCAGGAATCTGAAATGCAATGAATGTGATGGAAGATGCTTAGGTCACTTGCAGTAGTGGCGAGGATTTTTCTTTGTTTTACTGTATGTAATTTACTACATTATCAGTTCCCTTTCCATCTCATTTCGGAATATGAAAATGACTGATCAATCACACACATTACTAAACGGCTAACCTGGTGCATGGCAGAAAGTCCCAGTTGTGATTTGCCTGTCTAATTAACTTCCTGGGACAAGAAAATTTGATTTTCATTATTGCTTATAAATACTGACCGAATTTAAATACTGAAAATGCTGTCACTGTCTTCCTATTAAGAGGTGTAATCGTATCTTAAAGGTTTAACAGAGTAAGACCAGTACTACAGTTGGATACTGCGTATATGTCTTCAGGCAGTGTGGCTCAGTGTGCGCAAATTACCCAGACAATTATATGTGATCTGAGGCTTTCCCGGCGAATGTGCTGTATCCAAGGTTCTCGGGTGTCCAGCCGGATCCGATCGTCGAAGTTCCACGATATTTCGGCGAATAACCGTACCGCCATCATCAGGTGGTGCTGCAGCTACCCCCACCCCTCCCACCACGCGGCGCCCACCGGCCGCCCGCGCCGGGGTGCAACTCGGACCCCGCGGACATAAATCCCACGCACACAGCGCAGACAGATCATTCCATCAGCACCACCTGATGATGGCGGAACGGTTATTCGCCGAAATATCGTGGAACTTCGACGATCGGATCCGGTCGGACACCCGAGAACCTTGGATACTACCCAGACGATGTTCATCCAGTAGTCGAGACAGAGCTCTTAGAGACTTCCAACAGTACTTAAAAACAGTTTCAAACATTTATGAAACGTCTTCTCCCTAACACTCCCTATGAAAGTAAAAAAAAGTTTATCGCTTACAACGATTTTGCTGATTACACAGTAGATTATCTTCACCATCAGATAACACATTTGAGCTTATAACTTCTTTGCTCTAACTCTATTCGCAACACCTTCTGCATACACTATCTACAAATATCGCGGAATGCAGCTACCGAATTATATCATTGTATCATTCACAGGTCAGGAGATATGACGTAATAAATTTTGAGACGCGTTAAAAACTAGATTTAGAATTGAACTGTTAAGTCTGACACTCAGTGCGAAATGTGACTGTCGCAATATCGAGAGTTAGTGTTGGTAAATGTTGCCCTTTCACAAAAATCTGTAGGGTAACCACGGAAATTAACCGTGCATCTTATATAAAAATCATGTTATACAATTTATCTTTCTTGTCAGGCCCAAACGTTTTACCAGGCAAAAAAACTCTGCACAAATATTGAAGTGTCTCTTTCCAATTTCCCTGTCGGCGGAAGTAATTTCACACGCTCTCTTTCGCGGTGCGTGAACAAAAAGGAAATATTTGTTATGATACAATCAACTTTTTCGGACGGCCCTCGGTTGCAGTGCGGTCGTCATGAGAGCAAATTGAGCGCCGGCAGGCGCCCAGATGTTGGAAATTACATCTGCGCGAGCCCAACGCAGGCGCTAGCTGTGTGCGCCCGCTGTGCAGTTTCATCACTGCGCTCTCTGTGGTCCAGAACGACGGTTTGGTACTGGTGGCGTTCTAACGATACTCTCTTTATACGCCCAACATATACATATTACAAAAATGGATGTATGTATGGATACGAGCGTGTGTGTGCGTGTTCCACATCTCCCCCAATGATATGTCTGCGTAAGCAGAAGAAACTAACGATCAAAGTCCGAAAACAATTTATTGGACTGTGCAATTAACCAAACCAAATTCTCCAAGTATAGCACCAACACAAAACAGTGATCCGTTTTCGAATCACAACTACATAAAAGAAGAACATGGAAAACAACTGAAAAAATTTCGTACTAGTTTCCGCCAAAGACTTCTCCGATATATCAAGCCTAATCCAGAGAACAGCGAGAAGATCCAAGCCGGGCTGGCGGGGCGGCAGCTATCCAAGCCTGCTGGCGGTCGATGAACTGCCGATGTGCGATTTTTTTTTTTTTTCATTTATTGAATTTCAATTCCCCCCGAAGGGGGCGGGCTGGCAGCAGCTTAGTATGCCGCTCTTCAGCCGACAGATTTTGTGACAAAGATTAAGAGAACAAATAATAAAAAAAAAAACAGGCGATAAAATCGGAGACTTAGAGAGTAACAAGGCGAAAAGAAATCGTGGAACTTAAAACAACAACATAGGGATGATGACGCTAATAAAAATACATACGAAGCAGACAGGGAAAACAATAGACAATTAAAAAACACGGCGACAGTCTGGATTCTGTTCGCAAAGGACATAAAATTCACACCTAGCGACAGCATGGTTTCTGTTCGCAACACGAGAAAGACAAATAACACTGAATAGTCACTGGAACACTGCACTAAAAAGTTGGCAAATGTGACACCACAGTCGAGAGCAGGTGGGGGGAAACTGGACAGAAGATGGGAAAACAAAAAAAAAAGGGGGGAAAGGAGAGTAAAAAAGAAGGGGGGAGCCGGGAAAGGAGCTGAAGGAGGATGAGGACCCATAAGGGGGGTGGGGGGCAGACGCGACAGGGAGTGGGGTAGGCAGAGGAGGGGAATACAAAAGGACTGGGGGGGAGAAGGGAGGTAGGGAGAGGTTTAGTGGGGAGAAAAACAGGACAGAAGGGGGGGAGAGGGAGCCCAGGGAAAGGACAGAGGAAAGGAGGGGGATGGAGGATCAGAGTTGATAGGAAGGATAAATGGAGGGAGAGAGGGCATCATCCGGGAGGGGGAGGTGACGGAAGCCACCTTGGGAAAGGAGATGGAGGGTGTAGAGATGGAGGGTAGGGGGGACACAATGGTGAAGGCGTGGCAGGGGGTGGGGACGGGAGAGGAGAGGAGCAACCAGGGGGTGAGGGGGTTCGAGACGGCGGGAGGTGTAGAGGATGCGGATATGTTCGAGGAATAGGAGCAGATGGGGGAAAGGAATGAGATCATAGAGGATCCGCGTGGGGGACGGGAAGCGGATACGGAAGGCGAGGCGGAGTGCATGACGCTCAAGGATCTGGAGGGACTGATAGAATTTGGGGGGGGGGCAGATATCCAGGCAGGACTGGCATAACAGAGGATGGGACGGATGAAGGATTTGTAGGTGTGGAGGATGGTAGAGGGGTGCAACCCCCACGTCCAGCCAGAGAGGAGTTTGAGGAGTCGGAGGCGGTTGTGGGCTTTGGATTGGATGGAGCGGAGATGAGGTATCCAGGTGAGGTGACGGTCAATGGTGAGGCCAAGGTAGGTGAGGGTGGGGGTGAGGCGAACAGGACGTGCGCAGACAGTAAGGGAGAAATCCAGGAGGCGGAAGGAGCGAGTGGTACGACCTACGATGATTGCCTGGGTCTTGGAAGGATTGAGTTTCAGGAGCCATTGGTTACACCATGCAGCAAAAAGGTCAAGGTGATTCTGGAGAAGGCGTTGGGACCGTTGGAGGGTAGGAGCGAGGGCGAGGAATGCGGTGTCATCAGCATATTGCAAGAGGTGTACTGGAGGGGGGGGTTGGGGCATATCTGCCGTGTACAGGAGGTAGAGGAGAGGGGAGAGGACAGAGCCCTGGGGCACACCTGCAGAGGGGTAGAAGGTGTGGGAATTGGCACAATGGACGGTAACATAGGAGGGGCGGTGGGAGAGGAAGGAGGCCACCAGACGGATGTAGTTGATAGGAAGGGCGTAGGTTTGGAGTTTAAACAGGAGACCGGGATGCCAGACACGGTCGTAGGCCTTTTCGAGGTCAAGTGAGACAAAAATGGCGGAGCGACGGGAGTTAAGCTGGAGGGAGAGGAGATGAGTGAGGCGGAGGAGTTGGTCATCAGCAGAGAAGGAGGGTCGAAAGCCACATTGGGTGTTTGGGAGGAGGTGGTTTTGGTGGAGGTGGAGATGGATGCGCCGGGAAAGGATGGATTCCAAGAGCTTGCTGAACACCGATGTGAGACAGATAGGACAATAGGAAGAGGCATCAGATGGAGGCTTATTGGGTTTGGAGAACATCAGGATACGGGAGGTTTTCCACAGGTCGAGATAGAAGCCAGTGGCAAGGATGACATTGTAGAGGGTGGCAAGGAGGGAAAGGAAGGAGGGAGGGCAGTGTTTGAGGTGGCGGTAGGCAACGCAGTCGTGGCCGGGAGCGGTGTTGCGTTTAGTGCGGAGTGTGAGGCCCGATGTGCGACCGAGCGCCGGCCTTTATAGCGCTTCGGCGGATGTGTACCTCGGAACTATTTTCCATCACGTAGTTTGACGTGTGAAAATAATTCCGGGATCTGCAGCGACCTCTTCCTTATGTTTATGTGGGCCGGTAGTGGCCCCTGGTGGCCACTGGTGTCTTTGCTGTGGTGTTGTTGTTGTGGTTGTTGCTGTGGCCGTTCATCAATATTGCCTGTCGGTTGTGTAGTGCTTAGGTGTGCCTGCGAGGCGTGCAACCCGCGGCTGCAGGTTGTCAGTTTGGTTGCTGATACTCTAGGCGCCGTGATGGCTGGTGGAGAAGGCCACAGCACCCAAGACCACTGAAGCGATTTCAAACAAACTAGGTACACGTATCTACATCTACGTGATTACTCTGATAATCACAATAATGTGCCTGGCAGAGGGTTCAATGAACCACCTTCAAGCTGCCTGTCTACCGCTCCACTCTCGAACGGCGCGCGGGAATTACGAGCACTTAAATTTTTCTGTGCGAGCCCTGATTTCTCTTATTTTATCATGATGATCATTTCTCCATATGTAAATGTGTGCCAATAGAATGTTTTCGGAATCAGAGGAGAAAATTGGTGATTAAAATTTCATGAGAAGACCCCGTCGCGACTAAAAACGCCTTTGTTTTAATGATTGCAATTCCAGTTCACGTATCATGTCTGTGGCACTCTCTCCCCTATTTCCCTATAATACAAAACAAGCTGCCCTTCTTTGAACTTTTTAAATATCATCCGTCAGTCCCACATGATAAGCGGGACGGAGTGGCCGAGCGGTTCTAGGCGCTTCAGTCTGGAACCGCGCGACCGTTACGGTCGCAGGTTCGAATCCTGCCTCGGGCATGAATTGGTGTGATGTCCTTATGTTAGTTAGGTTTCAGTAGTTCTAAGTTCTAAGGGACTGATGACCTCAGCAAATAAGTCCCATAGTACTCAGAGCCATTCAAACCATTTGAACCATCTGATACGGATCCCACACATTTGAACCGTTTGAACCACCTGATACGAATCCCACACCACACAGCAAAACTCCAGAATAGCACGGAGAAGTGTAATGTAAGCAGTGTCTTTAGTAGATCTGTTCCACCTTCTAAGTTTTCTGCCAATGAATCGCAGTCTTTGGTTTGCTCTACCCACAACGTTATCTATGTGATCCTTCCAATTTAGGTTAATTGTAATTGTAATCCCTAAGTATTTAGTTGAGTTTATAGCCTTCATATTTGCGTGACTTATCGCGTAATCGAAATTTAGCGGATTTCTTTTAGTACTCATGTGAATAACTTCACACTTTTCTTTATTCAGGGTTAACTGCCACTTTTCGCACCACAGAGATATGTTATCTAAATCATTTTGCAATTTGGTTTGCTCATCTGATGACTTTACATGACGGTAAATGACAGCATCATCTGCAGATAATCTAAGAGGGCTACTTAGATTGTCTCCTATCTCATTAATATATGTCAGGAACAACAGAGGTACTACAACACATCCTTGGGGAACACCGGATATTACTTCTGTTTTACTCGATGTCTTTCCGTCTATTGCTGCGAACTGTGACTTTTGTGACAGGAAATCACGAATCCAGTCGCACAAATGAGGCGATATTCCAATGGCACACGGTTTGGTTAGAAGACGCTTGTGAGGAACGGTGTCGAAAGCCTTCTGGAAATCTGAAAATATGGAGTCAATTTGACATCACCTGTCGACAGCACTCATTACTACATGACTATAATGAGCTAGTTGTGTTCGCAAGATCGATATTTTATGAATCCGTGATGACTATGTATCAGTAAAATCGACGTTAGTGATATGGGCCTGTAGTTCAGCGGATTACTCCTATTTCCCTTTTTGGGTATTGGTGTGACTTGAGCGATTTTCCAGTCGTTAGGTACGCAACTTTCTGCAAGCGAGCGGTTGTATATAAATGCTAAAGATGGAGGTATTGCATCTGCATACTCTGGAAAGAACGTGACTGGTATACCATCTGGACCGGAAACCTTGCCTTTATTAAGTGATTTAAGCTGGTTTGCGACACCGAGAATATCTGCTTCTATGTTTCTCATCTTCGGAGTTGTTCTTGATTGGAATTCGTGAATATTTACTTCGTCTTCTTTGGTGAAGGAGTTTCGGAAAACCCTGTTTAATAACTATGCTATGGTGGCACTGTCATCAGTGACTTCACCGTTGTTATCACGCAGTGAATGTATTGATTGCGTCTTGCCACTGGTGAGCTTTATATATGACCAGAATCTCTTTGGGTTTTCTGCCAGATTCCCAGACAGAGTTTCGTTGTGGAAATTATTAAAAGCATCTCGCATTGAAGCACACACTATATTTCGAACTATTGCGTTCTTTAAATTTGGCATACTTTTTTCGTTCCTTCTGCAACAGCAATCTGACCCGTTTTGTGTACCATGGGGGATCAGTACCATCACTTATTAATTTACATGGGATATATCTCTCAATTACCGTCGATACTATCTCTTTGAAATCATTCCACATTTTTTCTAAGCTTACGTGATCAGATCGGAAGGAGTGGAGACTCTCTTTTAAAAAGTCGTTGAGAGCATTTTATCAGCTTTTTAAAATAGATGTACTTTGCGTTTCTTTTTGATGGTTGTGGGTGTTACGGTATTCAGCCTAGCAGAACCTGCCTTGTGGTCGCTAATCACTGAATTCATCATGATACTCCCCATTTGTCCAGGATTATTTGTTGCTAAGAGGTCAAGTATGCTTTCGCAACCATTTACGCTTCGAGTAAGCTCATGAATTAATTGTTCAAAATAATTTTCTGAGAAAGCATTCAGTACAATTTCGGATGAAGTTTTATACCCGCCGCCGGCTTTAAACGTATAATTTTTCCAACATATCGAGTCTAGGTTGAAGTCGCCTCCGACTATAATCGTATGAGTGGCGGTACCTGTTGGAAATGAGACTCAAGTATTCTTTGAACTGTTCAGCAACTATATCTTCTGAGTCGGGGGGTCGATAAAACGGTGCAATTAATAGTTTAGTCCGATTGTCAAGTATAACCTCTACCCATACCATTTCGCAGGAACTATCTACTTCAATTTCACTACAAGGCAAACTACTTCTGACAGCAATAAATACTCCACCACCAACTGTATTTAATCTATCCTTTCTGAACACTGTTATATCGTTTGAAAAAATTTCGGCTGAACGTATTTCCGGCTTAGCCAGCTTTCTGTACCTATACTGTTTGAGATTCAGTACTTTCTATTAGGGCTTGGAGCTCTGGCTGTTTCCCGACACTAAGACAATTTACAACTACAATACCGATCAATTTTACAACTGTCCTTCACTATCAGGTTTCAGTTGCTGTGGAGGTGAGAACCACGTACACTGTGTGATCAAAAGTATCCGGACACACGGCTGAAAATGACTTACAAGTTCGTGGGGCACACCATCGGTATTGCTGGAATCAATATGGTGTTGACCCACCCTTGTCCTGCTTTCTCACGGTGTCTAATGACTACTGAGTCGTCTGATATGGAGTACCTGGCAATAGGTGACAGCAAAATGCACCTAATACAAAAAACGTATATTTTGGGGGGTGTCCTGATACTTTTGATCACATAATGTACCTAACACAGTTGGGGAGATATGACATCATAAACGATGTGATGTGTCAAGAACTGCTGCATCATGTATGACGTTTCAATGTATTACTTTTGTGCTATTAACTATATTTACAATACATTTAGCAGACAGTATCAACATATGCCACCAAAATTTACAGGTATACGTGATACCTCGCATAATTCTCGAGTCATGACGTTATAAACACTGAGATGCATGAAAAACTGCCGCATATTCTTTGTCGCTTAAATTTTTTACTTATTTCCTACGAATTCTATTCTCAATAGATTTTGCAGGCAGTACCAAATTATGTCACTGAATTTGTCTGTATCGTTCTATGACAAATAGATCGTCAGATATGATGTCATAAACACTGAGATGGTGAAAAACTGCCGCATCATCCTTGAAGTTTTGGTACGTTTATTCTTTACTACTAAGACACTTGTACAGTCCAGTCCAATTAAGGTAATCCCTAACACCTGGCAGATGCACAACTGTTTGTACTGATTCAAAATCTCATATTCAAATTGATCGTTAAACTGCACATGAGGGCAACCCATTACTGACTAGGCACACTATTTCAGTTATTCAAGAGTAATCTAGATTAATTTTTTAGCTTCCTGCCAGACCTGACTGGTAGGTAGTCAGAGAGCGCACAGGATAAGGTTAAGGTTGTGGATGGAGCCATAAACATTTATTGTCACTCGCACAATTAAACACACAACTTTATTTTTTCGAGAATCACTTATTTACACGTTGGGTTAAGGATCACAATTAAATAACATGGCTGAAGGCCTAGTTAAATACAACTTAAGTTGCTTTCTAGGCTGAAGGCCGAAAACCACACAGCAAACACATGAACAGCTGAAGCCCAGGCTTAGAAATCAATAGCAATTACAAATAGAAGGTAATATTTTTTTAAATAGCTCACTGCCTACACTACACGTCTGAAGCACAACTATAATTAAGGCACATTAATAAACTTTCTCTAAGCAAGAAAACTCCTTTTTAAACTAACAACAGAATGGCCGAAGCCTGATTATTTTATGGCATCGCTGAAGGCCACAAACAGATTTGAAACAACTGAAGGCCTGAACAACAAGTCAGATAAATAATTTAGAATAAATACAATTGCTGAAGGCCTTTATGTAACCTTTACAAAACTGAATTAATACATGGTCAAAGGCCTCGCCCAATGCTTCAACTAAAATGAAAATCACAATGTAAAACAAACAGAACAGTGGGTGCTCAGGAGAGTTCCAAGAGTCGACCTGGGAAGGTCGCTAAAACGTAAGATGAGGTAAAACAGGCAGTCAAGTTTTAAAGTTACTTAATTGGATGCCAACCCAAACTAGGGACGGTCCAAGGATGGACCAACAATTTAACCAATTCCCTCCCGTCTGATCAATGGCACAATAATGGTGAATATCGGCCGAGGAGGAGAACTCACTCCATCCAGCGCACAGACAGCATTAAAATAATTGCTCAGTGAAAACCACACAAGCTACACACCGTGCCGCGAAAAACTTCCGCAAACAACTCCAACAATACTAAAACCAGTCACTGCGGAACAACAAGGACGATTCACAAGTCGACACACACACAGAGAACCCGGAAGCGGTCGCGACTAAATACAAGTCTCCCGATGACGCAACCGACCGAACGACCAACCATGGTCGTACACACTCAAGTCATGTGTATCGGCAACGATCGGGCGAGTCATGGCTGTCCGGACATCACGGCTGCTCCGTCCCGACTACCTTCGGACGGACGGCGACTGGGAGAGACTAGCTCGGACCCAACCATGCAGAGGGAATACGGGCCCATTGCCCATCCGACATCTCTGCATAAGGAAGGAACCGACCCAAGTCTCGCAAGATGACCAATTGAAAGGACCCAGAAGCATCGGATGACCAAATACACGTCGCCCGATGGACGAGCGACCGAACGACGATCCAACGGTCGTCCCCACTCAAGTCTCCTTCCATCGGACAGTGCATGTGTGTCGCCAGCGGTTGGGCGAGTACTGTCTGTCCAGACCTCACTTGAGCTCCATCGCGACTGAAATGACCGCACATCAAGACCCAGAAATACTAGCAGTCGCTCCAATGATAGTACGACAGTGCTCTTATCGATAGCGCTGCTTCTGCCACTCACGGGCAAGCAGGCCAGAAACTTAGTGACGCCAGTAAATCGAATAAGATATGGGACGCCGGTACCGCGAAGACAAGATGTCAAGTAATAAATGGCACGAACACGAGTCGCTCACGGCTCAAATAAAAACCAGATAGTAGTTTGTGGAGATGTCAGTGTAGATTTCCTAGGAGATTCTGACAGTTCAAATGAACCAGAAGCGTTATTTTGTTGTGTCAGTCTGATTTGAGAGGTGAATTTTTCTACTCGTATGTATCATCATAGCATCACTGTAACGTACTTACCTATACTTGCTATTTTAGCGTTCTGGCAAGTAAAAGAGTATGTGGCGGATGTTACATATGTAGGTCACGTTGGGTTTGATGGAACGGTCATACAACTTTTAATAGTGTTAACAACTGAAAGTGGGATACTAATAAGTGATGTAGATAAAAATGATCTAAAAAAGATCTGGTTAACGTTTAGAGATAGAAATGTTGATGAAAACTCTGCTTAACACCGCGAAAGCAACACAGTGGAAAAGTCACCAATCTGCTTACGAAGGTGCTAAGTGTGGCATCTAATGTTCAAAATGTGTGACAAAAACTTGCAAGTACAAACGCATGGCACCTGCAAGTTAGGGTCTGTAAAATCAACTGTCAAAAATATTACGAGTCCAAAAGCGTTGTAGCTCACATTTAAGATCACTAAGATAGCTCTTGAAAAATGTCCATCTTTTCACAGCACTTCGTTGTTGTGGTGTTCAGTCCAGAGACTATTTTGATGCAGCCCTCCAAGCTACTCTGTTGTGTGCAAGTTTCTTCTCAAAGTAACTACTGCACCGTACGTCCTCCTCTTGGTCTCCTTGAACAACATTTTTCTTCCACGCTGCCCTCCAGTACTAACTTGGTGATCCCTTGATGCCTCAGAACGTGTCCAACCAACAGATCCCTTCTTCTAGTCAAGTTATGCCACAAATTCCTCTTGTCCCCAATTCAATTCAGTACCTCCTCATTACGTGTTCTACCGATTTAATCTTCAGCATTCTTCTGCAGCACCACATTACGAAAACTTCTGTTCCCTTCTGGTCCAAACTATTTATCGTCGATGTTTCACATCCATACATGGCTCCACTACGTACAAATACTTTTAGAAGAGACTTCCTGACACTTAAATCTACACTCTATGTTAAAGTTCTCTTCTTCAAAAACGCTTTTCTTGCCATTGCCAGTCTACATTTTATATCCTCTCTACTTCGACCATCATCAGTTATTTTGCTCCCCAAATAGCAAAACTCCTTTACTACTTTAAGTGTCTCATTTCCTAATCTAATTCTCTCACCATCACCTGATTTAATTAGATTACATTCCATTATCCTGGTTTTGCTTTTGTTGATGATCATCTTATATCCTCCTTTCAAGACACTGTCCATTCCTTTCAACTGCTCATCCAGGTCCTGTGCTGTCTCTGACAGAATTGCAATGTCATCGGAAAACCTCAAAGTTTTCATTTCTTCCCGATGGATTTTAATTCTTACTCCATATGTTTCTTTTCATTCCTCTACTCCTCGCTCAGTATTCAGACTGAATATAATCGGGGATAGGCTACAACGCTATCTCACTCCCTTTCCAGTCACTGCTTCCCTTTCGTGCCCCTCGATTCTCACAACTGTCATCTGGTTTCTGTATAAAGTGTAAAAAGCCTTTCGCTCCCTGTATTTGACATCTGCCACCTCAGAATTTGAAAGGAGTATTCCAGTCAACATTGTCGAAAGTTTCTCTATGTCTACAAATGCTAGAAACTTAGGTTTACCTTTCCATAATCTATCTCCTAAGTTAAGTCGTAGGGTCAGTATTGCATCGCGTGTTCCACCGTCTCTACGGAATCCAAACTCATCTTCCACAGGGTCGGCTTCTACCAGTTTTTCCATTCTTCTGTAAAGTATTCGTGTCAGTATTTTACAGCCGTGACTTATTAACCTCATAGTTTGGTATTTTCACACTTGTATACGTCTGCTTTCTTTGGGATTGGAATTATTATATTTTTCTTGAAGTCTGAGCCTATTCTGCCTGTTTAATACATCTTACTCACTAGATGGTAGAGTTTTGTAAGGGCTGGTTCTCCCAAGGCTATCAGTAGTTCTAATGTTGTCTACTCCCGGGGCCTTGTTTCCACCTATATCTTTCAGTGTTCTGTCAAATTCTTCACGCTGTATCATATCTTCCATTCATCTACACCTACATCCTCTTCCAGTTCTATAATATTGCATGCGAGTACATCGCCTTTGTACAGACCTTCGATATACTCCTTCCACCTGTCTGCAAGAAATGTTGAAATGTGTGTGAAATCTTATGGGACTTAACTGCTGAGGTCATGAGTCCCTATGCTTACACACTACTTAACCTAAATTAGCCTAAAGACAAACACACTCACCCATGCCCGAGGGAGGACTTGAACCTCCGTCGGGACCAGCCGCACAGTCTATGACTGCAGCGCCTGAGACCGCTCGGCTAATCCAGAGCGGCCACCTGTCTGCTTTCCTTTCTTTGCGTAGAACTGGTTTTCCATCTGAGCTCTTGATAGTCATACAAGTGGTTCTCTTTCCTCCAAAGGTCTCCTTAATTTTTCTGTAAGCAGTATCTATCCTAACTTTGGTGATATATGCCTCTACATCCTTTCATTTGTTCCCTAGCCATCCTGGCTTAGCCATTTAGCACTTCCTGTCGATCTCATTGGGGTAGCCGAGCGGTCTCAGGCGCCTTGTCACGGGTCACGCGGCTGACCCCGTCGGATGTTCGAGTCCTCCCTCGGGCATGGGTGTGTGTGTGTGTTGTACTTAGCGTAAGTTAGTTTAAGATAGATGATGTAAGCTTATGGACCGATGACCTCAGGAGTTTGATCCCATAAGATCTTACCACAAACTTCTAGATTTCGATCTCATTTTTGAGATATTTGAATCCCTTTTTGACTGCTTCGTTTAGTTCATTTTTATATCTTCTCCTTTCATCAATTAAAATAAATATCTCTTTTGTTACCCAACGATTTCTGCTAGCCCTCATCTTTTTACCTACTTGATCCTCTGCTGCCCTCACGATTTCATCTCTCAAAGCTACTCATTCTTCTTCCATTGTATTTCTTTCCCCTGTTCTTGTCAATCGTTCCCTAATGCTCTCTCTGAAACTCTCTACAACCCTTGGTTCTTTGAGTTTATCCAGGTCCCATCTCCTTAAATTCCCTCTTTTCTGCACGAAATTATACAAGAATTATAAGTCTGCGATACAGTAGCCCAATAAATTTCGATCAGTTTGAGCCTGCGACTAGCACGCCGCTTCTCGAATCATACGTTCGCTATTGGTTTTCTTTGAAAGTGAACTGTTCCAGGCAGTATGGCCGTAGCCCTTAAGCGGACACAGTCTGTCGTTGCGAAAATCTCAAACTGACATTTAATTTATTGCTACTACACATGGTACACATTAATTAACACTAGCTTTCTTGTGGTGCTACTATATTTTTCCTGTCCCTTTGGTTTTCTTGTAATGGTGGCAAGGTACGCTGTCGAAGTATTGTGTTACGAAGAAGACTGAACGCGCCTGGACAGTAGAGAAGTAGTACGAACAATCCATACCATTTGAGAAGGATACTGGCGCCTTTATTAAAGCTGTCAGTTTATTAGAATTGAGTATAGTATACAGCAATGAATATTGCGATCATTTTCCCGGTACCATAATATGCCTGACAGAGTAGCATTTCTTCTGGACCTTTCGATTTCCTAGTGAAATTTATTTTTAAAACTGATGGTCTGCAGAAAAACTAGACTTTGACTGTAGTTTCACTAATGTTCAAACTAATAATGTACGCATGTCCTGTAAACTGGCTCATACCACAGGACTGGGATAAAACAAAGTTCCAAAGATCTATAGACCGTGTAATAATTAAACCAGATTAATAGAAAAACGGCATTACTTAGTGAGAATGGAAGAAATCATAGAAAGCAGCAAGCTGATCGGACTTCATCTACGTCTCACGATGTCTCATTATTGCTCCCTCTCATAGAGAAAAATAAGGATCCTGCGGACCGGAAAACTCCTGCAAATGATGTAAATGGAGTAAATGGAGTAAGAGAGGTGGCAAGTATTCTTAATATCTTTTCCTCTAACAGAAATAAAGAAAGAAATAATACAGCTGTACTGTATTTGTAAGTCGTGTTTGATACACCACATCCCTCTGACAGAGGCGGCGGGAGAGGGGGGAAGGGACTGAGGGGGGAGTATCACATTTGAAGCCTCTTAGCATTAAATAGTTCTATATCTACTGCAGCATGATCCTCGCCGTGTTTAACTGGCAGTTATCATGATGGGAGCTGCCCTCGTTGTCGGGGTTAACATCAAGCATGAAGGGATGCTGGTATCCATTTTGTTGTTTTGCTGATACCATAGGAGTACGTGCTAGTCATTTGAAATTTAACTGCAGAGTAAACAATAAATTTAAATATTAGGCAGTCCTCATAGTATTTCACGTGAAGTAGAATACAAAATCAAGGCCATAGATACAAACAACAACAGAGTAAATTGAATTCAGTACATTTTATCTTTATTATATTTCCTTTATGTGTTGTACACATGGACTGATTACGGGTGTGTATGTGTCTTCATGCCTGTGTTGTTTGTATAGAAAGTGTAAGATAGCGCATTACCAAAGAATTTTGTCAATTAGTGTATACCGTGGTCGATTAACTTCAAGCAAATGTGGCAGGTGAAAGAGTATACAAACGCCTAAAAAATTAAATTGATTGGAACTGCAAACTGGCTAAACAGCAATGGCTAGACGACAAATATATCTATTTAGATGCATTTCACTAGGGGGAAGATGGATAGTGCCAACATAAAAATTAAAGGAGACACTGGAGGAAAGAGAAGCAACTGTACGAATATTACGAGCTCAGTTTGGAAATCAGTAGTAAGAAGAAAAGGGAAAGCTGAAAGGTGGATGGAGTTTACAGAGGGGTTTGTACAAGAGAGATGAAGGCAATACTATACAGAAGGAAGAGAAGATAGATGAAGGTGATATGCTAGATATGATACTGCGAGAAGAATTTGTCAGACCACTGAAAAACTTTAGTCGGACCAAGGCCCCTGGAGTAGAATACATTCCGTCAGAAATACTGATAGCCTTGGGAGTGCTAGCCACGAAAAAATTATACCGTCTTGTGTGCAAGATGCATGAGACAGGCAAAATAACCTAAGACTTCAAGAAGAAGGTAGTAATTCCAATTCCAAAGAAAGCAAATGCTGAACACTGTTAATATTACTGAACTCTCAGTTTAACAAGTCATAGCTGCAAAATACCAACACGAATTCTTTACAGAACAATAGATAAACTGGTAGAAGCCGACCTCGGAGAAGATCTGTTTGGATTCCGGAGAAATTTAGAAACACGCAAGGTAATATAGACCATACCAACGACTTCTCTAAGAAGATAGAGTAAAGAAAGGCAAAATTAAATTTGTGGGACCTGTAGACTTTGAGAAAATTTTTGACGATGTTGGATTACTCTCTTTGTTATTCCTAAGCTACGAAGGGTAAAATACATAGAGCGAAAAGTTATTTACAACTTGCACAAAAACAAACAGCGGTTATAAAAAGTCGAGGGGCATGAAAGGGATGGAGTGGTTGAGGAAGGACTGTGACAGGGTTGTCGCCTATGATCGAAGTTATTCAGACTGCACAAGGAGAAAGCAGTAAAGGCAACAAATGAAAAATTTCGAGTATAAATTAAAGTTCATGAAGAAGAAATGAAACCCTTGAGGTTTGCTGATGACACTGTAATTCTGTCAGAGATAGGGCTTGGAAGAGTAGTTGAATGAAATCAATAGTGTCTAGAAAGTAGGATATAAGACGAACATCAGCAAATGAAAACAAAGATAATGGAACGTAATCGAATATGTCAGGTGGTGCTGAAGGATCTATAGTAGTAAACGAGACACAAGTATTAGATGAATCTTTTTATTCATACAGCAAAGTAACTAATGACAGCTGAAGCAGAGAGGATGTAAAATTTAGAATGTTCAATGGCACGAAAAGCGTTTCTGAAGAAGAGAAGTTTTTTTCAAATTGAGTATAGATTTAAGCGTTAGGAAGTCTTTTCTGACGGTATTTGACTAAAATGTAGCCGCGTACGGAAATTAAACATGGACCATAAACATTTTAACAGGAAAAGCATAGAGGCATTTGAAATGTGACGCTGCAGCAGAATGCTGAAGATTAGATAGCTAGATCACGTAACTAATGAGATGGTACTGAACAGAACTGGGGAGACAAGAAATTTGTGCACAACATGATTGAAAGAAGGGACTGGTTGACAGGACACATTCTGAGGCATGAAGGGATTAACAAATGGGCTCATCTGAGCATCTCACGAAGATGCTACAATTTATAATCAAATAGTGCAACACAAGTTGCGTGGCAAAGTAAGCAAACAGAGAACTTCTCAGAATATGGATCACACTACTGCAGTTTCGACATTCGCATTTCCGGAAAATAAGGAAACTATCCGCCCATCGGCACCAAATGGCAACCAGGAGACGGGTTACCCTCAGGGCGGGCGGAAGTCTCTTTCCACAACTATCTACTCTCAAAAAATACTCTGTATGAAGGAAATCTCAGAAGTCTTTTGCGAATCTGGTGGACGGGTGTATAGTTATTTCATGACAAAACGAGGGAATGCTATTGGTGTAAAAAGCGCAAGTTACAAGTAAGAGGTTGTTACTGGGATGGAGCAGTTTCCCACTGATTAGCCGGTTTCTTTTATTCTCTGGGGATGACAGCGGAAACAGGGATTCTTCCTCTCATGGCTAGGAGAGGTGGTGGCTCTGTTGACGCAAGCACAAAGCACGCCGCAGCCGTATGTCCGCGAACACTACGCAGTTCTCAGCGGTCCTTCCACTTCCAAATGAGATTGCTGATTACTGCCGAAAAAAAGGACGCAGAGACAACACCGGGAGAAGTTCTTAGAAGTGAGAAAAGTGGAACACTTTCCTCGTAGCCAATGTTCCTAGTACACTCTAAATAAAATTAATCATGAATTGTGGCTCAAAATAAATCAACATGCGAACGAAATATCGTATCACCCCTTCAGCTCTGTTACGAAAAGATAAATACTCTCTGGATATTCATTCTCGTCCGTCACCTGTTAAACTACCTCAGAAATTAGTGAACTCAAACAATCACCGGAATAAGAAAACGATCGCTGTCTGTCGTACATCAGGAATGTTGGAAAAAAGCAAGGTGTGATATTGCCTGATCGATTGAAATTAGCTTTATTGTCTGAGAATACATTAGCAAAATCAAAATAAGTTACAAAGAACTTATGTTCCACAGAATGTAAATCTTACATTCATAAAAATTATCTTTTAGCCTGGGTACACATAGCAGGCTTCATACTTAATTGAACAAATTAATCATAATTTTCTTGTGTTACATCACGAAAAATCTGTGCATAACATGTATATTTCGAGGAGCTGCGCGATAAATTTCAACTTATTAGACACGATTTCTATAACAAGGAAATTATCGTATGTCACACAAATGTGTTTCCCTTGTGAGGAAGTCAAAATTACAATACGATAACTTGTTTGTACGATTTCGTCACAGTTTTTGTGTCAAAAGATGTCTTGGGGACATTACACTCAATTACAATCCAACAATTAACAGCATTTAGTGTAACCCCTAACGTCCCCTATGGCAGAGAAATTCTGCTTATTTATACACTACTGGCCATTAAAATTGCTACACCGAGAAGAAAGAGAGATGATAAACGGGTATTCATTGGACAAATATATTACACTAGAAGTGACATGTGATTACATTTTCACGCAGTTTGGGTGCACAGACACTGAGAAATCAGTACCCAGAACAACCACCTCTGGCCGTAATGACGACCTTGATACACCTGGGCATTGAGTCAAACAGAGCTTGGATGGCGTGTACACCAGCTTCAACACGATACCACAGTTCATCAAGAGTAGTGACTGGCATATTGTGACGAGCCAGTTGCTCGGCCACCATTGACCAGACGTTTTCAATTGGTGAGAGATCTGGAGAATGTGCTGGCCAAGGCAGAAGTCGAACATTTTTTGTATCCAGAAAGGCCCATACAGGACCTGCAACATGCGGTCGTGCAATATCCCGCTGAAATGTATGGTTTCGCAGGGATCGAAACCGAGCGAGGTGGCGCAGTGGTTACACACTGGACTCGCATTCGGAAGGACGATGGTTCAATTCCGCGTCCGGCCATCCCTATTTAGGTTTTCCGTGATTTCCCTAAATCACTCCAGGCAAATGCCGGGACGGTTCCTCTGAAAGGGCACGGCCGACTTCCTTCCCTAATCCGATGAGACCGATGACCACGCTGTCTGGTCTCCTTCCCCAAACCAACCAACCAACCAACCAGGGATCGAATGAAGGGTACAGCCACGAGTCGTAACACATCTGAAATGTAACGTCCACTGTTCAAAGTGCCGTCAATGCGAACAAGCGGTGACCGAGACGTGTAACCAATGGCACCCCATAACATCACGCAGGGTGATATGCCAGTATGGCGATGACGAATACACGCTTCCAATGTGCGTTCACCTCGATGTCGGCAAACACTGATGCGACCATCATTATGATCTAAGCAGAAACTGAATTTATTCGAAAAAATGACGTTTTGCCATTCGTACACCCAGGTTCGTCGTTGAGTACACCATCACAGGGGCTCCTGTCTGTGATGCAGCTTCAAAGGTAACCGCAACCATGGTCTCCAAGCTAATAGTCCATGCTGCTGCAAACGTCATCGAACTGTTCGTGCAGATGGTTGTCTTGCAAACGTCCCCATCTGTTGACTCAGGGATCGAGACGTGGCTGCACGATCTGTTACAGCCATGTGGATAAGATTCCTGTCATATAGACTGCTAGTGACACGAGGCCGTTGGGATCCAGCACGTCGTTCCGTATTACCCTCCCGAATCCATCGATTCCATATTCTGCTAACAGCCATTGGATCTCGACCAACGCGAGCAGCAATATCTCGATACCATAAACCGAAATCGCGATAGGCTACTGTGGTGTCACCGCCAGACACCACACTTGCTAGGTGGTAGTCTTTTTATCGGCCGCGGTCCATTAGTATACGTCGGACCCGCGTGCCGCCACTGTCAGTGATTGCAGACCGAGCGCCGCCACACGGCAGGTCTAGAGAGTCGTCCTAGCACTCGCCCCAGTTGTACAGCAGACTTTGCTAGCGATGCTACACTGACAAATACGCTCTCATTTGCCGAGACGATAGTTAGCATAGCCTTCAGCTACGTCATTTGCTACGACCTAGGAAGGAGCCATTACCAGTTAATATTGAGATTGTAATTAAGTATCAACAAGAGCGATGTTCTCCAGTTATGGATTAAAGTTAAGTATTACATCAACTGCGTACTTTATTGGCTGCTATAAATTCCCTTAACTGTTCCAGACCTCACGCCAGTCTGCGTGAGCTAAACGCGTGCATTTCGGCCTCCTCTAGCTACAATCAGCTACAATCCGACCTTTATCAAATGGTTAAAATGGCTCTGAGCACTATAGGACTTAACTTCTGAGGTCATCAGTCCCCTAGAACTTAGAACTACTTAAACCTAACTAAGGACATCACACATATCCATGCTCGAGGCAGGATTCGAACCTGCGGTTTCAGACTGTGGCGCCTTTATCAAAGTCGGAAACGTGATCATTTCTCCTCCTTACACGAGGCATCACAACATTTCACCAAGCAACGCCGGTCAACTGCTGTTTGTGTATGAGAAATCAGTTGGAAACTTTCCTCTCATGTCCGCACGTTGTAGGTGTCACCACCGGCTCCAACCTTGTGTGAATGCTCTGAAACGCTAATCATTTACATATTACACCATCTTCTTCCTTTCGGTTAAATTTCGCGTCTGTAGTACGTCATCTTCGTGGTGTAGCAATTTTAATGGCCAGTAGTGTATTTACTAAATATTGACGAGTTACGTCATGTAATTAACAGTGTGGAAAGAGATTCAAAATAAATAAAGTAATTTGATAGAATCTAATGGCGTCCCTATGAACTACAGTTATTTGTTACTTAATAAATATGACCCAGATGAAATCAGATGTGGTCGCACGAGCTGCGATTTGTTTACATCGAAAAATAAATGTTTATGTGGAATTAATTTTAAAGTAAGTCTATTGTGGCTGTACAGCTCGTTCTCCAAGAAATGAAGTGTTTTCACACATACAGAGTATTCTTAAGCATTTCCTTTTTCTGAGACTCAGCTCAAATAGCGTAAGGGTCGCTCATTTAAAAGGATAGCCACCTCTGTGCGTTATAGCTTCCACAGGCCCTGTTTACATCGACACCTGATTTATGTTGGCCGACACGCCAGTGACAAAAGGCGCATGCCTGCATTCCTCTGCGGGAACGACCAGTCACTGACTTGCTACGTACCTGATTTCTGGGACGCCCCTGATGTCTCCTCGTAGCTCGTCTGCTTCTGTAACAGGCGTACGAATCAACTAACAACTGCGCAAGACCCCAGTACATGATAATGCTGACATGACATATCGCAATGACTGAACGTTAGAGTGAACATGAATGTCCATCCAAGCAAAATTTAATACATACGTCTCAGCTGAATTTATGTACTCACAAAACTAAGCAAATGAAAACATGATTTCCTCGGAAAAATTAAGTTCATGTCGTGACACAGTCAAAGTCGTTACACATTACCTTACTCAAATCTCGTTACTTCTAAAAACCTTAAGTTTAACAAACTACAGGTGCTCTACTTTATGACTGTGATTGTGATGGTCCTTCTGACATATTCGCTGTTCGTAGTAACTTCACACACGGTGGAGTAATCATAATTAGACAACAAGTTCTAGCAATAGAGGCTGGTAAATGTACGAAAATGACACGTAAATAGGCTGTTTAGGTTTTTATGTTGGTAGCGCTCTGTATGGAAATCACTGACTGTGCTGTGTGGAGTCTGTGGCTCATTTGCGTTGTTGGAATATTTGCTATTGTAGTGTTGGGCAGTTGGATGTGAACAGTGTGGTGTCACCGCCAGACACCACACTTGCTAGGTGGTAGCTTTAAATCGGCCGCGGTCCATTAGTACATGTCGGACCCGCGTGTCGCCACTGTGTGATCGCAGACCGAGCGCCACCACAAGGCAGGTCTCTAGATACGGAAGAGCACTCGCCCCAATTGTACGGACGACGTAGCTAGCGACTATACTGACGAAGCCTCGCTCCTTTGCCGAGCCGATAGCTAGAATAGCCTTCAGCTAAGTCAATGGCTACGACCTAGCAAGGCGCCATTAGTAACATTGCATGTATCTAAAGAGTCTCACTTGTATCGCCACAATCTCCAGATGTACCAAAAGGATGGATTAAAGTTAAGTATTCCAGAAGCTACGTACTTTTCTTTATAGCATTCATTACGTATCCTGTTTCAGACCTCACGCCATCCAGCTTCAGCTTTGCGCGTGCCTTTCGGCTTCCTCTCATTGTGTCTAGGCTGTCTTGTCTAGACACAACAAACAGAATGTAGCGTTGCGCAGTTGGTGGTGAGCCGCCACCAGTGGTGGATGTGGGGGGAGAGATGGCGGAGTTTTGAGAGCAGACGATCTGGACGTGTGTCTGTCAGAAAAAGGAAATTTGTAAGGCTGGATGTCATGAACTGATATATATGTATATATTATGACTTTTGAACACTATTAAGGTAAATACATTGTTTGTTCTCCATGAAAATCTTTCATTTGCTAACTATGCCTATCAGTAGTTAGTGCCTTCAATAGTTAGAATCATTTATTTAGCTGGCAGTATTGGCGCACGCTGTATTGCAGTAGTTTGAGTAACGAAGAGTTTTGTGAAGTAAGTGATTGATGATAGGCATAGGTAATTGTTAGTCAGGGCCATTATTTTGTAGGGAATATTGAAAGTCAGATTGTGTTGCGCTAAAAAAGAATCAAAATATTGTGTGTCATTTTACTGTTGATCAGAATAAGTAAAATGAGAAACGTCTGAGTACGTTCAGTTTTGCTCAGCTGTTTGAAAATCAAATAACGTAAGAGGTTTACCAGCACAATAAATCATAATTTTTCTAAGGGGACGTTTCAAGAGGAGGACGCAGTTCCTAAGATAACTATGGTGAGCGCACTGATTACAGAAGATGGTGCCTGACAAATCCTCAAACCAACTCGGAAAATACCCTAGGACGTACTTCGCAGCTGGCGGTAGTACAAAAAACTTCATAATAAAGTCAGAGACCGTGCAGACAGCAATATCCCAAAGACCTCGTCATATCACAAAAAGAGTCAACTGTCACGTCAGAACACGATGCGTTATACCCTTTAGAGACTGAAACTCATGGCAGGAACCGATGGTTTCTTCAGAGAAAGACATTTTTTCAAAAAAAAAAGTTAAAAGAAATTGAGGTAAGGCACCATGAGAAAAAATACAGTTTTAATGGCGCAAATGGCTCTGAGCACTATGGGACTCAACAGCTGAGGTCATTAGTCCCCTAGAACTTAGAACTAGTTAAACCTAACTAACCTAAGGACATCACAAACATCCATGCGCGAGGCAGGATTCGAACCTGCGACCGTAGCGGTCTCGCGGTTCCAGACTGCAGCGCCTTTAACCGCACGGCCACTTCGGCCGGCACAGTTTTAATGATTCATGACATTTTGCTACATTTCATTCTCAAGGTTTCTAAACCGCAGTCACACGTATGGTCAGCATCAGGTGATGATTATCGCTGACTGCAGTAGCACTTATTTGTGTGAAACATTTCCAAAACTGGTATTACACTCATGCAACAAGGCATAATTGAGCCATGCGACTCTGTTACTGGCAAACGTGTTCACATTTAACAATTCGAATATTTTTTTGTGAGGCGCGTCTATTTCCAACGCCTAATCCATCACTCATGTCAACGCACTTGCCGCAATGGTAGCATAGGTTCCCGTCAGATCACCAAGTTAAGCGCTGACGGATGGACTAACTCTTGGATGGGTGATTGTCCGGGTCTGCCTAGCGCTGTAGGCAAGCGTAGTGCACTCAGCCCTTATGAGGTCAGCTGATGAGCTACTTGACTGAAAAAACAGCGGCTCCGGGCACTAAAACTGACAATGCCCGGCTGACGACGTGTCCCTACATATGCGCATCCAGTGACGCCTGTCGGCCAAGGATGACACGGCGGTCGTTGGGTGCAGTTGGGCCTTCCGAGGCCTGCTCGAACGGAGTTTCTATGCATCACTCAATCCCTGAGGATTCCCTAAAGATACAAACACGTACCCAAACTGTAACAACCACAAGTGCCGTATACAGAGTAAGTAAAATTTTATTTCTAAATAAGAACAAGAGATTTACAGATTTGAATAAGTCAGAACACATTACTACTTCAGTGTTGCCCTTCACGGCCAACAGGCCATCTCCGTCCTCAGCATACTTTGGCATGGAGTGTAAATTTGTTCCCGAGCCGACCGTTGTGACCGAGAGGTTCTACATCTACATCTACATTTATACTCCGCAAGACACCCAACGGTGTGTGGCGGAGGGCACTTTACGTGCCACTGTCATTACCTCCCTTTCCTGTTCCAGTCGCGTATGGTTCGCGGGAAGAACGACTGTCTGGAAGCCTCCGTGCGCGCTCTAATCTCTCTAATTTTACATTCGTGATCTCCTCGGGAGGTATAAGTAGGGGGAAGCAATATATTCGATATCTCATCCAGAAACGCACCCTCTCGAAACCTGGCGAGCAAGCTACACCGCGATGCAGAGCGCCTCTCTTGCAGAGTCTGCCACTTGAGTTTATTAAACATCTCCGTAACGCTATCACGGTTACCAAATAACCCTGTGACGAAACGCGCCGCTCTTCTTTGGATCTTCTCTATCTCCTCCGTCAAACCGATCTGGTACGGATCCCACACTGATGAGCAATACTCAAGTATAGATCGAACGAGTGTTTTGTAAGACACCTCCTTTGTTGATGGACTACATTTTCTAAGCACTCTCCCAATGAATCTCAACCTGGTACCCGCCTTACCAACAATTAATTTTATATGATCATTCCACTTCAAATCGTTCCGCACGCATACTCCCAGATATTTTACAGAAGTAACTGCTACCAGTGTTTGTTCCGCTATCATATAATCATACAATAAAGGATCCTTCTTTCTATGTATTCGCAATACATTACTTTTGTCTATGTTAAGGGACAGTTGCCACTCCCTGCACCAAGCGCCTATCCGCTGCAGATCTTCCTGCATTTCGGTACAATTTTCCAATGCTGCAACTTCTCTGTATACTACAGCATCATCCGCGAAAAGCCGCATGGAACTTCCGACACTATCTACTAGGTCATTTATATATATTGTGAAAAGCAATGGTCCCATATCACTCCCCTGTGGCACGCCAGAGGTTACTTTAACGTCTGTAGACGTCTCTCCATTGATAACAACATGCTGTGTTCTGTTTCCTAAAAACTCTTCAATCCAGCCACACAGCTGGTCTGATATTCCGTAGGCTCTTACTTTGTTTATCAGGCGACAGTGCGGAACTGTATCGAACGCCTTCCGGAAGTCAAGAAAAATAGCATCTACCTGGGAGCCTGTATCTAATATTTTCTGGGTCTCATGAACAAATAAAGCGAGTTGGGTCTCACACGATCGCTGTTTCCGGAATCCATGTTGATTCCTACATAGTAGATTCTGGGTTTCCAAAAACGACATGATACTCGAGCAAAAAACATGTTCTAAAATTCTACAACAGATCGACGTCAGAGATATAGGTCTATAGTTTTGCGCATCTGCTCGACGACCCATCTTGAAGACTGGAACTACCTGTGCTCTTTTCCAATCATTTGGAACCCTCCGTTCCTCTAGAGACTTGCGGTACACGGCTGTTAGAAGGGGGGCAAGTTCTTTCGCGTACTCTGTGTAGAATCGAATTGGTATCCCGTCAGGTCCAGTGGACTTTCCTCTATTGAGTGATTCCAGTTGCTTTTCTATTCCTTGGACACTTATTTCGATGTCAGCCATTTTTTCGTTTGTGCGAGGATTTAGAGAAGGAACTGCAGTGCGGTCTTCCTCTGTGAAACAGCTTTGGAAAAAGGTGTTTAGCATTTCAGCTTTACGCGTGTCATCGTCTGTTTCAATGCCATCATCATCCCGGAGTGTCTGGATATGCTGTTTCGAGCCACTTACTGATTTAACGTAAGACCAGAACATCCTAGGATTTTCTGTCAAGTCGGTACATAGAATTTTACTTTCGAATTCACTGAACGCTTCACGCATAGCCCTCCTTACGCTAACTTTGACATCGTTCAGCTTCTGTTTGTCTGAGAGGTTTTGGCTGCGTTTAAACTTGGAGTGAAGCTCTCTTTGCTTTCGCAGTAGTTTCCTAGCTTTGTTGTTGTACCACGGTGGGTTTTTCCGGTCCCTCACAGTTTTACTCGGCACGTACCTGTCTAAAACGCATTTTACGATTGCCTTGAACTTTTTCCATAAACACTCAACATTGTCAGTGTCGGAACAGAAATTTTCGTTTTGATCTGTTAGGTAGTGTGAAATCTGCCTTCTATTACTCTTGCTAAACAGATAAACCTTCCTCCCTTTTTTTATATTCCTATTAACTTCCATGTTGAGGGATCCTGCAACGGCCTTATGATCACTGATTCTCTGTTCTCCACTTAAAGAGTCGAAAAGTTCGGGTCTGTTTGTTATCAGTAGGTCCAAGATGTTATCTCCACGAGTCGGTTCTCTGTTTAATTGCTCGAGGTAATTTTCGGATAGTGCACTCAGTATAATGTCACTCGATGCTCTGTCCCTACCACCCGTCCTAAACATCTGAGTGTCCCAGTCTATATCTGGTAAATTGAAATCTCCACCTAAGACTATAACATGCTGAGAAAATTTATGTGAAATGTATTCCAAATTTTCTCTCAGTTGTTCTGCCACTAATGCTGCTGAGTCGGGAGGTCGGTACAAGGAGCCAATTATTAACCTAGCTCGGTTGTTGAGTGTAACCTCCACCCATAATAATTCACAGGAACTATTCACTTCTACTTCACTAGAGGATAAACTACTACTAACAGCAACGAACAATCCACCACCGGTTGCATGCAATCTATCGTTTCTAAACACCGTCTGTACCTTTGTAAAAATTTCTGCAGAATTTATCTCTGGCTTAAGCCAGCTTTCTGTACCTATAACGATTTCAGCTTCGGTGCTTTCTATCAGCGCTTGAAGTTCTGGTACTTTACCAACGCAGCTTCGACAGTTGACAATTACAACACCGATTGCTGCTTGGTCCCCGCATGTCCTGACTTTGCCACGCACCCGTTGAGGCTGTTGCCCTTTCTGTACTTGCCCAAGGCCATCTAACCTAAAAAACCGCCCAGCCCACGCCACACAACCCCTGCTACCCGTGTAGCCGCTTGTTGCGTGTAGTGGACTCCTGACCTATCCAGCGGAATCCGAAACCCCACCACCCTATGGCGCAAGTCGAGGAATCTGCAGCCCACACGGTCCCAGAACCGTCTAAGCCTCTGATTCAGACCCTCCACTGGGCTCTGTACCAAAGGTCCGCAGTCAGTCCTGTCGACGATGCTGCAGATGGTGAGCTCTGCTTTCATCCCGCTAGCGAGACTGGCAGTCTTCACCAAATCAGATAGCCGCCGGAAGCCAGAGAGGATTTCCTCGGATCCATAGCGACACACATCATTGGTGCCGAC
Organism: Schistocerca americana; assembly: GCF_021461395.2. Taxonomy (NCBI): domain Eukaryota; kingdom Metazoa; phylum Arthropoda; class Insecta; order Orthoptera; family Acrididae; genus Schistocerca; species Schistocerca americana. The sequence continues at coordinate 466,278,311 of NC_060124.1, read as the reverse complement.
ATGAGCGACCACCTGCAGATGGGTGCACTTTGTACCCTTCATGGCATCCGGAAGGACCCTTTCCACATCTGGAATGACTCCCCCCGGTATGCACACGGAGTGCACATTGGTTTTCTTCCCCTCTCTTGCTGCCATTTCCCTAAGGGGCCCCATTACGCGCCTGAGCTTCTGTCCGGAACCGCGTTGCTGCTGCGGCCGAAGGTTCGAATCCTGTGTCGGGCGTTGATATGTGTGATGTCCTTAGGTTAGTTAGGTTTAAGTAGTTCTAAGTCTAGGGGACTGATGACCTCGGATGTTAAGTCCCATAGTGCTCAGAGCTCAGTGCTTGTCCCCGTCTACCCTTACTTCCTGCATAACTTCGAGTTAGGCTTGTTGCTTTCAGTCCAGAACTGGATTCCGAAATTCTGCTATTTTCGTTGCGCCGTTTTCCTGCTTCCCCAGCTGTCCCATCTCTTGTGATAGTGTCCGGGTCACTGATTTCGTCAGTTGGGCCTCCAATTTTTAAGCCTTCTGCCATTGCTGTTTTCCCCTATATTATTGTTCATGTGGTCCATCTCCCATGAGTATCTGAAGTGATACATTCGTGTTACAACACCTGCTGTCTTATCTCCCTGCTTGTAGTAACCTGAATGGCTCTATATCGCTCTTTTTAAGCACAGAGCAGGGATCTTTTGTGTTGTGCTGGCATCGTCTTCATGAATAAATTAATCAGATTATCACAACTGTATCGGTAGTCGAGTTTGAAAAGCAGTAACAAATATTTAGTGGTTAAGTTGTTGTACATTGAAAGTCGAACATTCCTTATTAAAAAATAGTTATTATTTTTCAGTAGCCCAACAAAATTTTTCATACTTTGGAGGAACAGTCAACACCATGCCCTACCATTTCTTTTATCTTGCTAATCGCTAGTGTTAGTCTCTTTCTTTATGTAAGATCCAACAATTATTTAACCAGTTCCAACTTACACTGAAATCCTTTTGTTTTGTTTTTTAACATTCACTTACAAGAGCTTATGCAAATACAGTATCCAAAAATAGTTTAAACAATATCAAAACTTTTGTAAACAACCTCCATTGAACAAAGTTGTATTTCAATCTCTTAAGCTGAAATTAAAATAAAAGAGAAAACCCAGACAATACCAGAAGTCAGTTCTTTTACAACAATCTACAAACTAACAATTCCAGAGAACATTTCCCATTAAATTTCCTCAAGTTAAATCGGTACACCAAAATCATTTACGAGCGCACTCGATAAGAAATAAATTAACCAAAGCTCACGCAGAAAATTATCAGTTTAAGTTCTAATGCCTTGACGTGTGTCAAGACATTAGGGAACAACTTCCATAGTACTAGATGGACCTGTAGAGGTAATGACTGTCGGGGAAGACAGAGATTGGAATACATGCAGCAAATAATTGATGGCGTACTGTAGGTTGCAAGTGCTACTCTGAAAGGAAATGGTTGGTGCACGAGAGGATTTAGTGGTAGTCCGCATCAACCCTTTCAGAAGGCTGATGACTATAAATAAAAAAAATTGTTAACACTGCTAGCTTCCAGCTTCTGTAAATGATCATCTTTGCGTCGGTGAAGTTTTTTTGTTTACATTCTACTGAATTTTTGTCGCTTGGGTGCTACAGACATTTGTGGGTGCCGATATTATTTTGTGTCAGTTATATGTTTCAATGAATGAGTGCACGCTAGATTGTAAGTGTTGAGATATTTGGGCTTCTAGTATGGCTCTAATACGAAAGACCAGCTACTCTTCTCTGACAGGCTACTGGTGCAAGAAGCTGGAAGATTCGATCTTCAAGTCGCCAAAGAAGCAAGTTGTGCTAAAAGGCATGCCAAGAGGAACCACGAAGGTGAAGAAATGCACCAGAGTGAAGTCGACGCTTTCGAGATGTTCTGAGATACAATTTGATATGACTTAATCAGCAATTTACCGCAAGTTGCATTTATAGAATTTAGATACACGTATCTTCTTCAATTTGTAAAGCATGGCACTATTTTTTTGTATAACCTTCATTTGTCTATCCCTTTACATGTAACCTACACTTTATTGCTCTTTGAGATAAATTGTAGCGTAATAAAATTTTTGCTAGGAAAAATTTCTAAAAATTGAAATACGTTGCACAGTAATTGGATGAAAGTATGATGGGCAAAAACCATAGAGGGAGGCCAAGTGATGAATACAGGAAGCAGACTCAGAGGTCTAGTATCGCAGCCAGCATGTCATAGATTTCTGATAAATAATTTTGTCTCCTTCAGTTGTGTATGGTGGGATGAAATGGTACCTGAGTTTGAGGAACCATTTTAGAAAAAACTCTGGGTCAGTTATTTGTCATTGTTTTTACAGACAGTAATTCGGCCTAAATTGTTCGATATACTTGTAGGATGAAACTTCCTGGCAGATTAAAACTGTGTGCCCGACCGAGACTCGAACTCGGGACCTTTGACTTTCGCGGGCAAGTGCTCTACCATCTGAGCTACCGAAGCACGACTCACGCCCGGTACTCAGAGTTTTACATCTACCAGTATCTCGTCTCCTACCTCCCAAAGGCAAAGGTCGCGAGTTCGAGGCTCGGTCGGGCACACAGTTTTAATCTGCCAGGAAGTTTCATGTCAGCGCACACTCCGCTGCAGAGTGAAAATCTCATTCTACTTGTAGGATGTTTAGAAAATATTCTACAAATTTTGTTGAGAATCTGAGCCCAGAACCAATTTTCAGTTGCCCCTACATGCGCTATGCATTACAGATTGATTGAACTTGAACAAAGGCACAGAGGAATTAAAGTCATTAGCTGCCAGTGGACACTGATTTAAATCAATGGAGAAAGCTGAAAATTTGTACCGGACCTGGGATTCAAATCTGGTGCTAGTGAATGCTAGACACATGCGCCGACCACGGAGCCACTCGGCCACAGTGGTCATCGCAACTGCATGGACTACCGTAACACGCTTGCGTTAGACAGAAATTCTCATCTTATCCAAACACTACCGATGTAGTGCCCCTTGCTCATAGTCCCTATTACTCGCGGTATCTCATGGATCCCATAAGAGATCGAGTTTGGTGTGCATCAGCACTGAACGGATCACTGGCCGTCCTAGCCTACATACACTACGGGCGATTAAAATTGCTACACCACGAACATGACGTGCTACAGATGCGAAATGTAACCGACAGGAAGATGTTGACGTGATAGGCAAATGATTAGCTTTTCAGAGCATTCACATAAGGTTGGCGCCGGTCGCGACGCCTACAACGTGCTGACATGAGGAACGTTTCCAACCTATTTCTCATACACAAACAGCTGTTGACCGGCGTTGCCTGCTGAAACGTGGTTGTGATGCCTCGTGTAAGGAGGAGAAATGAGTACCATCACGTTTACGACTTTGATAAAGGTCGGATTGTAGCCTATCGCGACTGAGGTTTGTCGTATCGCGACATTGCTGCTCGCGTTGGTCGAAATCCAATGACTGAAAGCAGAATATGGAATCGGTGGGTTCAGGAGCGTAATAGGGAACGCAGTACTGGATCCCAACGGCCTCTTATCACTAGCAGTGGAGATGACAGGCATAGCTGTAACGGATCATGCAGCCACATCTCGATTCCTGAGTCAACAGATGTGGACGTTTGCAAGACAACAACCATCTGCACCAACAGTTCGACGACGTATGCAGCAGCATGGACTATCAGCTCGGAGACCATGGCTGCGGTTACCCTTGACACTGCATCACAGACAGGAGTGCCTGCGATGGTGTACTCAACGACGAACCAGGGTGCACGGTTGGCAAAACGTCATTTTTTCGGATGAGTCCAGGTTCTGTTTACAGCATCACGATGATCGCATCCATGTTTGGTGACATCGCGGTGAACGCACATTGGAAGCGTGTATTCGTCATCGCCATACTGGGGTATCACCCGTCGTGATGATATGGGGTGCCATTGGTTACACCTTTTGTTCGCACTGACGACACGTTCAACAGTGGACGTTACATTTCAGATGTGTTACGACCCGTGGCTCTACCCTTCATTCGATTCTTGCGAAACCCCACACTTCAGCAGGATAATGCACGAACGCATGTTGCAGTTTCTGTACGGGTCTTTTTGGATACAGAAAATGTTCGACTACTGCCCTGGCCAGCACATTCTCCAGATTTCTCACCAATTGAAAACGTCTGGCCAATGGTGGCCGAGCAACTGGCTCGTCACAATACGCCAGTCACTACTCTTGATGAACTGTGGTATCGTGTTGAAGCTGCATGGGCAGCTGTACCTATACACGCCATCCAAGCTCCTTTTGACTCAATGCCCATGCGTATCAATGCCATTATTACGGCCGGAGGTGGTTGCTCTGGGTACTGATTTCTCAGGATCTATGCATCCAAATTGCGTGAAAATGTAATCACATGTTTGTTCTAGTATAATATATTTGTCCAATGAATACCCGTTTATCATCTGCATTTCTTCTTGGTGTAGCTGTTTTAATGGCCAGTAGTGGATGTGGTGGCTGTTCTTTCTGACACAATGGCTAACGATTCCTTCAGCGAGTATGCACTCCAAGGTCGAACTCTTACTGGAGTGGGCGAGCTGCTGCGAATAATGAGGATAAATGACAAGGGGTACTATATCAGCAGTTTGTGGATAAGTTGAGAATTGGGTCTGACAACCACTGTGTGTGAATGGTGCAGCGATCAGCGCATTTGCCTAGTACGCAGGCGACCCGAGTGTCAACCCCAGTTCCGGCACAAATTCTCAGACTCCCCAGTGATCTATACCAATGCCGACTGGCAGCTGTCTTTAATTCCCTTGTGTCTTGATTCATAGTGCGCGCAGGATGAAAATGGTGTCTGTTCTTTCGCACAAACTGGTTTGCATTGATTATATATCATTGAATCTTTATTGAGTTATTTCTCCTCGATCCGTTCATTTACACGAAAAGTGTATTTGAAAGAAATGTTCATGCACAGTACTCGAAATAGCAGTAACATCAAATATGAAATGTCTTACGTTTCCCATCTTCTCACATGTTGACTGTTTTCCAGTTTAGGAATGTACGAGTAGTGTTGGAGATAAGGCCAAACCGTAACAGTTCTGTTTTTCTACGGCGAAGTGGCTGGGATTTCTGGTTTGTCTCTTAAGTCTCGTAAGTGCTTTTGGTCGCACCTGGGATACGGTTGTTTGTTTGTGGCACCGGTTCATCCGCTCAGCATGCGCGGCACGTGTGGCGCAGAGAGCACAGTGACACGTCGCGAGGCTGATTGGCAGCAATTGAGGGGTAGGAGGGAAGTTAGGCTGGGGGGGGGGTAGGGGGGAGGGGAATCAGACGCCTCCAGCGGCACCTGATCGTGTGGTGGGCTTTGCCACGCGCCGCAGCGCTTAAACCTTTCCGAGGGCCCTTCCACACGTGCCAAACAGCTCTCTCCTGGCCCACGGCGCATCCGTCACGTGCTGTTCCTGCAAAGGGAACTCTCTCGTCCAGTTGCAGTGCCTCGGGAGGTACTCTACGCAACAAACTGAGGTATTTACGTGCGATGGGTGATACCGCTGCGGAGTCCTGCGTTTCACTGATACGTCGTTCATCATCAGAACAGCCATTCTGTGCAGCTACCTAAGCTGCAGCTTACAGGGAACCCTTTCAGTGCAAAGTCTGAAAAGGTCAATGACACCTCATATATTGTCTACCATGTAAACACAGTAATGCCTGTTAATAGCAACAGGTGGCGGGACTGAAAGTATCTGATGGTCAGCACAGTATGAGGCTACGGAGCGTAGTTGAATTCCTAGTCAAAGACTACAATAGTGCTACAGCATTAGTGATGGTGATACGAGGGTTGTCCAGAAAGTAAGATCCGATCGGTCACGAAATGGAAACCACTGGGAAAATCCGGTAAAGCTTTGCACACATGTGTTGGACAGTGTCTCTAGTATGCCCGTCGATCGTATCGCCTCTCTCTTTTCAGTTTTGAGTGAACAGTGAGCACGTAAAGATGCGTAGGGAATAGCGTCTCCCTCCAAGTATATGGGCCTGGTTAGAGATTTCGCCTGTGTCATGCAGCTCAGGTACGAGGGTCACTCCAAATGAAATGCACACTATTTTTTTTTTAAATCCATCTTTTATTCTACATGTTTGAAAGTCTTACAGTGTGTAGATACACCCTTTAGGAACAAAATTTTCATTTCTCCACATAACTTCCATCCCTCTCAACTGCCTTACGCCATCTAGGAACCAGCGCCTGTATACCCGCACGTAAAAATTCCGGACCAACTTGTTGGAGCCACTATTTGGCAGCGTGCACAAGGAAGTCATCTTCAAATCTTGTTCCACAAAGACAGTCTTTCAGTTTCCCAAAGACATGATAGTCACATGGAGCCAGGTCAGAACTGAAAGGGGAAGGGGGGGGGGGGTCACAGTGATGTCCATCCGAGTTTTCTGATCGCTTCTATGGTTGTTTGACTGACATGTGGCCGTGCAATGGCGTGCAACAGCAAAAATCCTGCTTATCCCGATGAGGTCGAACACGACTCAGTCGAGCCTGAAGTTTCTTCAGTGTCGTCACATATACACCAGAATTTATGATGGCTCCACTTGGCATGATGTCCACAAGTAAGAGTCCTTCAGAATCGAAAACCACCGTAGCCATAACTTTTCCAGCAGAGGGTGTGATTTTGAATTTTTTTTTTTCTTGGGTGAATTTGGATGATGCCACTCCATTGATTGCCTTTTCTTATCTGGTGAAAAATGATCGAACTATGTTTCATCACCTGTCACAATTCTTCCAAGAAATACATCTCCACCATTCTCGTACTGTTCCAAAAGTTCGCTGCATACCGTTTTTCTTGTTTCTTTGTGAGCCACTGTCAACATCCTGGGAACCCACCTGTCACAAACTTTTTTTAACGCCAACACTTTCAGTATTGTGCAAACTCTTCGTTCCCCTACCCAAATGCAGCGTGATAATTCGTTCACTGTGATGCGTCTGTCAGCAGTCATCACCAATTCGTTAACTCTCTGCACATTGTCTGGAGTGTGTGCAGTACGAGGCCTGCCGCTGCGAGGATAGTCCTCAATATTGCCGTGCCCGCTTTCATCACGTAACCTGCTTCCTCACCGACTAACTGTACTGCGATCGACATCTCCATCTCCATACACCTTTTTCAACCTCTTGTGGATGTTTCCCACTGTCTCGTTTTCACAGCACAGGAATTCTATGACAGCACGTTGCTTCTGACGAACGTCAAGTGTAGCAGCCATCTTGAAGACATGCTGTGACGGCGTCACTCACGGGGACAGACTGAACTAAGTTTGAAAACAAGATGGAAGGATGTATCTACACACTGTAAAACTTTCACGAATGCAGAATGAAGCGGTATTTTTACAAAAATAGTGCGCATTTGTTTTGAAGTGACCCTCGTAGCTCAAATGTCGGGCAGCTCCTTCTTCATGCCGGTTCTCGGCCACACACTGCAGGGGCAATGAAGACGATGAGAAGTGTTTGATCACCCACAGTACAGCCCGTAATTGGCTCCCCCTGAGTCTCACCTCTGCTAACAAGAACCGCTGGCTATGAAGACAAAATGTTTCCACAGACAACGAGATGCAGACCAGTGCAGATAGCTGGCCGAAAGCACAGGCGGCTGCTTTCTATGACGAGGATATTGGAAAGTTGATACAACACGATACGACATAACTCGAAGTTGGAGCTGCCACTATGTGTAGAAGTAGGTGGAAGGTGTACCTAACTGTTGCAAATAAAACGTTTTTGGTTTCTATTGTAGTTTCCATTTCGCGACCGATCCGAACTTACTTTCTGGACAATCCTCGTACAAAGCTGAGCAATGGCAACGATAAATAAAGAAACATTGCATTATATCTACAGCAACAATGGCCGAAGTTGCCATTTCGTCAGAGAGGAATTTCACATAGTAGGAAAGAAGTGGCACATGACTTATTACCTTTTCGCAAGATCAGTCAGTGGAATGTGTGGTTCGTCTACACTCAACTGTGCGTACAACATACATGAGGAGTATAATGATGACGATACGAGATTAACAAGTGAATGTGATACTGAAACAGCTATCGAGCCATGTTGTTCACCATCCTTTCCAGACAGGGAGCTACGAATCCTGTCTTCAGAGAAAAAAGTAAAGGTCATGGTTGTCCAAGAGATGGTACTAAACATAATTACGCTCATGGGAGATCATCCGCAACATAGTAAAGAAACAATTGTGAACAGATATCGAATAACTCCGCAGCAGTATAACCGTGTAGTGCATAACAAAAACTACGGATATGCAAGGGAAGAGACTGCGTACTTGTTACAAGAAAAGGTGTTGCGCGTTTCACAGTTGCTCCATGCAATTTACAGGACGTCTATGATAGTGACATCCTACGTTATGCGCATCAAATTGCGCGCGTTATAGATTTTAGCGGTATCAAGGGAAGCAGTGGAGAGCTGCATAACTTTAAACATTGCTACAGAATTAAAGGTTGTAACATAATCTTATTTCAAAGACGGCGTCAACTTTACGATGCAGAGCAAACTGCCGAATCGTCCCAAAAATTTGTAGACGAAATAAAGAAACTTATCCCATCGTCCAGTAATGAATATGTTTGTAACTCCGACCAATCGGGATTTGAAGAAGAAATGCATATCAAAGGAACCCTAGACATTAGAAGTATCAAGAGAGTAGCATCAAGATCAGCTAACATCAGTGTCTTAACGCATTCGTATACAATTATGCCGACTATTAATCTGGATGGCCGGAAAATTACTTATTGTGCTGAGAGAAGTTGTAGGTGTTCTGCCGGCTACGATTCTTTCTCGAGTGCGTGATGTTGCAAGGACAGTACGGAATATTTACGTCACAGCAAGCTAGAGTGTGAAAATGGATGTAAGAGTATTACCACTATGGTATGAGCATTGCTTTCGGTTAATAGCTGGTCAAAATAACTTCATTCTGCTTCTTCCTTGACCTTCGTATGCAAATCTTCCTTTCTTAGATCAAACTATCCCTCCAGAAAAGCGTGATTTTGCAGTTCATACCACTTAGAAACAGTGAACACATTCAGCCTCTGAATGTTTTTCTTCCGTGCCTATAAAATATATTATCGCACTATACGTAGCTACGCCTTAAAGGCGAGCCAGTTCCACGATAGGCTCTGCGACAGACTATTTTGCATTCGTTTGTATGTCTTCACATTCCATCAGTTCTCATCACCCCTTAACACCAATATGGTTCTATATTTGTTCTTTAAGAGTGGATACCTAGCTCAGCACCTGCATAGTTTGAAACTCCCAAGGAGATCGGCTTCAGTCTTGATGATGTGAACCGTTCTGATCACTGTGACGCGCCATACTACATTCGATGTTCATGGTGCAATTTGTGAAGTATAATACACACATCCCACAGAAACTTGGTCTCAGCATCTCCCGGACATTCATTTTCTGTCACCCTGCTGATGCCCGTGGTGAGTCATTGGCACCTAATATTTAACCTGTTATGACTGTGAACACGTCACCTTCAAATTAGCCTTACTAAGGATGGAACCTGCGACCACCCTCTCAAGGGCTTCCTTGTTAGTGGCCCGCAACACGAAGATTCAAACCAGCTTTCCCTCCTTTTTTCGGTTTGTAGTGCAGTTTCTCTTAAAAACGGAGCAAAGAAAGACGTACTTATCAATTGATCAACTGATTTCTTTCAGTTTATTAGCTTTTAGGACGTGCCCATTCAGCCATTTCAACAGTATACTGTCCACTATGACGATATGAGCATAAATACAACAACACACACAGCTCCCGATCGGAGAAAATCTCCGACCCGCCCGGGAGTCGAATTTCGGCTTCTTCGCTTAACAGTCCATTGCGCTGACCTCGCAGCAACAGAGCCGGACGGGTTATATATTTTTAGGGGTTATTCGTTTGAATTTTCAGTGGTCAGCTCATGTGAATTAAATTAGCACTCGCTCTACAAAGTAACAGTGCTACCTTTGCCGCTGTATGGTAGCGAGTGTTGGATCCCAACATCAGCCCATTACGACGAATCGAATCATATGTTCATTGTCTGACCATAAAAGAAATACCGGTATCAGACAAGAACTAAATGTAGAACCTACTACAAATATAACTGAAAAATTCCGACTGAACTGGAAAGACAATGTCCATTGCCTAATGATGGAACAAATAAAGTGGCATGCAATATAACCCAACCGGCAAAAGGAACGTTGGGCATCGCTTAAAGATATGGCGTGAACAATGTAAAGGTAGAACATGCCAAAAGGCCTAATCCTTGAAGACGATGATAATGTCGATGATAACTCACTATCGCATCAAATCACAATGACTCTCGGTCAAACATTTGGAGTTTCAGTGGGTATAAACGTACAAAGCCTTCCAAAAAAATGTTTTACAGGGTTTTGGCAGTTTATAGTGAATTCAGTAACGTACTCCAATTCATTCAAAACAGGAACTCTATAATTTCTTACTTCCTGTCTCCACACCTGGGTGCTGAGCTCTTTAATCTGCGGAAAAGAAATTTTCAGATACATTACTTCGTTAACGACATATCGAGGAAAACGTACATGATGTGTTAAGATCCTTAGCGTCCGGCAGGTCGCGACGTTAGACAAAGATCGCGCGCCACCATCAACGTTTTAGGGGCAACTTCAAAAATCAGATAAACAAATGCATTATTTTAAATAAATAAGATGGTATAAATTGTCGTGATAATTATTCTACAATCAACTCCTTGTAGCTGTAATATATTATTCTTCACATTGGAGCCCTGAATTCTACATAAACATCAGTCTAAAATTCTTACTGTATGTAGTGTAATTGTTCACAACGATATTTATAAATGGTGTCGATTGCAATAACGATTTAATTTTTTTAATCTCATTAATTTATTATATCACACAATCACAAAGTAGCATTTGTACCATTACATAATAAATATCACATGTTGCGTTCTTCATCGTCATCAGCCATATCTATAATTAAATGATGTGCCCCTCTAAGCACTGATCTCAGATATGTCTCTAACATTTTCTTCCATGAAGAACGGTCTTGGCCGATATTCATCCAGTTGACTCCAGCGATATTCCGCAGACCTCTGTCCCGTCGGTCTGGCGCCCTTGGGTAACACTCATTTCAAAAGTCTTCCTGCTCACGTGGCATTATTTTGACAGCACACGTAGTAGTGAAGGCAGTAGGAAATGCTACCGACTTGCGTCAGCGTTCTATGTAGAGTGCTAAGAGTGTCCCCATATTTGATTTTGTATCGTAACTTTCGTGTTGCTAAAGCATGCCGTTTCAAGGCTGTGGCACATAGAAGATTTATAATAACACGTTACTCTTGGTAGTATTTGTATATTAATGGTCACATAATGGCATACCGGCAGTTGTAGCTCTCATGTGATTTAAGTTATACATTAGTACATTGTCCATGCTTCTGTCCAAACAGTGGAGGCAGCTGTGACAGCGACCGGACTTGCGGCAACGGTCTTTCGTCCACCGGCGCGGCCACTGTGTGTTAACGTCTCGCGTGAGGTTCGTGATTTCGTATTTGCCGTAACAAAGTTCTTTAAGTAACACGTGGAACTTAAATACATCGAACTGTATCCAGAGCATCTTCTATAGGAACTCTAAATGTCCTAAGGCTACAGACATTCGCAAATTGGTACGTCAGGATAGCTCATGAAGATATTATCGGTTTTCAGTTTGATTTCATTTTGAACTTTGAACTTCATTTTGCACTCTCGTTTTATGAGACTGAAAACGTCCGAATTAAGTGAAAGTACTGTAACCTCCACTGATGGCAATCGAAAATTTAAACATTTTAATGGCTCGATTAGTCACGTGGAGATCATAAATGCTGGTCATGGGATCCGTAATATACGATATTCAATTTGCCGATAGAGTTTTCAACTGACGATGTGTCACAATGGCTACGTCACTACGGAACTGCCCCTTCCGTCACTAACGAAAAGTAATCGTCTCTTTATAGCTACCAAAATGACAGCGTTTTTAGGAATATTCGTATTGACTCGAAGAAGATTATACCTTCGTATCTTTTCGTTGGTCGTATATTGACACTCATAACGTACAGAGCGCAGTCCCACAGCTACTCTTTTTGCGGGTGTACTGAGCACTGTAAGCCGGCCGCTGTGGCCGAGCGGTTTGTAGGCGCTTCACTCCAGAACCGCGCTGCTGCTACGGTCGCAGATTCGAATCCTACGTCGGGCATGGAAGTGTGCGATGTCCTTAGGTTATTTAGGTTTAATTAGTTCTAAGTCTAAGGGACTGATGACCTCAGATGTTAAGCCCCATAGTGCTTAGAGCCATTTGAGTTTGAGCACTGTAGTAAGGCCGATATTACACCGTCATATTTCTTTGACAAAGAAATATGATCAAATATTCGTCAAATTTGTTTGCCAAAGATGTTTGACGCGGCGGTAAAAAGGGGTATTACAATGCCATCATATTTTTTTGTCAAAGTTTAAGATGGCGGACAACAACTTGTTACTAAGCGATGCAGTTGTTGTACTACAATTGCCTTGTGTGCGCATTTAGAAGAGAAGTGGCAGATAAAAAGGAATCATACTTGGGTGAAGCCATGGGTTTTACGTCGAGCAAAATTTTTTGTGAGAGGTGAAAGTGGAGGACATGAAGTCTTATATCAGTTACTTACAAATGGATGAGAGTGTATTTCAATATTTGATCAGTAAAGTCGTTCCTCATACTAAGAAACAGAATACTCAGTTCAGAAATGCTACATGTACACAACAACACTGCAATTTCTTGCAACACGAGAGAGCTATTCTAGCTTACAATACAGCACTCCAGTACCACAGAGCACGTTAACCAAAATAATTTAAGAAATGTGTGAAGCGATTTATAAAGCAATGAAGGAGGAATGGTTGAAATGGCTCTGAGCACTATGGGACTTAACTTCTGAGGACATCAGGTCACGCAGTTCCAGACTGTAGCGCCTAGAACCGCTCGGCCACCCCGGCCGGCTGATACTAAGGAAAGCTGTAGAAGTTATTATGTATGATGCAGGTCTTTAACGCAGGCCAAATCCACCCCTTGGTCAGATAAGGCATGCACGACAGGAGGATTGTTAACTGAATCAGAAGCGATACTAAGAGGCACCAATATTCCTCTGATTTGCTGGTCACTATGCGGAGAAAAAAAGCATGGTCAAGCGTGCTGAAGCTGCGTTATAGGCTTTTAATATGAAAATTGCAATAAAATGCTTTTTTTCTATTTAGTCATTACAAAATATCCTCCGGTGAGTCCCACCCGCAGGTTCAGCCTATGGAACTTAAAATCTTATTAAGCCTCTACTAATGAGCTGCCAGCGACTCCCAGCATTAAACTACACTCATGCTCAAAAATTAAGGATAACTGCTGAATGTGGTGCCACACAATGTGGCACTAAACAAAACTGGCGCTAATAGCATAGGCACATAGGGAAGACACACGACAAAGATCTGTAAGTTCATGGTATCGATGAGAAAACCGTCACGAAACACATGTGCAATAAATCGCCACTGTTTCCTGCGCTTATACCCCGACATCAATATGGGATATGATCACCATGCACACGTTCACAGGCCGCACAACGGGTTGCACTCTTGATCAGGTGCTCGAGCAGCTGCTGGGGTATAGCCTCCCCTTCTTGCACCAGTGACTGTCGGAGCTCCTGAAGTGTTCTAGGGGTTTGACGACGTGCAGCGATACGTCGACCGAGATTACCGCAGGAGTGCTTGATGGGGTTTAGGTCTGGAGAACAGGCAGGCCACTTCATTCACCCGATATCTTCTGTTTCAAAATACTCCTCCACGATGGCAGCTCGGTGGGGAGGTGTGTTATCATCCATCAGGAGGCAGGTGGGACCCACTGCATCCCTGAAAAGGCGGACATACTGGTGCAAAATGACATCCCGACACAGATGACCTGTTACAGTTCCTCTGTCAAAGACATGCAGGGGTGTACGTGCACCAATCATAATCCCACAACGAGCCAAAGTGAGCATCAGATGCACTCCCACTCCCACTGTGTTTCTCACGGCACTCGCTCCTACCACTGTATAAAAATTTACGATTCCACCAATTATGTCCGACATTCGACCTTTTCTTGTTTTCATTGACTGGCATTAAAGTGCTTCTTGATATACGGAACAAAGAATCTCGCACAAATTACCTGTCGATCGTTATAATATTTCGCTTTTTTATCGTCAGCTAAATCTTTAAATCCTTTGTGCATTGTGCTGTGATGCTGTTTGATAGAAAATTGCAATGCCCGTCGATTATGCAGTTGCGGGTGGTCTCGCGGTTCTAGGCGCTGAGTCCGGAACCGCGCGACTGCTACGGTCGCAGGTTCGAATCCTGCCTCGGGCATGGATGTGTGTGATGTCCTTAGGTTAGTTAGGTTTAAGTAGTTCTTAGTTCTAGGGGACTGATGACCACAGATGTTAAGTCCCATAGTACTCAGAGCCCCTTTATGCAGTTGCGTAATACATATAGAGAACTCTCACTCTCTGCCATTCCTAACCATTCCTTAAGGACTGCCACAATAGATCGCTAGACTGCCTCTTTTCGGGGAAACAGTTATTGGAATTGTGAGCTGCTTTTATGCCACAAACAAATAGCGAAGGATAAGCAGTGCTTATAACGCGATTCTGCCGAAGTGAAGAAAGTCGGGCCGACCAACATAAGCAGCGCCAAATACTGGAAGAAAGTACTGCATCGCACTGCCAAATGAAATGCCGTCCTGAAAGGAGAAGGACCAAGGAAAGGCGACACGTACTGAATGGTGCGACGCAGGCCCAGCTTCGGACTGCACACGGGCAGCACGCTGCGCACTTGTGAATCCTTGCACACCTTATCCAGCACTCAACTAGGCTTTCACATTTTTGTGTGTAAAATATCGAACCCAAACTTTTTATCGAAAATAATTCCTATTCCACGGTCGTTTCCAAAGTTTACGGAAGGTTTCCCTTGGTTGTAAGGAAATTGCGCCTCAGACATCTTGTCAGATATTTGGCTGAAAACGACCTCTGAGTCACAAACCGATCAGCCTGCTCTAGCTTTACCGCTGTGGAATTAAACATACTACAAAATTAGTGGCAATTTCCACCAGCGTGGCTAGCGGTCAGCTAGTTTCGATATCCGATGTAACACCAGACGTATGTGCTGATCATATTATAAAGGTAAAATTAGTTGCCGATACATAGAGTGAATAACCAGTTTGTATTACTATCTTCAATACAGTTGTTATAAATGACCCAGCCACATTAACTAATGATGAGGATAATGTGAATCTTGCTAACTACAGGATCACCATTCAAGTACCTACTAGAAGTAGGCATTTCAACATGATATGGTGACCTCAACGCACCATAGAAAATACACACACTTCAGTGCAATGCGTTGTAATATAAATACAATGAGTATAGTTTGATTAACGGCGTATCAAAAACTGGTGAACTGCTCATTCATTCCCAGACAACCAGTTTAGTTCAAGTGAACATCTTCAACTCCCTTGGGTATGTATAAAAAAGTATCACCAGGCGCTAAATAGCCTATCGAAACGAAAATGTGCTACGCGTTTGGATATCAACGCAACAGCTTGATAATATGAGACGTCTACAAAACAAATCACCTTGTATCAATCCAGTATAAGACTTTTGGACTTTTTTTTCTTCATGAGAAAGTGCCAAAATTTTTTCAGTTCATGTTAGAAAAGCGCACAATAAGTCGAGGGATATATCACTTGTTAGCGGCCAAATTGAAACCATTTCGATATTGCACGGATTCGTAAATATTGTGTTAAATCAAAATATAAACCATAACTAAGTTAACAGACAACCATTTTTAGAATAAAGTCTTGGAAACTACATTACTCTTCAAAATAGTAGGTTTACGTATCACTGACCAAGACAAGAAATATGACATTTGTTAAAAACTATGTTAAAGGCATTTGAATATAGTGCACCCGTTTGTAAAATTCTAAAACATTCCTCGTTTAAAAACCCCAAATATTACTTAGTTATTTTACAAGTATTACTTAGCTATTTTTATATAAGAATTTACCAGGATTACACCAGTCTGTATAGAAGCATTTTGACATTGTAGTATAACTTCCTAAGCTGAAACCTCATCATGCAGTTGCAGCCTAGTAGAACTAACCAGTTACAGTTTTCTCATTCGAAAATTGTTAAAACATAGTCCTACACAGAACTTCGTTTTGTGGATACAACTTAGGTTAAACTTTTAAGGGAAGTACTCGTAACTTTACAGTTGAGATACGATCAACCGTTATGTGATGGGCCGATACGTAGCATAACGGCTGACATGAGGTTAGATTTATTTTCATAACATGGTTTTTCGCACACCACAGATTTTAAACACTATCAGTTTGTGTAAGTTTAAAAGTGATGAGTCACGTACCGGTAATCTGTAATTCGGAAGTTTCATAGCACTCTTGCCGTAACATTAATCTACACAGGTTTCTGATAATCAGTGGCGTATTTAAAAATTTTGCGCCCCTAGGCACACCATATTATATACACAGCCCCCCCCCCCCCAAAATAGAAACACGTTTTAAATAATAAATATTACCCGATCGCTTCACAATTGCCGTTTTGGGTGGAAGCGCTGTGAGCTGTTTCCGTTCTCTGCTATTCGTTATTCTGAACGACGCGTTGGCGGTCTAGTCGCGCTCAATCAAAATGTGATATGGCCCTGAACTGTGCTTGGTGTACGGCAGCGGATAAAACATGCTTAAAACTGCATTGTGTTAACACATTCTTCTGCCGAAAGACAACAGAAACGAACACAAGGAAAGTAACGTTCCTTTTATGGCCTAAAAATTCAGCAGAGCGTGTGGGACACAACGAATATTTGATATACATTCACTTTTAATATGTTCTTTTACACGAAAGTGTTGAAAATGAAAATAAGGGAGTTGTGTTACGATCTAGAAATCGAAGCGAACGTGTCATACATTAGAAATTAATACGTACTTTTACAGAGATGCGTTCAAAATTAAAATTAAACTGTCGTTTTACGATCTAATAACTTGAATGTGTAGCAGATAAAAAAAACACGTTCGGTATTAATACGTGGATCTACAGGAAATGAAAATGAAAGAGATATTTCGTGCACGAACTAATAACTAAATGCAGACGAACAAACACAGAACTGGATTTGCTATTACATAATTTTACAGACTACTGTGGAAAAATCAGATTTGTTTTATGATCTAACAGTTAACGTGTAAAGCATTAGCGTCTGCATAATAAGTGTACACAATACCTTTAATCCATGCAAGGGCTGAACAGTTTTGTACTACAGCTGCTGCTCTCACCATAGCTCTTTCTAACGGTATTAGCAAAGCTTTTACTTATTTATCGACAGAGCTGAACTACGTTATTTAGTAACACTTTCTCAGCTGAGCGTACTCTCCGATAACGTGTACTTCCGTGATAACTACACATATCAGCACACGGTAAGAATACGCATCAGTTGTAACATACTACAGTATCGGTATGACTTGACTGTACAGCGCCGAGAGGCCTGAGTCAGGTCTAGTTCCGCGTTCTGCCATTGCCAGTTATAAAATTAACAGGGAATACCTAGTTTGTAAATCCAATGAATGTGCTCTAAGTTATAATAAAAATCACATTATAATCTTAAATTCTTAAAACTGATATGAGTAAATAAACAAACTCACCAGTCAGCAAAGTTTGTGTCCGGCTTTGACGGCAGAAAACTCGTTGATCATATCTTCATAGTTCAGACGGTTATCAGTTAAGAGGTCGGCTTCGATGTGCAGAATGGACAAGGCGTTCAATATCTCCTCAGACAACGTACAACGTAGGTACGATTTCAGTCTTTTAAGAGCGTTCTGCTGAACAATTTCGAAGTATCATACACAGAAATATTTTAAGAACAATGTCGACGTTCAGAAACAAGGACTATAACCTCTCTTAACGTAAAAAATTACTCGTTTCGACTGGTATATCACTAATCTCAGAAGATTTCAAAAGTTCCACGAAATGTACACATTCGCTAGGAATGGAAGGTTCTAAATCAGTGTCATATGACGCTTGGAGTTTTGCTACACGTTCAGAAATATCGTCAGGTGAACTGTTCTTAAGGTTACAGAAGATTGTGAAGGAGTCCAACAGTGTTCTATAGCTTTCCTTCCTCCTCACTAATTTGGCGTACAAGTTGTCGAGTTCTGGGAGAAATGTTTCGAGTCTAAATTTTTCACTTCGCTTCAGAAAAACTTCAGAGTCCGCTCCTTCGTCACCATGAAATTTGCGTTTTCGTGATCTTTTATAGGTACATTCATAGCCTATATCAGTCGCAATCTCCATGGATTTATTTTAATAGTAGCCGAACATGCCACGAATAGATGCAATAAATTCTACAAGTGACTCATATAATTCATGCAATATTTTGGTATCAATATTTACACTGTGCAATTTCAGATTTACACTATTAAATCTCCGGAGTATGTCCTTCCAAACTGTCATCATGAATACTGTTTCTAGTCTGCTGAATTGATTTAACAAATCTGAAGCCTCATTTCGCACAAGTGGTTCTTCAAACGTATTATTGGCAATATGTGTGAGGGCATTGATAATGCAATCCCAGTTTTTATATAGACTTACACACCCTTTCTGTCTTGCTGACCAACGTGTTTTTGATATACTTTTTACCGTTTTGCATCCTGGTTTGATGAAAGAAAGAAGTTTATCCCACACTGTATAGAAGCAGAGAAAAAATGTAAAGGTGAACATGCTTCCCGACTAAATTCAATGTGCTGCACAAGGCATATAATGCGCTTTGGGACTTCGTTCTTTAATCTGTGCCTGCAAACCAGTGTAAGCTCCTGACATATTGCGTGCGTTGTCATATGACTGGCCTCTACAGTCAATATAATCAGTGGAATTTGAAGACAGGACTTTTAGTATGGCCTCAGCTAAGTTTTCTGGCTTGTGTCCCAAGGTTTGGTAAAAACAGAAGGAAACGTTCAACAGGTTTACCATTCTCGTCGACATATCTTAATATGAAAGATAATTGATCATTATGTGAAATGTCCATAGTAGAATCTACTATTAGAGAGGAATATTTGGCCTGTTTTATTTCACTTATGGTAATTCTTTTCATTCATTCAAAAAGAACCTATATTATTTCATCACAGATTGTTGAAGAAAGATAACTTGTATGTCCCTGTCCTGGATTTCCCTGTCGTTCATTGTGCTCTTCGAGGAAAGGATCGGACTCGGATATAATTTCAAGAGACGTCATAAACCGAACATTCTGTAATGAATGGAATCTTTCTACGCGCCCACGTAGGGGAAGCACAAGACTTCTTAGCTTCTTGACTACTGCAAACATCCTTTTCAACACACTGCGCCACTACATTTTTTCTGTCTCAGCATGTGACTTGAAATGGTTATCTATTGTTCAAAGTGGCTTTTCTCTTGTTAAGAGTGATAACTCAGGATTTTTGTGTTCAAGTGAATTCTCATGATGAAATGAAATATTAGAAACATTTTTCCAATCTAAGATACCATTATTAGCATTCGCAGCCGTACCTCCGAACAATTTACATGGTGCACAAAAAACAGCACCGGTGCTACAGGAGTATACCAGAAAATCACACAAGTTGATTCACCATTTAAAAGTGTACAATGCAATACATTTTCGAACAGATATCTGGTTTTATCGCCTATTCATTTTCTTGAATTAGAAAATTACGATTTTGATTAATGCCACGTTGTAGGAGAATATCGACTGTTGATTCATTGACACACCATTGTGCAGGATCATCACTAACGAGGTTATTTATTTTTGTAATGCCTGACTCAACACTTAGTTTTTAGGGAAACTCGAAATCAGGAACAATTTGCTTTTCCTCATTTCTAACTTTTGTTTCATCTTCTTTTACAACAGCTGCAGTGCCAGAAATATCATTAGTACTACTTGAACTCAAAGCTGAACCAGCAACATTTATTGCGAAAAATTTATCTACTCTGCCAAGTGTTCTTAGAACATTGGCTTCTCGTTCTGGCCTTAATTTTGGACGTTTGCTTTTTCCGCTGCTATTCGCGTTAAGGCACTTACAAAATTGTCAACAAACAATCAAAACAAAAGAAAAAAAATGTAAAAGGAAAGCAAGAAAGACTGTATCCAGTTCCACTCGTACTACACTTACATGAGCACAAAGCTTTTTACTTTAAACACGGCACACTAGCACAGAGATTTTTCCTTTAAACACAGAGCGATGAACTGACCAACTCGGACTACGCGACGTAACTCTGCTGTGAAAGAACGACAATGTAGGATAATTTAATTTCATTGTCGCCTGTTTCTCTGTTGTCAGTGAACAGTAGAAGCACAAATGCCGTCTGTAATTCGTCTCGTTAAGAAAACGGGACAGTCCCATTTTTAGCTTCTGTTTCCCGCGTCGCCGGAGTTTTAGCTGGGATGTAAATATGTTCTGAATATTCTTGACGCTGTCTTTCTAGCTTAAAAAGCAAATAATTTTCGCTATTTCTTGCAGTGAGGTGTGCTGGATCGACTCTTATCCCGCTTATTCTTACAACATTTAAGCGGTTTTTGTGGGCAGAGAAGACAGACTACAAAGTTTGAGTAGTCATGTTGGTAATTGATGTGGTGTGTTGTCATTTGTGTGAACACTGCTGTCAAGTCTACACGCAAATGCACCTTTTATTCAAACATAAAATAAAAATTACCGTTCCTCGAAGAAAAAAAAAGCTTAGTTAAGAAGTTTAATACAAAATCTGCAATGCCATGTACTATTCTTGTACGGAGTGGAATCTTTGGTATCGCGCAGCCTGCTGCAGCACAATAAATGAGACAAATTAAAGTTGGTTTCTTCTTCCTTTTTCGCCAAAAAGTAACTAAGTAAATAAATAAATAAAATTTTTAAACTGTTGTGATGTGTATTTCACACATTATTAGATATTCTGTTTATTTTCCTTTCACATAAACATGTGTTTAAAAATTTGGAACATTCCCAGTATCAAAATGTTTTGTTAAATGGGTGTCATTAAATCAAAGCTCAGATATCGAAGACCACAGATCTTTCACATTAATTACAGTAATGGAGGGCTGACTTGATACTTCCTCATTATTTCTACAACAAATTTAAGTAGAATCAGGTTTTACATACTGAGACCCATACATGTCACAATATTTAAGAAACTTCTGCTTAGTTTATCACAGCGTTTCAGGGGTCCCAGTAGGGTTAAGTAGAAGCCGACAACATTCTCAGAATAATAAAGTTTCAAACATTGTACTGTAGATTGCCGTCTTGACAGGTTACTTCAAAATATTTCGAACAATCATGAAGATAATAGCAAACAGGGACCCAATGTTAAATTTTCATTTAGTCACCAAGTAAACTACGTATATTTCCAAGCTTAGTTCTTAAGGCATATTTCAATTAGCAAGTTATTTAACAATACTAAAAAAATTTGTCGTTAGTGAGCGCAGTTATTTTAAAACGTAAAAATGAGTACAGAGCAAAAAATGCCGCCCCCCTTTAGGTGCCGTCCCTACGCCAGTTCCTAGTGGGTCTTCATGTAAATCCGCCACTGCTGATGATCTCTCTACAAGAAATGGCCATTTAAGGTAACTGCATTGAAGATCTGCAAAGGAGAAGCTCCCATGGTAAAGCCTTTTGTACAAGCATGCTCAAATACGTTTCGCCTCCATACGGTCCTAGCACGTTTGTGCGAGCAACCGTTTGTGGTCTATGTGGAGTTCGGAAGAAGTTGATCTACCCGGTTTAGCCAAATTTGCTTTTGTTATGCGAAAAAAAACGGAAACGAAAAAAACGAGGATACGTGACAAGTTAAGATAAAGTGATTTATGAGACTAAAGGCGTACTTTCTCATTAAGTTATTCTGAACAAAGGATTGAAACCTTCCCGTCGAATAAATAAAAGAAATAATGATTGAACTTAATGCGTTTAGACGATAACATTCCTGTCTAGAATAAAATAATTTAACTTACTTTCCGTCTAATGAAAGAAAGAAAGAGAATTGAACTTTTGGTGCCTTGCAGCTTTCTTGCCTTGACTTGCTTTTAACAACGTTTCTGATCTGATAGTCTTTAGCGTACACAATGTTGTACGCATTGTACCTTTATTGGTAAAAATATTAATGTGACCGATCAAAAGAAGATTATTTCGATGTGAACAGATAAGCTTACGCCGTGGCCCTTAGTACTGGTTGTCTACGCAGTGAACCTGCAAACATACATATGTATTTCCCTTACGTTTTATTTTACTGGGTCGCCTCTGAATAACGTTATCTGACTGCAAGTCTGCATATACTCATTCTGATCTATTGTTGATAATTATTTGCGATGGCATTCATTTACTAGGATTGCAAATGTGTTATCTAAAACTGTACTTATTATTCATTTGTTTTTGATTGAAGTTACTGGTGCAAAATTGAATGTCATTATTAAATAAAAAATATTGGGAGAACTCAACAAAAGTTAAATCTTGTGGTTGCCGGGTTCAATGGAAAGTACCACGATATTGACTAAGATAATCTGCTCTATTCTGAAAATTATCGAATATAAATTTTTAACTCTTTATAATGATTCAATTTATAAAACTTTAGTGTGGGGATCGTTTACATAAAACAGCTTAAAAATCTAACAACGAACTTAAAATATGCATTTAGCGCTTATATACCTTTGATGTCCTCATAGCGTCGATTTTTAATAATTCATAAATAATTACCCATTACATAATTATAGTATTCTTCAAGTAATATATAGGTGGTGGCGAACAGGCACGCTGCTTTGTCTCTACACATAACTTCACTGCACAAAGGTAGACTCAAGGGTGTTCTATCGACAATGCTGCGCGCTTCTCACTGCGCTCCCTATGCGTGGGCTCTCACGCCAACAAAGAGCTTGGTGCGGATACTCCACTGTCACCATCGATATGCAAAGTCCTTAAATAAATTTTGCAAAACATTTTTCTTAACGTTTTTCTTACACACTATAATTGTTATTTACATGTTATATATATTTTTCATCAGTTTACTACTTTGATTTATTTATGTTTTTGCCTGGTTGATTTTCTATTGACATAATTCAAGATACATGTTTTGTATCATTATTTTAGGACAAATGGAGATGCATATCTGAAGCACACATTACTTCCAACATTTTCGATTAAACAGAAGGACGCAATAACGAAACAAGCTGTAACATCTCATCAAAGACTGAGAACCATAATGGGATTACCTGCATGCTGTAGGTGCTATGAAGTCTGCAAATACACATTTTAATAACTGTAATAAGCGAGTGGTGGCTTTTGAAATTAATCTATTCTTACTCTGCGTTAATAAATACTTCCGATTTCTTCCCCTCGTGTAGTTGGTCCTGAAATAACGTATCATTTTTGTAGCAACACTTGTTTGTGACAGGGTCACTTGTTTCATACTTTGTGGGACGTATAACATATTCATCCCTTTTTGCTCTACCGTGACAGGCTTTTGATTAATACTGTGTGAACAAAGTTAGCCGCCATATACTCGATTAAATTTTCCGGCAACTTGGTATTGATCTCTTTTGCGCCATCCGACATAATACCACTACAAAGAGTGCCTCACAGCTTATGTTTCGCTGTACAAGCCTGACAGTTATCGAGAGACACGCTCAAGCATACATACCCAAGTTTGCTTTCACCAGCGTGTAGCGTTAAAAATCAGTCAAACGCCAAGCAGCTGGAACATTCCTAAGGCTTGCACAAAAGTAGCCTACAGGTGGTCATGTTTGTTTCCACGAAACGCCTGATCATCTCTGACGCTATGATACCTGGTTCAGGCCAGCAAAAAATGAACTAGCCAAGAAAAAATTACCATTACACAAGCCTAGCAAGGCATCAGATCGGCCTGAGAGCGACTGCCCATTCTCATTCGTGAGCGCTATTTATGCCTTCCTTGAAAGAATTCTATACGGTCGGATTAGTCCAGAAATATTTCAGAACATTCTTTTTGAGAAAGTCTGATTCCGATCAGGGCGGAGCTGCGCTGATCAAGGCTTATTTTTAACAATATTTATAGAAGCATGGTACCAAATGAAGCAGAAAACATCACTTGCTTTCGTTGCTCTAAGTGCAGCATATGACACGATTTGGAGACATGGATTGCTTTATAAACCGTTACAGCGTGTCCCATGCAGATGGACGACATAACTATCTGAAAACTTATTAGATGGAAGAACATTTACATCAACTACAAGAAAAGTCACTAGCTGTCCAGAAGTATGATATGCCTCCAACACAGTCCAGAAAGTTCGGCTGTGATGACGTCTGGGCAAAATCCAAGTAACACAAATGCATTGAAACAACTGAAGAAATCGTATCTTCTGATCTAGACAACTTAAGCCAATATTTTCGCAAATGTACGCTACGAAGAAGTTTCATCTTTTCGTATCTCCGACAGTTCGGCCTCCCTGATGTCAATTTCTAAGGAGACAAACTTCATCATAACATGAATCCCAAATACATTAGGATCACGTTACTATTTGTCCTATCGTCCTATTGACGCTGTCTTTTAAGGAGCGCTTGACACTATAATCAGCTGCCGGCCGTGGTGGCCTAGTGGTTCTTGGCGCTACAGTCAGGAACCGCGCGACCGCAACGGTCGCAGGTTCCAAACCTTAGATTTAAGTAGTTCTAAGTTCTGTGGGACTGATGACCTCAGACGTTATGTCCCATAGTGCTCAGAGCCATTTGAACCATAATCAGCTGAGGCCAAAAGCAGGAAAAACGTTCTCCATAAACTCTGTGACACTCGTTAAGGATCGTCAGCAGACACTCTCGGGCATCATAACACAGAAGGGTATACTTAGTAGCAGAATACTATGCGTCTGTCTAGATTAATAGTCCACACGTACCAAAAGCTAGACGTATGAGTTAACGAAGCCATGTGCACTGATCACTGGTCAATACGATCTACTGCAGCATACTGGTTACCTATCTCGAGCCACATTCCGCCTCCTGATATCAGACTCAATTGGGGCTACCGAGTGAATACCAAAAGATTCCTGATTACACTGAACCTCCAGTATTGAAGGATATGTTGTTGTTGTTGCAGGTCTCCGTGCTATCCTATCCTGTGCAAGCTTCTCCGTCTCCCAGTACTTACTGCAACCTACATCCTTCTGATTCTGCTTAGTGTATTCATCTCTTGGTCTCCCTCTGCTATTTTTACCCACCACGCTACCCTCCAATGCTAAATTTCTGATCCCTTGATGCCTCAGAACATGTCCTACCAACCAGTCACTTCTTCTTGTCAAGCTGTGCCACAAACTCCTCTTCTCCCCAATTCTATTCAATACCTCCTCATTGGTTAAGTGATCTACCCACCTAATCTTCAGCGTTCTTCTGTAGCACCACATTTCGAAAGCTTCTATTCTCTTCTTGTCCAAACTACTTATCGTCTACGTTTCACTTCCATAGGTGGCTACACTCCATACAAATACTTTCAGAAACGACTTCTTGACACTTAAATCCATACTCGATGTTAACAAATTTCTCTTCTTAAGAAACGCTTTCCTTGCCACTGCCAGTCCACATTTTATATCTTCTCTACTTCGACCATCATCAGTTATTTTGCTCCCCAAATAGCAAAACTCCTTTACTACTTTAAGTGTCTCATTTCCTAATCTAATTCCCTCAGCATCACCCGACTTAATTCGACTACATTCCATTATCCTCGTTTTGCTTTTGTTGATGTTCATCTTATATCCTCCTTTCAAGACACTGTACATTCCGTTCAACTGCTCTTCCAAGTCCTTTGCTGTCTGTGGCAGAATTAGAATGTCATCGGCGAACCTCAACGTTTTTATTTCTTCTCCATGGATTTTAATATCCACACCGAATTTTTTTTTTGTTTCCTTTACTGCTTGCTCAATTTACAGATTGAATAACATCGGGAAGAGGATACAAAACTGTCTCACTATCTTCCCAAGCACTGCTTCCCTTTCATGCCCCCTCGACTCTTATAACTGCTATCTGGTTTCTGTACAAATCGTAAATAGCCTTTCGCTCCCTGTATTTTACCCCTGCCACCTTTAGAATTTGAAAGAGATTATTCCAGTCAACATTGTCAAAAGCTTTCTCTAAGTCTACAAATGCTAGAAATGTAGGTTTGCCTTTCCTTAATCTTCCTTCTATCTTCTAAGATAGGTCATAAGGTCAGTATTGCCTCACGTGTTCCAATATTTGTACGGAATCCAAACAGATCTTCGCCGAGGTCGGCCTCTACCAGTTTTTCCATTCGTCTGTAAAGAATTCGCGTTAGTAGTTTGCAGCTGTGACTTATTAAACTGATAGCTCGGTAATTTTCAGATCTGTCAACACCTGCTTTCTTTGGGATTGGAATTATTATATTCTTCTTGAAGTCAGAAGGTATTTCGCCTGTCTCATACATCTTGCTCACCAGATGGTCGAGTTTTGTCAGAACTGGCTCTCCCAAGGCCGTCAGCAGTGCTAATGGAATGTTGTCTACTCCCGGGGCCTTGTTTCGACTAAGGTCTTTCAGTGCTCTGTTAAACTCTTCACGCAGAATCATATCTCCCATTTCATCTTCATGTACATCCTCTTCCCTTTCCATAATATTGTCCTCAAGTACATCGCCCTTGTATAGACCCTCATGTACTCCTTCCACCTTACTGGTATACCTTCTTTGCTTAGAACTGGGTTTCTATGTGAGCTCTTAATATTCATACAAGTCGTTCTCTTTTCTCCAAAGGACTCTTTAATTTTCTTGTAGGCAGTATCTATCTTACCCCTAGTGAGATAAGATAAGATGAGATGAGGATACAGTAGCTGCGAAATGAAACACACTAAGGTCAAGAAATCCCACTCTAATTGCAGCCAGTACTCTCACGGAACTTGAGTTATTGCCGTCGAATAATGGAAATGCAACTGGCAAAAAACTGTCTTCCACAATGCCTGAAACTGCCTTGCATCCAGAAGGAATCGCCTGAATTAGTCCGGTCTCGGTAAATTTGGATTATCCTTACTCGCATCCAAAAGAGCCGTGGAAGATGTGCAGACAGTCTCCATAAGTATGTCAAATCATCATCACCGCTTGGCTGTGATGCGGAACGACAGACAGCTGCTCACGTTTTATAATCATGTCTATAAGATTCTGCTGAGTGCTGCGAGTGGTGTGATCAAGTACATAAAAGATATTGATATCCGTATAAAAAACACAAATGAAAACAGATATACACTGATATATCTGTTTTCAGTTGTGTTCTTTTGTACTGGAGAGCTCTGTTTAAATGTTGGCATGTTGTTGAGTTATAGTCATTGTAAATGTATTACCACATTGTAAATAAGTAAACAAACAGAATTGCATGCCACTGAACCAGCACTATTTCTGCGTCCATCTGTAGAGTTCTGTTGGAGACCGATCCACATATTCTTTTGCTAGATATAAGACCTGCATGGAGCTAATACTTTAACAGTATTGAACGGTGTCATTTCTGAAGGTGCATATTGGATATGAACTGGTTAATTTCGAACATGTCATTATACCTAATCCGCATTTTTCATATGGCTGTGTCAATATAGTATCGTCTACAGTCTCCTTGAATTTTCTACAAAGCAGCCCCGACCCATAAAGTGGTTTTATCGCTATCATGCCCAACCTTGGCATTGAGTGCATCTTTTGTTCAATGGCTTATTTTCAGTCCTTTTCACAGTTTCATCAGCTGTGTTTGAGAAATAAATTTTGGGAACTCAGTTTCGTTTATTATGCAAACAAACATTAGGTCAATTTTTAACCGCGATAACATGTTTTGGCACCAGCGCGCCATAATCATTTTAGGGTCTGTAATACGGAAAGAAGTAATGATTATTGCAATAAAATTGGGACTAAAAACGTTTTATGTCTGTTGTGCTTGTTACCTTAGAAAATTAAGCTTTCTGGAACAGCAGCAAAACCACGATTATTTAAAGAATCGTACTCGCATGTAGAAAACAACTTCCAAACGTCTGACTACAGATGAATTAACGTTAACCCATTAAGTCCCTAATTAATTTTTTAAAATTGACTTTTTTATTCCATAATTATAATATAGATTGTGTATGAACCACAATAAGTACAAAATAGCCAAAGAATATTTATACATGCTGATATAATGGCCGTCCTCAAAATAGGACACTGGGATCTAACAGTATCGTATAGCATACTAAACTCTATTCTAGTCTCAACTATTTATTTCTTGTGAAATGGTACAATCCACTTCACACACAGTGTTACACGGCATTTAACACGATAACGTTTTTGGTTTCCCGTTCCATTTAGCTCTTACACATCTTCTTTGCGTGCTTCTTTCGTCAATCATATGACCAATTCCATCAAACCTGATGTCTGGTATCACTCTCAACTGACTTGATGGGTATTCCATTGGACGTCCAGTATTCGGTCTTCCAGTGTCCAATTTCAGTTATGTAACTGTAACAGCACGTCTGAAATCCAGTAAATCCTGTGCATTTTTTCCATGTACTAGTCTGTAGAAGAGTCAGGCATTTACGAGGGCCATTTCCAGCAAACGTGTAATAGGACCCAGTACCATTTTTTCCCTCTAATTACCGTCGCATATTTTCGAACTAACCAGTCATGGTGGTCAACACCTCCCATGTACGCGTTATATGACTTCAAAACGGCAGGTTGTTGCACTTGTGTCTTCTTAAAATGGTTCAAATGGCTCTGAGCACTATGCGACTTAACTTCTGAGGTCATCAGTCACCTAGAACTTAGAACTAATTAAACCTAACCAACCTAAGGAGATCACACACATCCATGCCCGAGGCAGGATTCGAACCTGCGACCGTAGCGGTCACGCGGTTCCCAGACTGAAGCGCCTTTAACCGCACGGCCACACCGGCCGGCTTGTGTCTTCTTACTTTGCTTGTCTACTGTACCGCGTAGCTGCTCCCAAAGGATCAACTTGGTCAAAATTGGTATCAATTGTAACGCATCATTTGTCGTGCCATCGAACAAATACGACTTCACCATTCCTGTAGAATTGGTAGTCATAGTTTCCTCGAACTGTCTTTTTCAGTTCGTTGCTGCTCAGTAGTGGGCAGTCACCGACTCTATTCTCTCCGACAGTCCCAGTTGCTCGAAAACCCAAATTTCTCAGATGAATCAGACGATCTCTACTAGTGAAGAAATTATCAAAGTACACACAATGATTCTCGGGTTTTTCAACGCAGTCCAACATGTTTACGACTACTCTTGATCCCAATAGTAGGTCATCCCTTGCAGTATCTTCTGGACCCATTCCACAGTATAAATCAAATTTGAAACGCTAGCCTCTTGCTCCATAAAGAGACCACAACTTATAGCCAAATCTAATAGGCTTGCCTCGGATAAATTGTCCATCTGGAACTGTATTATTTACTAATGGGTAAGATATTCATAAATATACTTACATAATACACTGTAAATTTCAAAGTAACTTCATATCCTGTAATTTATATATAAAAGAGGGGTCGTTACTTACCTCAGCAACAAAATCTCGTAAAATTACCACGTTCTAAAAAGAAAATACATCAGCAGTAGCAGAGTTTCATATGGGAATGTGCAGCAATATAAATAACTGAAATGATAACACCAAGTCCCAGTGTCCTATTTCGAGTACACCGAATTTTATAATAATGGAAAAAAATGAATATAACTCCAATTGAGCTAACAACGCAAGTAGTTTAAAAGACACATTGTTGACTATAAATAATCGCACAAAGATCTTTGCCACATATTTCAAATATTATTAAATTGTCGATCAAGTAAATACCTGAAAGAACGAAAAGTGTGCCTTAGTATTCAACAAGCAATTAATGGTAGGATTTATTGCTTTTAACTTCCTCTAAGCATACATTTGTTATAAAAAGCATCAACAAATGACGTAGAACAGTAATAGATGCAAATTAATAATTTATTGTGTATTTATAAATAAATATGTGCTCTGTCCTCAGAATAGGACACTGGTACTTAATGGGTTAAATACTTGATGTTATTGAAGAGTTTTTGAGCGTCTTGCATTACGCTGCCTCAATACCTATACACAGTTTTTCACTCCGATAGTTGTCTCAGTGTGTTAATCACGTAACACGAGGTTATACTTCTTAATGCGTAGACTATGAAAGCAACGTAAATTTTTAAATTCAGTCCGTCAGTGTATGGCAGGCTTTTCTTACGTTTTGAAGGCGTCGGTTACGCAACCTGCAATGCAACCATTTGGCATTCCTTCGGGTTAGTAGTTTCGTACTATAGATTCGCTTCTGTAGGATCTTCTTTTCAATTATTGTACAACGTGTCACTGTCAACCAAATCGTGTTATTGTGGATTTGTTTGTCGAATTAGTAAACCATTTCATTTTGTTGCGCTGAAGTAGATCGCAAATAGATTGACCTTCACCAATCTTTATTGGGCTACAAGAGATAAGAAAAAGCAGAGAAGACGACCTTACAGAAGTTGTGTTACCGTTATAAAAAATATTCAGCAGCCTATGGAATTTTGTACACAAACGCCTGAATATAGACTGCAGCATTCAGCATTAAAACGGAGCTAATTGTTGTCAACCTGCCGTTCGACTCACACTAGGTGTCTCATAACGAATGGGGTAAATGCATACACTTTAAAGAGCACAATACTAGGAGTAGAAAGTCTGACAAATATAGGCTCAAATAAGCATACGTGAAGAGCTGTGAGCATTTCAGCTTCGACGCTGGGAAACAAACCTCTTCAAGAGCAAACTCTCTGCTTTCCATGATTTGAAAGGTGGTACTGTCGACAAAACAAGAAAAAGTTATCCAGAAAACGTGCGCTCTAAAGTGCATACATTAAGAACTATATCCACTTGCTCAGTAGAAGAGATGTATTTCACAGTATCGAAAATCAAGGAATGACCGTAGCTCTTCAGGTTTGTATTTTAGTGCCATTGTATTCTATACTTTTTTGCTTCTAATATCGTGTACTTACAACTTTAAACGTTTACGCCATTATTTATGATACACCAAGCATGGCAACGATATAGAATAGGGAGTAGTTTATTTGTATATGCGCATAAACTCCATAGACACCTTGTCATCACAACTTAAAACTGTGGTCGTAGTTACTCCTAAAAATCGTAGTTACTCCTAATAAAAGTTTGAAGTTCGAATCTAGTCAATACTTTTTAACGTTTTCCAATATGTTCAATATGAATTGGGTTTGGCGATTAACCTGAATTAACTACTGAGTATTTCTCATTCCTGACAAGTAAAGGTATATTACAACACAAGATTCAATAGGTTTACAAACCACCAAATTAGACGTAGGCCATCATTCGACGGCATTTGTTCTTTATATATGTAAACGATCTGACGGATTAGGTAGCAGCAGTCTGGAACTACTTACTGATGTCTCCATAGCGTTTGCGGAAGAGTCATGGTTCAGTGGATTTAGCGTATAGAATGCTGCTAGGTTTGATCAAAACACAAGCGCGTTGGAAATCGTCCGTGAACTCATATGAGTATGCGTCCGAGGAAGACGAAGTTATACTCAGATAAGACTGCACAACGATTCCACTGTCACCAACGTGCAACCTGCGTAAGAACCGCGAAGACAAGATAAGAGAAGTTAGGGCGTGTACAGAGGCACGTAACTAGTACTTTTTCCCTCGCTCCATTTGCGAGTGGTGAAGCCACCCAGCAACAAGAACGTTATGATGGCCTGGGGAGTTTGCAGTTGTATGTTTCTTAAAGTGCATTTGAAAAACAGGGAAGTTATTTAAAGTGAAACACCAAAGAAACTGGTATATGCGTGCGTATTCAAATACAGAGATTTGTAAGCAGGCAGAATACGGCGCTATATAAGGCAATAAGGGTCTGGCGCAGGTTATCAAGATTTAAGTGAGTTTGAACGTGGTATTATAGTCGGCGCACAAGCGATCAGGCACAGCATCTCCGAGGCAGTAATGAAGTGGAATATCAGGAACCCGTAAAATACGAAATCGTCGACATCGCTGCGGCTGGAAAAAGATCCTACAAGAGCGGGACCAACGACGACTGAAGAAAATATTTCAACGTGACAGAGGTGCGACCCTTCCGCAGATTGCTGCAGATTTCAATGCTGGGCCATCGATAAGTATCAGCGTGCGAACCACTCAACGAAACATCATCGCCGGCCGGAGTGGCCGTGCGGTTCTAGGCGCTACAGTCTGGAACCGAGCGACCGCTACGGTCGCAGGTTCGAATCCTGCCTCGGGCATGGATGTGTGTGATGTCCTTAGGTTAGTTAGGTTTAATTAGTTCTAAGTTCTAGGCGACTGATGACCTCAGAAGTTAAGTTGCATAGTGCTCAGAGCCATTTGAACAATTTTTTGAAACATCATCGATATGGGCTTTCTGAGCCGAATGCCCGCTCGTGTACCCTTTCCACCACACGAAGCTTTACATCTCGCTTGGGCCCGACATTGCACTGTTGATGACTGGATACTTGTTGCCTAGTCGGACGAGTCTCGTTTCAAATTGAATCGAGCCGATGGACGTGTACCGGTATGGAGACAACCTCATGAATCCATGGACCCTGTATGTCAGCAGGGGACTGAACAAGCTGGTGGAGGCTCTGTAATGCCGTGGAGCGTGTGCAGTTACGGGACCCCTAATACATTTAGATATAGCTCTGACATGTGACACGTATGTAAGCATCCTCTCTGATCACCTGCATCCATTGATGCCCATTGTGCATTCTGACTAAACTGGGCAATTCCAGCAGGACAATGCGGCATACCAAACGGCAAGAATTGCTACAGAGTGGCTCCAGGTACACTCTTCCGAGATAAACACGTTTCGCTGGCCACCAAACTCCCCAGAGATGAACATTATTGAGCATTTCTGGGATGCCTTGCAACGTGTTCTTCAGAAGAGATGTTCAACCCCTCGTACTTTTAATGATTTATGGACAGCCCTGCAGGATTCATGTTGTCAGTTCCCTCCACCATTACTACAGCCATTAGTTGAGGCAATGCCACAACGAGTGGTATCAGAAATATATGCTTCTAAACTCTGAGTCATCGAAATTGTCATAGTCTGGCAGTTGTTAGCACCAATGGTACTCTAAGGCGCTGGATTGAAGGACTGTGCGGAGGTTCGAGTCCTCCCTCGGGCATGGGTGTGTGTGTTTGTCCTTAGGATAATTTAGGTTAAGTAGTGTGTAAGCATAGGGACTGATGACCTTAGCAGTTAAGTCCCATGAGATTTCACACACATTTGAACATTTGAACCAATGGTACTCATGGCTGCTTCGGCTAGTGCAAGTAAATCATATACCGTGAATCGGTTCTCCCTGAAATAGATTTAACAACACTGTCAACATTAAACATTCGTGTGTCATGTTACTGATAGAAAATGACATTATACCTACAGATTAACTGTATAACTCAAAATTTACCGTATATATGCGAGAATTACCAAATAATTTATCTCCTTTGTAGATAGCTTTCCATACTGTAGTGCTGCCACATAGCCCTGTTTCTTTCAAAGTGGATCGTGTAGCATTTTAAAAATGAATAATTTCCTTCTCAAAGTTAAAAGTATCTCATTTTTCAATGCAAGTAATACGTTTTTGGAAATAAATGCATTTATGTTTCATTTTCTTGAAAAATAGTAAGGTAGGTGATTATAAGAAAAGATGCATAGCGTTTTGAAGTTTTATAACGAGTAAACGTATAGGTTGGCCAAAATAAAACTGACGGGGAATATATCAGGTGATCAAAAAGTCAGTATAAACTTGAAAACTGAATAGATCACGGAATAATGTAGATATAGAGGTACAAATTGACACAGAGGCTTGGAATAACATGAGGTTTTATTAGAACAAAAAAAAAAATGTTCACAAAATGTCCGACAGATAGCGCTGGACAGCAAAACGTCAGCAACTGCTACCGTGACGGGTGAGAGGTACGCCGATATGTTACAGAATCACATAATCCCGAGCGTGGCTGATAAACACCTGCTGGAACGCACGATATTTATGCAGGATGGCGCTCCACCCCATATTGCTAGACGCGTGAAAGATGTCTTGCGGGCGTCGTTTGTTGATGATCGTGTGCTCAGCCGCCACGTTCGTCATGCTTGGCCTCCCAGGTCCCCAGACCTCAGTCCGTGCGATTATTGGCTTTGGTGTTACCTGAAGTCGCAAGCGTATCGTGATCGACCGACATCTCTAGGGATGGTGAAAGACAATGATCCGACGCCAATGCCTCACCATAACTCCGGACATGCTTTACAGTGCTGTTCACAACATCATTCGTCGCCTGCAGCTATTGTTGAGGAATGGTGGTGGACATATTGAGCATTTCCTGTAAGGAACATCATCTTTGCTTTGTCCTACTTTGTTATGCTAATTATGGCTATTCTGATCAGATGAAGGGCCATCTGTCAGACATTTTTGAACTTTTCTATTTTTTTGGTTCTAATAAAACCCAATGTCATTCCAATCATGTGCGTCAATTTGGACCTGTCTATCTACATTATTCGGTGATTTATTCAGTTTTCAAATTTATACTGACTTTTTGATCACCTGGTATATTAAGGAAGGCAACCCAACTTGCGCCTGGGCCGGAAGATGTAAACTGCGTTGCCTACTTTGACGTGCGCATAATTTTTTGTAGCCGGTTTTATTTCGACCAAACTGCAAAATCTGCTGGGAGATGAGAAATAACACCGTAGTGTATATTTTGCCTGTATTTCATTCAGGTTCTCTTTCTCTTGCAAGCAAAATTCACGAGTCTGAGCAGCAATAACACGAGGTTGCTGCCCACTGAGAGCGGACCGTGTGGGAGCTGACAGGTGGCGGCCAGAGACCGCGGGTCGTGAGTTGCTTGACCTGTCCCTCGTCTCCTCCCCCCGCCAGAGAAGCACAGAGAGCACTAGAGGCCGCTTCCGGCTCTTCTCGGAAATTCACCCTCTCTTCGCTTCTACGGGGCCCGTACCCCGAATACAGTTCTCGTTGATGGTAAAGTTGTTTGACTGATACAGTGAGAGCAGTCTCGTACGTAAGCAGCTTATATTCTAGATTACTGCTAAAGCCAACTGTCCGAAGTATTCATAGCTATTTAATCTGTAGTTAGCTTCAGTCACAGTACAGCCTTTTACTGGTGAATTTTACGGTGTCAAGAAAGCTTCGATTAATGGCTCGTTTTAGAATAATATTATTTACAGGATTTGGAGGCTTTACGTGTGATACAGCAGCCAAAGTCCACTAATCTGGGAATCCGTATTTAAGTAAAATAATACGTGTTAGTTAAATACAGAATTCTAGTTAGTTACCACAATTCACTTGTTTCCTACCTAAATGTGAAATAAATGATTGCTGCAGCAAATGATCCTATGACTGTTCTTATTTGCTCTTAAATTCACTTCCAAATTGTGAATGATAATTTATTTGTTTTTGGTAGAGAACCTCGAATTGTATACACATACCATCACAACGGAGGGACCCCTATTGACAGGCCAGACTAACCTCCAATTAGTGAGTAGGTGCAGCAGCCTCTTCATTAGTAGCAAAACCGGCCCCTTGAACAGTTCTTGTAACACTGATCCAACTATTCGTTCCTATGTAGGTACTGCATTACATTAGCGGGGGCGTCGACCTCCACTATCTGACTTAATAATGACGATACATTCTTGGGACAAATAATCCGGTGTTAAAATGGTCCACCAACCAAGTGTGGGGGCGGGGACTATTCAGGATATAGTCAACAGGGAAAAAAATAGCGTTCAGATACACTACTGGCCATTAAAATTGCTACACCAAGAAGAAATGCAGATGATAAACGGGTATTCATTGGACAAATATATTATGCTAGAGCTGACGCGTGATTACATTTTGCCTGCCGCGGTGGCCGTGCGGTTCTAGGCGCTCCAGTCCGGAGCCGCGCTGCTGCTACGGTCGCAGGTTTGAATCCTCGCCTCGGGCATGGGTGTGTGTGTTGTCCTTAGGTTAGCTAGGTTTAAGTAGTTCTAAGTTCTAGGGGACTGATGACCACAGCAGTTGAGTCCCATAGTGCTCAGAGCCATTTGAACCATTTTTTTTATCACATTTTCACGCAATTTGGGTGCCCACATACAGAGAAATCAGTACCCAGACAACCACCTTTGGCTGTAATAACGGCCTTGATACGCCTGGGCATTGAGTCAATCAGAGCTTGGATGGCGTTTACAGGTACAGCTGCCCATGCAGTTTCAACACGATATCACAGTTCATCAAGAGTAGTGACTCGCGTATTGTGACGAGACAGTTGCTCTGCCACCATTGACCAGACGTTTCCAATTGGTGAGAGATCTGGAGAATGTGCTGGTCAGGGCAGCAGTCCAACATTTTCTGTATCCAGAATGGCACGTACAGGACCTGCAACATGCGGTCGTGCATTATCCTGCTGAAATGTAGGGTTTCGCAGGGATCGAATGAAGGGTAGAGCCACGGGTCGTAACACATCTGAAATGTAACGTCCACTGTGCAAACTGCCGTCAGTACCAACAAGAGGTGGCACCCCATACCATTACGCCGAGTGATATGCCAGTATGGCGATGACGAATACACGCTTCCAACGTGCGTTCACCGCGATGTCGCCAAACACGGATGGGACCATCATGATGCTGTAAACAGAACCTGGATTCATCCGAAAAAATGACGTTTTGTGTTGTGACTTGGCAAGACAGCCAAGCCACTATGAGATAGCCGCAAGGCACGCGTTTAAGCTCACGCAGGCTGGCGTGAGGTCTGGAACAGTTAAAGGAGTTGATTCTATTAAAAAAAGTGCATAGCTTAACTTTAATCCATAATTGGTGAACATCGGTCTGACGGTACATGCATCACAAGATAAATAGCAATTGATAATGGCGCCTTGCTATGTCGTAGCAAATGACGTAGCTGAAGGCCATGCTAACTATCGTCTCGGCAAATGAGAGCGTAATTTGTCAGTGAACCATCGCTAGCAGAGTCGGCTGTACAACTGGGGCGAGTGCTAGGACGTCTCTCTAGACTTGCCGTGGGGCGGCGCTCGGTCTGCAGTCACTGACAGTGGCGACACGCGGGTCCGACGTATACTACCGGACCGCGGCCGATTTAAAGGCTACCACCTAGCAAGTGTGGTGTCTGGCGGTGGCACCACATTTTGTCATTCGTGCACCGAGGTTCGTCGTTGAGAACACCATCACAGGCGCTCCTGTCTGTGATGCAGCGTCAAGGGTAACCGCAGCCAGGGTCTCCGAGATGATAGTCCATGCTGCTTCAAACGTCGTCGAACTGTTCGTGCAGATGGTTGTTGTCTTGCAAACGTCCACATCTGTTGACTCAGGGATCGAGACGTGGCTGCACGATCCGTTACAACCATGCAGATAACATGCCTGTCATGTCGACTGCTGGTGATACGAGGCCGTTGGGATCCAGCACGGCGTTCCGTATTACCCTCCTGAACCCACCGATTCCGTATTCTGCTAACAGTCATTGGATCTCGACCAACGCTAGCAGCAATGTCGCGATACGATAAACCGCAATCGCGATAGGCTACAATCCGACCTTTATCAAAGTCGGAAACGTGATGGTACGCATTTCTCCTCCTTACACGAGGCATCACAACAATGTTTCACCAGGCAACGCCAGTCAATTGCTGTTTCTGTATGAGAAATCGATTGGAAACTTTCCTCATGTCAGCCCGTTGTAGGTGTCGCCACCGACGTGAACCTTGTGTGAATGATCTGAAAAGCTAATCATTTGCATATCACAGTACCTTCTTCCTGTCGGTTAAATTTCGCATCTGTAACACGTCATCTTCGTAGTGTAGCAATTTTAATGGCCAGTAGTGTAGATCAGTGAATTTGAAAACGGAATTGATAAACTGAAGTTCGATGTAGCAGGAATCAGTGAACTGTGGTGGCAGGAAGGACTGAACGTCTGGTCAGTTCAGTAGAGAGCTATGAAATTAATTGGGGATAATGCACACATAGATCTAAAACTGATAAAAATGAATAAGTTAGCAGCAAAGCGTTAAAAGTACAATGATCAACATTTTGTAAACATTATCGCACCCAGTACAGACATAAAATGAACACCCACCACATCAGAGGAAGTTTAAATAACTACCAGCTATTCACATGATCACGAAAATTAATTTAAGATGGGATAAAGGGAATTATTGATGTAATTAAGAGTGGCCAAAATTTAATTGAGGTGGGGGCCTGAAATTCAGTACTCTGTGAAGGAAGAGACATAAAGGTTCTAGGAGAGCAATTAGTTTAAGTTTCATGAAAGAAATTTGTGTACGTGCTTGAGACCTGTAGGCACTCGAAGCTTTCAGGTAGATTAAATAATGGTAAAACAGAGGTTTAGATGCCAGATATGAAACTACGAACTCTTGCAGGGGCAGACGTAGACTTTGATCACAATTTATTTTTTATGAACTGCAGAATCTAAGTGAAAAAACTGAAGGTAAATTTAAAGAACCAGAGGCTGTTCAGAGTCTCGTAGGGAGCACTAAGCACCGATTGACGGAGAAAGAAAGACAACAGATTGCGAATAGGTAGCTTTGAGAAATGAAATACAGAACGCAATCATGTAGGCGAAAATACAGAACCAAGTAAAAATGTTGGGAAAACACAAGATATTAAATTTAACTGACGAAAGAAGAAAATATGAAAATGTAGCCATTGAAGCAAGCATAAGAGGAAACAGACTAATAATGAGATTGACAAAAAATGCTAAATGGCTAAGATAGGAAATCTTTGTAGGAAAATGCTAGACTATAGAAATATGTATGGCTAGTGATAGGTGTCCCCTACGGTAAATTTAAAGAATGTTTTGAAGAAAATAGAAGCGACTGTGTGAATATCAAGGGCTTAGATGGCAATCCAGTTCTAAGGAAAGAAGAGAAACCTGAAAGGT
This sequence comes from Schistocerca americana, assembly GCF_021461395.2. Taxonomy (NCBI): domain Eukaryota; kingdom Metazoa; phylum Arthropoda; class Insecta; order Orthoptera; family Acrididae; genus Schistocerca; species Schistocerca americana. The sequence continues at coordinate 466,239,290 of NC_060124.1, read as the reverse complement.
GGAAGTAATGTTAGACGGGCTATTACAAACGAATCAGATAAGAGCGTTACAGAAACGGTAGAGAAAGTAAATGAATGAGATTTTCAGTCTGCAGCGGAGTGTGCGCTGATATGAAACTTCCTGGCAGATTAAAACTGTGTGCCCGACCGAGACTCGAGACCTTTGCCTTTCGCGGGCAAGTGCTCTACCATCTGAGCTACCGAAGCACGACTCACGCCCGGCCCTCACAGCTTTACTTCTGCCAGTATCTCGTCTCCTACCTTCCAAACTTTACAGAAGCTCTCCTGCGAACCTTGTAGAACTAGCACTCCTGAAAGAAAGGATACTGCGGAGACATGGCTTAGCCACAGCCTGGGGGATGTTTCCAGAATGAGATTTTCACTCTGCAGCGGAGTGTGCGCTGATATGAAACTTCTTGGCAGATTAAAACTGTGTGCCCGACCGAGACTCGAACTCGGGACCTTTGCCTTTCGCTGGCAAGTGCTTTGCCATCTGCCCTCTTGCAGGGGCAGACGTAGACTTTGATCACAATTTATTTATTATGAACTGCAGAATCTCAGATGGTAGAGCACTTACCCGCGAAAGGCAAAGGTCCCGAGTTCGAGTCTCGGTCGGGCACACAGTTTTAATCTGCCAGGAAGTTTCAAAGTAAATGAACTTTGAATTTCGGGTTATGGTATTGCAAGGAGATCTTACAGAGTGTTGCAAGACCGAAGCTGAGCAATCTATGTATGTTTGTGGTATATGCTGTCACCATGCCGCCAACCCATTAAGCCCTATTGCTACTAGATGAAACCTGATGATGTCTCTACTTCTTTATGCAATAGCTCCTGCGTTAACCTCATTTGGAACCCGTGCGAGACCAACTTATCTTAGAAAAATGTTTGCGAAGGTAACGTGAATTGATCCTCGTCCTTCAGCACTGACGGCAGAGACGCTAACAGTGTTTCTATTGCATCTTTTATCTTTCGATTCATTTCTTCGTCGATTTTTTGTCAGTGCTTTTGTGCGGATGTTGCACGACATCTTTCAAATTCAGTCGATGACAACTTCATTCCGATTTTATTACAGTGGGTGGCCATTCCTTTGAGTGAAGACGCTTAGCTACCGCACCGGCTGTGGTGGCGTGCTAAAGGAGAATGTAACAATTCCGTTTCAAAAAAATACAGATGCTGGCCAGTGTGCCTATTACTGAATTATCAATCTAATAGATTCTGGTAGGAAAACACCAACACGAATTACTTACAGAAGGACGGATAAAACCGGTAGGGACTATCCTTGGGAAGTCCATGTCAGGGAATATTTACCACAGAAGACAGATTAAAGTCCGCAGCTTGTGGTCGTGCGGTAGCGTTCTCGCTTCCCGCGCCCGGGTTCCCGGGTTTGATTCCCGGAGGGGTCAGGGATTTTCTCTGCCTCGTGATGACTGGGTGTTGTGTGACGCCCTTAGGTTAGTTAGGTTTAAGTAGTTCTAAGTTCTTGGGGACTGATGATCATAGATGTTAAGTCCCATAGTGCTCAGAGCCATTTGAACCAGACATATTAACGAAAGACAGACCCATTTTTACAGAATTTGTAGGTTTGGAGAAAGCTGTTGACAGTGTTGACTGGACTACACTATTTGATATTCTGAAGGTAACAGGGATAAAATACAGGAAGAATGTACGTAAACCAGACTGCACTTGTAAGAATTGATGGACGTTGAGGGAAGCTATAAATGAGAATGCAGGGTTGTAGCCTATACCCCACGTTGTTCAGTTTGTACATTCAGCAACCTTTGAAGGAAACCAAGAAAATATTTCGAAAGGGAATTACATCTCGCATTCGGAGGAGAAAGATGGTGATTGGAATTTCGTAAGAAGATTCCGTCGCAAAAAAATGTCTTTCTTTTAGTGATGTCCAGCCCAAATCCTGTATCATTTCTGTGAAGCTCTCTCCCCTATTTCGCGGTGACACAAAACGCCCTGCCCTTCTTTGAACTTTTTAGATGTACTCCGTCAGTCCTATTTGGTAAAGATCCCACACCGCGCAGCAGTATTCTAATAGATGATGGACAAGCGTAGTGAAGCAGTCTCCTTAGTAGGTCTGTTACATTTTCTAAGTGTCCTGCCAATATAACGCAGTCTTTGGTTAGCCTTCCCCACAACATTTTATATGTGTTCCTTCCCATTTAAATTGTTCGTAATTATAATATCTAGGTATTTAGTAGAATTTACGGCTTTTAGATTAGTTTAATGAATTCCTTTTAGTACTCATATGGATGACCTCACATTTTTCGTTATTTACGACCAACTGCCAATTTCCGCACCATTCACATATCTTGTCTAAATCGTTTTGCAATTTCTTTTGATCTTCAGATAACTTCATTAGTCGATAAACGACAGCGTCATCTGCAAACAACCTATGACGGCTGCTCAGATTGTCTCCCAAATCGTTTGTATAGATAAGGAACAGCAAAGGGCCTATAATACTATCTAGGGGAACGCCAGAAATCACTTGTGTTTTACTCGATGACTTTCCGTCAATTATTACGAACTGTGACCACTCTGAGAGGAAGTCACAAATCCATTCATATAACTGAGACGATATTCCATAACCATGCAACTTCACTAAAAGACGCTTGTGTGGTACGGTGTCAAAGGCCTACCGGAAATCCAGAAAACCGGAATCGATCTGAAATCTATGGTCAATAGCAATCAACACTTAATGTCAATAAAGAGCTAGTTGTGTTTCACAGGAACGATGTTCTCTAAACCCATGGTGACTGTGTGTCAATAGACAGTTTAGATGTTTAGGGAGGAGGAATAAAAATTTTGACGTTTGTAGTTGACATTGTACTCTACCAGGGATGGCAGGGACTTGAAGCAGCATCTGGACGGTGAGCGTCTTGAAAGGAGTCTAAAAGACGACGTCGACAAAGAAATATCAGGAATAATACAGTGCAGTCGAATTAAATCAAGTGATTCTGAGGAAATTAAATTAGGAAATAATTCGTTGAAAATAATACTTACATGGGCTTTGCTATTTGGACAACAAAGTAACCGAAGATGGACGAAGTGAAGAAGATATAAAATGCAGGCTGACGATACCCATAAAAGAATTTGCGAAAAGGTATAATTTGTTAACATCCTGTATAAATTCAAAGGTTATGAAATATTTTCTGATGGTATTTGTCTCGAGTGCCTTCTGCGGAATTGAAATGAAGACAATAAATAGTCAAGTCAGGAAGAGAATAGAAACTTTTGAAATGTGGTGCTCAGAAGAGTGCTGAAGATAAATAGTTGTTACATCGAATGAAGAGGTACTGAACTGGATTTACGAACACTATTAATTTAGGGCGCAACCTGACTAAAAGGAGCGATCGGTTGATAACGACTTCTCTAAGCCTCAGCATGTATCTTAATAAGTTACTTGGCAGAAGTGTGGACGGTAAAAATTCTAGACTGAAACGAAGACTTTTACAGAATGAAAAGGTTCAAACGGACGTGAGCTGCAATAGATATACAGAGATGAAGAAGCACAGAACAGACTAGCGTTGAAAGCTGCATCACACCGGTCTTTGTACTGGCAGTGAAATAATATATGTACAAGTTATGATGTTCAACGGGCCTAATTTTCTTATCTATGGTTTCCACAGGACTTTTCATTACAATGAGCTTGTTCTTTCATCTGTACTTAGTGGGGGTGCCATGCTTCAGCGAAAAAAGAATGGAAATCTCTTTTAATTATGAGACCTTTCTCCTAGAGGAGACAGGGACCCCTTGTATTGCAAATGTTTCTGGGAATATCGGCAGGCATTTTTTCCAGAATATTAGAACAACAGGAGCAACAGGAGCTTGTTGCTGCGACACTTATTTAAAGTCACGCATGCAGATGTAAAATCTTCTAGTTACACTGTTACAACTTGTGGAAGTCAAGGTTGTTGTTTTTGTGGTCTTCAGTACTGAGACTGGTTAGATGCAGCTCTCCATGCTACTATATCCTGTGCAAGCTTCTTCATCTCCCAGTACCTACTGCAACCTACATCCTTCTGAATCTGCTTAGTGTATTCATCTCTTGGTCTCCCTCTACGATTTTTACCCTCCACGCTGCCTTCCAATACTAAATTGGTGATCCCTCGATGTCTCAGAACATGTCCTACCAACCGATCCCTTCTTCTAGTCAAGTTGTGCCACAAGCTCCCCTTCTCCCCAATTCTACATTTTATATCGTCTCTACTTCGACCATCATCATTTATTTTGCTCCCCAAATAGCAAAACTCCTTCACTACTTTAAGTGTCTCATTTCCTAATCTAATTCCCGCACTATCACCCGATTTAATTCGACTACAGTGCATTATCCTCGTTTTACTTTTGTTGATGTTCATCTTCTATCCTCCTTTTAAGACACTGTCCATTCCGTTGAGCTGCTCTTCCAGGTCCTTTGGTGTCTCTGACAGAATTACAATGTCATCAGCGAACCTCAAAGTTTTCATTTCTTCTCCTTGGATTTTAATTCCAACTCCGAATTTTTCTTTTGTTTACTTTACTGCTTGCTCAATATACAGATTGAATAACATCGGGGATAGGCCACAACCCTGTCTCACTCCCTTCCCAACCACTGCATCCCCTCCATGCCCCTCGAATCTTACAACTGCCATCTGGTTTCTGTAAAAATTGTAAATAGCCGTTCGCTCCCTGTATTTTACCCCTGCCACCTTCAGAATATGAAAGAGAGTAATCCAGTCAACATTGTCAAAAGCTTTCTCTAAGTCTACAAATGCGAGGAACGTACGTTTCCCTTTCCTTAATCTATTTTCTAAGATACGTCGTGGGGTCAGTATTGACTCACGTGTTCCAACATTTCTACGGAATCCAAACTGATCTTCCCCGAGGTCGGCTTCTACCAGATTTCCCATTCGTCTGTAAAGAATTCGTGTTAGTATTTCGCAGTCGTGGCTTATTGCATTGATAGTTCGGTAATTTTCACATCTGTCAACACCTGCTTTCTTTGGGATTGGAATTATTATATTCTTCTTTAAGTCAGAGGGTACTTCGCCTGTCTCATACATCTTTCTCACCAGATGGTAGAGTTTTGTTAGGCTTGGCTTTCCCAATGCTGTCAGTAGTTCCAATGGAATGTTGTCTATTCCGGGGCCTTGTTTCGACTTAGATCTTTCAGTGCTCTGTCAAACTCTTCACGCAGTATCAAATCTCCTATTTCATCTTCATCTACATTCTCTTCCATTTCTATAATATTGTCCTCAAGAACATCGCCCTTGTATAGACCCTCTATATACTCCTTCCTCCTTTCTGCTTTCCCTTCTTTGCTTAGAACTAGGTTTTCATCTGCGCTCTTGATATTCTTACAAGTGGTTCTCTTTTCTCCAAAGGTCTCTTTAATTTACCTGTAGGCAGTATCTATCTTACCCCTAGTGATATGCGCCTCTACATCCTTACATTTGTCCTGTAGTGATCCCTGCCTAGCCATTTTTCACTTCCCGTCGATCTCATTTTTGAGACGTTTGTATTCCTTTTTGCTCGCTTCATTTACTGCATTTTTACATTGTCTCCTTTCATCAATTAAATTCAATATCTTTTCTGTTACCCAAGGATTTCTATTAGCCCTCGTCTTTTTACCTACGTGATCCTCTGCTACCTCCATTATTTCATCTCTCAAAACTACCCATTCTTCTTCTACTGTATTTCTTTTCCCCATTCTTGTCAATCGTTCCCTAATGCTCTCCCTGAAGCTCTCTACAACCTCTGGTTCTTTCATTTTAATGTACAGTTCATAATCAATAGACTGTGGTCAGAGTCCACATCTGCCCCCGGAAGTGTCTTACAATTTAAAACATGGTTCCTGAATCTCTGTCTTACCATTATATAATCTATCTGAGACTTTCCAGTATTCACAGGCTTCTTCCATGCATACAACCTTCTTTTATGATTCTTGAACCAAGTGTTAACTATGATTAATTTATGCTCTGTGCAAAATTCTACTAGGTGGCTTCATCTTTCATTCCTTCTTTCCATTCCATATTCACCTACTACGTTTCCTTCTCTTCCTTTTCCTACTATCGAGTTCCAGTCACTCATGACTATTAAATTTTCGTCTCCCTTCGCTCTCTGTTTTGTATGCGATGTTATCTCTATTTTCCCTGCGTTCATGAAGAACCATTATCGTAACAGAGGACCATGGCAGTGTCTTATCAGCCGCCCCCCCCTCCCTCCCCCTCACAGCCCTGGGTGTTTCGTATTGGCTTTCAGGGGAGAGAGTGAGTAGTATGGGATGAAGCATCGGCTAGTGGTAGGTGCACGCCACATGACAAGCATTTTCGGGCTGAATGTCGGGCACAGCATTCTGGCAATTTTCTCGGATAATGTTCGCTGCACATTATGGGGTCCCGGCTTACATTCTCACAAATATTATAATGTAGCATGACGATCGCCAGCATTCACGCAGAATCTTAATTTTTACAAGGCTTGCCATGTGGCCAAAATGTATTTCAAAGGAACTTTGTTTTACGCCGAGGGGTCGCCTTCCAAAGACAGGCATACCGTCGGCATCACGTGACGAATGGTGGTGCCCTGTATGCGCCCTATAAATGCGAGAGTACCTGGAGCCTCAGTGGCAGTAGCCGGACGACCTCAGAAGATGTCTCCCGCAGATGGAGACGAAACGTCAGGTGGAAATTTTATACATCGACCACGGCCTCTCAGCCCGGAAGTTTCAACTGAAGACAACGCCGCCCGTGAAAGCCTACATTGTCTGAATACAGGGATGGTTAATGCTGCATGTGGATGACGCTATAGTTGCCGTCCGATGATGTCCCATATGCGCTCGATTGGAAGCAGATCTGGTGATCGAGCAGGCCAAAGCAACATGTCGACATTCTACATAGCATGTTGGGTTACAGCAGCGGTATGTGAGCTAGCGTTAGCCAATTGGAGAACACCCCTGGAATGCTGTTTATGACTGACAGACTGATGTACAGGTTTGCAATCGGAGTCCGTGGGAAAACCACCTGAGCGGACCTGCTGTCACACGAAATCGCACCCCCGACCACGTCACTAACTGCAGGTAAAGTGCGTTTAGCACGCAGACAGGCTGATTGCAGGTCCTTAACTGGCCTCCTCCTAACCAGCAGACGGCCATCACTGGCACCGAGGCAGAACTAGATTTCATCAGACACACAACAGACCTCCAACAAGTCCTCCAATGAGCTCTCGCTTGACACTCGCCATTTGCCGCTCATATTGCTGCTGCAGATGGAGTACGATGGGTTAGCACCATACGTCACACGCAGGTCTTTCCTCTCCATAGGGCCACGTGGCCCTCCGGAGCCTGGTCTTCTTGTGACTGTACATTCTCGTGACTACCGCTGCCAGCCTTCGTGTACAGTGCCTACATTCCAATCAAGCCTTTCTGCTATATTGCAGAAGGAACAAGAAGCTTCTCGTAGTCCTATAAGACGACCTCTTTCAAGCTCAGTGAGGCGTTGATAATGGCATCTCTGTCATCTTACAAGCATTCTTGGCGAGCAACAACTCAGTGTGTCCAATCTCAAAGATAACTGGCACTTACTACCTTTACAGTGTCCTTGGGAGAGCCAGTCATGACAAAACTACACCATCTGGTGAGCAAGATGTATGAGACAGGCAAAATACCCTCAGACTTCAAGAAGAATATAATAATTCCAATCCCAAAGAAAGCAGGTGTTGACAGATGTGAAAACTACCGAACTATCAGTTTAATAAGTCACAGCTGCAAAATACTAACGCGAATTCCTTACAGACGAATGGAAAAACTGGTAGAAGCGGACCTCGGGGAAGATCAGTTTTTAATTCCGTAGAAATGTTGGAACACGTGAGGCGATACTGACCCTACGACTTATCTTAGAAGAAAGATTAAGAAAAGGCAAACCTACGTTTCTAGCATTTGTAGGCTTAGAGAAAGCTTTTGACAATGTTAACTGGAATACTCTCTTTCAAATTCTGAAGGCGGCAGGGGTAAAATACAGGAAGCGAAAGGCTATTTACAATTTGTACAGAAACCAGATGGCAGTTATAAGAGTCGAGGGGCATGAAAGGGAAGCAGTGGTTGGGAGAGGAGTGAGACAGGGATGTAGCCTCTCCCCGATGTTATTCAATCTGTATATTGAGCAAGCAGTAAAGGAAACAAAAGAAAAATTCGGAGTAGGTATTAAAATTCATGGAGAAGAAGTAAAAACTTTGAGGTTCGCCGATGACATTGTAATTCTGTCAGAGACAGCAAAGGGCTTGGAAGAGAAGTTGAACGGAATGGACAGTGTCTTGAAAGGAGGATATAAGATGAACATCAACAGAAGCAAAACGAGGATAATGGAATGTAGTCAAATTAAATCGGGTGATGCTGAGGGAATTAGATTAGGAAATGAGACACTTAAAGTAGTAAAGGAGTTTTGCTATTTAGGGAGTAAAATAACTGATGATGGTCGAAGTAGAGAGGATATAAAATGTAGATTGACAATGGCGAGGAAAGCGTTTCTGAAGAAGAGAAATTTGTTAACATCGAGTATAGATTTAAGTGTCAGGAAGTCGTTTCTGAAAGTATTTGTATAGAGTGTAGCCATGTATGGAAGTGAAAAGTAGACGATAACTAGTTTGGACAAGAAGAGAATAGAAGCTTTCGAAATGTGGTGCTACAGAAGAATGCTGAAGATAAGGTTGGTAGATCACGTAACTAATGAGGAGGTATTGAATAAGATTGGGGAGAAGAGAAGTTTGTGGCACAACTTGACTAGAAGAGGGATCGGTTGGTAGGACATGTTTTGAGGCATCAAGGGATCACAAATTTAGCATTGGAGGGCAGCGTGGAGGGTAAAAATCGTAGAGGGAGACCAAGAGACGAATACACTAAGCAGATTCAGAAGGATGTAGGTTGCAGTAGGTACTGGGAGATGAAGAAGCTTGCACAGGATAGAGTAGCATGGAGAGCTGCATCAAACCAGTCTCAGGACTGAAGACCACAACAACAACAACAACAGTGTTTATTTAAAACAAACCTGATTTTTATCGACGTATTGGTGCTACTAGCGCCGCTCTTACGGGACTAGTGCGAAATTGTAATACACATCGTCTTTCTAATGTATAGAAAGGCCAACTTTCGTCATATTATTACTGGTGTTGCGATTTTTTCCCGTCAGTTTATAATGGGCCAGCGTTTTCCAGAGCCCCTTCCCTTGGTGCAGGGAATTGCGTGAGCAAGTACACACACTCAAGCACACACACACACACACACATACACACACACACACACACACACACACACACACACACACACACATATATATATATATATATATATATAAACTCACAATCACGCGCGCGCGCAAGCGCACACTCTTGCGCGCGCGTATGAGTGTATGTATGTGTGTGGGAGGGGGGGGGGGGGGGGCGCTATCGCGCGCGAGAAAACATGGAGCAATACACTGTTCTGGGAACACACAGCAGACACAGTGGAGGACTGTCCTAGCAGTCAGTCGCTGATGTGATGCAGTGTGCAGCATATCACAGCACTCGCAGCCTGAAAGAGCAAGGTATGAGAGTTAGGGTTGATTACGTTCCGCAAATCTTACGCTTTGCTCAAGTGACTGAAGTTTCATTCGTGACTCGATTAGTGTGGTGTCTAGGAAACCTACATACTCGGATCACTAGACAAACAATCAAACCAGTCCTAATAATGAGTTTTATCACAAAGAGAGAATTGCTGATACTTCGCTTTTGCAATTACACACATGTGTCGCAGGCTAAGGGCGACATACGAAATACACTCCTGGAAATGGAAAAAAGAACACATTGACACCGGTGTGTCAGACCCACCATACTTGCTCCGAACACTGCGAGAGGGCTGTACAAGCAATGATCACACGCACGGCACAGCAGGAACCGCGGTCGCGGTGTTGGCCGTCGAATGGCGCTAGCTGCGCAGCATTTGTGCACCGCCGCCGTCAGTGTCAGCCAGTTTGCCGTGGCATACGGAGCTCCATCGCAGTCTTTAACACTGGTAGCATGCCGCGACAGCGTGGACGTGAACCGTATCTGCAGTTGACGGACTTTGAGCGAGGGCGTATAGTGGGCATGCGGGAGGCCGGGTGGACGTACCGCCGAATTGCTCAACACGTGGGGCGTGAGGTCTCCACAGTACATCGATGTTGTCGCCAGTGGTCGGCGGAAGGTGCACGTGCCCGTCGACCTGGGACCGGACCGCAGCGACGCACGGATGCACGCCAAGACCGTAGGATCCTACGCAGTGCCGTAGGGGACCGCACCGCCACTTCCCAGCAAATTAGGGACACTGTTGCTCCTGGGGTATCGGCGAGGACCATTCGCAACCGTCTCCATGAAGCTGGGCTACGGTCCCGCACACCGTTAGGCCGTCTTCCGCTCACGCCCCAACATCGTGCAGCCCGCCTCCAGTGGTGTCGCGACAGGCGTGAATGGAGGGACGAATGGAGACGTGTCATCTTCAGCGATGAGAGTCGCTTCTGCCTTGGTGCCAATGATGGTCGTATGCGTGTTTGGCGCCGTGCAGGTGAGCGCCACAATCAGGACTGCATACGACCGAGGCACACAGGGCCAACACCCGGCATCATGGTGTGGGGAGCGATCTCCTACACTGGCCGTACACCACTGGTGATCGTCGAGGGGACACTGAATAGTGCACGGTACATCCAAACCGTCATCGAACCCATCGTTCTACCATTCCTAGACCGGCATGGGAACTTGCTGTTCCAACAGGACAATGCACGTCCGCATGTATCCCGTGCCACCCAACGTGCTCTAGAAGGTGTAAGTCAACTACCCTGGCCAGCAAGATCTCCGGATCTGTCCCCCATTGAGCATGTTTGGAACTGGATGAAGCGTCGTCTCACGCGGTCTGCACGTCCAGCACGAACGCTGGTCCAACTGAGGCGCCAGGTGGAAATGGCATGGCAAGCCGTTCCACACGACTACATCCAGCATCTCTACGATCGTCTCCATGGGAGAATAGCAGCCTGCATTGCTGCGAAAGGTGGATATACACTGTACTAGTGCCGACATTGTGCATGCTCTGTTGCCTGTGTCTATGTGCCTGTGGTTCTGTCAGTGTGATCATGTGATGTATCTGACTCCAGGAATGTGTCAATAAAGTTTCCCCTTCCTGGGACAATGAATTCACGGTGTTCTTATTTCAATTTCCAGGAGTGTAATAAATCTTCTCCAGTATGAACATTTCCAAGTCTGTGCTACATAGAGAGTACAGCCGAAGTAAATAGAGTTGACGATGCTATACAAGTGCCTAATCTTGAAGTTGCCATTGAACTGGGCCGGCCGGCCGGAGTGGCCGCGTGGTTCTAGCCGCTACATCTGGAACCGCGCGACCGCTACGGCCGCAGGTTCGAATCCTGCCTCGGGCATGGATGTTTGTGATGTCCTTAGGTTAGTTAGGTTTAAGTAGTTCTGAGTTCTAGGGGACTGATGACCTCAGAAGTTACGTCCCATAGTGCTCCGAGCCATTCGAACCCTTTTTGAACTGGGCCGCCACCATTTAGTCACGGCACGTACGTATACTTCACTTACGGGCCGCTGCTGTCGCATTGTCGTCCTGGAGGGAAGATCCGGTCAGCGTACGATTGGCTAACTACTTCTCAGAGCCTTATCTTCCCTGTCGTTCCAGACTGGCGTGCCGGCGCTTGACTTTACGTCGAAACAATTAGTGGTATTTTTTGTTATAGTTTTTGATTCATCTAGTGGGTTCAGGTAATTACTGTGCGTCCACTGCGCATTTGACTTCACATGAGTCATTTATAGACTACAGTTTTCTCCTAATCACATAAACCAAGCCATCTTTGCCAGGACATTAAAGTGTTAGTTTAGAAATGTCATGTCAACTATTGTTAATTTTCATAACCTCTGCATTTCTTGAGCTTCAGTTGATCGCAGAATAATTTCTTATTCATGCATATATAAGAAAGAAACTTTGTAATAAACAGGAATTAATTTAGACCATCTTTTCATTTCATATTTTATTGATCACCACGTTCGTAATCTTTTGTGAGGTTCTACCCCATTTCTCATGTTTGCTAGAGCTACCCCTGTCCCATTCGTTATCCACTGGACAACATCCTTTAATGCGTACGAGTAGCTGAGGAACGATCTGTTCATTTGCCAGTCCAACTGATGCCTATCATTCTCATATCCAAAGGGGTATGTCAAAATCTCACTGTACCTTCACTTAATGAACTGACGAAGTCTGTGCAGGATTTCTACATCTACATACCGCCGTATAGTGCTTCACATAGGCTACTTTGTACCGCCACTAGTCACAGAGTTGGTTGAAATGACTCTGAGCACTATGGGACTTAACATCTGAGGTCATCAGTCCCCTAGACTTAGAACTACGTAAACCTAAGTAACTTAAGGACATCACACACATTCATTCCCGAGGCAGGATTCGAAACTGCGACCGCAGCAGCCGCGTGGTTCCGCACTGAAACACCTAGAACGGCTCGGTCACAGCGGCCGGCCTAGTCACAGAGTGACAGGAAAACTACTGTCCATACATCTACGTTTGAGCCCTAGTTTCTGTTATGTTACATTCATGGTACTTACGCGAAATATATTTTGACGGCAGTATAATATTTCTGCAGTCAGTTTCAGCTGCCGGGGATATCAATTTTCTCAACAGTGTTTCGTGGAAACAAAGTTGTCTTGCGTGCGTGGATTCCCATTTGAGTTCACGAATCATCTCCGTAATTGCTGCTTGTTGATCGAACCTACCTCTGAAATGCTTCGATGCCGTCCCAAACACTCATGCTTACTAGAGGTTGGGTCACACTGATGTTCTATACATAGTCTGCTTTAGAGCTGAACCAATCACACTTACCAAAAAAGCCCCCAATAAACTGAAGTCGACATTTCGCCTAGCCTACTACTGTCATTATGTGCTCGTTTCATTTCATATCACTCTGCAAAAAAATGGTTCAAATGGCTCTGAGCACTATGGGACTCAACTGCTGTGGCCATCAGTCCCCTAGAACTTAGAACTACTTAAACCTAACTAACCTAAGGACATCACACACATCCATGCCCGAGGCAGGATTCGAACCTGCGACCAGATCTATCACTCTGCAATGCCACGCCCACATATTGTATTCGAAAATTATCGGGTTGTTTTTCCACCGGATCTAACATTTTCTACATTCCGAACAAGCTGCCATTCATCACACCAACTTCAAATTTTGTGTAAGTCACCTTCTATCCTCTTACAGTCACTCAGCGACGACACCTTCCCGTGAAGCACAGCATCATCAGCGAACAACCGCAGATTGCTGGTCATCTTGTCCGTGAGACCATTTATCTTTCTTTGGCCATCGTGATCCGCAGTTAGAATGTATAGCACATAATTTACATTCTGTTCAGATTCATTGTCTAAAATGTTTCAAATATGATTCAGCATTTACCATCAATAATCCTGATTCGCCGAGACGAAATTTTAATGAATTCTAATTGTAACTTAAAACTGAAACAAATGAGCCGTCAGCCGCTATTATTTTTTGTCTTATTGACCAGGTTTCAACACATCTAAGGGTGCATTCATCAGAACTAAAACAATTAAAATGGCCTATAACATAGTTACAAATTTATAGGTAAACACATTTTTATATAAAAAGTGTAAGTACTGACTAACAATAAAAGACAGAGGCAATACTTACATAGCACATATAAAATAATTAACAAGCCAGAATGGCTTTAATCATAAAATATATAAAAAGGAAAGTGTGAAGACGAGCCACTATGGGCTGTTCGTACCTGTACAGCCACAGGTTGCAACGGACTATAAATAATAGTGATCGAGGGCTCATTTGGTTCAATTTTAATTTAGAAACGGTCACTGAACCAAGAACCCATGTTTAAAACTTTCTAATTGTAACTTTGATAATCAGCAGGGATTCGATAACAATTAAGCTCCCTGTGCATGTGATTTATCCATGTACTTTTCTTGCAGCATCCTTATAGCTCTGTGTTTGTATTGCTCCATCGTGATGTTATGAACGGCGTTATCAGCTGTATTGTTCTGTTCTGTTGAAGTAATTGTTGTAGTGATCATAGAGATTACTGAAGTTATTTTGAATGTGAGGTGAAGGGAACTACCGGCATTTCCTTCCTTTAGAGTTATCTGTTGAAGTGTTACATGCTTGTCGCGTACTAAAATTTTGTAGACTTATTGGGAAATGTCTAACAAAGGAAACTTCCCATCGCACCATCTTGAGATTTAGTGGTGAGAGAGCCCAGTGTCCACCCTGTCAAGCTCGAAGAAGATATATTGAACTGTGAGCGAACTGTGTTAAAAGCTCCCCCCATGCCTTTTTTTTCGCTGTATTCAAATTTGTGTCTGTGCCGTGGTATAACGTCCGTTTGCAACAGCGAGGGAAGGAAGAGACTTATAGTGAAAGTTCGTTCTGCGCAACTACTCCATTATCAGCCGAAAGAAAGTATCTTTCGGATGGGAACCGAAAACCTTTGACGACAAGGAGACAAATCAACTGAATCCTGCACTGGAAAACACGTCTGCTGTGTCACACACGGCGTTACAGATGCATGTGTGTCATATGATAGGACCTAATTTATGCGTCTGGCGAGTGAGTGAGATATGCCTCCTTGCCCTATCTAGGTGTTCGTATGAATGTGAATGTGATCCCCCCAAGCAAATGATGAAAACATAGTAGTTTGTCACATACGCTGCAACTAATGAACACAATAGTTTCACAATCACACAGTTTCTCTGTGGTGTGTCAAAACATAGGTTTTTACCGTTTTTGATGTTGCGTTCCTCTTTGGAAGTCTGGACTCTTGACTTCCTTCGTTGTAACTTAGCTCACATCCGTTTATTTGTTTTCATTTCTGTGGGATGTCTACGTGGTATATCTATCGCCTATTCTCACTACTCATCATATTTACTTGCGACGCAAATGTATTCTTACCACATGACTTCTGTTCTATAAGCAATGTATAGTATAGCAACTTCTAAGACTACAGAAACAGGATAATCATTTCAATGACAGGACTGACAGTTCATAAAGTTGTGGAAAAAAATAATAGAAATAACTGGCACGAGGGGTTTAGCGCCCGGCTGGCTCGCTGCGCAGTCCAATACCGTGCTTAACGTACCATTCACATTGGAGAAGTATACAACAGAGGTATGGATAAATCCTATTGTACATCTACAACGCCACTTGTACTAAGAACCAGGAATCATCGTAAAATTAATGAACAGGAAAGAGCATGTGTATGGATGGATCAAGGGTGAACTTGTATGTAAAAATATTAAAGTTGTTGGTGATGTAACTCATTATTATAAAACTAGTGAATAATAAAATAACAAAAATAATAAATACTACGCATTAATCTTACCAAAAGCTGAGACGCGATTCTTCTTGGTGTTTTAGCTCTCTGGGGCACTCTGCGATGCTCTCTGTGTAAACCACCTCTGTTTCTCAGTGATTAAATAACGAAGGTATTACGTCAGCCCCAGCAAACGTATTCTTACCAAATGACTTATATTCTGTAACCAATGTATAGTATGACAGCTTCCAAGACTACAGAAACAGAATATACATTTCAGTGACAGAATGGACAGTTCATAAAGGAAAAAATACTAAAAATAGCTGGCCCGAGGGGTTTAGCACCCGGCTGGCTCGCTTGGCAGTTCAAAACAGTGAACACTTAACCACGACGCCATGACTCTTATAATCTTCTCAATGTTGCACGTGTTAAGCCTGTACCGTTCACTGTTTCTGTTTTGCTTTTTTATCATAGTCCATTACACCTTCTTCCTGTTTTCATACATGAACTGTGTTCAGTTTTCGAGGGGTTATCCACTGGGTCATCTGATCACTAAATCTGCGGAGGTTGAGATGGGGAGGTTCCCTTGTAAGCTGTAGACATCAGAAATGGAGCGAATACGAATGCAATGTTCTGCTTGCACACTTCATAAATCAAGGCGCCGCTGTTACACTCGGCGCCAGCGGGATTCCTTCGTCCACCATGTAGTTCAACGAGTGACGAGTGTGACAACTGTGGCGCTGCGGTCGCTTCCTACTCGTCGACTCGAAGTTTGCAAGAGAGTAAGCCTATTCGGCTGTTAGTACAGAAGATGAGTACACGATCTTGCTGCTGTACAGTAGCACTCACAAGGGGACATGACCGATTGTCGTGACCAGATGGCCTTTAACGGAGCTGTGTTTCGTGAGACTTTGGAAGGGTGTAAGACAAAAATCAATTTATGTAAAGTACATAATTGCGAATGTGTTCCGTTAGAGGAGGAGTGATAGCAGAAACAAGTTTCACGCTATAGTCCATGTTTCAGACCAAAAATATTTAATTTTGTCCAATGGAAACAAAATGGTTGTATTCTTACCCTATTCATACTCCATTCAAGCATTTGTTTTATCTCATTTGTGACCACTACCGTCTTGGACCATGAGATGAAATACGTGTTGTGACAACGTATCTTCTGGAGGAGAAATGTATTCACAATACCAGGATTGCTTCCAAACAAGTATACCTAATTTAAAAGTAATTATTTTAATTCTGCTTGTTGCAGTGAGTTAGCAGTTGTAGACTCGAAGATCTTACCTTGAACAGATTTTTAATATTTTCAAGCTGACTGCAGCAGGAGGGTGTGCTACCGATGTATGTTGCTCTTGTCTCGAGCAATGTTACCCTCAAGCCCTGGAAGTATTTACCATTCTCTATTTTTGTCTTTATTAAATCTACTTAAGTCTTCCGGCTATCGACATTTAAAAAACACATACCTGAAGAGAAGTCAATTATTGCAATCTTCTATCATAAGAAATCAGTACCATGAATGCAAATCCACTTGTAGTTAGGAATAGACATTTTGTCACTTAATTTCCTGTTTTAACCACCAGGTGAATTTAAAGCCCGGCACCAATAGCTCCAATGACTTTACAGTTCTGTGTATGATATGTGGGTACTTTTGTGGCCTCATAAATCTTATTGAGCAATCTGGACAATATAATACTCGCCATAGCAGCCATGTCTATTACAACTGCAGTGACCATCTTGCCCACTACTGCATGTATTGTTGCTTGTACAAACTCTTCATTCTGAACACCACATTTGAAGTGGTCTGAGGTTACTGCCTCCCTGATCCTCAATATAGCATAATAAATTTACTGTATTACCTTCATTGTTCCCGATCCACCCTCGCAGGACCATTTGAGGGTGCAATGTGGCCACACTTTGTTTTTTGACCCTGTATTAGTGGTTCGTGGCTCTTCCGCCACTTCAATGATATTTACATCGGAGTTCTGTGTCTGCCAGTCACCGTCAACTATTCTATTTCATACTGGAATATCATGCATCCTATCACTGTTAGACATGTATGGTTGACTGTGTTTTCCCAGCAGGGAATTCCACATATATAGGTCAGGAGTCAACTGCACGCAGGAGGCGGCTACACGAGTAGCATGAACTATGTGGCGTGCAGAGGGCGGCTTTTAGGTTAGGTGGTCTCGGGAAAACACAAAAGCGGCTTCAGTCACAAAGGGTGCAGACGAAACGCAAGAACAACGGAGGTACAGGAACCATCGGTATAACAGTTGTAAATTTTCGCAGCTGTGTTGGGAGAATACCAGATCTGTAAGCACTAATGGAAAGCACTGATGCTCAAATCGTTATAGCCACTGAAAGCTGGCTAAAGCCGGAGATAAGTTCAACAGAAATGTTTGCGCATAACCTGTGTTCCGAAAGGATAGGGTTAACACAGTTGACGGTGGCGTGTTCTTTGCTGTTAGAAATAGTTTACCTTTTCGCGAAACTGAAGAAGATAATTCCTGCGAGTTAGTGTGGGCAGAGGTCATTGTTGGCAACCGAAACAAAATAATTAATTGGAACCTTTTACCGACCTCCCAATCCAGATGATGTTGGCGAAAATACATGTTTGAATCCGGAGGTACGTATAGAACATTAACTGAAACGGTGCTAAACGCATTCTCTGAAAATTATTTCGAGCAGTTAGTTCATGAGCCCTTGCGGATAGTGAACGGTTGCGAAAATACACTTCACCTATTAGCAACAAATAATCCTGAGTTATTAACGAGCATCAAAATGGATCCAGGGATTAGTCGACACAGGGTTGTCGTAGCGAGACTGTATATGTTGTAACGCCCTAATCTTTCAAAAATAAACGAAAAATATACCTATTCATAAAAGCAGATAAAAATTCACTTGACGCCTTCCTGAGAGCCAATACCGACTCCCTCCAAATGAACAATGTAACTGTAGAACAGATGTGGCTTGCATTCAAAGAAACAATATCGACAGCAATTGGGAGAATTATACCAAATAAGTTAACAAACGACGGAGATGATCCTCCTAGATACACAAAACGGGTCAGAACACTGTTACAGAAGCAACTAAAAAACCATGCCAAATTTAACCAGACACAAAATCTCCAAGATTGGCTTTCTTTCACAGATGCTCGAAATTTAGCGTGTTTTTAATAGTCATGAGAAAATGTGCTTCGTCAAATGAAAACTGGGCACAAGAAGAAGCGCGCCATTTCTGTATCCACTTGGTCACAGCAACTTGCGTTTATGGTGTATCAGCGAGTTGTGTAGCTTATCATTCATTTCTGTAGTTTATTTTAATAATTAACCACCATTTAGAGATTTCACTTCATCATCATGTCATGTTTTCTGGTAATGTCCTTACAGACTAGATAACGCCTCGAAAGTGATTACGCATGAGCTTAATTGTTAGGCAATATTAAATATTAAATATTAAAATAAATTTAAGTAATTCTTCGAAAAGTTTTATTTGTATAAATTTATGGCCGGCCGATGTGGCCGAGCGGTTCTAGGCGCTTCAGTCTGGAACAGCGCGATGGTTTAAGTAGTTCTAAGTTCTAGGGGCCTGATGACCTCAGCTGTTAAGTCCCATAGTGGACAGAGCACTTGAATTTTTATAAATTTATGTATAAACAGAACAATATCCACTGGCAAACGATCAGTCGTTATAGCACCAGTGCTGATGATTAGGAAGAACAAACCTGTAATGTTCGGTTACAATATTACAAGTGTCGTGCTTGATACAATCAAGTCGTTAAAAATTTAGATCGTAACGCTGAAAAGTGATGTGAAACGGACGAGCATGAGGTAGGGAAGGTGAGTGTCGACTTCGGTTTATTGGCAGAATGTTAGGAAAGACTGGTTCACCTGTAAATGAGACCGCATATAGGACGCTGGTGCGACCTATTCGTGAGTGCTGCTCGAGTGTTTAGGATTGAAGAACGGCATCAAAGCAGTTCAAAGGCGGGCTGCGAGGTTTGTTACTGGTAGGTTCAAACAGTACGTGTTACGGAGGTGCTTCGGGAATTCAAAGGGGAATCCCTGGAGGGAAGGCGACATTAATTCCGAGAAACCCTATTGAGAAAATTTAGAGAACCGCCATTTGAAGCTGATTGCCGAACTACTCTATTGACGCCAACATACATTGCGAGTAAGGGCCACGAAGATAAGATTCGAGAATTTAGAGCTCGTACAGACAGTCGTTCTTCTCTATTTGCAAGTGGAAGAGGAAAGAAAATGACTAGCGGAGGTAGAGGGTACCCGTTGCCACGCACAGTGCGGTGGCTTACGGAGTATCTATGTAGATGAATATGTAAATGTAGTTATAGATATAAATTGCTTCTTTTGTTTAGACTTTGTGACATTTCGGCTTGCACTTGACAAGGGCTATAAAGCCGAAATTTTCATTGTGTGCAATAAGTATATGGTAATATACAGTTTCATGGAGGAAATCTCTTTCAGTCCGATTGGGTATGTTGGGTAACGCAAGTACGCCGTTATACTTAGGTACTAATGTACTAGTTCTCCTGAATTAGCGAGTCAGGTCCTCTTCTACCTGACAACTGTGTCGGGTGACGTGTGGCAGCGGTGGTGGGCGACTAGTCGATCTCATCGGCACACGTAGACGGCGAGTTCGCGGATGACGTCACACAAATCGCCGGTGAGCTTAAGGCGAGTACGCGGAGTTCAATGATGATCTCTATTAAGTTGATGCAGGCATGAGCAAAATGTTTAGATAGAATGAATTTTCTTTATGTGAGAATGACTAAAGGAACGAGACAAACAGATTCCCACGTTATGTTATGCAACCTAGTTTTCGGTGAAGACTCCCTAATTTTCATATTTGCTCATAAAGATTCTCTTCAAAAACTTCCGGTCGTCTACGTACTAGGCAAACAATTTCATTTCGCCACAGATGTAAGGGGTATCGCCTCAAGCCCAGTAAAGATTAAATAAAACAAGAGCCTGGCCAATCGCTTCTACCAAAGAAAAGCAACGTCCATAGTAATCGAACGGATCACGGGCGTTGCGTCGAGTGGTGTTGCGTAAACTGCATACTATATTTTCATGAGGAAGCTGATCAATAGTGCCTGAGGGTGACGGACAATGAGACATTTAAGCATTTACTACGAAGGGATTGCCCAGACTATTTTAGTGGAGGCTATAGGATCAAAATAAGATTTTACTCTCGTTTGTCTCAGCGCTCACATAGACTGACATATTTCTAAACATTCCTTTTAGTTTACTGTGTGTCACATTTTTATATCAGCCTGTAATTAGCGTGTATGCTTATAACATCATTCTGCATCCTAAGTACCATTACACTGGTGTCAGAAATTTATTTCCTTTTAAAAACTTGTTTCAACGTCTCAAATTTAAAATTTTAATTACATTTATCTTACAGTTGACCTCTATTACACAAATAAGTTTCTGACATTGAAAATAGAAGGCATTCAAGTTGAGGAGACCAATAACGTCGCTAGCAGCAGGTTATTCAAATAAATCAATTACGGAACATTAGTTTCACTTATGTTGCTATTTTACGACATTTCTTGGCTCTATGCCTAGAAAACTTTCACGTTAACTGACTCTGGCTAGACAATCCTTCACACAAACAGTATGTATGTATGGTTTGTACAGTTTTCGTAGGAGTCGTATTTCGTTACACTCTCTTACAACATAAAAGCAGTTGCATTTAGCCATTTTTTTCCTTGAATAAGCTGTGCATTGTCAGAGTGTACAGGGGTACGCAGTTACTCAAAGTGTAGCCATAATAAAAGCGAGGACCTGACGTAACGCACACCAAACGTTGCGCGTGAGGGATCTTATTGCACATTTTGTAATCATCATTAGGAATACTAAAGGTAACATTTTCTTTGATTGAAAATACGCTACATCTTTTACAACTGAAATTAAATAACTTTTGTTGGCAATAGATGTCAGCACAATATCTGCAGCTCAGTCTAGAAAACAGTGTTGACATTAAATCGGCGTACGCGTTTCGGCGCTGTCGTTCTGCGTAAATAGAATCTTTGCTTACAATTGCCCACGCTCAAGGTGTTTCCTCCCGAGGAGAAAATTTTATAAATCATTTTCGACTGAAACAGCAAAAGAAATTGCTGGATAGCAGATGCAACACCTCTTCTCATACCTCAGTTTTCTCCTCCTCCTCCTTTTTTTATACAGAAATTAGAAAAATCTATAAATGGTTCCTCTTTTAACATTGTTTGTATTAAATCGTTATCTTGCCTGTTTGTCTATCTGTTGAGTACAAATATTGCAGCTGATTTAAATTAACTTCCAAAGCAGCTGCTGACCTGAAATTTGGACATAGCTCATAACTGTTAGATAATGCAGTATTAACTCTCTCTCTCTCTCTTGTGTGTCCGTTCGGTAGGGGTGGAGGTGGTGGGAGAGAGAGTGAAAAATTGCAATAACTCCTGAAATCTAGGCTACCCTGCACAACCTGATTTTCTGTGGGTGATATCGCAATTCATTTCAGGGGGTATGGGTGTGTACGAGCATGGCTGAGCAGATAGAGGGCGGAGGAGAAGATGAACAGTGGCAGGGGCTGTAGGACATGGTCAGATTGAGAGGTGAAGGAGAAAACAGACAGAGAGAATGGGGGAAGGGGGAGACAGACAGAAATAGGACAAAGGAGGAGATTTGTTCAGTATATATGAAAAATGTGCGAGGCCAAAGCAGTAGATATGAAGCTATTATTGTTTCTTTATTTCATTTTTTTCAGGAAAATAACAGTTAAATACAGTGATATATTACTAGTACATAACATAACACTGAGCTATTTCAAACGTTCTCAGATGAAAATACGCTGAAGTAAATATGAAATTTTAATTGCCTTTATTATAATCTCATGAATATGTTTAAAACCCACTGAGTAATTTCACAAACGTAAGTAAAAAGCAGAAAATGATAGTTTAAACACAAATAAATTTTTAATAATCCGCATTTTTAAACCATACGAAATAATAATTTCTCCCAGTCCCATACAGATTTAGTCCCAACGTAGATAGTTCCGAAAATTTGTGATTGTGAATTTTTATTAGCTATGAAAATATTTGTAAGGATTATAATGAAAAATGTGGGGTGCATATGTTATATAACTTATCCACTAATAGTTCACTTCCGAACTATCATTTGTTGCATGTGCCCTATGTTTCTCCTGTAAAACTTCCAAATATTTTCATAGCTGTTAAAAATTCACAATCACAAATTTTCAAAACTATGTATATGGGGTCAGTAGTCTGTATGGGGCTATGAAAAATGGTTTTATATGGCTGAGATGGAATTAAAAATGTGTTATACTAAAAATTTATTTTTATTTAAATAATTATTATATACTTTTTCGTCTTATTTAAGGACATTGTCTATTAAAAATTTATTTTTATTTAATAAAAGAACACATTGTCTGTTATAGCCTGTATTACATTTCATTCAAATCGTGCTATTAGCTACTTTCGCCTTTGAGCTATTATCAAGCACATTTGTTATGTCATGTACTAGCCTACATATTTATATTCCTCTTTTATTTAAGTAACAAATAAAAATATTGCTTTATCAAATGAATGGATAAGATAACACATCTGTAATTATGGACAAATGCTGCAGATATCTCTACATCACATAACTTAAAAAAAATAGATGCTAAACTCATTAAATTCACAATAAAACTTGATTAGTTTCAACAGAGGGTTATACAACTGACCGGTTGCAAATGACTGTAAGGAACATTAACCTAGGTTTCGGCACCAACTAAGCGTATCTTCATCAGAAGATCTTGCTCCCAGCTAGGCGCACGTGGTAAAGGCTGGACCGTTGTATTTTATTTTTAACTTGAGCATCACTGCTCTAGTTTCTGATCATTGCCTATTCGCAATGTAATTTCACGGTTTATCAAAAGGTTCATTCTGATGACGACACCCTTAGTAGGTGTCGAAACCTAGGTCAACGCACCTAACAGTTATTTACAACCGGTTAGCTGTATAATCCTATGTTGAAACTAGTATACAATTGCTGAGTAACAGTTAAAAACTGTAAGGTAACTTGATTAGTGTTTGTCGTCTTAACGCATGTAATAAAAAGAACAAGCAGACGCCCTTCAATTTCGATTTCTTATGTAAGAGAAAATATATCCTTCCTAATTAACCAGAACCTACCCTAACATGTTTCGTCAGTGTATTATTGATAAATGAATACAAATATAATATATAGAAAATATGAATTATAATAACTGATACTTCTATGAAAGCTCAATAATAAATACGCCCACAGACGTTTCATTGAATTTTGCTACAATAACATAAACAGAAATTGTAGCAATGGTGGAGGAACCTTGGATTACGCAACCTACCTCGAATCTCTGAAGTGACAACATGTTGGAATATGCTTCCCTGCTGTCCACATGCCATAAGACTATATAACGGCTTC
Organism: Schistocerca americana; assembly: GCF_021461395.2. Taxonomy (NCBI): domain Eukaryota; kingdom Metazoa; phylum Arthropoda; class Insecta; order Orthoptera; family Acrididae; genus Schistocerca; species Schistocerca americana. Next base: position 466,215,463 of record NC_060124.1, on the reverse strand, counting down.
TGATCCTTTATAATTCGTAACTGTATAAAATGGTCATATATTCAGCGATAGCAACTCTTCACAAATTCTTCAGCTCTAGAGAAACTGAAAGTCGCCTCTCTTTCCTTGCTCATTTACTCTAAGCCTGTAAGCAATGGCGATCGACTGTTGATAAACGAACAGTATGTTCCAAGCTGAAACCTATATCGGTTTCAAAATTGTAGAAGATTTTAGTGAACTCGATAAAATGAGGAAGCAAGACCTTCGTAACGTGCAGTGCACCGTGGACAATGTGGAGCTCAGAACCACCACTATCTTTTAATTTTGAAACGATGTTCTCGAGTGGTGCATTCCCAACCTAGTACCATCAATGAAACTGACGCGTCATTAACAGATCGACTGTGTTCGTGGTGTCGTGGCCCATGGAACCTATATCGTACTTGACGTTCCGTATGGAGCTGCGCTGGACATCTTCAGCAGTGCTTCTGGTACAGAAGACTCTTGCTGCTTAATGGGTCGTCGGACGTCGAACAACAGCATAAGTACCATGGAAAGGGGCGTGGTAGAAGCTTACACGTGATCGGCAGCGATAATACTTGACAAAGACAGTACTTGGCTATAGAGCTGTCTTCTGATAGACGTAGAGCTTATCTATCGGTTGTGTAGTACTACTGTGCATATGGCTTCTTTTTTTACTGTGAAAATCGCCCCATTTTTAATAATTCGATGGCTTCTCCATGTAGCCGCGGATAATAGTTCGTTATTGTAGATAAAGTATATTGCGGAGAAGCCTGAGTAAAAGCCTGAAGGAATATAAAAGACTTTGTGAACCAGTGAAAGAAGAAAAAACAATTATTTGTATGAAAAGAATTTTTTTATTATACTATATTTTCACATCGAACTGAAGAGTATAGAATATTATCACGTAGCCCCATACAGTTATCTAATCCGTCGTGGGGCGTATGTGACAGATAGCAGTAAGTAAGTGCACCACTATTCATGCCCCAGTTAATAAGTAGTGAGATAGTAAGGAAGTTAACTATTCAGGGATCAATTATGTATGGTATGCGTTTTAAGTCTTACAATATTTTCATAGCTGTCAAAAATTCACAATCACAAATTTCGATGATTATCTGTTCGGAGCTGGGAGTCGTTATGTACTAGGAGAAATTATTTTATAGACTTTTGTCGGATTTAGAACGTGATACATTAAAATTCATTTCAACTAATTAATTATTTTCTGTTTTCCAGTGCTGTGCGTGGAAACTTTTCAGTTGATTTCATACATTTTGATAAGATTATAATTGAGAGATGTAGTAAATTTAAATTTTATTTCAGTATCTCTTTACCCTCCCCCTCACCCCCCCATGAACCGTGGACCTTGCCGTTGGTGGGGAGGGTTGCGTGCCTCAACGATACAGATAGCCGTACCGTAGGTGCAACCACAACGGAGGGGTATCTGTTGAGAGGCCAGACAAACGTGTGGTTCCTGAAGAGGGGCAGCAGCCTTTTCAGTAGTTGCAGGGGCAACAGTCTGGATGATTGACTGATCTGGCCTTGTAACGTTAACCAAAATGGCCTTGCGGTTCTGGTACTCCGAACTGCTGAAAGCAAGGGGAAACTACAGCCGTAATTTTTCCCGAGGGCATGCAGCTTTACTGTATGATTAAATGATAATAGCGCCCTCTTCGGTAAAATATTCTGGAGGTAAAATAGTCCCCCTTACGGATCTCCGGGCGGGGACTACTCAAGAGGACGTTGTTATCAGGAGAAATAAAACTTGCGTTGTACGGATCGGAGTGTAGAATGTCACATCCCTTAATCGGGCAAGTAGGTTAGAAAATTTAAAAAGGGAAATGGATAGGTTAAAGTGAGATATAGTGGGAATTGCTGAAGTTTGGTGGCAGGAGGAACAAGACATTTGGTCAGGTGAATACAGGGTTATAAATACAAAATCAAACAGGGGTAATGCAGGAGTTGGTTTAATAATGAATAAAAAAGAGGAGTGCGGGTAAGCTACTACAAACAACATAGTGAACGCATTATTGTGTCCAAGATAGACACGAAGCCCACGCCTACTACAGTAGTGCAAGTTTATATGCCTACTAGCTCTGCAGATGACGAAGAAATTGAAGAAATGTGTGATGAGATAAAAGAAAATATTCAGGTAGTGAAGGGAGACTGGAATTCAAGTGTAGGAAAAGGGAGAGAAGGAAACATAGTCGGTGAATATGGATTGGGGCTAAGAAATGAAAGAGGAAGCCGCCTGGTAGAATTTTGTGCAGAGCATAACTTAATCATAGCTAACTCTTGGTTTAAGAATCATGAACGAAGGTTGTATACATGGAAGAACCCTGGAGATACTGAAAGGTATCAGATAGATTATATAATGGTAAGACAGAGGTTTAGGAACCAGGTTTTAAATTGTAAGACATTTCCAGGGGCAGATGTGGACTCTGACCACAATCCATTGGTTATGAACTGTCGACTAAAACTGAAGAAACTGCTAGAAGGTGGGAAATTAGGGAGGTGGGACCTGGATAAAGTGAAAGAACCAGAGGTTGTACAGAGTTTCAGGGAGCATAAGGGAACAATTGACAGGAATGGGGGAAAGAAGTACAGTAGAAGAATGGGTAGCTTTGAGGGATGAAATAGTGAAGGCTGCAGAGGATCAAATAGGTAAAAAGACGAAGGCCAGTAGAAACCCTTGGATAACAGAAGAAATACTGAATTTAATTGATGAAAGGAGAAAATATAAAAATGCAGTAAATGAAGCAGGCAAAAAGGAATACCAACGTCTCAAAAATGAGATCGACAGGAAATGGAAAATGCTAAGCAGAGATGGCTAGAGGACAAATGTAAGGATGTAGAGACTTATCTCACTAGGGGTAAGATAGATACTGCCTACAGGAAAATTAAAGAGACCTTTGGAGAAAAGAGAACCACTTGTATGAATATCAAGAGCTCAGATGGAAACCCAGTTCTAAGCAAAGAAGGGAAAGCATAAAGGTGGAAGGAGTATATAGAGGGTCTATACAAGGGCGATGTACTTGAGGACAATATTATGGAAACAGAAGAGGATGTAGATGAAGATGAAATGGGAGATACGATACTGTCTGAAGAGTTTGACAGAACACTGAAAGACCTGAGTCGAAACAAGCCCCCAGAGTAGACAACATTCCGTTAGAACTGCCGATGGCCTTGGGAGAGCCAGTCCTGACAAAACTCTACCATCTGGTGAGCAACATGTACGAGACAGGCGAAATACCCTCAGACTTCAAGAAGAATATAATAATCCCAATCCCAAAGAAAGCAGGTGTTGACAAATGTGAAAATTACCGAACTATCAGTTTAATAAGTCACGGCTGCAAACTACTAACGCGGATTCTTTACAGACGAATGGAAAACTTGTAGTAGCCGACCTCGGGGAAGATCAGTTTGGATTCCGTAGAAATGTAGGAACACGTGAGGCAATACTGACCCTACGACTTATCTTAGAAGCTAGATTAAGGAAGGGCAAACCTACATTTCTAGCATTTGTAGACTTAGAGAAAGCTTTTGACAATGTTGACTGGAATACTGTCTTTCAAATTCGGAACGTGGCAGGGGTAAAATACAGGGGGCGAAAGTCTATTTACAATTTGTACAGAAATCAGATGGCAGTTATAAGAGTCGAGGGGTATGAAAGGGAAGCAGAGGTTGGGAAGGGAGTGAGACAGGGTTGTGGCCTATCCCCGATGTTATTCAATCTGTATATTGAGCAAGCAATAAAGGAAACAAAAGAAAAAGTCGGAGTAGGTATTAAAATCCATGGAGAAGAAATAAAAACTTTGAGGTTCGCCGATGACATTGTAATTCTGTCAGAGACAGCAAAGGACTTGGAACAGCAGTTGAACGGAATGGATAGTGTCTTGAAAGAAGGGTACAAGATGAACATCAACAAAACCAAAACGAGGATAATGGAATGTAGTCGAATTACGAGTAAGTCTGGTGATCCTGAGGGAACAAGATTAGGAAATGAGACACTTAAAGTAGTAAATGAGTTTTGCTATTTGGGGAGCAAAATAACTGATGATGGTCGAAGTAGAGAGGATATAAAATGTAGACTGGCAATGGCAAGGAAAGCGTTTCTGAAGAAGAAAAATTTGCTAACATCAAGTATAGATTTAAATGTCAGGAAGTCATTTCTGTAAGTATTTGTATGGAGTGTAGCCATGTATGGAAGTGAAACATGGACGATAAATAGTTTGGACAAGAAGAGAATAGAAGCTTTCGAAATGTGGTGCTACAGAAGAATGCTGAAGATTAGATGGGTTGATCACATAACTAATGAGGAGGTATTGAGTAGAATTGGGTAGAAGAGGAGCTTGTGGACAACTTGACTAGAAGAAGGGATCGGTTGGTAGGACATGTTCTGAGGCATCGAGGGATCACCAATTTACTATTGGAGGCCAGCGTGGAGGGTAAAAATCATAGAGGGAGACCAAGAGGTGAATACACTAAGCAGATTCAGAAGGATGTAGGTTGCAGTAGCTACTGGGAGATGAAGAAGCTTGCACAGGATAGAGTAGCACGGAGAGCTGCATCAAACCAGTCTCAGGACTGAAGATCACAACAACAACAACAACCTCTTTACCTGACGCCCAGTATATTGCTTGGACCTATGTGTAGCTAATGAAGAGGACATAAACGTAAAAATTAGATTCGAAATCACGCAGAGGCTTACAACGAATCGTTCTTCTCACAAACCATTCGCACTGGAACAGGAGAAGGGGTTAACGTCAGTGGTACGCAAAGTACCCTCTGCCCCTCATCGAACAAGATAGTGGGTTAATATTTCATTGGCATCCACTTCTGAGCTATACTGAAAATTGCAAGTACAGACAAGGCAGCAACCTAATAAAACGTGGTATGATCAGATATAACAGAGCATGCTCTTCAGTGAGGAAACAATGAAATGAAGTTTTCCGTAATCAGACAATTATCTGCAATCATGGACTGAGCTTTCTTCAAATGTATTGCAAAATTCCCTCTAAGTTTAGAGCACACCATAAAATAAATTTTACCATTGTGTTTCCGTCCGAAAAAAGCGCTATTTGTAAAAAAAGGAGTAAGTACACTTACGTTTCTCCCGCCCAGCGCGTATATTTTTCCGTCTCCATGTTATAAAGTAGGTCACTTGTTAAGGAATGTAGAACAGATAAGAGCGGTACAAGAAACTTCCATTACGATGGTGGCGACGAGGATTTTCAGTAAGGTGGAATCTCATCGGAATTTCTGCCCTTTCCTCTCTGAGCACACTTCGTTATATCAGGGAAGCGAAGCACTTATTCAACGTTTGAAACCACCACAAATGATGACCTACTTACATATACGTAAAATACTGTGCCAGATAGGAACGAATGTGCTTCAATTTCGTTCTGGTTCATTCCTGAAAGGAAGAGAATTGTATGAACCAGAAATATGAATTTCGTAAGTCACATTACACTGCCAATCAAATAGCTTAATGTAGCATTGTGACATGTTAACGATTCTGTAAGGAGATCGACAGCAGGTTATATTAATATTTGAGGTGAAAGAGACCGTTATTGAAAACGTTCTCAATCTGATGCAAATAAACCAAGCGACAAGCTGCAGTAGTTAGTAGATCAACAGTATTTATTTTATCTAGATTCCGACAGTAAGCAAGTAACTTAGAAATTGCGTCGACAATTTGCACGATTTATATTGAGCTGATAACATGTTGCTAAATAACACATTGGCTTAAATATAATAGGAATGAACGTTTTGCTCCTTATATTACTCCTCATTCTAAATATAAACATAGGTTCGTTAGCTACCAGTTTTAATTAAAAGTTTGTCGGTGGAGTAATTAGTGTCGAAGACGAGAAATGCGGTTCCTTGCAAGGTGCTCATAGACATTTAAAGACACGCACCTTTCAAGAACAACGTAAAATTTTCAGAACTTAACTAATTTTTTGAAGAAGGTGCAGAATACTAACATTGTCAGTTATACGTCTTGGCATTACAGCACTGCAGTTCGTATCACAATCCGTTCTACACCTGCAGAATTATTTCGTATGTTTATTGCTGGTGTAAATAGTTTCACATACACGGACAGAATGCGAGTATTTGTCATTTAGTGGTTGTTCGGAAATAAAATTTCATCAGACGGGAAATAGTGAGGCCACCTAGCAGCCGTATTTCCGATCAGTCAGTTGGCGTGCAGTTACTGGACCCACCGAAAAGAGAAGAAGAACAAAAAGACTAAATACAATCTAGTAAAAGGAATTGCTGTCGTTGCTCCAAAAATTATATAGGTGTACAAATTCACTGTTTACTTATAAAATTCTATTGGTGTATCTAGCGTTCCTAATTGGTTGACGAAATAAGTGACATATTTTGTTGAACAAAAGTTTACAACAGTATGGGAGATGTAACCCATGTACCTGTACATTTACTGAAGCGGAATCCTTTATATAATTTTTTGCACTTGGTTCTTTGAGCCATGAATAGCACTAGATCTCATAGTCAGAGGAACACAAGCTATACTAGCGCTAACCCATGGTGCTGGCTCTCTGATGTTAAATGACAGTATGAATTTGAGCCTGCATTTATTTATCCTTTTATTTAAGGAGATAAGGTTTACTGATTGGACAGGGAGGATCAGGAGACGATTTTGGAACTGCTCAAACACCGGCGTGTATTTTGAACTGTTTTCAGCACTTTTTGACTGGATGTTATTACAAACAAAACGATCTTCTGATTTGGTGAACTGATATCCATTCTGTTCATGAATAAATGAACTGGAATACATTTACTAGATCAACATTAACGAAAGATCTTTTGTTTTTCCTTCTTGATTGGTGTACTTCCTTCCTCTACTTGGCTATAATAATTTGAAAGAAATCTAAACGTGTAAAGGAGTCAACTGATTTCGATTAAAATGCCGATTTTCATGTGATCAATTGCGCCTATAAATTAGAAACAGGTAGCAGTGTCTCAATTTCATCTGCATCTCCACACAATTCTCCTAACTTACTTTGCAATTGTGAGGCGCCGTTTAAGTAACAAAATATTTAATTGAGAATGGCAAATGAGGCTGAAGTCAGTTGACTGTGCAAGGCTTTCGGCTACTTCCAACAGCCAAACTAGTAATAAATATAATTTTATGAACTTATAATAGACAGAGAGCGCGCAGTTTTTCAGCGGGCGCCCAGTTTGTGGCACACTGAGTGCGTGACGTAAAAGGGTAGTCAAATGAAAACTGAGACACATAGAGAAAAGTAAGAAAACTCTTTACAATTTCAGAAGTAATCACCATAGCTGTTAAACATTTATCCCAAATGAGACAAGACGGTCAGTGTATACATAGAAATACGTTGCTGTCGCCTACAGAAACTAATTGTACCCGTATGTGAACCTCTGTCTAGGAAGCACATGGTCGGCCACGAAAGTCTTTTTGAGGGCTTCAATACTATGAAAATCGCATAGGGAGAGATCGAGACTGTATGGAGTATGTGTGACGGCTTCCCATCTAAACTTCGGCAGCGTAATGGAACCGACAGACACTCCAGCTTAGGGAAAGCTGTGACGACCTTTCTCTTTGACTGCAAGGGCTTGCAGCTTATTTACTTTCATGGCCACGGCGCCAGAATTAACGGGTAACGGTATGTGGACATTCTGAAAAAAAGAGAAGCGTGTCACCAAGTTCAAATGCCTGGGAATGGCGACTGACGGCATAATTCTGTTGCGGTATGGTGCCACACTTTGTGGTCAAAAGTAATCAGACATCCTCAAAAACATACATTTTTCATATTAGGTGCATTGTGCTGCCATCTACTGCCAAGTACTCCATATCAGCGATCACAGTAGTCATTAGACATGACGAGAGAACAGAATGGGGCGCTCAGCAGAACTCACAGACTTCGAGCGTGGTCAGGTGACTGGGTGTCACTTGTGTCATATGTCTGTACGCGAAATTTTCACACTCCTAAATATCCCTAGGTCCACTGTTTCCGATGTGATAGTGAAGTGGAAACATGGAGGGACACATATAGAACAAAAGCATACAGGCCGCCGACAACTGAAGAGGGTTGTAATGTGTGAGAGTACGGCAAGAAAGGAAGAGTGAATTGATTGTTGGTGTTAATAACCATCATTCTCCTTTACCTCCTCTGCATTACTGCAGATGACGTGTCACTGAGCACATTCGTTCTGTGCGCCTAGTTGTTTCCACTGCAATGTGTGGAATACGAAGGTTCTGTTATAGTTGACTAACCTGCTGTCTTCAAGTTGACGTCCCCAGCGGAGAAAACAGCACGCGGGTCGTAGGTTCTGTAACTTGAGGCTGAAACTGACTTTTAGCGAGGTTCTGTTCTGGAATAATGTATCACTTCTTTGGGATGCCACTCGCGTATTTTAATATAGCCACACGAGAAGACTACATGATCTTAATACAACACCTTCTGATACCGCAAAGTACGTGATCAAACATAATGTTTACGAAAATGTATCTTTACAGCATTTGTGGCACGTGTCTGTGCCTCATAACTACCGGAGTGAATCTTTTAATACTTAATACTGGAAAACACACCCTGCCGTAGACAACATGTCTGTTCTTCTCGACTGCCTAATCCAGAATGACGAACAGCCCGAAACACTTCGCGCGCCATACAAGAAAAGGCGTGAACCGAACGCTTCTGAAGCGCTTCGTCTGCAATTTCGTCAGTCTTTTGTTTTTGATTTAAATTGTTTTTAATAATTCTAAAATAACTGATTGATAGTCAGATGTTGAGAGATATTTATATTAAAAAGTGAAGTCATTCCGCCGGCCGCAGTGGTCTAGCGGTTCTAGGCGCTCAGTCCGGAACCGCGCGACTGCTACGGTCGCAGGTTCGAATCCTGCCTCGGGCGTGGATGTGTGTGATGTCCTTAGGTTAGTTAGGTTAAAGTAGTTCTAAGTTCTAGGGGACTGATGACCACAGATGTTAAGTCCCATAGTGCTCAGAGCCATTTGAACCATTTTTTTGGAGTCATTCCAATGAGTAGTTTAACTAATAATAATAACAACTAAACTTTAACTTTTTGGCGCCCTTGCTCCGAACACAGTTGCCAATCACAGAGCAGTAGCATTATGCAGGCGGTCTTTCTCATGGGAATGGTATCGCAGCCAACATCTGTCACAGTTACCTCACACCACATTTCGTCATCTATATACATGTTCACTGCTCTGGGAACAGCTTCTTGGAGCCTAATATGATGGCTGACTAAGCCAGAAATATTACAATAAGCAGACATCTATCCAGACCATCACGCAGGAATTCCGAACTGCACCAGGATCCACTGCAATTATTGTGACAGTTAGGCGGGTGGTTAGAAAATTTGGATTTCATGGTCGAGCGGCTCCTCTTAAGCCACACATCACGCCGGTAAATGCCAAACGACGCCTCGCTTGGGGTAAGAAGCGTAAACATTGGACGGTTGAACAGTGGAAAAACGTTGTGTGGAGTGACGAATCACGGTACACAATATGGCGATCCGATGGCAGGGTGTGGGTATGGCGAATGACCGGTGAACGTCATCTGCCAGCGTGTGTAATGCCAACAGTAAAATTCGGAGGCGGTCGTGTTATGGTGTGGTCGTGTTTTTTATGGAGGGGGCTTGCACCCTTTGTTGTTTTGCGTGGCACTATCACAGCACAGGCCTACATTGGTGTTTTAAGCACCTTCTTGCTTCCCACTGTTGAAGAGCAACTTAGGGGTGGCGACTGTGTCTTTCAACACGATCGAGCACCTGTTCATAATGCACGGTCTGTGGCGGAGTGGTTACATGACAGTAACATCCCTGTAATGGACTGGCCTGCACAGAGTCCTGTCTTGAAACCTATAGAACGCCTCTGGGACGTTTTGGAACGCCGACTTCCTGCCAGGCCTCACCGACCGACATCGATACCTCTCCTCAGCGCAGCACTCCGTGAAGAATGGGCTGCCTCCAGCACCTGACTGAACGTATGACTGCGAGAGTGGAAGCTGTCATCAGGGCTAAGGGTAGGTCAACACCATATTGATGCAGGACGCCACGAACTTCTAAGTCATTTTCAGCCAGGTGTCAGGATACTTTTGATCACATAGTGTAGCTCGCATGTTGCGAAGGTTTATTCGACTACACGGCAGGAGTTTCGCTAGGATGCCCATACACATCCTCTCCGATTTCCATATTTTTGGGGCCCTGAAGAGAGACTCTTTTAGCTATCGATTTGCTTTGGTGCGAGAGATGCACGCCTGGATACAATCATGTTTCCTCAGGGAGACGCAAACACTTTTCCATGAAGATCATAACCGTCTTGGTCACAGTGGGATAAATGTATTAATACTGATGGCGATTTATTTGAAATCATCAACTGTTTACCTAAACTCTTTTCCCTCTGTCTCATTTCCACTTGACTGCTCCTCATACAGTGAGATACCAGCACAAGGAGACAATAATGCAGTTATCTACCGATCATAACAACAGATGTGTTTGACACGTGACACCAAAGCAATTCTTTTAAAACATTATTTCTTAATACTACAGGGATATGTATTTAACTGGTGAAGTAACAGTGTGCACGTCAGATAACCAGTAGAAATGGTGAATAATGTAATTCAATGTTTTAGAAATATCGAGAACAGTCGCAAAAAAAATTCTTTTATTTTATTCATTTATAAGAGACTAAAGCGATAATGTTTCTTCTTTTGCTTCGATATTTGCAGTTGAAGTTACTACGCTTTTAAAATCTTCTCTTGCCTCTGCGCAGTATACAATCGGTGTATCGTTTTGGTTCAATGGCTCTAAGCAGTGTGGGACTTAACATCTGAGGTCATCGGTCCCTTAGAACTTAGCACTACTTAAACTAACCTAAGGACATCACACACATCCATGCCCGAGGTAGGATTCGAACCTGCGACCGTAACAGCAGCGCGGTTCCGGACTGAAGCGCCTACAACCGCTCGACCACAGCGGCCGGCTCATTTTGGTTCTATTAACTATTTGTTGTACTGCAGATGCAAAATCATTTCCATGTTCATACATTTCGAATCGCCAAAAAGATGAAAATCGTCACGCATTTCTACGTGCCAAAAGATAACAGGAACGTATGAGCAATCTACTTAACAGCGTAAAGTTCCATTGGAAAGACAAAGGCCAATCGAAACTTCGTTTCATGTATCTTTATTTTGCGGCCTAGCTCTTGTCCTTCTTCAGAATACTGTCTCTGAAGAGACTAATATTTCTTTTATGCAACAGCATTCTGATAATTTAGACTTATACAATTACAGTTGCTGAAGCTGGATAAGACACTGTAGCTCTAATTCCGTACTACCCGTTACCTAACTACTCGGTCGACAAACCCCTGTTGGCTCATCAATACCGACCGACCGCCATGTCATCCTCTGCCAGTGGTATCATTAGATGCGACGTGGAGCAGCGTGGGGTCTACGCACCGCTCTCCTGTCCGTTGTCAGTTTGTGAGACCTGGAGCAGCCACTACTCTCCCTCTTTAGTACGTTGACCGCAGCCCGTTCCAGTCCTCCCATCAACGAAGCATCCTTGGCAGCACCGGGAATCGAACCTGGCTGCTCCGTTTGGCAGTCAGCCGCGTTGGCCACTCAGCTGCGAGGCTGAGTACGAGCTACAGAGCTTATACAGTAAATGACAAACGATTTGAATGATAGTGAAACATGGACTGTGGGAAAACCATAACAGAAGGGAATCGAAGTATTTGAGATGTGGTGCTATAGAAGAATGTTGAAAATTAGGTGATCACATAAGATAAGAAATGAGGAGGTTTTCCTCAGAATCGACGAAGAAAGGAACAAATGGTGAACAATGTCAAAAAAGGGGAAGGACAAGACGACAGAACATTTGTTAAGGCATCAGGGAACCTCCACTTTATTTGAACCTCCACTTTACGAAACAGGTATTTACCCAGACAACACAGAAGCACAGCGAGATGAATTCAAATAATAAGTGATTTTCTGGTTATTTGATGTAAAGTTTATTTTAAATGATTTCCTTGGCCCCAGTGGCGGATTTTTAAGTGTTTGCAAAGAGATTAATTCGACTGTGGTTTCATATAACCTGAGTGGCGGATTTTTAAATGATTTTAAAGAGATTAATTCATTAGTGGTTTTATATAACAAGCAGTTTGTAAAGTTTGCCTGAATGGCGTTTCTTAAATAAACTATTATCTGATTTATAATTGTAATTCTCTTAATGATTTATCTGTGATGCAAATAAATATGTTGGAATGAAATGGTCACTGTATGGGTCAAGTCCTTCCACTCCCTTTATATTAAAGGTTATGGAAATTCCAGATCAGAACAGAAATAACGTGCCAAAGATGGTTGTGATGAACGATACAATCACAACGATAATTTGATTAGAAAATATATTTTCGTGAAATTAATGAAGCGATATCTACTACGCAACTGTAAACACCTACAGCAGGAGACGCTACAACAAAGGCGTTGTACCGCAAATAGTCTTGCTCTCTGACTCCCGTGTTCTCGCATTACACTACGAGTCAAGAAATAGCTTATATCCTGCTTAATAAGCAAATGACAGTTGAAAAAATTCTGGCAAATAAAATTGAGTCCACAAAAACTATCATCGTGTAATCAAAATAATTGTGGAGTACAACAGATATATTTTACTGGTTTTAAAAACAGTCGTAGGATTTTAAATTAAATATTACGTGTTGCGCCCAGGTGGAGTTTCATCAGATAATCGTAAAGCACACAGTAAAGGCAAAGCTATAAGTACCTCATATGGTCATATGCCATCCTACCAAGACCATTTTTTTTTTCACGAGTTCCTCTCCTGTGCTAACCTCTTCATCTCAGAGTAGCACTTGCAACCTACGTCCTCAATTATTTGCTGTATGTATTCCAATCTGTATTTCTTTACAGTTTTTGCCTTCTAGAGCTCTCTCTAGTACTACGGAAGTCATTCCCTCAAGTCGTAACAGATGCCCTATCTTCCTGTCCCTTCTCCTTATCAGTGTTTTCCATATATTCCTTTCCTCTCCGGTTCTGCACAGAACCTCCTCATTCCTTACCTTATCACTCCACCTAATTTTCAACATTCGTCTATAGCACCACATCTCAAATGCTTCGATTCTCTTCTGTTCCGGTTTTCCCACAGTCCACGTTTCACTATCATACAATGCTGTACTCCAGACGTACATCCTCAGAAATTTCTTCCTCAAATTAAGGCCGGTATTTGATATTAGTACACTTCTCTTGGCCAGAAATGCCTTTATTGCCATAGCGAAACTGCTTTTGATGTCCTCCTTGCTCCGTCCGTCATTGGTTATTTTACTGCCTAGGTAGCAGACTTCCTTAACTTCATTGACTTCGTGACCGTCAATCCTGATGTTAAGTTTCTCGCTGTTCTCATTTCTACTACTTCTCATTACCTTCGTCTTTCTCCGATTTACTCTCAAACCATACTGTGTACTCATTAGACTGTTCATTCCGTTCAGCAGATCATTTAATTCTTCTTCACTTTCACTCAGGATAGCAATGTCATCAGCGAATCGTATCATTGATATCCTTTCTCCTTGTATTTTAATTCCACTCCTGAACCTTTCTTTTATTTCCATCATTGCTTCCTCGATGTACAGATTGAAGAGTAGGGGCGAAAGGCAACAGCCTTGTCTTACACCCTTCTTAATACGAGCACTTCGTTCTTGATCGTCCGCTCTTATTATTCCCTCTTGGTTGTTGTACATATTGTATATGACCCGTCTCTCCCTATAGCTTACCCCTACTTTTTTCAGAATCTCGAACAGCTTGCACCATTTTATATTGTCGAACGCTTTTTCCAGGTCGACAAATCCTATGAAAGTGTCTTGATTGTTCTTTAGCCTTGCTTCCATTATTAGCCGCAACGTCAGAATTGCCTCTCTCGTCCCTTTACTTTTCCTAAGGCCAAACTGATCGTCACCTAGCGCATTCTCAATTTTCTTTTTCATTCTTCTGTATATTATTCTTGTAAGCAGCATCGATGCATGAGCTGTTAAGCTGATTGTGCGATAATTCTCGCACTTGTCAGCTCTTGCCGTCTTCGGAATTGTGTGGGTGATGCTTTTCCGAAAGTCAGATGGTATGTCGCCAGACTCATGTATTCTAAGCACCAACGTGAATAGTCGTTTTGTTGCCACTTCCCCCAATGATTTTAGAAATTCTGATGGGACGTTATCTATCCGTTCTGCCTTATTTGACCGTAAGTCCCCCAAAGCTCTTTTAAATTCCGATTCTAATACTGGATCCCCTATCTCTTCTAAATCGACTCCTGTTTCTTCTTCTATCACACCAGACAAATCTTCACCCTCATAGAGGCTTTCAATGTATTCTTTCCACCTATCTGCTCTCTCCTCTGCATTTAACAGTGGAATTCCCGTTGCACTCTTAATGTTACCACCGTTGCTTTTAATGTCACCAAAGGTTGTTTTGACTTTCCTGTATGCTGAGTCTGTCCTTCCGACAATCATATCTTTTTCGATGTCTTCACATTTTTCCTGCAGCCATTTCGTCTTAGCTTCCCTGCACTTCCTATTTATTTCATTCCTCAGCGACTTGTATTTCTGTATTCCTGATTTTCCCGGAACATGTTTGTACTTCCTCCTTTCATCAATCAACTGAAGTATTTCTTCTGTTACCCATGGTTTCTTCGCAGTTACCTTCTTTGTATCTATGTTTTCCTTCCCAACTTCTGTTATCGCCCTTTTTATGGAAGTCCATTCCTCTTCAACTGTACTGTCTACTGAGCTATTCCTTGTTGCTGTATCTTTAGCCTTACAGAACTTCAAGCGTATCTCGTCATTTCTTAGTACTTCCGTATCCCACTTCTTTGCGTATTAATTCTTCCTGACTAAAGTCTTAAACTTCAGCCTACTCTTCATCACTACTATGTTGTAATCTGAGGCCACGTCTGCTCCTGAGTACGCATTACAATCCAGTATCTGATTTCGAAATCGCTATCTGACCATGATGTAATCTAACTGAAATCTTCCCGTACCACCCGACCTTCTCCTAGTATACCTCCTACTCTTGCGATTCCTAGACAGAGTATTCGCTATTAATTGCCGAAGTTTATTACAGAACTCAATTAAACTTTCTCTTCTCTCATTCCTTGTCCCAAGCCCATATTCTCCTGTAACCTTTTCTTCTAGTCCTTCCCGTGCAACCGCATTCCAGTCCGTCATGACTATTAGATTTTCATCTCCCTTAACATTCTGTATTTCCCTTTCAGTATCCTCACACACTTTCTCTCTTCATCTTCAGCTTGCGAAGTTGGCATGTATACCTGAACTATCGTTGTCGATGTTGGTTTGCTATCGATTCTGATAAGAATAACGCAATCACTGCACTGTTCAAGGTAACACATCCTCTGCCCTACCTTCCTATTCATAACGAATCCTATTCCCGTTTTACCATTTCCTGCTGCTGCTGATATTCCCCTATACTCTTCTGACCAGAAATCCCTGTCTTCTTTCCATTTCACTTCACTGACCACTACTATATCTGGATTGAACCTTTCGCCTTTAAGATTTTCTAGTTTCCCTACCACGTTCAAGCTTCTGACATTCCACGCCCCGACTCATAGAATGTTATTATTTAGTTGATTATTCAGTCTTTTTCTCATGGTAACCTCCCCCTTGGCACTCCCCTCCAGGAGATCCGAATTGGGGAATATTACGCAATCTTTTGCTAAAGGGGAGATTATTATGACACTTCTTCAATTACAGGCCACATGTTCTGTAGATTCACGTTACTTGTCTTTAATTAATTGGTTTCCATTGCCTTCTGTATCCTCATGCCGTTGATCTTTGTTGATTCTTCCGCCTTCAGGGACAGTTTCCCACCCATAGAACAAGAGAGTGCCCTGGATCTCTGTCCGCTCTTCCGCCCTTTTTGACAAGGCCGTTGGCAGAATGAGGGTGACTACTTACGCCGGAAGTCTTCTGTCGGCAGTGCTGATTATTAAACAAAGTTTAAGTTGCGACGGGATTCGAACCCGGGACCGAAGAGGTTTTGATTATGAATCAAAGACGCTACCCCAAGACCACGGGTGCAAAAATATAAAAGCATAAATGCGGAAAGGAGATATACTATACAATCTTGGGACTCACGTTAAAATTAATGCCAGGGAGAGATGTCACATCGACAGGGACACCAAAGAGAATGTACTGGAGTTGAAGAATGAATAAATATCTTGTAGGTGACGAAAAAACAGACCGAAAACAAGTGTGTATGAAATATAAGAGTGATACGACCATGTGTACATGAATATAGGCGGCCTCCTTACAAGACGTCGTCGCTGCTACTTCCATACTTGTTATGATATATATGTATATCTTAGATGTAGCTGCAAGGGGTAGAAAGTTAATTAGCGTGGAAGGAAATACAGGATGCTGGGCAGCGTGGCGTAGTATGCATCGTTATCCACTGAGGTCGAATTGAAGAGAGCTGCTATTGCCGAACATTGTTTGGATACTGGTCACCCCATGTTATTTAATAACACCGAGATATTGGCATGCACGTCCAGCTATTGGGACAGTGTTATTAGGGAGGGAGTTGAGATTAAATTAGCGAGCAACCTCGTTAACAGGGATGGATGTTTCTGTTTAAACCCTGTTTCGAATCCGGCTCTCTCCTTTGTCAAAAAACAGAGGGCCAGAGTCAATGCTACCTCACCTGCGAATTCATAGCCTCACCATTGATAGCTCTGGCTTTGGTCATCTTTGGTGGCACTAGTGTTCGGTGTGTGTGTTATCTTTCCTGCTTCAGTCCGAGAACCGAGGTTTTAAATTTGTATGTACGCCGCCTGTCCGTTGCAGTTGCCTTGAAAATGGCGGGGTGTTCTCCCGCCGAAATATCGGCGGTGGCTGAAAGTGTTACTTGGCTGAATTCCCGGAATTTATTTGAAGGGAATCGTGGAGATTTCCTCTCGTATTCTAGTTTTCATTTCTTCGGTAGCAGCAGGTCGAGCACAGTAAACCGTCCTCGTAAGGTGGCCCCACAAGAAAAAATCACATGTTGTCAGGTCAGCCGAGCTTAGAGGCCACGTATTGTCACCATGCCTTGAAATGACAGGGCCGGCCGATGTGGCCGAGCGGTTCTAGGCGCTTCAGTCCTGAACCGTACGACCGCTACGGTCGCGGATTCGATTCCAGCCTCGGGCATGGATGTGTGTGATGTCCTTAGGTCAGTTAGGTTTAACTAATTCTAAGTTCTATGGTACTGATGACCTCAGATGTTAAGTCCCATAGTGCTCAAAGCCATTTGAACCATTTTTGAAATGACACGTTTGCAGAACAATCGTCGCACAGCTCCCATCGATGTCAATGCCGTATGTGACGTTGCTCCGCCATGCTGAAACCAGCCATTGGCAGGAAAAAGGGGCAGTTAAAGCGCAATAAACATTCCCATCATGTGAACACAGCTACCAAACGTTACAGTGTTCGCGCACCCATTATCATCATCTTCAAAAAAGAAGGGCCTATAGAGCCAATAATGACATGACGCATTCTACAGTAACCTTGCTGTCGTGCAGTGGACGCTCGTGTAGCTGACGGACTGTGCTGAGACTAATAGTGAAAATTCTGTCAGTTGGCAACGCGAATGAGGAGGAACTGAGCTCCCTCCACATCCACATGTTGTTACTGAAATTTTCGTCGTCGTGCACTTTTACTAACGTGCGTTCAGGTCGTTAGATTGAAGTTGCTGTACGTTCAACAACTTTTTGAACGATGCAATTCTAGAGACTTTGTGTGACGTAGAACAGACTGCTGTGGACCCCTTACGAAAGTACTCCGCACAGCCTAGATATTGTCTCCCGTACGATCGGTTCGAGGTTTCCTGCAGACTGCTTATTCACTTCAGAACCCGTTACTTCAAAATTCAGAGACCGGTTGTTGACTGCATGCACTGGAGGGAAAACGATCACGCCGTCCGATGTTGAAATGGCACCGAAATTCTCGGCGGCCTCCAAACTTCTGTCCCTGTAATAGGTTTTTACCGCAAAGGCACGGTGCACTCTATTCAGTTGCCCCGTGTTTACTAACTGACAAGACATAGCGAACAGCATTCAGTATGTAATTCGACGGCACCTACCACGCAGCGTTGCCACAACACTTTCCAATACTTCTCTTTCTTTTGAGTCACCTGCATTTCATACCCACGGGTTTCGTTCTGTCTTTTCGGTGACCAAGTGAGGTATATTTATTCTTCGTTTCCAGTACCTCCCGTTCTGGTGTTACTATCGATGCCACATATGCCACTGGCACATGTGCCAGAAGCTTTTAACTTTACCTCTTTTCAGAATTTATGCTGTTATATCGTCTTGGTAGTTTGGAGTATGACCGTGCCAACTATACAGGGTGAGTCACCTAACGTTACCGCTGGATGTATTTCGTAAACCACATCAAATACTGACGAACCGATTCCACAGACCGAACGTGAGGAGAGGGGCTAGTGTAATTGTTTAATACTAATCATACCAAAATGCTCGGAAGTATGATTTTTAACCCAAACGTACGTTTTTTTAAATGGAAGCCCGTTAGTTTTGTTAGCACATCTGAACATATAAACAAATACGTAATCAGTGCAGTTTGTTGCATTGTAAAATGTTAATTACATCCGGAGATATTGTAACCTAAAGTTGACGCTTGAGTACCACTCCTCCGCTGTTCGATCGTGTGTATCGGAGAGCACCGAATTACGTATGGATCCAAAGGGAACGGTGATGGACCTTAGGTACAGAAGAGACAGGAACAGCACATTACGTCCACATGCTAACACCTTTTTATTGGTCTTTTTCACTGACACACATGTACATTACCATGAGGGGTGAGGTACACGTAAACACGTGGTTTCCGTTTTCAATTACGGAGTGGAATAGAGTGTGTCCCGACATGGCAGGCCAATAGATGTTCAATGTGGTGGCCATCATTTGCTGCACACAATTGCAATCTCTGGCGTAATGAATGTCGTACACGCCGCAGTACATCTGGTGTAATGTCGCCGCAGGCTGCCACAATACGTTGTTTCATATCCTCTGGGGTTGTAGGCACATCACGGTACACATTCTTCTGTAACGTACCCCACAGAAAGAAGTCCAGAGGTGTAAGATCAGGAGAACGGGCTGGCCAATTTATGCGTCCTCCACGTCCTATGAAACGCCCGTCGAACATCCTGTCAAGGGTCAGCCTAGTGTTAATTGCGGAATGTGCAGGTGCACCATCATGCTGATACCACATACGTCGACACGTTTCCAGTGGGACATTTTCGAGCAATGTCGGCAGATCATTCTGTATAAACGCGATGTATGTTGCAGTGCTCTCCGATACACACGATCGAACAGCGGAGGAGTGGTACTCAAGCGTCAACTTTAGGTGACAATATCTCCGGATGTAATTAACATTTTACAATGCAACAAACGTCACTGATTACGTATTTGTTTATATGTTCAGATGTGCTAACAAAACTAACGGGCTTCCATTTAAAAAAAACGTACGTTTGGGTTAAAAAACATACTTCCGTGCATTTTTGTATGGTTTGTATTAAACAATTACACTAGTCCCTCTCCTCACGTTCGGTCTGTGGAATCGGTTCTTCAGTATTCGATGTGGTTTACGAAATACATCCAGCGGTAACGTTAGGTGACTCACCCTGAATATAACTTTGTCGTCCCTGAGTTCTTTCAGATTATCTGATGAAACCCTACCCTGGCGAAACGCGTGATCAATAAATTACAAATCTGCAATCTACGACTGTTTTACAATCAACAAAATACTGGGTGATCAAAAAGTCAGTATAAATTTGAAAACAACATAAACCACCGAATAATGTAGATAGAGAGGTAAAAATTAACACACATTCTTGGAGTGAGATGGGGTTTCATTAGAACAAAAAAAAGTTCACAAAATGATCGACAGATAGCGCCGAACAGCAGATAACTTCTACCGTGACGGGTGAGAGGTACGCCGATATGTTACAGAATCGCATCATCCCCAGCCTGGCTGACAAACACCTGCTGGAACGTACGATGTTTATGCAGGATGAGGCTCCACCCCATATTACTAGACGCGTGAAAGATCTCTTGCGCGCGTCTTTTGGTGATTATCGTGTGCTGAGCCACCACTTTCGTCATGCTTGGCCTCCCAGGTCCTCGGACCTCAGTCCGTGCGATTATTGCCTTTGGGATTACCTGAAGTCGCAAGTGTATCGTGATCGACCGACATCTCTAGGGATGCTGAGAGACAACGTCCGACGCCAATGCCTCACCATAACTCCGGACATGCTTTACAGTGCTGTTCCCAACATTATTCCTCGACTACAGCTGTTGTTGATGAATGATGGTGGACATGTTAAGCATTTTCTGTAAAGAACATTATCTTTGCTTGGTCTTACTTTGTTAAGCTAATTATTGCTATTCTGATCAGATGAAGCGCCATCTGTCGGACATTTTATGAATTTTTTTTTATCTAATAAAACCCCATGTCATTCCAAGCATGTGTGTTAATTTGTACCTCTCTATGTACATTATACCGTGATTTATTCAGTTTTCAAATTTATAGTGACTTTTTGATCACCCTGTATATGTGTTGTATTCCACAATTATTTTGATTCCTCGAAGATAGCTTGTGGGGCTCGTCTCTATATGCCAGAATTTCTTTAAATGCCATTTAGTTATTATTGAGGGTATCAGCAAGTAATATGTTTCTTGTTCGTAGTGGAATGCTAGCTCACAGAAGTTAGAGGGAGGCTACGCGCGATGCACCACGCTTCTCTTGTAGTGTCTCCTGCTAGAACTGTTTACAATCAATGTAACGCCCTCGCACCGAATAAACAAATACATGACGAAACGCTTAGCTTCTCTTTCAGGTTCCTCTCTCTATTCCACCAAGCCAGCTCAGTTAGGAACGCACACCTACGAACAATAAGAGTTTCGAGGTACTGTGAATTAATAGGCAATGATACCGGGGTAATATGTAACATTAGAAGCAAAGTACCATGTTTCATAAAGAAGAAATGTATTAAACGTAATGCATTGCACTGAAACACTTTCACTGCTTGAACAATATCTCAGAAACTGCAAAGTAACGAAGAAGAAGAGTGGTCTGAAATACGTTGACCTTTCAGTCTGGTTCGTGTGACAAGTAATGGAAACAAGTAGCTACTAAATGTAAAATTACTCCAAATTTTCACTTTTCTATTGATGGACATACGCTGTGAGATAAATTGGAGAGGGTTCTGGCTCTGACAAACTGGCGGTAATCTTGCGAGTATTGACAAATTTTGCGGAATCTGAAAATGTTAAAAAGAATGGCAGTTTTCTACAACATTGATCTATACTTTCCTGCTTCCAGTACAGCTTTCAGTATATGTAACTGTCTGTCATCTAGAACCACGAAAGACATGCTCTAATGTCTAGGGTTGTACATGGCTTACTGCTGGTGAATCGTCATTGAAGTGCAGTAAAGTATTAGATCGAATGAAATAATGCATTCAGTCTCAAGCAACATAGAGGATATTGACAATGAATTCATCCACAACAAGAGGACCTTACATTCTATTTCTTCTTTGCTAATGTGGTGGGTTTCATGAGATATTATTAAAAGAACGGCGGGGTAGAATTCATAGCATTGATGAGGTGTTAGCTTTAATCTTGAGTTTTCTATCGTACGAATTTAGTTTTGTGTTAATTACTTGGCACTCCCTTTTCGCTTACAGTACGAAACGTGATATTGGAAATTTAATTGAATAAAATGCAGCGCTCAACGTGCAAGCAGATAATGTTTATTTATTCTTCATTTCCAGTACATTTCTTATTGGTGTTTCTGTCGATATGATATATACTACAATGGTTCGAATGGCTCTGAGCACTATGGGACTTAACATCGGAGGTCATCAGTCCCCTAGAACTTAGAACTACTTAAACCTAACTTACCTAAGGACATAACACCCATCCACGCCTGAGACAGGATTCGAACCTGCGACCGTATAAGTAGCGCGGTTCCGGACCGAAGCACCTAGAACCGCTCGGTCACCGTGGCCAGCTGTGATATATACCATTGGCATTAATTTTAACGTGACATGTTACCCTGGTATTAATTTTAATATAAGTCCTCAAGATTTTATACTTTATCTCTTTCCCGAGTTTATGCTGTCGTATCGTCTTAATTGTATGGAATATAAAAATGCCAACTATTTACAACTTTATCCTCTCTGTGTACTTTCAGCTTATCTGATGAAGTCCTAGCTGGCCGAAACGCTTAATAAATAAATCACAAATATGAAAGCTACGACCGGTTTTACAATCAACTTTCAATGAGGTTGCTTTACCAGTACGCTGCCGTGGAACAAAATAGTCTTTAAGATACGTTAGATGGTATCGATAGCTACGATGCCACAACGTAGGTGCGCTCTGCTGGGTTGGCACTACGACACCGACACCGACGACAGCGCCCTCTACCCGGCGCTGTGCATCTCTACGAGCGCCGCTCCGGATTCTGCACATTTGATGCCGAGCAGACGACCAAGCAACATAGTTTCTATTTCGTAGTGGGCGAGCCACTACAGATTTCGCCTGTGTACCTTTTGTTCGCGTCGATACCTGTATGGATTCGCACCTACGAGCTCATCATCAGTGTAAATTTACTTATGCCATTGACTATATTCTCTATTAAATGTTCTGTTAAGTTAAACGCAGTATCGAAGCATTTCACCTTTTCCTGCTCCTACTCACTTCCTACATTCGGCCTACCCTTCAATTTACAGGAGCAGACCCGCGCGCCGCCGTCCAGGGGGGATACACAATATTATGTGGAAACAAAGTGTTTGTTTCTATTCCTTGTGCAGGTAATCCGTTTATTTGATTCTAATTGTAACTGGGAACTGAAGTTAAAAGCCGGCCGGTGTGGACGAGCGGTTCTAGGCGCTTCAGTCTGGAAACGCGCGTCCGCAGCGGTTGCAGGTTCGAATCCTGCCTCGGGCAAGGATTTGTGTGTTTTCCTTAGGTTAGTTAGGTTTAAGTAGTTCTAAGTTCTAGGGGACTGATGACCTCAGATGTTAAGTCCCATAGTGCTCAGAGCCATTTGAACCATTTGAAGTGAAAATTTTGAAATTGAATAGCTTTGATTAACATAAATTAGCTTCGGGAAGGTGAGTTTATCAAATGAGCGCTGTGAGGTATGACACCAGTTTGTTCGGTGGCGTCGTAACTTTAGAAAACAGGTTTCATATACCTCAAAAACTAAATAACCGTAGCATATTAAATGGTTCAAATGGCTCTGAGTACTGTGGGACTTATCCGCTGTGGTCATCAGTCCCCTAGAACTTAGAACTACTTAAACCTAACTAGCCTAAGGACATCACACACATCCATGCCCGAGGCAGGATTCGAACCTGCGACCGTAGCGGTCAGGCAGTTCCAGACAATAGCGCCTAGAACCGCTCGGCCATTCCGGCCGGCGTAGCATATTAGCCGGAACGATTGTTGACGACGTTCTAATAGGTGCAAGGCTGTCGCGTGATAACACACGTGCACACGAAGCTGCATCGTAAGGAGAGTCTACTGGCTGTTGCCTCGGTTGTCTTTTTTCCCTGTAGGCAGTCGTGAGTCGCCTCGCGACCAGCGGGTTACCCGCTCGGTCCTTCGGGAAGGCAGCGCCTCCCAGTCACTGTAGGCGGCCGCCCGGCGCCGTTCAATGCGCGCCTTGTGTAGCGGCCGCTCGGGTCTGAGAGCGTCGGCGCCGATTCCTATCGAAGCGGAACGCGCTCTGCCGAGCCGTCCATCAAACGCTTCCCCGCCCATTCATCACCGGCTATACCTTCTCAATGGGAGGCCTTCAGATTTCTGCGAGAGAAGGGACTGGCTGTCTGCCAGAGGCAGAAGGCTTCAACTTCTTTTGGGTTGCCCGCTGCTCAACTAAAGGTTCCTTGTCTTAACTGACCGTAACCTCGGCTGGCTGTCGGTGGCTAAGAGTCCTTCCAGAAAACCGATAAACATCTGCACTTCGTTCGTCGGCAGTAGTCACTTTTTTACGTTGTGCTACTCCTGAATGCTCTCCACAGTCGCTGTAGACATATACGAAAATCTATACAACTGGCCATTAAAATTGCTACACCACGAAGATGACGTGCTACAGACGCGAAATTTTACCGAC
Organism: Schistocerca americana; assembly: GCF_021461395.2. NCBI lineage: Eukaryota > Metazoa > Arthropoda > Insecta > Orthoptera > Acrididae > Schistocerca > Schistocerca americana. Next base: position 466,191,267 of record NC_060124.1, on the reverse strand, counting down.
AGGAAGAAGATTCTGTGATATGCAAATGATTAGCTTTTCAGAGCATTCACAGAAGGTTGGCGACGGTGGAGACACCTACAACGTGCTGACATGAAGAAAGTTTCCAATCCATTTCTCATACACAAACAGCAATTGACCGGCGTTGCCTCGTGAAACGTTGTTGTGATGCCTCGTGTAAGGAGGAGAAATGCGTACTATCATGTTTTCGACTTTGATAAAGGGCGGATTGTAGCCTAACGCCATTGCGGTTTATCGTATCGCGATATTGCTACTCCCGTTGGTCGAGATCCAATGACTGTTAGCAGAATATGGAATCGGTGGGTTCAGGAGGGTAATGCGAAACGCCTTGTATCCCCCAACGACCTCGTATCACTCGCAGTCGAGATGACAGGCATCTTATCCGCAAGGCTGTAACGGATCGTGCAGCCACGTCTCGGTCCCTGAGTCAACAGATGGGGACGTTTCCAAGACAACAACCATCTGCAGGAACAGTTCGATGACGTTTGCAGCAGCATGGACTATCACCTCGGAAACCATGGCTGCGGTTACCCTTGACGCTGCATCACAGACAGTAGCGCCTGCGATGGTGTACTCAACGACGTACCTGGGTGCACGAATGGCAAAACGTCATTTTTTCGGATGAATCCAGGTTCTGCTTACAGCATCATGATGGTCGCATCCGTGTTTGGCGACATCGCGGTGAACGCACATTGGAAGCGTGTATTCGTCATCGCCATACTGGAATATCACTCGGCGTAATGGTATGGGGCGTCACCTCTTGTTGGCACTGACGGCAGTTTGCACAGTGGACGTTACATTTCAGATCTGTTACGACCCGTGGCTCTACCCTTCATTCGATCCCTGCGAAACCTTACATTTCAGCAGGATAATGCACAACCGCATGTTGCAGATCCTGTAGGTGCCATTCTGGATACAGAAAATGTTGGACTGCTGCCCTGACCAGCACATTCTCCAGATCTCTCACCAATTGGGAACGTCTGGTCAATGGTGGCCGAGCAACTGTCTCGTCACAATACGCCAGTCACTACTCTTGATGAACTGTGGTATCGTGTTGAAGCTGCATCGGCAGCTGTACATGTACGCGCCATCCAAGCTCTGTTTGACTCAATGTCCAGGCTATCAGGGCCGTTATTACTGCCAAAGGTGGTTGTTCTGGGTACTGATTTCTCAGGATCTATGCACCCAAATTCCGTGAAAATATAATCACATATCAGTTCTAGTATAATATATTAGTCCAATGAATACCCGTTTATCAACTGCATTTCTTCTTGGTGTAGCAGTTTTAATGGCCAGTAGTGTATGTGATCAATCAACGTCAATATGAGTATTGAAATGAGACAAAAACCCATAATATCAGCAAATTTTATTTGAGTGTGGGCTATTATGGTTCATCACGAATACATGATCAATCTGCCTCTGTAGGACTAAAGTAATAGGAGAGAACCGATGTAATGAACACATTTGATTGCACTATTGTGATCTAAGGAAATTATAAAAATATTGTAGCTTGAACGAAGTACACTGAATCATGGGATAGCGGTATGAACATACTGGAAATTTCCGTAAGAGCGTGCAAAAATGTAACAGGACATAAAGGATGATTCACTGAACAGTTTCAGACAGGGAACCTGTGGTCGGAGAACCCAGCTTATGAAGATATGAAAGTGAACTTGTCTACCGCTTTGTCTAGCAATACTGTTTTTCAGTTTCTTTACAACTAACATGTCTACAAGTTTACAACTAATGTGCTGTTTTTTCCACATGTACACTCTTTATTTTCCAGTAAGGAAACAAGGAGGACGAGCCTGATTACCTCGAGCAATTAAACAGAGAACGGACTCGTGGAGATAACATCTTGGTCCTACTGATAACAAACAGACCCGAACTTTTCGACTCTGTATGTGCAGAACAGGGAATCAGTGATCATAAGGCCGTTGCAGCATCCCTGAATATGGAAGTTAATAGGAATATAAAAAAAGGGCGGAAGGTTTATCTGTTTAGCAAGAGTAATAGAAGGCAGATTTCACACTACCTAACAGATCAAAACGAAAAATTTCTGTTCCGACACTGACAATGTTGAGTGTTTATGGAAAAAGTTCAAGGCAACCGTAAAACGCGTTTTAGACAGGTACGTGCCGAGTAAAACTGTGAGGGAGGGGAAAAACCCACCGTGGTACAACAACAAAGTTAGGAAACTACTGCGAAAGCAAAGAGAGCTTCAGTCCAAGTTTAAACGCAGCCAAAACCTCTCAAACAAACAGAAGCTAAACGATGTCAAAGTTAGCATAAGGAGGGCTAGGCGTGAAGCGTTCAGTGAATTCGAAAGTAAAATTCTATGTACTGACTTGACAGAAAATCCTAGGAAGTTCTGGTCTTACGTTAAATCAGTAACTGGCTCGAAACAGCACATCCAGACACTCCTGGATGATGATGGCATTGAAACAGAGGATGACACGCGTAATGCTGAAATACTAAACACCTTTATCCAAAGCTGTTTCACAGAGGAAGACCGCACTGCAGTTCCTTCTCTAAATCCTCGCATAAACGAAAAAATGGCTGACATCGAAATAAGTGTCCAAGGAATAGAAAAGCAACTGGAATCACTCAACAGAGAAAAGTCCACTGGACCTGACGGGATACCAATTCGATTCTACACAGAGTACGCGAAAGAACTTGCCCCCCTTCTAACAGCCGTGTACCGCAAGTCTCTAGAGGAACGGAAGGTTCCAAATGACTGGAAAAGAGCACAGGTAGTCCCAGTCTTCAAGAAGGGTCGTCGAGCAGATGCGAAAAACTATAGACCTATATCTCTGACGCCGATCTGTTGTATAATTTTAGAACATGTCTTTTGCTCGAGTATCATGTCGTTTTTGGAAACCCAGAATCTACTATGTAGGAATCAACATGAATTCCGGAAACAGCGGTCGTGTGAGACCCAACTCGCTTTATTTGTTCATGAGACCCAGAAAATATTCGATACAGGTTCCCAGGTAGATGCTATTTTTCTTGACTTCCGGAAGGCGTTCGATACAGTTCCGCACTGTCGCCTGATAAATAAAGTAAGAGCCTACGGAATATCAGACCAGCTGTGTGGCTGGATTGAAGAGTTTTTAGCAAACAGAACACAGCATGTTGTTATCAATGGAGAGACGTCTACAGACGTTAAAGTAACCTCTGGCGTGCCACAGGGGAGTGTTATAGGACCATTGCTTTTCACAATATATATAAATGACCTAGTAGATAGGGTCGGAAGTTCCATGCGGCTTTTCGCGGATGATGCTGTAGTATACAGAGAAGTTGCAGCATTAGAAAATTGTAGCGAAATGCAGGAAGATCTGCAGCGGATAGGCACTTGGTGCAGGGAGTGGCAACTGATCGTTAACATATACAAATGTTATGTATTGCGAATACATAGAAAGAGGGATCCTTTATTGTATGATTATATGATAGCGGAACAACCACTGGTAGCAGTTACTTCTGTAAAATAACTGGGAGTATCCGTGCGGAACGATTTGAAGTGGAATGATCATATAAAATTAATTGTTGGTAAGGCGGGTACCAGGTTGAGATTCATTGGGAGAGTCCTTAGAAAATGTAGTCCATCAACAAAGGAGGTGGCTTGCAAAACACTCGTTCGTCCTATACTTGAGTATTGCTCATCAGTGTGGGATCCGTACCAGATCGGGTTGACGGAGGAGATAGACAAGACCCAAAGAAGAGCGGCCCGTTTCGTCACAGGGTTATTTGGTAACCGTGATAGCGTTACGGAGATGTTTAACAAACTCAAGTGGCAGACTCTGCAAGAGAAGCGCTCTGCATCGCGGTGTAGCTTGCTCGCCAGGTTTCGAGAGGGTGCGTTTCTGGATGAGGTATCGAATACCTCCCGAGGAGATCACGAATATAAAATTAGAGAGATTAGAGCGCGCACGGAGGCTTTCAGACAGTCGTTCTTCCCGCGAACCACACGCGACTGGAACAGAAAAGGGAGGTAATGACAGTGACACGTAAAGTGCCTACCGCCACACACCGTTGGGTGCGGAGTATAAATGTAGATGTAGAATGTATAGAATGTAGTAGATGTAGATTACCTGGAAGTCATGATTCATATTTTGTTTACTTCACTTGCCATAAGGCTGCTCTGTTCTATCGTATTTACAGTGTATCATGACAGAAGATGGTATGAATCAACAACAGACCCATTCATTACTCGGTGCTATTCAGAGATGTACAGTACAGAACGATGGAGCATTACCAGTACAGCAATTCCTGGTCGTTGGATTGGAAGGGGAGGTTCTATTCCACAGCTTGCGAAGTAACCTGATCTGTATTCCTTTGTTTATTTCCTATGGGATATCTAACGCCACTTGTGTACGAGAGCCCAGTGGATACGGAGATGGAATTAGTTCCCAGAATTGCAGCTGCGAGCGATGTGAATCGATGCACACCAAGGTTATTTGTCAGAGTGCGTCAGAATCTAGTTCGTCGATGTCATGCTTGCATTGAGATTGATGGCCGTTAGTCTCAGCACATTTTGTAAGATACAGCACAAAGGGTACGTTCATTGTGTCAATGATGGCATTTGTAGTTAACTAATGTAGATAAAGAAGTATACAGTAATGTGATTTTATTCCTATTATCTCCTTAAGCCGACTACTCCGACCCCAGGTTTCTTACCTCAACTTGGTCAGTGGAGCATCCGTACGTCCAGTTAAATTTTTGGACGCTATTATGGAAACGTCCTGCACAAAGATGTCGGTAGTATCGCTCATGTCGGCCGGTGTGGCCGAGCGGCTCTAGGCGCTGCAGCCTGGAATCACGCGTCCGCTATAGTCGCAGGTTCGAATCCTGCCTCGGGCATGGATGTGTGTGATGTCCTTAGATTACTTAGGTTTAAGTAGATCTAAGTTCTAGGGGACTGATGACCTCAGATGTTAAGTCCCATAATGCTCAGAGCCATTTGAAGTACCGCTCACACAAGGTATACAAGGGCGTAACTGTCATTTGTATACAGGTGATATGTGAGAAGGTTTCCGACGTGATTATGGCCACACAACGGGAATTAAGAGACTTTCAACATGGAATGGTAGCTGAAGATAGTATGGGACATTCCATTTCAGAAAAAGTTAGGGAATTCATTATTCCGAGATCCACAATGTCAAGAATATGCCAAGAATACAAAATTTCAGTCACCACCACGGACAACACAGTGGTCGACGGTCTGCACTTAACGACTGAGAGCAGCGGCGTTTGGGTAGAGTTGTCAGTGTTAGCCGACAAGCGACACTGCGTGAAATAACTGCAATCATTGTTGGAAATACGACGAACGTATCCGTTAGGAAAGTGCGGTGGAATTTGGAGCTAATTACGGCAGCAAACGCCCGACGCGAGTGCCCTTGCTAACAGAAAGACATCGCCTACAGTGACTCTTCTGGCTCGTGACCACATCGGTCGGACCCTAGACGACTGGAAAACGGTAGCCTGGTCAGATGAGTCCCGATTTCACTTGACAACGGCTGATAGTACTTTTCGGGTGTGCAGCAGACCCCACGAAGCCATGGAGCCAAGTTGTCAACAAAGCACTGTGCAAGTTTTTGTGCCGGCCGCGGTGGCATAGCGGTTCTAGGCACTCAGTCCGGAACCGCGCTACTGCTACGGTCGCATGTTCGAATCCTGCCTCGGGCATGGATGTGTGTGATGTCCTTATGTTAGTTAAGTTTAATTAGTTCTTAGTTCTAGGGGACTAATGACCACAGGTGTTAAGTCCCATAGTGCTCAGAGTCATTTGAATCATTGTTTTTGCATGTTTTTGTGGCTCTATAATAGACTGTGATGTGTTTACATGGAATGGACTTGGTCCTCTGAGCTTACTGAACCGATAATTGACCATTTTTAGCAATTTATAGACTTTATGTTCCCAACCATCGATGGAATTTTTATAGACGACAATGCATCATGTAACCTGGCCACAGTTGTACACTATTGCTTTGAATAACATTCTGGACAATTGGAGCGAGTGATTGGGCCACCTAGATCGCCTTACATGAAAGCCATGCGGCATTTATGGGACATAATGGAGAGGACAGTTCGTGCTTAAACTTCTGCACAGGCAACACTTTCTAATCTGTGGACGGCTAGAGAGACAGCAAGGCTCAGTTTTTCTGCAGGAGGCATCCAAAGACCTTGACTCGAGTTGCTGCACTGCGTCGGGCAGAAGGACTTCCGACACGATATTAGGACACATCCCATGACTTTTGTCACGTAAGTGTACGTGTGTTGTCTTGAGTCAGAAGACTGCTTTGATGCAGCTCCCTATGATAATCTGTCGTGGACAAGTCTCTCATGACTGCATAACTACAGATACCTACATCCATTTCAAGCTACTTGCTACATTCCAGCCTTGGGTTCCATCATTAATTTTTATCCCTGATTCCCCTTTACAAAAGTGACGCGAGTCCACGATGGCTCAGGATATGTTTTGTCAACAGATTGGGAAATTTTTGGTAAGTTCCTAGGGGACCAAAGTGCTGAGGTCATCAGTCCCTAGGCTGAAACGCTACTTAAACTAACTTAAAATAACTTACGCTAAGAACAACACACACAGCCATGCACGAGGACTCGAACCTCCGACGGGGGTAGCCGCACGAACCGTGGCAAGGCGCCCCTGACGGAGCGGCTACCCCGCACTGTTATCAACCGACCCTTAATTTTCTTTTTTCTCCCAAATCCTATTCAGTACCTACCTGTCTAATGTTCAGCACTCTTCTTTAGCACCATTTCAAAAGTTTGTAACCTTCTTGTGTATAATAATTTCCCATACAAAACTGACTGAGAATTGGAGCTGATAAATTTTGGACGTAAGCAGCGCTATGTCATGGCCCTGTAAAATCAACCTGAATAAACTGAAAAATTCTTACCTCTTAATGGTGTCGCCGGATAACGCTGTCTATATATCTGCTCCTAAATGGCACAGCTTAGTGCAATATTGGCCTATCTACTACTACTGAACAACATTTGTCTGAAAAAAAACTGGCTTCGCTTTTTGACACAGCTGCATAGCTGGTCCACTGAGTATTAAACAACACATGAGAATGATCTTGGAAAATTTGTGAAATATTTAAATTCAAGTAAATGACTAGTAAAAAATTATGTTATGAAAAATGTTATTCTTGAAAACATTTCTGCAACCCATTACAAAAAAAAATTTGAACATTACAAAAAAATGGTTCAAATGGCTCTGAGCTCTATGGGACTTAACTTCTGAGGTCATGAGTCCCCCAGAACTTAGAACTACTTAAACCTAACTAACCTAAGGACATCACACACATCCATGCCCGAGGCAGGATTCGAACCTGCGACCGTAGCGGTCGCGCGGTTCCAGACTGTAGCGCTTAGAACCGCTCGGTCACCCCGGTCGGCTTGAACATTACAAGTCTGACTTAATTAGTGCTGACAAGCCTCAAAAAGATTGAAACAAATTCATATTAACTTCTCAGACAAATTTAAGTATGCGCATGGCGATGAAGAATAAGAAAGTTTATCTTACACAACATGGCAATGAACTGCGCTGCACCAGCGGCGACTGCTATTACTCTTACATGGCTAGCAGCTGTACTGTAGCAGTGAGCTACTACGACTTTAGCTCTGTGGGAGCGAGCTGTTACTAATGCTCCATAACAACGAAGTATTGCGACTGCTCTGTAGGAGCGAGCGATTGTTACTGCTGCCGACACTGCTCTGACCTGCGATTCTATTGCAGAAGAGATGCTTTATATCGCAGGCAGCGCGTGATCTATACATCGAAGTTACGTTTGCTCCAGTAGGGCAGTGAACAGTAAACTCTCTCATAATGAACACCTTACAAGTTTCTATTTTTATTTTCGGTACAACTGTTTTGCGTCCGCATTTCACTTTCGTGCAAGGATACACTCTAGACAAATAATTCAGGGAAGGCTGCCTAACAATTAAATTTGGTTATATTCAGTAACTCATTTTTGGTAATTCTTTTCTTGATTTTATCAGGTTGCCAAAGAAGTAACTTATATGAAAACTTCTGCAATTAGCTTCATTATGGAAACTACCCCAACCGAGTAAAACATACGTATTGTGCAGTAGTTTATTTTTCAGCTTTTCAGTGTGACTTTCCAGATACTCCTGAAACAATATCACCACAACTGACAGCTGCTCCCATTATTACATTATACAGTAGTCTCAGTAAAGGTTTCTAGCTGAAATTATCGCTAATATATGCTTCTATATTTATTCAATAAGTTTCCATATATGATCGTTTTTTGTGTTACTTCTGTTATGTGATTATGCTCATAATTTTATGTGTCTTTTGTTTTATCAATAAGTACGAAATGAGCCTATACCTTGGCCACAAAAGCCTTTAATAATTACCATAGGTGCGAGAGTCATTCTGAGAGAAAAAGGAACTTATGAACTAGCGTAGTTACGAATGGTCGATGTATGATGCCCAACTATTCTCCGTTAATACTTTCCATCCCTAAATTACAAAACTAGAAAATGTGGAATATACCTGTCTGCAGCTAAAGCCCAAATATTCATATGTGCGAAACGGTCGGAGGGTGTCTATTGTGGCTGTTAAGGTGCTGTAACGACAGAAAGAAAAAATAACATCCACACTTCACAAATAGTACAATTTCTGGACAGGAATCCGTATTAAAGCGCTCGATGATGTTCTGTTCTGAACAGATTAAAGTGAAAATAAATCAGTAGCGCAATTACGAACGTGACGGCTGGGCGTGGTCACTGAATAATGCAGTCGGACTGGTTCGTATCAATTATTCGGCAATTACTTCGCTGTTGGGTATTCACTTCACCCTCTACTACTAGTTATCATTAACTGTCTGCTTAATTAGTCAATTAACATAACTGTGTCCCATTAAGCTAACACTGACACAAAAACGGTTCAAATGGCTCTGAGCACTATGCGACTGAACTTCTGAGGTCATCAGTCGCCTAGAACTTAGAAATAATTAAACCTAACTAACCTAAGGACATCTCACACATCCATGCCCGAAGCAGGATTCGAATCTGCGACCGTAACGGTCGCTCGGCTCCAGACTGTAGCGCCCAGAACCGCACGGCCACTCCGGCCGGCACACTGACGCAACTCTCGCGAATTTGCATCCGGAAAAGTTCTTATATTTTTACTGTGTTCAAGAGAACACTAGTGGATCATGCCACGCATTATGTTGATGGCCAGTACTTAAACAATAATTCGCCGTAACTGGTTTCAAACATACTTTCTGATTACATACTGAGCTGCAGATAATTAATAATGTTAGTTATTGCTGTTGTTACTTTTGTGATGTTCAGTCATAAGCCTTCAAATAACTTCCGGGAATTCAGCGAAGTAACACTTTCAGCGACCGCCGATATTTCGGCGGGAGAACACCCCGCCATTTTCAAGGCAACTGCAACGGACAGGCGGCGTACATGAAAATTTAAAACCTTGGTTCTCGGACTGAAGCAGGAAAGACAACACGCACATTGAACACTAGTGCCACCAAAGATGAGCAAAGTCAGAGCTATCGGTAGTGAGACTACGAATTCGCAGGTGAGGTAACATTGACTCTGCCCGTCTGTTTTTCTGACAAGGGAGAGATCCGGATTCCAAACAGAGCTTAAACAAAAACCTCCCTCCCTGTTAAGGAGGTTGGTTGCTAATTTAATCTCAACTGCCTCTTTAATAACACTGTCCCAATAGCTGGACGTGCTTGCCAATATCTCGGAGTTATTATATAACATGGGGTGACCAGTATCTAAGCAATGTTCGGCAATAGCAGATCTACTTGGCTGCTGTAATCGTGTGTACCGTTTATGCTCAGTACATCGGTCCTCCACGGTCCTGATAGTCTGACAAATATATGCCATGCCGCAGCCTCAAGGAATACTATATTCCTACATCAATCCGAGGTTTTAAATTTGTATGTACGCCGCCTGTCCGTTGCAGTTGCATTGAAAATGGCGGGGTGTTCTCCCGCCGAAATATCGGCGGTCGCTGGAAGTGTTACCTGGCTGAATTCCCGGAAGTTATTTGAAAGTTGTATACGCCAAGAGAAACTCAGGCCTCACAGCCCTAAGCCTGGTATGGTACAGCTCTCTACACCAGTTTGTCTTGTACAAGCCTCCTAACCTAGGAATAACTACAGACCCCTACGTCTATTTGATCCTGCTTATTGTGTTCCTTCATAGGTTACCAGTTTCGTACACCCCCACACTTTTATTCATAAGCAATCTAACGATTCCTTCAAGCCCCATGATGTACCCAATCAACTTGTGCTTCTTATACTCAAGTGGAGCCATAATTTTATTTCTTTCACAATTCACTAGTTATTTATTCTACACATTTAATTTCTTCTGTAGTGGAATTCAAATGGGCGCTACACGACATAAGATCAAATAAGGCAGACGAGATGGATAACATTTAATCGGAATTTCTATAATCATTTGGGGGAGTGGCAACAAACCGACTGTTCACGTTGGCGCGTAGAACCAATGATACTGCCGATTTACCATCACACAATCGGAAAAACATCGTCCACACAATTCCGAAGATTGCAACAGCCGACTAGTACGAGAATTATCGCACAATCAGCTTAAGAGCTCATGCATCCAAGTTTCTGACAAGAATAGCGCACAGAGATCTGTGTACAGAAAAGTGTTGGACGACGATCAGTTTGGCTTTAGGAAAGGTGAAAGCCGCAAAGGTTTTGTTCTGAAGTTTCGGCTGGTAATGGATCAAAACTGAAGAAAAAACAAGACACTCTCATAGGATTTGTCGACTTAGAAAAAGCATTCGACAACGTAAAATGGTGCAAAATATTCGAAACTGAGAAAATAATAGCGATAAGCTACAGGAAAAGCAGGGTAACATACAATACGAGTGCGTAGAACAACAAAGGCGGAACAATAATACCGTGAGACCAAGAATGAAGTTCGCGGATTAAAAAGAGTATAAGACAGGGATGTAGCCCTTCGCCCTTTCTGTTAAATCTATACATCGTAGGAGCAATAACAGAAATAAAATAACGGTCAAGATTGGGTTTAAAATTCAAGGTGAAAGGATACCAATGATAAGATTCGCTGACGACATTGCTGTCGGCAGTGTAAGTGAGGAAGAATTACAGTATCTGCTGAACGGAATGAACTGTCTAGTGAGTACAGAACATAGACTGAGAGTAAATCGGAGGAAAACGACAGTAATGAGAGACAGCAGAAATGAGAACAGCAAGAAACTTAACATCAGGGTTGATGGTCACAAAGTAGGTGAAATTAAGCAATTCTGTTGCCTAAACAGCAAAATAACCCATGATGGACGGAGTAAGCTAGGCATAAGAAGCAGTCTAGTATACGCAAAGATAGCATTACTGGCCAAAAGAAGTCTGCTACTATCAAACATTGGTCTTAATTTGAGGAATAAGTTTCTGAGAATATATGTTTGGAGCACAGCATTGTAGGTTGCGAATCACAGGGTGCGAGAAAACCCGAAAAGAAGACAGTCGAGACATTTGAGATAGTGTGCTAGAGACTAGCATAGAAAATGTGGTGGACTGATACGAGCAAGGGATGAGGAGGTTCTCAGCAGAACTGACAAGGAAAAGAATATATGGAAAACTCAGACAAGAAGAAGACAATGAGAGGACAATAATAAGACATCAGGGAATAATAACCATGGTACTCGAGGGAGCTGTAGAGGTTCGAATTCATCCAGAAAATGATGAAGGACGTAAGTTGCAATTGCTGCTCTGAGATGCAGAGGCTGGCACAGGAAAGGAATTCAAGGTGCGCCACTAACCAGTCAGAACAATGAAAAAAGAATTACTTTTCAAAAGATCCTACTGCGGCCTTTTCTGAGCTTTTTATCGTTCACGTTTCAAGTGCACATTAGACCACACTCCAGACGAATACGTTCAGGAAAGCCTTCCTAGCCGTTAAATTTGTATTCAGTGTCAACAAATTTCTCTTTTTCAGAAACAGTTTACAATCTGCATTTTATATCCTCTGTGGTTCGGCCAACGCCAGTTATTTTTCTGTCCAAATTCTGTGACGGAAAAAAATCGCAACACGAAGGAGTTGTGCGACATAAACGGAAGTTGATGGGCGTGTTTCTACAACTGAGAGATGATGTCTATGCAAATTTAGCGCTAATCGCGGAAGAATCACGCTAGTAGAACCCCTATGAGAATGCAAATCGGTTTGCTATAAGTCATGATGTAACGGTCGTGAACGTTAGTTACCCTTGAGATTGAGTGTGGTGAATTGATGTTTATCAAGAACGCCATTATCAACACCCCCCCCCCCCCCACCACCACCACCACCAACCGAGCTTGACCGAGGTCATGCAACAGGGTCACGACAAGCTGATCTACCTTCTGCGATACAGCAGGAAGACATGGCAGGAAAGTAGTCACCGTGCGTGATTGCTGGCAGCGATGGTCGTAGGAAGACGGGGGGTCCCTGACGGTCACTTGGCGCTATGGAGAGGGAAGACAATCATGTTCGGTGTATGGCTCTGGTGCATCGCACTGCATCTGCAGGAGTAATATGAGCAGCAGTTGGCACCACTGTGTCACAACGAACTGTTATTAATCGGTTACTTCAAGGACAGGTCCAAGCCAGAGCCCATTATAACTGCCCACGTCGTGTTGTGCCGACTCCACTGTAGCTTGAATGGATTTTTAAGTTGGTTTTATATGCCCGACTTCTAATTTCACCACACAAGTCTCCAGGATTGAGCAGTTATTGCCCGATGACGACATGCAATACAGTTTGTTTGAGCGGAGTTCGCCGTTATTAATTATGTTTTTAGATTTAATTTTATTACTCGTTCAGAGACTCAACGTTCCTTTGTTTAACAGCGCGTCGTCAAAATAAGTATGAAATGCTAATGTCTTTGCAATACATAATGTCGACTATTGAGTTAAAGTTCGTACCTATTTTGCCATTTTAGAGAAGAGAAACCTTAAGCGCTTCTGCTTCTATAGTCTCAGTATCAAATGTTCACTAATTTCAATTTACTTTCTATCTCAGTTCAGTATTCAACACATATATCAGTGTCACTTCAGAGATATTACGTCGGTTCCACACTAACGGAATAACACGTAATTATTATTTAACATCACTTTTATTAATAATCCTTTCTCTTATGACGTAAATGTTAATGAATGGTCACTATCTAGGAGGAAAGAGGCATTGATCCTAATCACGAGATAATAGCTTTTAATGAGCCCGCAATAGTTAATTAAATAAAAAGTCACGTTCACGGATGATATGCGAACAACTTCGGTTACGTCCGTTTTCACGTATCTGTCAAAACTAATCCTGTCGCCTACAATTCAAATTAACACTGACGTTAACCCCTTTTGTCGGATCATCGAATCGAAACTATTACGTGAAAGTTTATTCTAGTCCCCGAATTAATTCCTTTCAGATACGCGCGCGACCGAACAGCAGAACGGAACACAAACGACTTGTTTTAACTACCGACCAACGCAATGACGTTACATTACGACAATGTCCGCGCAATGAACATCTCTTTGACTTTATCGTCTCTACTCTGCTTAATTAAATTATTCCTAATTACAATTTATTCGGCTATTTAACGAAAACATCTAACAAAAAATAAAATAAATTTATCCCAACGTAAAAGATCCCTTATACCCTATAGCATTCATTCCACTGACCCCAAACCATCGCCATTTGTGACTTCAATGGTGTTTAGTGAGAGCTCATTGGAGAGCAGGTGGAGGTCTGTTCTGTTTTCTGGTGAAACGTGGTTCTGACACGGCGCCAGTGATGGGTGCATGTTGGTAAAAGTAGGCCAGTTGAGAGCCTGCAAACATCATGTTTGCGTGCTGTATTTACTGGACCTACATCGGGAGTTATGGTCATTGGTGCGACCTCAACGCTCACCCACATACCGCTGTTGTAATCCAACATGCTCTACAGTGTGGCCTGCTCGATCACCAGATCTGTCTCTAATCGAGCAATATTTGACATCATTGGACAACAATTCCAGCGTCGTCTACAAACAGCATTAACCATACCTATATTGACCGACCAACCGCAACAGGCATGGAACTCCATGCCATAAACTGACATCTGTATAATACTACGGGTGTTAGAAAAGTCCGCGCAAAACTCAAAACTGCTTACGTGTTTGGGGTAAACCTTTTTTATTTTTCGACATAGTCTCCTTTTAGACTTATACACTTCGTCCAACGCTGTTCTAATTTGTTGATCCCTTTCGAATAATAGGAATTGTCCAAGTCTGCCAAATATCTATTAGTTGCTGCAATCACCTCCTCGCTTGAATAAAATCTTTGCCCCGCCAGCCATTTCTTCAGATTGGGGAACAAACAGTAGTCCAAGGGAGCGAAGTCTGGAGAATAGGGGTGATGTGCAACGAGTTGTAATCCTATTTCCATTAATTTTACGACCACAACTGCTGAGGTGTGTGCTGGTGCATTGTCGTGATGGAAGAGGACTTTTTTGCGGTCCAATTGCCGGCGTTTTTCTTGCAGCTCGCTTTTCAAACGATTCAGTAACGATGAATAATATGCACCTGTAATAGTTTTACCCCTTCTCCAGATAGTCGATGAGGATTATCCCTTGCGAATCCCAAAAGACAGTCGCCATAACCTTTCTGGCCGAAGAAATGATCTTCGCCTTTCTTGGTGCAGATTCTTCCTTGTTAACCCACTGTTTAGATTGTTTTTTGGTCTCAGGAGTGTAGTAATGTATCCATGTTTCATCCACAGTGGCGAAACGACGCTTAAAGTTCTGCGGATTCTTCCTGAACAGCTGCAAACCATACTTGCAACACTTCACACGATTCCGTTTCTGGTCAAGCGTGAGCAATCGCGGAACCCACTTTGCGGATAGCTTTCTCATGTCCAAATGTTTATGCAAAGTATTATGTACCCGTTCATTCGAGATGCCCACAGCACTAGCAATCTCACGCATCTTAACTTTTCTGTCATCCATCACTATATCATGGATTTTATCAATGATTTCTGGAGTCGTAACCTCCACAGGGCGTCCAGAACGTTCAACATCACTTGTGCCCATATGGCCACCCGAAAATTTTGAAACCACTTATAAACTGTTCTAATCGAAGGTGCAGAGTCACCGTTATCTTTATCAAACTTCTCTTTAGTCTAATGAGTCGTTTTGCCTTTCGCAAAGTAATGTTTAATCACCACACGAAATACTTTTTCGTCCATTTTTTGACAATCACTCGACTTCCTAGATTCACACAAATGCCAAACGCAAAGAAATAGACCAACATGGCTGAAACTTGGTGTGCGCTCTTTCCAAAGATGTTACTAACTAAACATGCCCTTGGTACGTGCCGGTGGTGCCATCTCTCGGACTTTACGCTGACTTTTCAAACGCCCCTCGTTCAATGCATGGACATTCTGGCCGCTCACCCGTTCTTAACCTACCAGAATTTCACATTTCCAGTGAATTATCACGCTCTTACATTAAGCTGTGATCTTCCAATGATAATCACTTAAATATATTACCTAAAAACAAAAGCAGATTTCGAGGTTTTTTTCCGCCACTGTGCCAGTATTATTCGACTACTTTTTGTCTGTCATTTCTTAGTGTTATTCCTTCAAACTAGCAAGATCTTATTCGATTGTATTCCAATAGCCTTGTTTCACTTTTGTTGATATTCATACGAGAATCTCTTTCCTAGGCTTCCTTGATCCTGTTCAACTGCTGTTGCAAGCCCATTGCATACTCAGACGAAATTACGGTGTGACATCAAACCTCAACGTTCTGCAAAGGTAGGGTGGGAAGGAGATACGCAGAGAAAGAGAGGGAAAGAGAATGAGAATGAGAGTGAGAATGGTAATAAGAATGGTAGGTGGTATATCAACCAGACTGGAAGATCTTCAGACCTAACGTTGGCTGTCAGCATGACAGCTGCGCCCAGGACGTGTTATCAGTCCATTTATTCGCAATCGGATAAAGAGTATTGCCAACGGCACTGCCGCATTTGTAATGCCGGTTCCCACCAGAGCATCGAAGTTGAGCAATGTTGAGCTTAGCTAGCACTTAGTGACCTTACAGTCTGCCAAGCGCTGTAGCGAGAGGGGTGCCCTCTGCCCCCGTGAGGCAAATTGAGGAGCTTCTTGACTGAGCGGCTCCGGTCACGGAAACTGACTGCGGCCGAGAGAGTGGTGTGCTGACCACATGCTCCTCCATGTCTGCATCCAGTGCTGCCGATAGGCTGAGGAGAACACGGCGGTTATTCGGTACCATTGGGACTTCCGAGGCCTGTTCGGACGGAGAGATATCGAGAGTACGAGACGCATTTAATGAAT
Source organism: Schistocerca americana (assembly GCF_021461395.2). Taxonomy (NCBI): domain Eukaryota; kingdom Metazoa; phylum Arthropoda; class Insecta; order Orthoptera; family Acrididae; genus Schistocerca; species Schistocerca americana. Next base: position 466,174,885 of record NC_060124.1, on the reverse strand, counting down.
AACACCGTCTAGATCAGGGTTCTCCAAACTTTTTAGTCCGCGGGCCACATTGACTCCTCTACGAATTCATAAGGGCCAAGATCTACCTAGTGGGATTAAAGCACCCTAGCACTCCACGATCATCGTAATTTAAGGCTAAAGGAAAGATGACATCGCAAAAATCTAAGGTTGTGCGAAAAGCTAGCACTGAGACGAACTACGATTATTATTTAATTACATAATTTTGATTGGTGGACGTACCTGACCGAAATTCTGGCGTATTTTATTCTGGCGAATTTCACCGACAAAAAATGTATGTCACTGCACATTTTACTACGTAATCAAAAGAAAGTGAAACCTCGCTTAAGGAGCATCTTCCATAACGATTGATTACTGAGGCTAGTCTCCGAAGTGGCGTCCATTTGAAAGACTGCACCAGACTCGTGAATAGAATAAAATGCAAAGAATTTTTTTACTTAAAATGTTTTCGCGAAACTAGTCTGTTAACCGTTCTTTTTTTTCACTATCGCACGTAGAATGGTATGTCTGTTTATTGTGGATAGCCACAAGTTTAACCATGACCTTCCGCTTTGTAAAGATAGAACTCCGACAATGTCGCGGTGTATTGGTTGCGATAGGCCTCGAAACTCAATTGTTGGCAGTATAGGTACCACCTCAAATATTTGGCGAGCCGGATACCGGGGATGTCCGGTCAGCTAACACGGGGCGGTTTGCCGGCCCTCGCGGGCCGTTTTCGGCCCGCGGGTCCTAGTTTGGAGACCCTGGTCTAGATCACTAAATAAAATGCTTTATTTGTTACGTTGTTTCGGCATCTGCCATCGTAAATTATCAAACAACTCTAAAATTGCGAAACAAGATTCATTGTCAGTATTAAAATATATAGATACCTAATCGCGTCATAAGAAACAAAGACGTTTCTTGATATTTGATTATGGCACATGCTGGAACGCTGTAATAAATAAAGACACATCAGTTTGCGATCTAGAAAGTTTTATTTATTAAATTCATTTCCTCTATTAATACTATTAATGACAGAGGCATGCCGCACTTCATTTCCATGCAAGGGAAACAAATACGTTCTACATGTACGCTGCGTCAAGGATGTACTTTGGATAACTCGATTTGAGAGTACCAGCGGCATACAGTGTCTACTTATCTCTACGGTACGGGGTCTCCGTCTTCTGACTGCATGTAACAGTGGAGAAAATTACTCGGCATTTCACTGGTAGGGTTGTCCATCACTGAGCAGACATGCTGACATGCCTCCTACAACCATCTCTTGGTTGTGGCGTGCAGAAACCACCACCCGACACATTTAACTCTTCACTACAGAGGTCGGCCTGTTTGCCCGAGCGGTTCAGGGAGCTACAGTCCGGAACCGTTCGACCGCTACGGTCGCAGGTTCGAATCCTGCCTCGGGCATGGATGTGTGTGGTGTCCTTAGGTTAGTTAGGTTTAAGTAGTTCTGAGTTCTAGAGGAGTAATGACCTCAGATGTTAAGTCCCATTGTGCTCAGAGCTATTTGAACCATTTTCTTTGCTACAGAAGTGATAGTGCACAGAGAATGCATGGAACACGAACATAGTCAACGGACGTTCGAAACATAGAGACAGTTCGCCTCTGTCCCTCTTTTGCAGCTCATATTACAACAAAGAAGCTTCAGTAAGTAATAGAACACAGTTTTGCTGATAATTTATGTCGACAAAATGCGGAATTTGTTGTGGAGCGTCCTCGAATGTCCACACTTTAGCTCCTATAGTTTCATGAAGTTCCTTTACGTGGCGGCGCTATCGTAGCCTTAAAAACGGCGTCTGTAACGGAAATGGGTTCGAAGCGGGAAGCTGTCATTGAGCTTCTTTTGAAGGAAAAATAGAGGATCGGAGATATTGATATGCGCCTGCAGAATGTCTTCGGAGACCTGGTAGTGAACAAAAGCACGGTGAGTAGTTGGGCGATGCGTCTTTTATCATTGTTACAAGGTTGAGCAAACCTATCCGACCTCTCACTTGTCGGCTAGATAGCTGTGACTCCGGCAATGTTGGAACGTGTGGACACTCTCATTAAAGGTGGTTGACAACTCATAATCCGACACCTCGCTGCTGAATTCGACGTTTCTGTTGGTAGTCATGACACACTCGTCTGCCCCTTGGAATACTCAAAGGCGTGTTCTCATCAGATTCCTCGTCGCTAACAGAAGACCATATGGAGCAACGAGGGATCATCTGTGCTAGAATTGCTTGCGCTTTACGAGGCTAATCGTGACATTTTTTTGTGTAACATCGTCACAGGCGACGAAACGTAATTCATCACTTCGAACTGGAAACAACAACAATCTATGGAGTGGCGCCACACGACCTTTCCTTCGAAGAAGTTCAAAGCTACATACTCATCCGGTAAAGTCATGGCGAGGGTCTTCTGGGACTCTGAAAGTGTTATTCTGTGTGACGTCCTTCCTCATAGTGTAACGCCCAGCTCTGAAGAGTCCTGTACTACATGCAAAAGTTGAAGAAACTACTTCAGCGTGTTCGTTGTCACAAAAACTCAAACTTCTGTTTCTCCATAACAACGTAAGGCCTCACACAGTCTGTGCATCAGAGAGGAGCTCACAAAACTTCCTGTTCTTCCACATCCACTCTACAGCCCGAATCTCGCACCTTCTGACTTCCATCTCTTTGGCCCAATGTAGAATGTACTCCACAGGAAGCAGTGCGTGGATGATGTGGAGGTTATTAATGCAGCAAACCGCTGGTTCCGACTTAGACCGGTTGAGTGATAGTGTGCGGGGATACAGGTCCTCACTGAAGGATGGAATAAGTCCATTGCACTGATAGAGGTTGTATTGAAAAACAGTTTTGTAGCCGAAAGAGTGGTGAACAATATGGTGTACTGGAATCCCGAATAAAAAGAATCTGCTTTCAGAAAAAAAGTGTTGCATTACTTATTGACTGTCTCTCGTACTTGTCAGTGGCAGGGTACGTGTATCTCACAACCCATCACCGCTTCCCATCTCTACTAACAAGGCAAGGTTCAGCTTTTTTGTGCAGTTATTGCCGTGCAGCGGATGTTTGCACGGGGTGAAACTGGAACCCTGATATATCTGCGCATATGCATATCAGATGAATACATTAAGCAGATTCAAAAGGATGTAGGCTGCAGTAGGTACTGGGAGATGAAGAAGCTTGCACAGGATAGAGTAGCATGGAGAGCTGCATCAAACCAGTCTCTGGACTGAAGACCACAACAACAACAACAACATGCATATCAGGTATTTTGATAACTTGGTAAGTGGAATCGAAACGATTGCCAGGTTTCAGAAATTCTGCTGTAACTAGTTTTGGACTTAGGTTCCAGAAAGCGAAACATACACTTCAGTTTTTCACACTTCTCAAGTCCATTAACTACACTCCTGGAAATTGAAATAAGAACACCGTGAATTCATTGTCCCAGGAAGGGGAAACTTTATTGACACATTCCTGGGGTCAGATACATCACATGATCACACTGACAGAACCACAGGCACATAGACACAGGCAACAGAGCATGCACAATGTCGGCACTAGTACAGTGTATATCCACCTTTCGCAGCAATGCAGGCTGCTATTCTCCCATGGAGACGATCGTAGAGATGCTGGATGTAGTCCTGTGGAACGGCTTGCCATGCCATTTCCACCTGGCGCCTCAGTTGGACCAGCGTTCGTGCTGGACGTGCAGACCGCGTGAGACGACGCTTCATCCAGTCCCAAACATGCTCAATGGGGGACAGATCCGGAGATCTTGCTGGCCAGGGTAGTTGACTTACACCTTCTAGAGCACGTTGGGTGGCACGGGATACATGCGGACGTGCATTGTCCTGTTGGAACAGCAAGTTCCCTTGCCGGTCTAGGAATGGTAAAACGATGGGTTCGATGACGGTTTGGATGTACCGTGCACTATTCAGTGTCCCCTCGACGATCAGCAGTGGTGTACGGCCAGTGTAGGAGATCGCTCCCCACACCATGATGCCGAGTGTTGGCCCTGTGTGCCTCGGTCGTATGCAGTCCTGATTGTGGCGCTCACCTGCACGGCGCCAAACACGCATACGACCATCATTGGCACCAAGGCAGAAGCGACTCTCATCGCTGAAGACGACACGTCTCCATTCGTCCCTCCATTCACGCCTGTCGCGTCACCACTGGAGGCGGGCTGCACGATGTTGGGGCGTGAGCTGAAGACGGCCTAACGGTGTGCGGGACCGTAGCCCAGCTTCATGGAGACAGTTGCAAATGGTCCTCGCCGATACCCCAGGAGCAACAGTGTCCCTAATTTGCTGGGAAGTGGCGGTGCGGTCCCCTACGGCACTGCGTAGGATCCTACGGTCTTGGCGTGCATCCGTGCGTCGCTGCGGTCCGGTCCCAGGTCGACGGGCACGTGCACCTTCCGCCGACCACTGGCGACAACATCGATGTACTGTGGAGACCTCACGCCCCACGTGTTGAGCAATTCGGGGTACGTCCACCCGGCCTCCCGCATGCCCACTATACGCCCTCGCTCAAAGTCCGTCAACTGCACATACGGTTCACGTCCACGCTGTCGCGGCATGCTACCAGTGTTAAAGACCGCGATGGAGCTCCGTATGCCACGGCAAACTGGCTGACACTGACGGCGGCGGTGCACAAATGCTGCGCAGCTAGCGCCATTCGACGGCCAACACCGCGGTTCCTGGTGTGTCCGCTGTGCCGTGCGTGTGATCATTGCTTGTACAGCCCTCTCGCAGTGTCCGGAGCAAGTATGGTGGGTCTGACACACCGGTGTCAATGTGTTCTTTTTTCCATTTCCAGGAGTGTATATTGTGATCATAAGTTACCACTGCTAGCAAGTCTGTGTTTGGATAGCCTCAGCTGAGGCTAATTTGAGTGAATTGCCACAGGCGTCCGTGCTGAAACGGTTCACTTCGCGGACTGCGTCGAGAGTGTAAGAGACGCGTGAATATGCCAGGGCATACGAAATGATGTGCATGATCTGAAATCGAACCCGGAGCTCCGAATCTCACTGCATTCGAGGATTAGTATTTCTCAACCAGTTTTATTGATGTCACTTTAAGTCATAGCATAGTCATTCATTACTTCCTCTTTGATTCCATTTGTTTCATTTCAGTGGATTTATTTAATAAGTCGTGCCACAATGCGTGACAGACTATACGAGAGAAATCTATACTGCTATATAACGTGAAATAGTAGTTTAAGGTTGGTACCAAAATTCTCGTAAAGTTCTTGGCCGATTTACTTTAAATTATATCATGACGCATTGATAAACGCTTGGAGGGCCATAGACAGTATTCTTTTCAACATAAGTAATATACATTGAAACGCCAAAGAAACTGGTATAGGCATGAGAATTAAAATACAGAGATATGTAAACAGGCAGCATTCGGTCCCGCTGTCGACAACGCCTTTATCAGACAACAAGTGTATGGCGCAGATGTTAGTCGGTTACTGCTGCTGCAATGGCAGGTTATCAAGATTTAAGTGAGTTTGAAGGTCGCATTATAGTCGGTGCACAAGCGATGGGACACAGCATCTTCGAAGTAGCGATGAAGTGGGAATTTTCCCGTAGGACCATTTGACGAGTGTGCGGTGAATATCGGGTAAAACATAAAATGTCCGACATCGCTGTGGTCGTAAAAAAATCCTGCAAGAACGGGACCAATGAGGACTGAAGAGAATCGTTCAACGTGACAGAAGTGCAACCCTTCCACAAACTGCTGCAGATTTCAGTGCTGGACCATCGACAAGTGTCAGCGTGCGATCGATTCAACGAAACATGGTCGATATGGCCTTACAGAGACGAAAGCCCACTCGTGTACCCTTGATGACTGCACGAAACAAAGCTTTATGCCTCGCCTCGGCCCGTCAACACCGACAGTGGACAGTTTACGGCTGAAAACATGTTCGCGGGTCGGACGAGTCTTGTTTTAAATTGCATCGAGCGTGTACGGGCATGGAGAAATCCTCATGAATCCATGGACCGTGTCCTGTCAGCAGGGGACTGTTCAAGATGGTGCAGGCTCTGTAATGATGTAGGACGTATGCAGTTGGAGTGATATGGGATCCCTGTCACGTCTAGAAACGACTCTGAGAGGTGATACGTACGTGAGCATCTTGACTGATCACCTGCATCCACTCATGTCCACTGTGCATTCCGGCGGACTTGGGCAATTCCAGCGGGACAATGCGACATCCCACACGTCCAAAATTGCTACAGAGTGACTCCAGGAACATTCTTCTGAATTTAAAACCTTCGGCTGGCCACCAAACTCATCAGATATGAACATTATTGAGCATATCTGGGATGCCATATCTGGGATGCCTTGCAACGTGCTGTTTAGAAGACATCTCCGCCTCCTCGTATTGTTACGGATTTGTGGACAGGTCTGCAGGATTCATGATGTCAGTTCCCTCCAGCAATACTTCTGACATTAGTTGATTACATGCCACGTTGTGTTGCGTCACTTTTGGGTGCTCGCGGGATCCTACACAATATTAGTCAGGTCAACAGTTTCTTTGGCTCTTCACTGTATTTGCGTATATATCATCAAATGGTTCAAATGGCTCTGAGCACTATGGGACTTAACATCTGTGGTCATCAGACCCCTAGAACTTAGAGCTACTTAAACCTATCTAACCTAAGGACATCACACACATCCATACCCGAGGCAGGATTCGAACCGGCGACCGTAGCAGTCGCGCGGTTCCGGACTGAGCGCCTAGAACCGCATGGCCACCGCGGCCGGCTATATATCATCAAATTTTGTTACCAGAGGTCTCCACATTTCCCGGCTGAATTACTTCAAACTTTAATACTGTAATTAATGTTGGACGGACGTAGGCTACTTATCGTTAAATATATGTTGTTGTTGTCTTCAGTCCAGAGACTGGTTTGATGCAAATATACAAGGTAAATAAGTAATAAATATGCTATAGGAAAGGGAAATGTTGTTAGCAAAAATCTGAAATAGTTCTTGACCAACTTACTTCAGTTTTTTATACAGTACTCTAATAACGATGCAGACTTACATGGACAACATTTCATATATACTGCTTATAATTATTTATGCATTATGTAAATGAGAAACACTGTTAGCAAATATGTCGAAAAGTTCTTTACACATTTAGTTCAAACTTTCATACGATACTCTAATAAAATTCGGACGGCAGTAGAACGTATGTTTCAAATATAAGTAATATATAAATAAAAATGAGGTACAGTAGACAAAAGCTGTTTGCAAAATCTCTAAATGTTTTTGATCGATTTACTTCAAATTTTTGCACCATACTCTAAAAAACGCTCAGACGGACATAGGCTACCTACTGTATAGGTTTTTTATTGGAACCGACAGCGAGAAAAAAAAACTGTGCTGTTCTGTGAATATTTGTGGTTTAGTTTTCTTTCTCGCAATCGGTTTTAATCGACTTACGGTTACAATAGTGCTACGGAACCCGCATTGTCTGAATCTTTGTAAACCTACTAGTTCGCAGACTAAGGCGATGCCAAATACTATCAAAAATGGTTCAAATGGCTCTGAGCACTATGGGACTCAACTGCTGAGGTCATTAGTCCCCTAGAACTTAGAACTAGTTAAACCTAACTAACCTAAGGACATCACAAACATCCATGCCCGAGGCAGGATTCGAACCTGCGACCGTAGCGGTCTTGCAGTTCCACACTGCAGCGCCTTTAACCGCACGGCCACTTCGGCCGGCGCCAAATACTATCGTCGGAGATACTATCCTCTCGGATCCAGCGGCTGGAGAGGTCGGTGTCTCATAGTCAGCATACCAGAGATCGCAATCGATTCATCCAGTGTTTTAAAGCGACTGGAAGTTCTAGTCAACGTTTCCTTTACATCACCATCAACCAAGGTTCAAGGTAATATTGGTGGCGGAAGAAGGTAGACTAACATGGTGGAGGAAATGAACACTAAGAGCGAAAAGGAGCTAATGGAGAGGAAGGAGAACAACAGAGAGAGGAGGTGATGGACAGGAAAAGGGGGAGAAGGAGACAGACAAAAGGATGGGGGACAAAGAGATTGACAGACAGAAGGGGGGAGACGGAGATTACGACGCACATCCAACTCCCATACACACTTAGCAATTACGAAGCATTGCCAGCTTAGCTAGTAATATACAGGCTATAACAAAAATGTACGGCACAAATTGCAGAACACATACCTCATACGTACACGACGAAATTATGTTATATGAACATAGGTCTGGAAAGGCTTTGTTTCCATGTTACATCTCATTGTCTCCAACTCATTAATCATGGGAAACGCACAAGAACAGATAGCTAGAATAATGGGGAAGATGCACTCTTGGTGACGTCTGGTTACGTTTTACACCGTCGGTGTTTTGTTTTACATGACCCTCTTGCCATGCGACTTACGTCACTGCTTGCTCAAAAGTAACATCAACTGTTCCGGTGATCAGTACGACCATTGCAAGCATACGGGCTACAATGTAGAATTAATCACAGGCTTGGCTCGTGCAATAGCTGTGAACACAAATGCAGAGATGGCAGACACCCTTTTCATATATATGTATTATCTGACGTTAATGGCGCTCGCGCTTGACGTTTGTAGCAGAAAGATTTCCAGGACGAAGTTGCTCCGACATGATAAACGTTTGAAGCCGTTGATCGTCGTCTTAGGGATCATGGGGCATTTAAGCCACATACTCGCGTCAGGGCGAGGCCTAGAAGTACGAGACACAGCAACCAGAGGCGGCATTTCTTCATGCATCTGGCGACGACCCTAGCATAAGTACAAGACATGTAGCTGTAACACTAAATGCTGACCACATGCCGTTTGGTGAGCGTTACACGAGGACCAGCTGTATCCATACTATTTATAGCTCGTGCAGCTACTATCATCAGCTAAGCATCTTGCGAATTGTTCATTAAACGAAGTGTCAACCCCAGTTTTAGTGCAAACGGTGGTGTTCACATACGAGGCGTCTCTTGAAAGAGATCAGATTGTAAATTTTTACACTCGGGCTGTACGGGCAAACGTCAGTCCTCAACAAACTGTTGAAGCTAGTCATCAACAATTTTCTATCAATGTTTGGACCGGCATTGTTGGTGAGCGTTTGGTAGGACCTCACTTTCTTCTACCCAGGATCAACGGACAAAGTTATCATAATATAGTGGAGAATGTTCTACCTGAGCTGTTAGCAAATGTGCCTTTAGCAGTGAGACAAATCGTGTACTACATGCATTCCTAATTTTAATACTAATGTCCGTGGGCTTCTAAATAACAGATTTGTTGACAGAGGGACAGGTAGAGCTGGACCAATTGCGTGGCCTTCACGTTCTTCAGAACTAAATCCACTGGACTTTTTTCGTGAAGGCTTTTCAGAGTCCTCATGTATGGAATCCCACTACAAGATGTTCAGAGTCTCCGTGCCCGTATTAAGGAAGGCTGCGAAACAATACGCAATGCTCCACGAATACGTCATCGCATCCGAGATCCTCTACGACGGCGGATTGATACACGTATCATTGGTCACGGAGGGCATATTAAAAATCTCCTGTGAGAAAGAAATGGATGTGGTATGCTGGTGCGTTTTGTTCATGTGTGTTCCCCATATCTGATGAGTTGGTTCAAATGGTTCAAATGGCCTTGAGCACTATGGGACTTAACATCTGAGGTCATCAGTCCCCTAGAACATAGAACTACTTAAACCTAACTAACCTAAGGACTTCGCACACACCCATGCCCGAGGAAGGATTCGAACCTGCGACCTTAGCGGTTCCGCGGTTCCAGACTAAAGCGCCTAGAACCACTCGGCCACAACGGCCTGCTATGAGTTGGAGAAAATGAGTTGTAACATGGAAACAAAGCAGTTCCAGACGCATGTTCGTATAACATAATTTCTTCGTCTATGTGTGAGGAATGTGTCCTACAATTTGTGCGGTACATTTTTGTTACACCCTGTATAATAGCAGTTTTATGGTATGAACTAGTTGCTGGGAGGACCAAGATACGCAAATTGAGGAATAACATCTATTAAAACTAGGGAAACTGAAAAAAGGTAAATTAATAAACACTCTAAACAAGACCGCCAGAGCTCGATATTTACCGGATGGCTACAGAATATTAAGTTCATACAACACATGGACTCAAACGTAGTATAACAAAAGACTTGCCTCACAAATTTCGTCCTTAAAAAAACAATTTACATTTGACATGTAAACTATTAATGGTTGCAAGCCGCCACACCAGTCACGGACTTGTTAGGAACATTTGTAAATCAAGGTGTCGATACACGAAACATTATGTCAACGTTAAGTCTTTTATGAAACCTCAGTATTGTCAAAAACACATGTTAGAAAGGAAAGATGGAGACGTAATACCACGAAAAGATCCCTGGAAAGGACAAAACAGCAGCACATATTCCCACATGCGATAGCAAAATTGTTGAAGTCACTTTCTCCGTCGCTCGGGGATCGTATGTAACAGCAGAGCTATTCGTCTCTGTCGCCAGCTGGGGCGAATTTATCTTTTGCTGGAGACTTCGCGAGACTGCTTCTTTCCAGTTGTTTTCACCACCAGTAGGAGAGCGAACAGACGCGATGCCAAGCCGGAAACGTAACATACATACATTACTCGAATAAAGAAACCATTACAGAAAGGACAAATTATTAGACAAAAGAAAGCCAAATGTCTGAAGTAGAATGAAGACTTTTCCACATGCATGATTACGGAAGCGTAGGTAATTACTGACAGGACGAGAATATAAATTTTGTATTAACGTGCGCTAGCGGAAAAAAAAGTGTCACACCCTTAAACACAAGGCCATTGTATTGATAGGTGATGTGGCAGGCAGTTGATCATTATAAGACTAACAAATTCAGACCAAATAAAAACAACAAATAAAACAGTCGCCTCATTATACACTGTTAGTGTGTGTACATGTCGAACACGCATGCGTATGTTGTCACACTTCTCACATGCAAACGATCGTAAATCTGACGCATGAAATACTCTTACAGCAAATACCAAACACATTGCCACCGTGTTACAACGTGTTAGTAGTTCTAGAATCTAGAGACCGTGTAAGTTTCCTCTTTACTGTGTCCCATCCGCGTTCGATGGGTGAGAGGTGTGGTGACCTTGCTAGTCAGGGCAGTTGTTGTACATCGTCAAGAGCAAGTTGCGTCACAGCAGCCTTATGTGGACAAGCGTTGCCTTGCTCAAAAATGGCAGTAACACGGGGATAACAGCCTGTGCAAAGCAGCGACCAGCTTGTTACTCTAAACTGCAAATGACCGCGAGTTGTAGCTGATTCACATGTACGTCCATCACTCACGTCCAGACACAACTCTCATCGCTGAAGACAACAGGGTTGTATTCAGCTTTCCAGTTGACTGTTTCACGACAGCACAGTAGCCGTGCTTAGCGGTGTCGGAGTGTCAGTGGTAGCCTAGCCACAGGCACAAGTGGTCTCTAGTACTGTTCCAAACAAACGGTTCCCAATGATCGTTGGTGACACGTCAAGTCACCCAAGTTACAAAATTTTTGAATTCACATTTCGATGTTAAAATGAGCTTGTGCCATTTCAAAGAGATCACAACATCCATGGCCACAAGGTGCTCCTACACCATCTCGGGATCAATAGAATCTACATGATATTGGGATCAACGCAAGTAAATATTCGATGCACGTGACCCATCACGAGGAAGGAAGCCGGAGAACAGTGTTGCAAGTCCTGGATGGAAATGAATGCTATGCCTACCACCTATAACGTCTGCAGAAATTATAAATAGCGTGTTTCCTCGAGCAAGGATTTGTTGTTGGCTGTCGCAACAGACGATCATAACAATAGGATGGAGTCTGTATTCTTCCTCAAACAAGCGATGTTTGGGAAAGATACACTATATTATCAAAAGTATCCGGACACTTGGATGAAAATGACTTAAAAGTTCGTGGCGTTCTACACCTGAAATGCTGGAATTAAATATGATGACAGCTTCCACTCACGCAGGCACGCGTTCAATCAGGTGCTGGTAGATTTATTGAGGAATGGCAGCCCATTCTTCACGGAGTGCTGCACTGAGGATAGGTATCGATGTCGGTCGGTGAGACCTGGAACGACGTCGGCGATCCAAAACATCCCAAAGATGTTCTATAAGATCCAGGTCAGGACTCGGTGCCGGCCAGTCCACTACAGGGATGTTATTGACGTGTAACCATTCCACCACAGGCCGTGCATTATGAGCTGGTGATCGACCGTGTTCAAAGATGCAATCACGATCCTCGAATTGCTCTTCAACAGCGGGAACCAATAAGGTGCTTAAATCGTCAATTTAGGCCTGTGCTGTGATAGTACCATGCACAACAACAAGGGGTGCAAGCCCCCTATATGAAATACACGACCACACCATAACACTACCGCCTCCGAATTTTACTGTTGGCACTACACAAGCTGGCAGATGACGTTTACCGGGCGTTCGCCATACTCACACCCTGTCATCGGATCGCCACATTGTCTACCGTGAATCGTAGCTCAACACAACGTTTTTCCACTGTTCAACCGTCCAATGTGTACGCCCCTTATACAAAGCGAGGCGTTGTTTGGCATTTAGCGGCTTGATGTGTGGCTTATTAGCAACCGCTCGACGATGGAATCCAAGTTTTCTCACCTCCCGCCTAACTGTCATAGTACTTGCAGTGGATTCTGATGTAGTCTGGATTTCCTGTGCGATGGTCTGGATAGATGTCTACCGATAACACATTACGACACTCTTCAATTGTCGACGGCCTCTGTCACTGTTGGCTTTTGTGATGTATGTGTCCCTTCACGTTTCCACTTCGCTATCACGTCGGAAACAGCGGATCGAGGGATGTTTAGGACTGTGGAAATCTCGCGTACAGATGTGTGACGCAAGTGACACCCATTCACCTGACGACGTTCGAAGTACGTGATTTCCGCAGAGCTCCCCATTCCGCACTTTCGCGATGTCTAATGACTACTGAGGTCGCTGATACGGAGTACCTGGCTGTAGGTGGCAGCACAATGTAACTAATATGAAGAACGTATGTTTTTGGGGGTGTCCGGATAATTTTGATCACATAGTGTAGCATCGTAATCTCGTACATTCATCATCTGTGGATTGAAGAAAATCCTCGATGAATGGTTGAATCGTCTCTTCAGCAACGGCTCAGCTTCAATATTTGCTCAGAGATTATTGGGAACCATCTAACTTCACTATTTGTTTTACACTTAGGAACAAAACATAGACTGGTCGGAAGCGAATAGTAAGAAAAATATATGGTGTCACTGGTACTAACCTACTGGATACCTCCTCATGGACTCATGCGTTTCAACTTCAATGAAATTCGTCGTAAATAATCCATTAAAATTCCAGAATCATAGTGATGTCCGCACAAACAGCACTACAAGAACAATTGGCTTTTATTACCCACTATAAATGTCAGTAGCTCAGAAGAGAGATCAATATGCATCAACAAAAGTGTTTCATCATTTGTCCAATAACACAGAATGTGGTAAAGGTGCAAAACAAATTTTAAATAATAAAAATAAAAAATTCTTTAGGTAAATTGCTTCAATTCCGTATCGATTTTTTTAAAATTTGTAGCCTTTAAATCAGAAAAAAGTTTATAAGTACAGTTGCTTGAGTATGAATGAAAAAGTATATGCTCATTAATGTTAAATCTTCATGTAGACCTATCCTATAAACTAATTCTTTTCACATTATTTCAACAAAATAAAGTTAAAACGATGTATGGAACACGTAATTAGCTCAATGACTAACTAACCAACTATCTGCACCACCTTAATAGACACACCTTTGATGGTGCACTGCCCCAAATCCGTATCACTTCCACATCTTGCCAAGGTTATAGATACATTCTTGTTCATGGCCACCTCAACCTGTATCTTCATTCCCTCGAACTTTAGTTGTGTGGACATCTGAAAACTGTTGTGTATTCCGAATCGGTTGCTGATGTGCAGACCCGGGTACAGCCTGTCCGTATAGTCTGTGAGGCTACGCTTCAGCCTGCAGGATTCGACAGAGTCAGGCGTTCCATAATGCGACGTATGAACGCTTATGTTGCATCTCATGGTGGCGACGTTGAACATTGTTCGTGTCATGGAACAAATTTATGCCCAGTAATGTCTAATGCAACGTACCAATACCAACCGATTTACTAAGGACTCACCATTCCCTTCCGAATATGCACTGACGAAACAAAGCATTACTACCACCACTCCAACAGCTTTTTGGTCATCAATGGAGCGCACTACAGCAACGATTCTGCTTGGCTTGAATTCGACAAATACTTGGCAGTTTTCCGGAGGTATCTGGCATCACATCTCTACGCACAGGCCACGCAACAGCCATACATTTACGGACCGACTGTTCGTTGACAAGGCGCTGGCTCCGAATGGAGTCTCAGATGCGTTCCATCGGTTTCAGTTACCGCATTTGTTAAGGACATCAACATTTGTTTACTATCGCGCCCCTCGAACCACTACAGTAGTAGATAGTCTTGTGAAACGGGAAGTTATCGTGCTGGAAATACAGCCGCCGTTGGGGAAGACATCAAGTGGGAATGGATGAAGCTGGTTCGCAATAAAGTGCACGTTGTCCACATCTGCCATAAGGTTTTCGATTACTACCTGAATCTACATCTACATCTACATACATACTCCGCAAGCCACAGTATGGTGTGGGGAAGGGTACCCTGTCTCAGTACCAGTCATTTCCTTTCCTGTTCTACTCGCAAGTAAAGCGAGGGAGAAACGACTGTCTATGCCTCTCTATGAAACGTAATCTCCTTAATCTTACCTAAATGGTCTTTATGCGAAATGTACGTTGACGGCTGTGGAATCGTTCTGCAGCCGGCCTCAAACGCCAGTTCCCTATATTTTCTCAGCAGTATTCCTAGGAAAAAACGTCGTCTTTCCTCTAGTGATTCCTATCTGATTTCCCGAAGCATCTCCCTAATACTTGCGTCTTGTTCGAACTGATCGGCAACAGATCTACAGTAGCAACCCGCCTCTGAATTGCTTCGATGTCTTCCTTTAATCCGACCTGGTGCGGATCACAAACACTTGAACACTACTCAAAAATGGGTTACACAGTGTCCTACATGCTGCCATTTTACAGATGAACCACACTGTCATAAAAATTCTCCCAATGAACCGAAGTCGCCCATTCGCATTCTCTACTACAATCGTTGTATGACCATTGTTTTCCATATCACTTTGCAACGTTGTGCCTGGATATTTAATCGATGTGACAGTGTCAAGCTGCACACTGTTAATAGTCTACTCGAACATTATGAGGTTTTTTTTTTTTTTTTTTTTTTCTTCTCGTCGGCTTTTGCTTCTCGTCGGCTGCCATTCATCACACCAACGAGTGACTGGATAAAAGCCTCAGACCCACTTAGCGGTTTAACGTAGAATAAGATTTTTCTCTGGTTCTCGGCAAGTCCTATTGTTAAGGAATGGCGGTGGTAGCTGCTGTAAGCTTCGTGCGCTGATCATTTTGAAAATGCACGAATTTACATCAACTTTTGCCTTTCATCATTAGAACGTTATCTTGTGGACCGAGAATGCATTTCATAACACTGTTTCCACAGGTCTGAGTCTGTAGCGCGGTGTATGTTTCAAGCACCTTTTCGCGTGCATGACGGAGCATCCGGACACAAGTATAAGCCTGCTGTAACAAGACATGATTCATCCGACCAGGTGACACGTCTCCACTGATCCACGATCCAATTTCGATAATCCTTAGTCCACTGGAGTAGTAAATGAATATCTGTCTGGGGGAAACATTGCAACTCGTAAGAATCGTCTGATAAGGCGCCCCGTATTCAACAGAGCGCGCTGAACGTCTTGATTTGAAACGCTTATGTCTGTAGCCAGATATGTCACAGACTGCCTATGTTCTTTTACAAGACTAAGTACCTCCAACCTCCCCCTTCTGTGGTGTAAAGTATAGTCCAAAACCGTGTCGCCTACTCGCAGTTTTGCCGTTTTACGCTTTCCATAGACGCTCAAGAGAGTACACGCCAGCAGCCCACCAGCTTTTTCGCACCTGATATTGCTCGTTCCCTTAACAACCTTCCCACTCTCAAAGATGCTTAAGGCCATGGATTTCCCCATATGCAGCCTGTATGTAGCTAGAATAATTCCCCATTCGGATCTACTCCTCTTACGTGCTTTCCTAAACTGTCACGTCCCAACAACGTCACGAGGCAGCAATAAGTCTAGCGGAAGGAAGCGGTCAAATACACTCATACTCTGGTGGGCGGTTTGCGGGTTTAAATCATCTCGGGGTACGACCATGCGGTGCATCTGACCTGCGGTCATCGCACGGTGGCGCTGGCAGCAGTTCACATACGTACAGGTGCGTTGGAGCATGTCAGTGTACTGTGGAGCTAATAAGTGTGCAGACGTCTTCAGACGTGCTAATGGTGACAGTGCTTGAAAATGGCTCAAAGAACACATATTGATGAGGTTATGAGGGGTAGAATACTAGGGCAACTGGAGGCTGGTCAAACACAGCAGGTCGTAACACGGGCCTTCCGTGTGCCACAAAGTGTGATCTCAAGATTATGGCAACGATTCCAGCAGACAGGAAACGTGTAGAGGCGCTACAGTACGGGACGTCCACAGTGTACAACACCACAGACCCATATCTCACCATCAGTGCCCGCAGACTGCCATGGAATACTGCAGGTAGCCTTGCTCGGGACCTTAGCGCAGTCACTGGAACAGTTGTCTCCAGACACAAGGTCTACAGACCACTGAACAGACATGGTTTATTCGCCAAGACACCTGCAAGGTGGATTCCACTGACTCCTGTTCACAGGAGAGCCCGTACAGCCTGGTTTCATGAACACAGTACATAGTCATTGGAACAGTGGTCCCAGGTTATGTTCACAGACGAGTCCAGGTATAGTCTGAACAAGTTTTCATCTGACGTGAACCAGGAACCAGATACCAACCCCTTAATGTCCTTTAAAGGGACTAATATGGAGGTCGTGGTTTGATGGTGTGAGTTGGGATTATGATTGGTGCATGTACACCCCTGCATGTCATTGACAGAGGAACTGTAACAGGTAAGGTGCATTGGGACGTCATTTTGCACCAGAATGTCCGCCTTTTCAGGGGTGCAGTGGGTCCCACCTTCCTCCTGATGACGCATGGCCCAACCAAGCTGCCATCGTGGAGGAGTACCTTGAAACAGAAGATATCAGGCAAAGGTAGTGGCCTGCCTGTTCTCTAGACCTAAACCCCATCGAGCACGTCTGGGATGCTATCGGTCGACGTATCGCTGCACGTCTTCAAAGCCCTAGGACACTTCAGGAGCTCCGACAGACACTGGTGCAAGAATGGGAGGCTATACCCCAGCAGCTGCTCGACCAACTGATCCAGAGTATGCCAACCCGTTGTGCTGCCTGAGTACGTGTGCATGGTGATCATATCCCATATTCATGTCGGGGTACATGCGCACGAAACGGTGGCGTTTTGTAGCACATGTGTTTCGGGACGGTTTTCTCAACTTATCACCAACACCGTGGACTTACAGATCTGTGTCGTGCGTGCTCCCTATGTGCCTATGCTATTAGCGCCAGTTTTGTGCAGTGCCACGTTGTGTGGGACCAAATTCTGCAATTATCCTTAATTTATGAGAATGAGTGTATTCTGGCTCAGTGGTGTATGTCAATTTGAACATTTTTATTCCTTTAGTGGTCAGAAATTGCGTAGGTTTGACCCCTTAATTAATATACACCATAAACGGGGTGTTTCAGCTACCCATACCTATGGGTTTTACGAAATCTGCAACTATTTCAAGTACAACAAGCAAGATTTATGTATTCTCTCCCACACTACACCCAAACTATTACCTCCACAAAAAAGTGAACGAGACTGATTTTTGGAAATTTAAAGTAGCTAAATGTTGTTCTGGGAGACGTATTCGCTATGGGCCATAGTGTTCGAATTATTCAACTGACAAACGGACCTCTGGGCGCATTTTTTCCTCGAATAACTCGAAAATCCTGGTCTCCAGCGAATACGTACCTCAGTACAAAATTTTACCTACAGAAAGATACAGTTCATTTTTCTCTGTAGGACTAACAGTTTGCGCGTAGTGAGTGAGGGAATATGAAAATCTCGCATGAGGTTCTGGAAGGCATTGCGGACTGCATAGATAGGGGCAGTTGATCCACCCTATATGTACTGAGACTTTAACGGCCAATGAAAGCTGTAACATAAAGCTAATAAATGTGATCACGAGGCTGAGTGCAGTGGGAAAGTCCCCTGGTAGTACCAGGAATATAAACTGCTGAAACTGCACAGCACTCAGTTGTTCTGACATCAGAAACAGTGGCATACAGATCTGAAGCATTAACCGCAAGTAGCGACCCTGATACATGTCCCGAGCAAAAGTTTCCAAATTTCATGAAATCAGGACACAGTCACACACCAAGACACGTTTTATGAAATTGCCTCTGCACAGAGAAACATACATGCTTGTACAATACTACATGTACTATTATTTTGGACCCAGCATGTTTAAATAGTACTTAGTTACAGGTGCAGAATAAATAGTAATAGTGTGTTCGCCAAGTTGTTTAACGGCTTTAAAGCATCAGGATTCTGCACACACAAAAAACATCCTGTTAAATGTTCTGAACAATTACACTACTGGCCATTAAAATTGCTACACCAAGAACAAAAACAGATGATAAACGAGTATTCATTGGACAAATATATTATACTAGAACTGACATGTGATTATATTTTCACGCAATTTGGGTGCGTAGATCCTGAGAAATCAGTACCCAGAACAACCACCTCTGGCCATAATAACGGCCTTGATACGCCTGAGCATTGACTCAAACAGAGCTCGGATGGCGTGTACAGATACAGCTGCCCATGCAGCTTCAAAACGATACCACAGTTCATCAAGAGTAGTGACTGGCGTATTGTGACGAGCCAGTAGCTCTGCCACCATTGACCAGTCGTTTTCAATTGGTGAGAGATCTGGAGAATTTGCTGGCCAGGGCAGCAGTCGAACATTTGCTGTATCCAGAAAGGCCCGTACAGGACCTGCAACATGCAGTCGTGCATTATCCTGCTGAAGTTTAGGGTTTCACAGGCATCGAACGAAGTGTAGAGCCACGGGTCGTAACACATCTGAAATGTAATGTCCACTGTTCAAAGTTCCGTCAATGCGAACAAGAGGTGTACGAGACGTGTAACCAATGGCACCCCATACCATCACGCCGGGCGATGCGCCAGTATGGCGATGACGGATACACGCTTCCATGTGCGTTCACCACGATGTCGCCAAACACGGATGCGACCATCACGATGCTGTAAACAGAACCTGGATTCAGCCGAAAAAATGACGTTTTGTCATTCGTACACCGAGATTCGTCGTTGAGTACACCATCGCAGGCGCTCCTATCTGTGATGCAGCGTCAAGGGTAACCACAGTCATGGTCTCCGAGCTGATAGTCCATACCTCTGCAAACGCCGTCGTGCAGATGGGTCTTGCAGACGTCCCCATCTGTTGACTCAGGCATCTAGATGTGGCTGCACGATCTGTTACAGCCCGGCGGATAAAGATGCCTGTCATCTCGACTGCTAGTGATACGAGGCCGTTGGAATCCAGCACGGCGTTCCGTATTACCCTTCTGAACCCACCGATCCCATATTCTGCTAACATTCATTGGATCTCGACCAACACGAGCAGCAGTCTCGCGATACGAGAAACCGCATTCGCGATAGGCTACAATCCGACCTTTATCAAAGTCGGAAACATGATGGTACGCGTTTCTCCTTACACGAGGCATCACAACAACGTTTCACCAGGCAACGCCGGTCAACTGCTGTTTGTGTATGAGAAATCGGTTGGAAACTCTCCTCATGCCAGCACGCTGTAAGTGTCACCACCGGCGCCAACCTTGTGTGAATGCTCCGAATAGCTAACATTTGCATATCACAGCATCTTCTTCCTGTCGGTTAAATTTCGCGTCTGTAGCACGTCATCCTCGTGGTGTAGCAATTTTAATGGCCAGAAGTGTATATGTACTTAGACATAAAAGTTGTGTCTATGGAGGTAGCTGTAGTCTGAGGCGGCAAGTCATGAGATAGCGATATGCACATAAACAGATGGCGGTAGTATCGCATACACAAGATACAAAAGGGCAGTACATTGGCGAAGCTGTCATCTGTACCCAGGTGATCCATGCGAAAAGGTGTCCGACTTGATTATGACCGCTCGACGGGAACTAGCAGATTTCGAACGCGGAATGGTAGTTGGAACGAAACGCATGAGACATTCCATTTCCGAAATCGTTGGGGAATGGCATATTCTGAGATACACAGTGTCAAGAGTGTGCCAAGGACGTACAATGAACGTATCCATTAGGACAGTGGGGCGAAATTTGGCGCTAACGGTCTATGGTAGCAGACGACCGACGCGATTGCCTTTGCTCAACAGGTCGACGTAGCCTTTAGCGTCTCCTGTGCGAATGACCATATCGGTTGGACCCCAGACGAGTGGAAAACCATGTCCTGATCCGATAAGTCCAGATTTTAGATGGAAAGAGCTGATGGCAGGGTTCTAGTGTGGCGCAAATCCCACAAAAACAAGGACACTTGTTGTCAGCACTGTGCAAGCTAACGGCTGCTTCGTAATGGTGTGGGCTGTGTTTACATGGATGGAATAAACTGGATCCTCTGGTCCAACTGAACCAATCATTAATTGGAAATGGTTATTTTCGGCTACTTGGATACCATCTGCTGTCTTTCATGTACTTTATGTTCTCAAAAAACGATGCGCCACGTCACCGGTTTTTGAAGAACATCCTCGACAATTCGAGCCAACGATTTGGGCACCCAGATCACCCGACGTCAGTCCCACTGAACATTTATGGGGCATAAGCCAGAGGACAGTTGGTGCACAAAGTCCTGCACGGGAAACACTTTCGCAGTTATGGACGCCTATAGAGGCCTATAGAGGCGTATCATGAAAGGTTTCGTTTTGAGTGTGGCCCTATACGGATGTGAAACTTGGACAATTGGAAAGGAAGAGAGAAGGCGGCTAGAGGCCCTGGAGATGTGGTGCTACAGAAGCATGATGATAAGCTGGAGAGACAAAGTAACAAATGAAGAGGTGCTTAGAAGAGTACAGGAAACCATATCTCTGTGGAGGCACACCCAATCAAGACGAGACAAACTTGTAGGGCACATCCTACGACCCAACATCGTTGGAACAATAGCAGAAAGAGCTATTGAGGGAAGGAATCGGAGGGGGCGCCCAAGGATATCATACATGCAACAGATCGTGAATGACGTTGGATGTAACACATACGTAGAAATGAAGTGGAAGGCAGACAGAAGAGAGGAATGGAGCTCTGTTGCAAACCAACCTCAGGGTTGAACACTAAAAGAAATACAAGGCATCATGGCTCGGTGTTTCTGCGTGGGACTTCCATCCACTTGTTGAGTACACGCCACGTCGTGTTTCTGCACTACGCCAGGCAGAAGGAGATCCGGCTTGGTATTAGGGGGTATCGCACAACGTATGTCACTTAAGTACATACTTTAAATTAGCTCGTGGACGATGTGTTACTACCTAAATTAAAAGACAACTGGCGGTTAAAGGCAGAAATTTCATTCCGAAATCCAGTTCGATAGAAATTGTAACCGTGTTCGAAGCTGTCTGCAGAAACTACACTTCAGAAAGAGTACAGAAAATTCCATCCTCATCGTGCAGATTATGATAGTGATAACAGTGTTAAAATTAGCAGCAAGATCTTGCACGTCTTTGTCGTAAACCTGATGCAACTGAACGACTCTTTTTTGTCTCTGTCACATTGAAAATCGAAATAGAGTCCTGGATGACATGCATACTCCTATAGTTTTTTGAAAGCATCATACGCCCATTCTGGTACAAGAAATCTTCCATTTTTTGCGGAAGACCATCTAGTTAAGGATTGTAGCGTTCGCCCGAAAGACCAAAGCGATTAGGTGCTTTTTCTCTGTGGAACGCCAGAACATACGGCAGTTAAGGAGCGGAGCACCGGAGACGTAGATCGATGAGTGCGGCTCTGGTAATGGGCAAAAAATAGATGAGCAATTTAAAGGAAGAAAGGGATCGGCAACTGCAATCCCAATTTCTTACAAGAAGCTGTAGGACAGGTAGAGGGGGTCGTTGCAGTCCTCTAAGAACCAGAATAGTAACGAGCGGTCATTAGGAGAAAGAGAGCTCGCAAAACTAGCAAGGGTTGGTGAAAGCAAGCTGTACTCCACCATTCTTCAAATACGTCAATTAGGGAGCTACAACAGTCTTGATAAAAAATAATTTTGTACGAAAGTTTATAACACGAAAATATAGCTGTGTTACTAGCTAGTTCATCTGATTAGGTTAGTGCCGTGTATCTTATATTTGTACATATGTGTAGTTATTACTCGTCTCTAAAAACTGGATTTAATTTCATCAACCTAACATACCCTTTAGGCTTATTCATTTGCCTACTGGTGATATGACTTTACAGGGTGGTCAGAAACAGTCTAAAAAGTTTGTAAGTGTCTTGCAGGGTAGGTTGCGCTGAATAACAATTGTTCGTAAAAAATGATATACGATGTCAAATTAAACATCTTTCAGCCGTCTAGTTTCCAACCTTATTCTAATAGGCAACCAGTTTCAGCGCTTTACTATGCCATCTTCAGGCACTTAACTGACGTGTAGGAAGCTTCTATCTCAGCTGTGATCAAAACAGGGGGCAGCAATAGTGATATTAGCTCTTTGCTATAGCGATCACTTCAAGCATCATCTGCTGGGACAGAAGCTTCCTGCACGTCGGTTAGGGGCCTGAAGATGGCGTAGTAAAACGCTGAAATTCTGTGCCGAATAAAATACGGTTGTAAACTAAACGGTCGAAATGTATTTAATTTGACATCCCGTATCAAACAGCTGAGTCCTGCAACCATCTCTAAAAAGATGGACATACAGAGAAAACTCTACAGGTTGCGCCGTTTTCGATTTAATTAACATTGAAGTTAGCCAATCAGACGGTTGCCCGAGTAAATTCAAGTCTACCCCACCGGATACAGTTAGTGTCAGTTGTTCTCATAGCGGAGATGATAGCGCACGAGACCGGTCAGCCGTTGGTTTGAGCTCGATCCTTACTACCGTCCCATGTACAATATTTGTATCGCTCTCTTGTTCGGTGTTAGGGAAGCAAACTGAGAATACGTTTGGCGACACAGTCTCTGGCGAGCCGCTTGAATATGCGAGAGCAGTGGCCTGACTGGATAACTTCAATGCTAATCAACTTGAGTATTACTGACTGACAATTCGTACACTCAACAGTTTTTTAAATACAGGTTTTAAAGCTATGGACTATAAAACTGAATGAAAAGTCCAATAGTCTGCTGTAGCTGTATTTATTCCCTGGATAATATCTATTAGGTCCCTTGCTTGCTTGATACAGGCCAACAAGAACATATTTTAGTCCGTAAATTGACGACACGTAGTGGTTTTAACACAGAGGTGACATCACCATTGATGATATTTTTTTCATCTATTGATGATGGATTCTTATCGGTTGAGGAGGGCTGAGAAGTTTGCCTAGCCGCGCCAACTATTACTCCGTGGCATTCTGTAACTACTCTCCACACCACACGACGGAGCATTTATATATAACTGAAGATATAATTTAAAGGTAGCGAAACCCGTTGTGTGGGTCTATAATCAGTTTGAATAAATACAGCTATAGCCGACAATTGCACAATGTACTTTTTATTCAGTTTGTATTTAATACTCTCAACACCTGTTTTTAAAAAACTGTTGACCGTATGAATTGTCACTCAATACTGTAATAACTATTTTAGTTGCGGCTGTCCCAGTTTCAAAGTTATCGCAACGTATCAATTATTTTTTTACCAATTACTTCTCAGCACAATGTACCCTGGAACACTCTTACAAGTTTTCATACTGTTTACGGTCATGCTGTATATCTCTTTCCTTAATGTAATTCATTGATAGCTTCGTTGTGCTTAGTTTCTGTGCTGCAGTGTTAAGCTATCTTATTATACAGGGTGATTTTGCTAAATAGGGAACACTGCAGGCTCAGAGCATAATGAGCAAGGAATACGGAGATATGAACGGAAATGAGTTCACTTTGAGATCTTTAACAGAGTAGGTTTTAATGACTGAAAGCACAGAAGAGAACAGAAGTTGGAATGTACTGGCTGTGCCGGCCGGGGTGGCCGAGCGGTTCTAGGCGCTACAGTCTGGAACCGCGCGACCGCTACGGTCGAAGGTTCGAATCCTCCCTCGGGCATGGATGTGTGTGCTGTCCTTAGGTTAGTTAGGTTTAAGTAGTTCTAAGTGACTGATGACCTCAGAAGTTAAGTACCATAGTGCTCAGAACCATTTGAACCTTTTTTTTTTTTTTTTTTTTTTGTACTGGCTGTAGTAGTATTTCAGCTGGACACTCAAGTTGGTAGTAATGTTGTTCAAGATTGCTGCACGCTCACACATCCGTGTTAGGGACCACCCGCTTCCCTGCTGTTGTCGACTCACTTTGATGGGAGACGGTGGCCCGGTATATCAGCCTCAAAAGGGCCGACGTGGTTTTTACATACTGATACAGACAGACAAATGGCAATGGGCGGGCGGTAATACGACTGTACCGGGAAAAGTATCCCTGACAACAGCAGTCACACCATACACTTTCTGCAACAGTGTTTTGAGGGTTGTTTGAGACAGTCTCAGTTACGGGAATAGGTATCCATGAACAGGTGCGCCTGGTATGTGTACAGGCCTTGCGGGAACAGGTGTTCAACGCTGTAAAAAAAGACGTTGGTAACTGCACTAGCCAGGTGTCCCGCCAGCATGGCATAAGCCAATCGACAATGTGGAACAGTCTCACGACAACTGCGACAATAAGTATCACTTAACAATGGGTGAAAGTAATATTACTTTCGTACTTGCTTGCTGGTGGTTTTGTCGCTGGTTAGTCACACAAACTACCATGGTGATGGATATCTGTCATCCATCATGTCACAGAATAGGCTACCTGTACGATAGACATTGTAGCCAATCTCCGCAACACACATCTATGAGTGTCAGAGAATACTCACAGTATGGTGGCAGAAACGCACCAGCAGTGGTTTCGTATGGGCAGGGATTATTGGCAACCGCTTCAGGGTCAAGTCATGCTTTAACAATGACCCATAGGAGAAGGATATCTGCACTTCTTGTTGGGGACCCTACCTCCCCTGCTGGAAGACAATGTGGCTCCTACGTGATGCCCCTCCAGACCACATCCCCATTTCCGTGGGCAGGCATCTTGATGACATCTCCCCCAGCTGGTGGATCGGATGATGCGGTCCAGTTCCATATCCTGCCCAGTCGCGGACGTCAACCACTTTGGATTTCTGTGTGTAAAAGAAGTCATGTATGCGGAGACCATCCCGGACGTGCAGCCACTGAAACAACGCATTCATGCTACTGGTGACGACACTCCGTTGCAGGATGGCATATTTGAACGTTGTGATAAGTCGCTGCTACACTACACAAGCACGTGCTTAGAGGCCTGTGGGGCCCACTTCCAGCACCTTTTATAAATGTAATGGCGATCTTACCACAGCATGTCACGAACTGCATTGTATATACAGGCATGGAGAATAAATACCCTGTACCATAGACACCATGCAGTTCTGACCGTTTGATCTCTTTTGCTCCATATCCTCACGGGGATAGTTTCCCGCAGTTATCCCTATTTACTAAAATCACCCTGCGTATATGTTGCAAGTAAAGTATACACATGAATAGTTTCTCTTTATCTCTTCTCTTTGTGACTTATATCCACAGTCCACCACATATATCTCTCCTGATATTGTAACTATGAAACAGTATTTTTATACATGTTAACGCTGTACTGCAATGACCTGCACTTAACCGCTTGCTGTACTGTCAGGTGAGGAGACATGAGAAGTTTAAGATGAGGATAGTAGTGTAGCAGTGACGGCACTTTTGAGATAAATAAGTCTGTGCACGTGGCTGCTTTAGACTATGTAGAGTGTGTGTGTGTGTGTGTGTGTGTGTGTGTGTGTGTGTCTCAGAGATCGTAACAAGGGCAAGAGCTAAAGAATTAACAAATTCATTTTAATTTCACAGTGAATAGCGGAATAGTCTTGAGATTTCTTGCTACTAGCTAATATCACATGTTCCGGCTTTTTTCAAACTGATACTGAAACGATACATTCCTCTGATTATCGAGACAGGATGCGAGTTAATGTTGCGAAGAAAACTTCTGTAGGAGCAGTAGAGATTGGGTAGGAGAATGGTTGAGCTTCTCTCCTTTACCCTTGCTGAGTATGCCCCGTCTTTACCTCTTTTGTATGGTAACTTGTGTACCAACGTACCAATATACTTGTAAGTAGGCTGTTTATGTTTTCTCTATGTAAGTAGGCTGTTTATGTTTTCTCTATGTAAGTAGGCTGTTTATGTTTTCTTATTGGCAACGTTACGTAGCGCTCAATATGAAAATCACTGGCTGTGCTGTGTGCAGTCTGTGGCTAGTTTGCATTGTTGTCTGCCATTGTAGTGTTGGGCAGCGGCAGCTGGATGTGAACAGCGCGTAGCGTTGCGCAGTTGGAGGTGAGCCGCCAGCAGTGGTGGATGTGGGGAGAGAGATGGCGGAGTTTTGAAATTTGTCATGAACCGCTATATTTATATATGATGATATCAAGGTAAATACATTGTTTGTTCTCTACTAATATCTTTCATTTGCTAACTATCCCTATCAGTAGTTAGTGCCTTCCATAGTTTGAATCTTTTATTTAGCTGGCAGTAGTGGAGCTCGCTGTATTGCAGTAGCTTGAGCAGCGAAGATTTTTGTGAGGTAAGTGATTTGTGAAAGGTATAGTTTAATGCTAGTCAGGGCCATTCTTTTGTAGAGAATTTTGAAAGTCAGATTGCGTTGCGCTAACAAAATATTGTGTGTCAGTTTAAGCACAGTCTCGTATAATTGCTCAAAGGGGACGTTTCATACTTATGCTTATCCAGTAGACACCCTATGGGCTCTGATATTCTTAAACATCGTGCCTTTTCCTTCGCGTCCCTTTGTATGAATAGTTTTCCTGAAGCATGCTCGCTTCTTTGTCACATTTAAAGTTCTTCTCATATTTGTGTTTGTTACAATGTTGTGATAGGTTTCTTCTTCTGGTTATTGTGACTGTGAATTATATGATTTCAGTTTTTAATTTTCCTGTTATGTTCATTGATGAAGTTTCTTCTGCTTAATACAATGCCTTTAGAGATACAGTTCTTACGGTCGGATCTAGATATTCCGGAACTGTAGTATATAATTTATTTAATTTCCCGGTTCTTACTTGCCTTTGGGTTCTCTTACTTGTTGTAAAATTCAGGTAAACATAGTTTTGTTTCCACTGTCACTGAATGAAGTCCCTCGCTGGATGGACACTCTTCTACATAATAGTGTACTTTTCTTTTTGAGTCATCAGTCTTCTGACTGGTTTAATGCTGCCCTCCAGAAATTCCTGTCCAGTGCCAACCTTTTCATCTCAGTGTAGCACTTGCAATCTACGTCCTCAATTATTTGCTGAATGTATTCCACTCTCTACCTTCCTCTACAGTTTTGCTCTCTACAGCTCCCACTAGTACCATGTAAGTTATTTCCTGGCGTCTTAACAGATGGCCTATCACCCTGTCCCTTTTTCTTGTCAGTGTTTTCTATGCATCACTTTCCTCGCCGTTTCTGCGGACAACCTCCTCAATATACCTTATCAGTCCACCTATTTTTCAACATTCTTGTGTTGCACCACATCTTAAATACTTCGATTCATTTCCGTTCCAGTTCTCCCGTAGCCCATGTTTCGCTCCCATACAATACTGTGCTCCAAATGTACATTCTCATAAAATTCTTTCTAAAACTGAAGTTTATATGTTTGACGATAGCAGGCTTCTCTTAGCCAGGAGTGCCGTTTTTGCAAGTGTTAGTCTACTTTTTATATTCTCCTTGCCCCATACATAGTGGGTTATTTTGCTGCCTGGGTAGCAGAATTCCTTAACTTCATCTACTTCGTGATCAGCAATTTTGCTCTTAAGTTTCCCGCAGTTTCGTTATCTGCTGTTTCTCATTACTTTCGTCTTTCTTTTGGGAGCCGCCGTTCGTATAGCACGGATCAGCAGCGTGCTGTGCTCGACTCAGTATGTCCGCCCACAGCTCACAGCGACACAGAGTTTCCGATTTCAGTCTTATGAGCGATGCGCACACACACACTGCCCCAGCGATATTAATTTTCCGGGTTCAGGGTCGGGCGGTGTGCGATTAGATTGAGACTTTTTTGTCAAAGGCGAAATCCACTTACAACTTCGAAAAATGCTCGAGCAGGGTCCAGACCACAAAACTACAGCAGAATGAGTCTGTCAAATATCAAGGCCTTATATATCTCTCCTCTCCCTCTGCCTGTCTGTCTCTGTGTCTCCATTTCTCTCTCTGGGATCAGTGGGAATTTTTCATCGTAGTAGGATACTTCCATTTGGCGTTGTTTTCTGGATGAAGGCATTCAGAAGCAGGCTGTGGTATTCATTACACAGCACACTTCAGAATTTACGAGAAACAATACTTGATGTTGTCACGACAAATGTAAGGTCCTCACCAAAACAGACTGGGAACTGTATTGACCTTGTTCTAAAAATTTTGGAGCTGCACAATAGCTAAGAAAACGCGAAACTGTAGCCAATTCATCAGCTTGTAGAAAAAATGTTGGTGCGTAATATCTGTTTGGAGTTCTAGCTTCATTTTACTATCATTGGTGTGCCCTAGGGAGGCCATTCGCTAATGGTAGTTTTCGAAATGGTAAATTTCTGCTGCTCTCAACCCTTCATTCTGTCCCAGTGGACAACTACTGGTTGTCACATAAACACCCTGAAGCTGACAAACTGCATACACGTCAATAGATTTCTTTCGTAAGTGATACACACATTCCAATCCGTTTTCACAACTTACTTTTCTTATTCAAAATGCAATTTATGAGAACACTGCAAGTCCAACGCGTCACTTCATTTTTTTTTAAAAAAAAAAAAAAAAAGATAATGTCAACCAAGTGTAAGAGAAACGTATTTTCAAAAACTTTCTAGGAAACCTGAAAAAATTGGGAAATATTACGTCTTTTTTAATAACACGCACAACTTGTGTAAGGGAAACGTGTTTTTGTTTACATACTCTACGTGTAATCTGCGTAGTCTGAGTGTTTATTTATACCAATCCTTTGATAGTCATTCTCCTCTTTTCTTTTCTCTTTGTTCTCCCCTTCTCCCATCTCGCCTCCTATTCTCCCCTCTTCTCTTTCAATTTTGAAGTCGTTCGTTCTGTATTAAAACAATTAATTTCCCTGATCATTAATATCATAAAATGATCCACTCCAAGGACGATAAAATTGGTAAAGTGCAACTATCTCATTTCTCATTGATATTGTTGTAAATGCTGATTATTTTTGCTTTAAATGAAATTATATTCATTGACTTTAATAGAATTTTTGCTTAACAGCATGCTAGGTGAACTACGACCGTATATGTAGTTAATGCTCACACAGAAGAAATCATTTTGTAAACGATTAATAGGACTTCGAATTAAGATGAATTCTAGACGTTTTAGGGTTAATAAAAAAATAGATAATGATGGGGCACTTATGGTGCTTGATCGCTGCGTCACCAAACAAGTCGCATCCACCTTAATATAAACTGCCAGAAATTACATGAATCATTCAGCTAAAACAGGAGAACTGAAAGGTTTGTCGTCTTACAAAATGAAAACAAGTTTGAAATATGATGCTCTAATTATTGTTCACAAAGAGGTAGGTCAAGTACATTCACATCCGTGCCGTGCCAAAACCAGAACGAGGGGAGAAACAATATAAAGTGGCATCTTTCTCAGACTGTAAAAATATAGAAGACTGAAGATTAGTACACTATCAGTGGGTTACATATATTAATTTCTCAAAGATTTTGCTTTTCATAAGTACGACCATAATGAGCAGTTTTCATTATCATTAGAGGCCTTCTGCGGAATGGTACTCATCAAATTAACTATTTACTGATCTGATAATGTCCAGATAAGGTAATTAGGTTCATAGAGTATTGTTCAAGTCTGAATTATTGTATCAATGCTGAAGGTCATATTCATCATATTTGCCCGCATCTCGTGGTCGTGCGGTAGCGTTCTCGCTTCCCACGCCCGGGTTCCCGGGTTCGATTCCCGGCGGGGTCAGGGATTTTCTCTGCCTCGTGATGGCTGGGTGTTGTGTGCTGTCCTTAGGTTAGTTAGGTTTAATTAGTTCTAAGTTCTAGGCGACTGATGACCTCAGCAGTTGAGTCGCATAGTGCTCAGAGCCATTTTTAGTCATCATATTTGTCGGCCTATACAGGCAGATCCTACGGGAAACTTGAGAAAAAAAAAACAACAGAGGGCCTTCAGACTTTAATACCACCCAAGAAAATATGCAATTTGGATCTAGAAGTGCATGTTACACAAAGTTAGTAATTTATTTTACATTCAGTTGATAATGTATGTAACGTTCTTGGAAACCAGTATAAGTATATGGCTCTTAAATAGAATTCATATGCCTGAAATGAGATTAGTAAGAGTACACAGATTTGAGCGAATGTAGCATCCAACAAATTTTACATTTCGTCCATGAGCAGTGAACATATAGTTGCGTTCAACATGTTTACTCTGTGAACAAATAACTAAATAGAGTTAATTAGATCATAATTAATATTGTAAAAACAGCATGCATAAACGTGATGCAATTTTAGTTTGTAGAAGAGATACATTCAGATTTTACGAGCATTATGCAGTATTGTTAATGGAAGGAAAAATAGAAATACATGTCAGTAAGTGTATTAGGATAAACTGTTTTGGAAAGTTTGGACATTTTGAATGGTAACTGTCGATATACGGCCTACAGTGTCGAGATAACATAAACTGCATCCTGGGTATGAAGGAAATGTCAGTTATCGACAACAGGACCCATTGTAGAAGGATAGCGACACAGACAGCGAAGCTGATGCAATAGTAGGTGGTTGCAGATTTAAATTATTGTCAGTTATTCATGAAAGTAGTATTTTTCACAAGTGAATCTTATAAATGTCAGTGTCCACTACAAGCACCGGATGAATGTCTTTTTTTTAGTCTAGTTTAAAAACTGGCACCACACTGTTTAAACTACGTCCATCATGTACAACGCAGAGAGCATTTCACTTACAGTGAGCAGCATGCATCAGTTGCCATTTAATGTTTCCTCAAAGTGACCTTGTGTGTGTTTGCTTACATAAACAGTTCATTAAATTCGTTTGAAACTCAGGTCTGTCATCGGACCATGGTTCTGAACACATCTTACTACAAACTTGAATAAGATGATTTAGAAATCACAGTTTATTTACTTATACACTAGATCTGCTATCGATGTCAATACCTGATAGTATTAGAGGATCTTGACTGTTTGCTTTGCATAGCTTAAATGCAAGCACTTTGTATAGATTTCGTAGTACCACAGTCATACGCTGAAGAGCCAAAGAAACTGGTACAGCTGCATAAGCGCGACCGCTATGGTCGCAGGTTCGAATCCTGCCTTGGGAATGGATGTGTGTGATGTCCTTAGGTTAGTTAGGTTTAAGTAGTTCTAGGAGGCTGATGACCTCAGAAGTTAAATCCCATAGAGCTCAAAGCCATTTTTGAACAGCTGCCTAATATTGTGTAGGGCCCCCGCCAGCTCGCAGAAGTGCCGCCACAAAACGCGGCATGGACTCGACTAATGAATGAATCAGTGCTGGAGGGAACTGACACCACGAACCCTTAGAGCTGTCCATAAATCCGTAAGAGTACGAGGGTGGAAATCTCTTCTGAACAGAAGTTGCAAGGCATCCAGTTATGCTCAATAATGTTCATGTCTGGGTAATTTGGTAGCTATCGAAGGTGTTTAAAGTCAGAAGAGTGTTCCCGGAGTCACTCTGAAACAATGCTGAATGCGTAGCGTGCTGCACTGTCCTGCTGAAATTTCCCAAGTCCTTCGGAACGCACAGTGCAATGAATGGACGAAGGTGATCAGACAGGATGCTCACGTACGTGTCACCTGTCAGAGTCGTTTCCAGACGAGTCAGGGATCCCATATCACTCCAACTGCATACTCCCCACACCATTACAGAGCCTTCACCATCTTAAACAGTCCATCGATTCATGAGGTTGTCTCCATACCCGTACACGTCCATCCGCTCGATATAATCATAAATGAGACTCGTCTGACCGCACAACATGTTTCCAGTAACATCAGTCCAATATCAGAGTTAATGGGCCCAAACGAGGCGTAAAGCTTTGTGTCGTGCAGTCAGTCATCAAGGGTACAATAGTGGGCCTTTGGCTCTGAAAGCCCATATCGATGATGTTTCGTTGAATGGTTCGCACGCTGGCACTTGTGATGGGCCAACAGTGAAATCTGCAGTAATCTGTGGAAGGATTCCACTTGTACCACGTTGAACGATTGTCTTCAGTTGTCGTTGCTCCCGTTCTTGCAGGATCTCTTTCCGGCCGCAGCGATGTCGGAGGTTTGATGTTTTACCGGATTCCTGATATTCTCGGTACACTCGTGAAATGGTCGTAGGGGAAAATCTCCACTTCATCGCTACCTCGGAGATGTGTCCCACCACTCGTGCGCCGACTATAACACCACGTTCAAACTCAATTAAATCTTGATAACCTGCCATTGTAGCAGCAGTAATCGATCTAACAACTGCGCCAGATACTTGTCTTTTATAGGCGTTGTCGACCGCAGCACCGTTAGTACGCCTGTTTACATATCTCTGTATTTAAATACGTATTCCTATACCAGATTCTTTGGCGCTTTAATGTATTTCTCATATTATGTGAACAAACATTTAACATTGTCCCTACAAATTGCACTGTACCAAGACGCAAAGTATATAGAAAATGTTTTGTATATAGATGTTTCGTAGGAGTCAAGAACATTACAAGGACATTAATCCACAATGATCACCTATATTTATAAGAGTATGATATTTTGGCCACAGCTTTACAGGCTTGTGCACCATCAGAGTTTATTATATTTACTGAAGGTTTAGGACATCACTGTTTATTTTCAGATGTATAAGTCTCTACATGTACTACACCTGTATATATATCAGAATAGAGGAAAGAGACTTTAGTTTGTATGAACGGCAAAGCAACCATAAGATCAGGACTGACTGAAATAAACGCTTCTCAGCCACAAACTAGTGTCAGTTCCACAGTAGAGTATTCGAAATCAATATAGATCCAGCATTACTGTCCCTAGGTCTTTGAACATCTACGGACATGAACTTGGAAACTGTACCTACACTATAATCTTAAATTATCATTCGTACGTCATGTATATCGAATCATGAAGAATGTAGGAGCGTGTACTCGTTCTAAGCTACTCTTGTACATTCTTCTGCACCAGTCCTGTCCATCGTGATAGCAGATATACATTTTTTACGGTGTGCCAGTGGTTACTCGTGGAGCAAAGCTATTGCACCTTGTACAGCATGTACGGTGAGTCTCCCATTTTCATTTCAGTGATGTCTGTGTGGCTTTCAACCGGTATCTTATCGAAAATACGTTCTACTCAAAAAACTATATGAAAATTTACTTGGTAAAAAATACTGTTCTCCGTCCTACAATTCATTTGTGCTTTTCTAAGTGAACATGGGAGTACGTTGTTGGTCTGAGTATTCCACCGACTGTCTCATCATAAGATCGTTAATGTCCATAGCTCTATGAACTAGTGATTAGTATCAGTGTAGACACAGTTGACAACACCACTGTGCGTAGTCTGTAACAGCACAGTGATGTTCCTACCTGAAATACTTTTGAAAAAATTTTGTTCTGTGTGCTTACTCAAAATACATACGACTTCAATAGGTGTATAGAGGATTAGCTAGTCATGCACTTACACTGTTTTACAGCTTAGATATGTTTTTGTGTAACAGTCATTTAATTGGCAGAACACAGTTTCGGTTTTTGTATGTTCTTTGAACTACGCACTAACCAGCTATAGAGCATACATATGTCGTACTTACAATGTGCACATCAGTATTAATTACTGCAGCTTATCGTACCCATGGACTTCTGTATTTTTTGCCAATTTCTGTATAGCAGCTGACTTACGTATAACTCAGAGCTTGTATGTAACTAGACAAACCAGTATGTGTAATGTAAAATTACTATATGTATTTCCGTAGTAACAGCCTCTAGCGTCGACCATGAGGTGGAATAGTTTGGATGACTAAAGGATTTTTGAGGAATTACCCCCACATGGAATTCATAAATTCAAATAATACCTCCTTCGTCTCAGTAATAAACTGAGAACGTCAGTTTCTTGCAGCGAATTAAGGTACTTTGATTCTGACACTTTGTCTCCAATATTACCTTCACTAACGTTCATATTCATACAATGAAATTGCTGATTACTCACATGCAGCACTTTTGTTTTTATAAATTTAACTTTTACACCTTGACAGTACTTTCCAAGATTGGCTTCTGTTTTCAATGAAACTATATTGATATGCATTCCATCAGCAGCATTTACCCATAGAGTGGTCTAATCCCTCGCTTGTAAAAATTCAATACCAAAGGCGCAATTCAAGATTAAACCCTCTACAATTAGGATGTGCATCTAATGGGTCCATTTCCTTGAGTTACAGGCACTTGTGTTAGCACCTTGACATTACACGACCTTGTACCGACTACACCGACAATTTTACGGGCCAGAAACCACAAGGCAGGCTCTTTCGTAATCTTATTAACCCTAATGAATAACTGAGTGGACGACACATTGGCACTAGCTGCAGTACTATTACAGTCACAGTTAGTACATTTGCCACTACAGCAAAAATGGTTCAAATGGCTCTGTGCACTATGGGACTTAACTTCTGTGCTCATAAGTCCCATAGAACTTAGAACTACTTAAACCTAACTAACCTAAGGACATGACACACATCCATGCCCGAGACAGGATTCGAACCTGCGACCGTAGCAGTCCCGTGGTTCCGGACTGCGCGCCTAGAACCACTAGACCACTGCGGACGGCCCACTACAGCATTAACAGCATCCTGTACTATGTTTTCACTTAGCTTATTAGATACATTAAGTTCAGTACAGGACTCGTCTGTGATATCTGTTTCATCATTGTATCACAACAGGTTAAGAGAACTGGCATCGTTGGGTTCACCTCATCCTGTGACTGACATTTTAGACAATAATGAGGTCGCTTTCAGTTTGTTGAGTTTGGCTCAGGGGGACGGCTCTCATCGACAGCCTAAATCACACTGTTACATTCTGAGTGTGTCTGTTCATTTTGGCAGTGCAGTTTTGCACTTGATTGTTTGCCTGGTGAGTGTCATTTACAATAGGTTGCCCATAATTTCTTACATTATGATTCCATCAACTGTGATGATTATTACGGCACTGATATCTCCCATTAACAGAGTCAATGGGATTTTATTTACTGCCATATCTCATATTTTATTTTGTTTCCTCAGACTTCGATTTCCTTGCATACGGTTGTTCATGAGAGGCCCTGTTGGTGGCATTACACAGTTGCTGTACCAATCGTTTATTTTACTTTGATTGTTAAAACACATTTCACATTATTCAATTTAGAATCCTCATGTACCAAGGCAGTTGAAACCAACACAGACACAAAATGCTCTAAGTTTGTTCAGAAATATTTACTATCTTTTCTTTGACACACTGGTAATTCAGCCTCAAGAACCCGCAACACAACAGGTCTTGGTGTCAGATTGGTTCATCCCACTATCATGTTTCATTCAAAGGTTTTTCGAAGTTTTTACATTAAGCCGTTTGAAACTGTTTGTATGACTACCAACACTCAGCAGTTTCTGCTGCCCATAGTGCTGCTTTATCTTGTAAAAATCCTGTAGTGAACTACATTTCTTGCAAATCACATTACATCACCTAGGTGAGACTCTTTAAATCATTTTATGAAAGCAACTTGGTGTGTGCTCTTTTTGTCAGACCAAAAGACTTGGAACCTTAAATGCTTTAGCAAACCTTCCTCTAAAAGAACAGATGACAAAATTGGAGCTCCCTCATCCCATATAATGCTCCATTAGGAGAGTGGATATTATGATCTACATCACATCACCAGACTGACTCAGAATGTTATAAGCATCACCTTCCCGAAAACAAATGGCTGTTATTGTCAAGCACCATTTCTTTTAACACTGCTCAACTCCCTCCACAAACCATTAGTTGATGTGGCCACATTGTTATGCAACTCAGCGAAGCCCCTACTTAGTATAGTTTTAATTTCACAACTCAGATTGAATTAGTTCCCTAAAGTATCTTGTCCTAATGCTGCTCGAGTACTAAACTGTTCTACAGCAACCTTTAACACGGAATCAAGCTTTCCATTAATCTGTACATTCTTCTCAGACATCGATTTCATATATTAATGTGAAAAATTCCGGCTCTGTACATTAAACAGTTATTTTGATTTTTCCTTCTTGTTCAGCTGGGGCTCAGCTTTTAGTTAGCTGCCCAATAGACTGTTTTATTTTGGACTGTTGTGATCGTATTGAACCTATTCGATGTTTTATTTTTCTATAGCAAGGGCGAATGAAGGGAAAAACATCATTCATTTTTCCTTCTACATGATTTTGTTTCTGACTCTCTCGTATGTAGGAGTTTCTGTGAAGAAGTGCAGCTCGGAGTGTGACGGCCTACCAGTGTGTTGTATCATACATGGTTCGAAATAAGAGAAGTTTTGATATCAGTATTAAGTATTTTTTATTGAAGTGAAGTGGAACCAAGTAAGCAGGATTTTTCTTATTTTTGATGCCCACTGGTGTCCCTGAAGTCCGTTGCCTGTGTCTGGAATTGAAATGTGAGAGAGTAAGTCCGATTAGCCGAAAATAGTTCAAGCGAAACATTTCTATTACTTCAATTGTAATATATTTTAAATTAATTTTTCTCTCCATTCATATATGTAGTATTATTACTTTTTTTAATTATAACACACAGTTTGGACTGCAAGGTGACCGGATCGGACTGAAAAGCGTCCTGTTATGCTGCTATGCAATCAGAATTAATTTTCATCATTGCTTCTATTCTTTTATTATGCTCCAAAAAAGAGCCTACAGTGTGGCGAGTTTGTGGAACACACTACGCATCTTCAGTTAGCAATTCTATCTCGTCCGCTGAAGGTTCTGCATTATTAACTGGAAATTCTATAAATGTGCTGCAATCGCCATGTGTTTCATGATCACTGTTTTCTACAGATTCCACATTTATAACTTTACCTGTTTTTACCTTGCCACAGATTACTGAAGTTGTTTTAATACACCTCCTATCCCCGTTACAAATAGCAGTTTACAGGCAATATTCACTCAAATCGTGAATGTTCAATAAGAAATTATTGATCTACAGAAACGAGATGGCAGCGCTGTTCTGCGTTGAACTTGCTGTGCTCAAAGTCAGCCATCTTGTTGACCCTAATTTCATGGGTAATTTAATTAATTATGTAATCTGAACACTGAAGTTTGAGATAAACAAAGGCTGTGAACTATCTACCCATTCATCAAAATCTTGTGTCACATATAGGCGCAAGGATAAACAATGATATCATTGCCTCATGTGTGGTGGAGTATTGTAGATAGTGAGTAAATATATCCCTATCAGAAAAGGTTGTTTAGGAATTTATGATTTTTTTTAAATTTCCCTCTTTTTATGATTACAGCTAATTCGCTTCCCTTCTCCACATCAGGTTACCTCATTGGACATGTATGTGTGCATGAAAACTAAAAATACAAGTCGTAATTATATGCTGAATAAATTTTGTCTGTAGAGGAAAGCGAATAAAATTAGATTTATGTTTTGATGGATGATCAAAATTTGAACTGGTTCCCATTGTGTAAATTGATCAATTTTCCATATTATAAGCGTCATAGAGTTCCAAACAAAGGCAAGCACCCCAAATGTTTTAAAAAGGGGAAGTGCAACTATTCTCATTTATAACTGTTATTGTTGTAAACGCCATTTATATTTACTCTTAATGAAGTAATATTCATTGACTTTAATAGAATGGATAAAAATTATCTTCAGGCCATAAAGCTATTGTTGGCTAACGACATGCTTGATGACATACGACCGTGTATGTAGTTAATGTTCATATAAACGCAATTGTGTTGTAAAAGGTTAATCGATTTGTTATGCAGGTTCGACCCGCTAGGATTAATAAAGAAAATGACGATGGAGCACATAAGGTGCTCGACTGTTGCGTCACCAGACAAATTGCTTCCACTTTAAGCTTTAATGCCCAGAAATTAATTGCATATTTCAGTTAAAATAGGAGAACTGAGAGGTTTGAAGTATAAGGGTCCAATTATTATTATACCAAATCGCCTTATACTCCAGTGCAAGACCAACACGAAGAAACAGCCTAGCGCCTCATCATTTTGAGACAGAATTACAATTACCAAAGAACAAAGATTGGTACACCAACAGTGGGTTACATATGTAAATTATCCAGTACTTCGCTTTTTCGTAAGTACAACAAAAAGGGGCAGTTTTTTAAGTTTAGTTGAATGATCACATCCAATGTACACAAAATGAAATTTTCACTCTGCAGCGTAGGGTGTACTGTTGCGAAACCTACGGATTAAAACCGTGTGCCGAACCAAGGCTCGAACTCGAGATATTTGCGTTTCGCGGCAAATGATCTACCGACTAAGCTACCCACGCATGAGTGACAACTCAAGAGCTTCTGTGAAATCTGGAAGGTAGGAGACGCGGTACTTGCGGAAGTAGAGCTTCGAAGGCAGTCGTGCGTTGTGACTGGACAGTTCAGTCGGCGGAGCATTTGCCCGCGAAATGAAAAATCCCGAGTTCTGGTCTCGGTCCGGCACACGCTTTTAATCTGCCAGGAAGTTTCACAATCAATGTAGTTGGCATAATCATACAAACATTTTAAGTGGAATAATAGTAGGGTTTCTTATGCCGTAGTTCACAAGCAAGAATAGTATTTGACAAAAAATGGCTCTGAGCACTATGGGACTTAACTTCTGAGGTCATCAGTCCCCCAGAACTTAGAACTACTTAAACCTAACCAACCTAAGGACATCACACACATCCATGCCCGATGCAGAATTCGAACCTGTGACCGTAGTGGTCGCGCGGTTCCAGACTTTAGCGCCTGGAACAGCTCGGCCACATAGTATTTGACATAATTATTATCATGTCCCTAAAGAGTCGCCCCTATGCACGTGATACAATACTGTGGGCAATACCGAAGGGATGGACTTCAACCGTCACACTTCACCTCTATTCAAGTCTCCCCCATTATTCTTCCCCCTATGAAGTCATTCAAATGTCTGCGGGCCATGTTGTAATGAAGAACACCACCACACAGCACCGTAAATGTTCGCTGATTGACGCACCACTACTTCAACTACCTCATGTTGCGGAGACCGTCCCATTTCACGATATAGTGAAGAAGCTGAACTCACGACTTGTCCAGCGACCTGTGTACGACTGGACGACCGTGCGCAACATGTGCCCGAACTTTATTTCAGTTCCACCGATGGGTAATATGTTATGTTTCTTTATCTATCTCGTCCTCAAGTTTTGCACAGAAACCTCGAAAAAATTCTAGCTTCGACCATGAATTTTGGCGATGTTATTGCTCCTTCTCTACGTGTTTATCCTTCAATGCTGCAGTTTTTTATTTCCCCACGAAGAAAGATCTGCCAAAGACCTGTCTGCAATTTGGTTAATCAGGAAACGTTCCGCTCTGAAAATTGTGTCGTCGTATTTCTGGAAGTTCTTACTACACAATGTTTTCTTCATCTGAGGAAAGAGGAAGAAGTCAGCAGGCGCCATGTCAAGGAAACGCGGATGGTGAGACCAAATCTGATAGCCAATGGAAGCTGTACACGTGATAGTGCCCTACGTGGATTGAGCTGGGGAATTGTCTTGGAGTAATAACGCCCCTGTCGACTGATTCCCGCGAGATTTCTTGCTGACAGCGTCTCGTAACCTCTTCAAAAGATTTCGTCAGCATCCTCCTGTGATGATTTGCTCCTAAAATAAAAACATGTTTGGAACATAGCACAGGAGTCATAAAAAAAGCACCCAGCATACAGTGCCAGACAATGGGTAGGTCTTCGCTTTTTTCAGTAGTGTGAATGGACAGGTTTCCGACAAATGCTTTGCCCATTTGTGTCCGGGTCATAGTGATACACCTAACACTCGTCCGTGATGGTCTGAATTGGTCTCAGACACGTACAACATTTCCTCTACTGTCTCAGTTCGCTGCTTTTGTTTGATATCCGGTTACATATTCCGTTGACCGTTACAACGAATTTTTAACCGAAATCATGGTCAACGATCCAATTTACAGTATATGCATATTTGATTAGTTTTTGTCGATTGTTACATTCTAACTATGTAAAAGTTGCTGGTGTCACATTGTCCTAAATTTAACTTTAATAATCATATTATTTTTCAGTGCTGTTCATGCAGCTAGAGCTCCAGATAGTTTTTCTTTGAAAGGCTTCCAGAGCTTGCTTTACAAGTTATAAGATATTTCGTGTTATTGTGCAAGTCGTGAAAAATATTAGTTGCTGGATAATGGAGTCCTTTGTAAGCCACTGACATGTTTAATAATTAATAATAAAGGTAAGTTTTCTTTCCAGTTCTCTTGGCGTTGACATCGATGTTCTTAAATTGTGATTACGAATCTCATTAACGTATTTGGAAGTACAAGTAACTGACCGTGACCCGTACAACAAAGAGGCTGTCAGAATCCGAAGACACTGGTCACTGTACAAATACCGTTGTAATTTAAGTCATTTCAAACAGATGTCACTTCCTAGCAGCTCATTAATTTCTTCTACGAAGCTCCGCTGTACTGGGACAGAGCTGCAACCACAGCTTACATAGCAGCAGTTACTCAACATAAGATTTTCCGGATAGAGAATTGAACTCCAGGTTTCCTAAATCTTGTTTTTAGTAAGAAGAGATTGCAGTGTCTGAATGTAGATTTACTGTTAAAGCTATTTGACAGAAAAATACTAAGTAGTAAAAAACAAGCATTAACTTAGAGGATTTCAGGAGCAGCCTTACCTGCACCAAACAGATAATGTGTTATTAAAATAAGCTGTGAGAGCAGGAAACTAACATTGCTTTGCTGCAGAGTTTGGTTACTTTATTTCACAGTCACTAGATATTAGCTACCTTGGTGAAAGATTGCTACTGCTGTTGCGAATTTTAGATAAAAACAACATACAATCTAGAGTTAAGTAGAGCTTTTCCTATAATGTAATACGAATTAAAATCCTATTATGCAAACCTTTGATTGTGTAGTATAGTTATTCACTTATTGTTACGTCGTTTGCTTTCAAATATAATGAAGATTATATCTGGCATATCTAGAAAATGCTACTTGCGTGCCATTCAGTAATACCAGTTAAGCGTGAGGTCAGAAAGTAAAGTAGTTTTACTCATTAAATATCTCTGTTTTTGTTACGACTGTTACTTTCAAGCGTAATGAAGTTTTTTACCTGGCATATATAGAAACTTTTACTTGCATGCGATTCAGTAATACCAGTTATCTATGAGGTCAGAAATTAATGGAGTTTCACTTATTAAATGGCACTATAAAGAATCTGTACAATTAACAGTGCATTTTTATCAACTGATGCATTTCGTCAACACAAATGGCTCTTTTTCTTGCATCCAGAGTTGAGGATTCTTTGCTTACATATTTCAGGATATAATGACGTTAATTTTCCTAAAAACCTTTACATACTTAACAGTGATTTTAATGAAGTGGATACTAAATAACAAAATTCTAACGGTTCACTTTATAATTTCCAAAGAACAATTATTATCAAAAAATGTTCAGATGTGTGTGAAATCTTATGGGACTTAACTGCTAAGGTCATCAGTCCCTAAGCTTACACACTACTTAACCTAAATTATCCTAAGGACGAACACACACACCGATGCCCGAAGAAGGAGGACTCGAACCTCCGCCGGGACCAGCCGCACAGTCCATGACTGCAGCGCCGCAGACCGCTTGGCTAATCCCGTCAAGCACAATTATTATCAAAATGAAACCCGATTTTACAGACAAATATAATTTAAAGTTCTTACCTTGGTTGCTGACATGGTGTTTGACTATACTTTTTAGTAGTGCTCACGTAACAACGAAGATTAAACTTAAAACGGCTGAATGTGTGTGTGTGTGTGTGTGTGTGTGAAATCTTTTGGGACTTAACTGCCAAGGTCATCAGTCCCTAAGCTTAACCTAAATTATCCTAAGGGCAAACACACACATCCATGCCGGAGGGAGGATTCGAACGCACGGCGCTGAATGTGAAAGCTACAAATGTTTTGCTCATATTCCTCTTGATATATACATATACACATTCATCTTGAAGTATTCATATGCGAAGGACCATTTGCAGCTGGTAATAGTTATTTATAGAGCAATTAACGTCTTCAATAAATTGTAGTCTCCCGTGCATACAAAAACAAACTTCCAGCAGTGAACTTCATCAAAGCAATTACATTTATCACTGTGAATATACGTACTGAGTGTTTCCATGCAGTTTTTACCACTTTAAGACTGGTCTTACCACACAGATGTGTTTAAATTATTTAAATTATGGACTTATAGTGGAGGTCAACCGTGGTCATAATCAAAACGTCTTCGGTCCCGGGTTCGATCCCCGCCACTGCCTAAATTTTGATAAATAATCAGCATTGGCGGCCAAAGACTTCCGGCATAAGAAATCAGCCTGATTCCGCCAACGTTCATGTCAAAGAGGGCGGAGGAGCGGATAGAGGTTCAGGGCACTCTCTTGTCCTAGGGGTAGGAAATTGCACCTAAAGGCGGAAGAATCAGCAATGATCAACGACATGAGGATGCAGAAGGCAATCGAAACCACTGCATTAAAGACACGTAACGTGTATCCACAGGACACGTGGCCTGTAATTGAAGAAGTGTCATGATGATCTCTCCATTGGCAAAAGATTCCGGAATAGTCCTCCGTTCGGATCTCTGCGAGGGGACTGCCAAGGGGGAGGTTACCATGAGAAAAAGATTGAATAATCAACGAAAGTATAACGTTCTACGAGTCGGGGAGTGGAATGTCAGAAGCTTGAACGTGGTAGGGAAACTAGAAAATCTGAAAAGGGAAATGCAAAGGCTCAATCTAGATGTAGTAGGGGTCAGTGAAGTGAAGTGGAAGGAAGACAAGCATTTCTGGTCAAATGAGTATCGGGTAATATGAACAGCAGTAGAAAATGGTATAACAGGTGTAGGATTCGTTATGAATAGGAAGGTAGGGCAGAGGGTGTGTTACTGTGAACAGTTCAGTGACCGGGTTGTTCTAATCAGAATCGACAGCAGACCTACACCGACAACGATAGTTCAGGTATACATGCCGACGTCGCAAGCTGAAGATGAACAGATAGAGAAAGTGTATGAGGTTATTCAAAGGGTAATGCAGTATGTAATGGGGGACGAAAATCTA
This sequence comes from Schistocerca americana, assembly GCF_021461395.2. NCBI lineage: Eukaryota > Metazoa > Arthropoda > Insecta > Orthoptera > Acrididae > Schistocerca > Schistocerca americana. The sequence continues at coordinate 466,131,223 of NC_060124.1, read as the reverse complement.
ATAGTCATGGGCGACTGGAATGCAGTTGTAGGGGAAGGAGTAGAACAAAAGGTTACAGGAGAATATGGGCTTGGGACAAGGAATGAAAGAGGAGAAAGACTAATTGAGTTCTGTAACAAGTTTCAGCTAGTAATAGCGAATATCCTGTTCAAGAATCACAAGAGGAGGAGGTATACTTGGAAAAGGCCGGGAGATACGGGAAGATTTGAATTAAATTACATCATGGTCAGACAGAGATTCAGAAATCAGATACTGGATTGTAAGGCGTACCCAGGAGCAGATATTGACCCAGACCACAATATAGTAGTGATGAAGAGTAGGCTGAAGTTCAAGACATTAGTCAGGAAGAATCAATACGCAAAGAAGTGGGATACGGAAGTACTAAGGAATGACGAGATACGTTTGAAGTTCTCTAACGCTATAGATACAGCAATAAGGAATAGCGCAGTAGGCAGTACAGTTGAACAGGAATGGACATCTCTAAAAAGGGCCATCACAAAAGTTGGGAAGGAAAACATAGGTACAAAGAAGATAGCTGCGAAGAAACCATGGGTAACAGAAGAAATACTTCAGTTGATTGATGAAAGGAGGAAGTACAAACATGTTCCGGGAAAATCAAGAATACAGGAATACAAGTCCCTGAGGAATGAAATAAATAGGAAATGGTGGTGGTGGTGGTGGTGGTCAGTGTTTAACGTCCCGTCGACAACGAGATCATTAGAGACGGAGCGCAAGCTCGGGTTAGGGAAGGATTGGGAAGAAAATCGGCCGTGCCCTTTCAAAGGAACCATCCCGGCATTTGCCTGAAAGGATGTAGGGAAATCACGGAAAACCTAAATCAGGATGGTTGGAGACGGGATTGAACCGTCGTCCTCCCGTATGCATGTCCAGTGTGCTAACCACTGCGCCACCTCGCTCGGTAATAGGAAGTGCATTGAAGCTAAGACGAAATGCCTGCTGGAAAAATGTGAAGATATCGAAAAAGATATGATTGTCGGAAGGACAGACTCAGCATACAGGAAATTCAAAACAACCTTTGGTGACATTAAAAGCAACGGTGGTAACATTAAGAGTGCAACGGGAATTCCACTGTTAAATGCAGAGGAGAGAGCAGATAGGTGGAAAGAATACATTGAAAGCCTCTATGAGGGTGAAGATTTGTTTGATGTGATAGAAGAAGAAACAGGAGTCGATTTAGAAGAGATAGGGGATGCAGTACTAGAATCGGAATTTAAAAGAGCTTTGGAGGACTTACGGTCAAATAAGTCAGAAGGGATAGATAACATTCCATCAGAATTTCTAAAATCATTGGGTGAAGTGGCAACAAAACGACTGTTCACGTTGGTGTGTAGAATATATGACTCTGGCGACATACCATCTGACTTTCGGAAAAGCATCATACACGCAATTACGAAGACGGCAACAGCTGACAAGTGCGAGGATTTTCGCACAATCAGCTTAACAGCTCATGCATCGAAGCTGCTTACAAGAATAATATACAGAAGAACGGAAAAGAAAATTGAGAATGCGCTAGGTGACGATCAGTTTGGCTTTAGGAAAAGTAAAGGGACGAGAGAGGCAATTCTGACGTTACGGCTAATAGTGGAAGCAAGGCTAAAGAAAAGTCAAGACACTTTCATAGGATTTGTCGACCTGGAAAAAGCGTTCGACAATATAAAATGGTGCAAGCTGTTCGAGATTCTGAAAGAAGTAGGGATAAGCTATAGGGAGAGACGGTCATATACAATATGTACAACAACCAAGAGCGAATAATAAGAGTGGATGATCAAGAACGAAGTGCTCGTATTAAGAAGGGTGTAAGACAAGGCTGTAGCCTTTCGCCCCTACTCTTTAATCTGTACATCGAGGAAGCAATGATGGAAATAAAAGAAAGGTTCAGGAGTGGAATTAAAATACAAGGTGAAAGGATATCAATGATACGATTCACTGATGACATTGCTATCCTGAGTGAAAGTGAAGAAGAATTAAATGATCTGCTGAACGGAATGAACAGTCTAATAAGTACACAGTATGGGTTGAGAGTAAATCGGAGAAAGACGAAGGTAATGAGAAATAGTAGAAATGAGAACAGCGAGAAACTTAACATCAGGATTGATGGTCACGAAGTCAATGAAGTTAAGGAATTCTGCTACCTAGGCAGTAAAATAACCATTGACGAACGGAGCAAGGAGGACATCAAAAGCAGACTCGCTATGGCAAAAAAGGCATTTCTGGCCAAGAGAAGTCTACTAATATCAAATACCGGCCTTAATTTGAGGAAGAAATTTCTGAGGATGTACGTCTGGAGTACAGCATTGTATGGTAGTGAATCATGGACTGTGGGAAAACCGGTACAGAAGAGAATCGAAGCATTTGAGATGTGGTGCTATAGACGGATATGGAAAATTAGGTGGACTCATAAGGTAAGGAATGAGGAGGTTCTACGCAGAATCGGAGAGGAAAGGAATATGTGGAAAACACTGATAAGGAGAAGGGACAGGATGATAGGACATCTGCTAAGACATGAGGGAATGACTTCCATGGTACTAGAGGGAGCTGTAGAGGGCGAAAACTGTAGAGGAAGACAGAGATTGGAATACGTCAAGCAAATAATTGAGGACGTAGGTTGCAAGTGCTACTCTGAGATGAAGAGGTTAGCACAGGAAAGGAATTTGTGGCGGGCCACATCAAACCAGTCAGTAGACTGATGACCGAAAAAATAAAGTGGAATGATGTTAAGGAAATCAACGAAAAAAACAGTCTAAATAGCGAAGATACGTTATTAAAATGACAAGTTGCAGCGTAGGCTTAGCCCATCTTTTGAGAGCACCGTCAGCTGAAGTTGTCGATGCATGGAACAGTCAGTTGACCTCAGTCGCTGAAAATGATAGTTTCAGCGACAGAGGTAAGCTGACTGTGCTACACATCTCAGCTTCATCTGATGGTGCTGTCTGATGATGGGCTAAGCTTACACCGAAACCGTTTATTTTAATAACGCACTATCGCGATCTAGACCGTTTTTCTTTTTTTCAGTGATTTTAATAGGTTACAAGATCGCTGCTCCTCGAAAAAATTATCAATAATTTTAAATGCTGTTAATGCAACCACGCCTTATTAGCAACATACTTTCTCCTTCCTTCCTGCTACGGTAGTGCGCGCTTCTTATTTCTGGCGCGCTCCGCGTCATTCCTACGCTCAGACTAACGGTACAACACTATTATTACAACTAAGATGGAGTCGTATACTGCTTATGTCAACATTTGCTAGATACGTCTACAGCATTGCACATGCAAAATTACAATTATTATTTCTTCATAAAGGTACATATAAATTTTCGAAGAAATTTCTTACCATATTAAGCCAAACATGATTTTTTAAAAAAAATTGTTGGCATATGATGTAGAAAATTTTCGTATTACCATTACACTACTCCTCGAACAGTTAGTTTCTCTGTTGGCAACACCCTTTGGCAGAACCGGGAACTGAGCCCTGTTACTGCGTATGGCAGTGAGCCACGCTGACCACTCCCTTACGGAGGCGGACTGTAAGAGAGGAAGTGGACGGAAGAATGGAAACACTTGCTCCCGCTTCGTCAGAGTTTGTTGTGTACCGATTGCAGCCATTACGTCAGTAACTGCAACGATCAACTGCTGCTACGCACTTTCAAAGAGTCGCTGTCGTTTAGAGGCTATTCCAGTTTCAGTCTCAGACACTGCTGCAATTGCTCTTTAAGGAAAATCACCGTCTACTGCGTCTCCAGTTCTGTGGAAGTGCCGTACAGCAGTTCTCCCTCCCAACAACTCTCATTTCGGCTGCGAGTTAAGCTAACCCCCTCCCCTCAACGTCTTTCGCTCGTCCCACTCTGTCCTCCCACTTCAATTGGACTTCCTTCGCTTCCAAACTTCCTGTTGGCTGCTGGAATTGCACGCATTACGCTCTGTCGCTGCAGGTCCCGCTACAGTAGTTACAGAGATTTACTTGCCGGTAAACAGGCACATAGATTCTTCCTTTTTCGGTGACTGTACTCAAGCAGGATGCTACGTCTCTCGAAGGCCAGGCCTTTTCACAACTAAAACAACGTCCAGTCGACATCGGATTTCAGCACTGTTTAGAAGACTAATTTCCATAAATTAATGCCTCTGGTAATCAATGAGTTCAACGATTCTTATGAGCTCTGATTGATAAGATGGGTTTGCAGGCCTCAGGACGAGATAATGATACTTTGACTGGAAGCTACCCTAGGCTTAAAAATGCTGTGTTTGCGTTGCAATATCTAACTATAATCTGAAGCTGATACTAGTAGTATGATGCGGATAAGAAACGTTAATCCGAGGTTTAATGACCTTGTAACACAAGTCTTGGAATTCGAAGTGGCGAATAAGACTCTAAAGCGACATTCACTCATCAGCGAAAATACACACATCAAAAATTTTTCCATCACCCCGGTTCCCTGAGCTCCTGAAGATATATGTTGCCTGTGGATATTGTATCACAGATACAGTCTCTTTGACTGTTCAGAGATGTCATTAAACCCACCCAAAGATTGTGAATGACTTCTTTCAGGATAACGACATCGCTCGACTTGAGTAGCCAGCATGTTCTGGAGACATGATCCCTATCCAAAATGCTTCCCATAGATTGGAAAGGGCTGTTTATGAACGACGTGACCCACAAACCATTCTGATCTACGCCGAATCACCGTTGAGGAGTGAGACAATCTGGACCAACAGTGCCTTGATGAACTTGTGGATAGTATGCCGCGATGAATACAGGCATGCATCAATGCAAGAGGACGTGCTACTGGGTATTAGAGGTACCAATGTGTACAGCAATCTGGACCATCACCTCTGAAGGTCTTGCTGTATGGAGGTACAACATGCAATGTGTGATTTTCATGACCAATAAGAAGGGCGGAAATAATGTTTATGTTGATCTCTATTCCAATTTTCTATACAGGTTCCGGAACTCTCGGAAGCGAGGTGGTTCAAAACTGTTTTTGTGTGTGTATTGTAACCACTACTGATGGTTGCAATGTCTGTGTTTACAGATGTCCGTACCTTCACAATTTGAAGTTCTTCAGACATGCATGGGCCTATCAATGCCTCGACAGGCTAAAATGATGGTGTCTTATATTTTCTTCTTGTGCGGGAATGAGGAACTGTGCGAGCGTCAGGGTTGTGACTGACGTGGCCATGCTGTCGACTGCTTGTTTGCTGACGGTAAGAACACAGTCCTAGATTTTTGACACTAATTAGATGAACGACACTGTAAGATCGTGTGGAACCACAAGTACCAGCAATACCTCAAATTTTCTCTGGAGCGCATACTGTAATCCACTTCTTAACTGGATAATCAGTGACAGAAGAAGTTGAACCACGGTCCCCTTTTATTGTTAAGATGAAACTACCAACGGTAATCACATTGATACGATAAGACATGCGTCGACAATTCCGCAGCGAGTAGCATCACGGAGCATCCTCACGACCTCTTTTGTTTTCTTCCTGTTTCCTAGCCGACGAGGAAAGGCTTTCATTTACCTTCCGGCGAATATTATGAATCATGCCACAGAATGCTCTCTTCCTAAGATAGAGTCCCCATTGCTTTCAAGCTAATTATGTAAGTGTAGACCAGATATGGCTTAAATTCAAAGATACAGTATCGACAGCAATAGATAGATTCATACTGCATAAGTTAATAAGAGACGGGACTGATCCACCATGGTACACAAAACACGTCAGAACAGTGTTGCAGAAGCAACTAGAAAAGCATGCCAAATTCAGAAGAACGGAAAATCCCCAAGGCTGGCTAAGTTTCACGGAAGCTCGAAATTTTGTGCGGACGTCAATGCGAGATGCTTTCAATAGTTTCCACAATGTAATATTGTCTCAAAATATGGTAGAAAACCCAAAGAGATTCTGGTCGTATGTAAAGTACACATGTGGCAAAAAGCAGTCAATACCCTGTCACTGGGCGATAGCGATGGGAATGTTATCGATGATGGTGCCACTGAAGCGGAGTTACTAAATACAGTTTTCCTTAATTCCTTCACGAAAGAAGACGAAGTAAATATTCCAGAATTCGAAACCAGAACAGCTGTTAGCATGAGTGACATAAAAAAAGATACCTTAAGTGTTGGAAAACAACTCAAATTACTTAAGAAAGACAAGTCTTTCGGTCCAGATGGTATACCAATCAGGTTCCTCTCAGAGTATACAGACACAATAGCGCCTTTCTTAGCAACCATACACAACCGCTCACTTGACAAAAGGTCCTTTACTATAGACTGGAAAGTAGTACAGGTCACACCAACATTCAACAAAGGTAATAGGAGTGACCCATTGAATTACAGACCCATATCACTGACCTCAATTTGCAGTAGGATTTTGGAGCATATACTCTACTCGAACATTATGAATCACCTCGAAGAAAATGACTTATTGATACACAACCAACACAGATACAGAAAATATCGTTCTTGTGTAACACAGCTAGCTCTTTATTCGCATCAAGTAATGAGTGCTGTCGACAAGGGATCTCAGATCGATTCAATATTCCTAGATTTCCAGAAAACTTATGATACCGTTCCCCACAAGTGACTATTAGTCAAATTGCGTGCATATGATCATCTCAGTTATGTGACTGGATTCGTGATTTCCTCTCAGAGAGGTTGGAGTTCGTAGTGATAGGTGATAAATCATCGAGTAGAAGAGAAGTGATATCTGGCGTTCCGCAAGGTAGTGTCATAGGCCCTCTGCTGTTCCTGATTTATGTAAATGATCTAGGTGCTAATCTGAGCAGCCCCCTTAGATTGTTTGCAGATGACGCTGTAATTTACCGTCTAGTAAAATCATCAGACGATCAATTCCAATTACAAAATGATCTAGAGAGAATTTCTGCATGGTGCGAAAAGTGGCAATTAGCACTAAACAAAGAAACGTGCGAGGCCAACCACATGGGTACTAAGAGAAATACGATAAATTTTGGGTACACGACAAATCGCACAAATCTAAGGGCTGTCAATTCGACTAAATACCTAGGAACTGCAATTACGAGCAACTTAAATTGGAAAGACCACATAGATAATATTGTGGGGAAGGCGAAACAACGATTGCGCTTTGTTGACAGAACACTTAGAAGATGCGACAAACCCATTAGAGATACAGCCTAAATTACACTTGTCCGTCATCTGCAGGAATATTGCTGCGCGGTATGGGATCCTTACCAGGTATGATTGACGGAGGACATCGAGAAAGTGCAGAGAAGGGCAGCTCGTTTCGTGTTATCGCGCAATAGGGGTGAGAGTATCACTGATATGATACGCGAGTTGGGGTGGCAGTCGCAGAAACAAAGGCGGTTTTCTTTGCTGCGAGACCTATTTACGAAATTTCAATCACCAATCACGATGAACCCTCTGCCAGGCACTTAAGTGTGAATTGCAGAGGCGCCCGGATCAGGAGCAAATTTTCTTGCTTCAAAAACAGCTGACGTCAGTGCATAGTCGCAGAATGTCAGTCCATTACGTAATTATGACCACAGTTCATCGTGAGAATGAGTGCCACCTCGTGACGTTGTATGCACGTGAAGCGATAAGGCAAGTATGTGAGTGGATATTCTAGTGAAGGTAAGAGCTTTAATAGGCAAATGCGCTGACATAAGCGAATTTGGCAAAGGGCTCGCTGCCAGGCGATGGAATGAAGCTGGTCGGTTTTTCGCTTATTTTTGTCGTAGAACTCTATGGAAAGTTTTCAGAATGAGATTTTCACTCTGCAGCGGAGTGTGCGCTGATATGAAACTTCCTGGCAGACTAAAACTGTGTGCCCGACCGAGACTCGAACTCGGGACCTTTGCCTTTCGCGGGCAAGTGCTCTATCATCTCAGCTACCGCAGCACGACTCACGCCCGGTACTCACAGCTTTACTTCTGCCAGTATCTCGTCTCCTACCTTCCGAACTTTTCAGAAGGTCTCCTGCGAACCTTGTAGTTTGGAAGGTAAGAGACTACTGGCAGAAGTAAAGCTGTGAGTACCGGGCGTGAGTCGTGCTTCGGTAGCTCAAATGGTAGAGCACTTGCCCGCGACAGGCAAAGGTCCCGAGTTCGAGTCTCGGTCGAGCACACAGTTTTAGTCTGCCAGGAAGTTTCATATCAGCGCACACTCCGCTGCAGAGTGAAAATCTCATTCTGGAATCATCCCCCAGGCTGTGGCTAAGCCATGTCTCCGCTATATCCTTTCTTTCAGGAGTGCTAGTTCTGTAAGGTGGAATTTGTGGAACAATTTGATCAAAAGAAGAGAATGACAGGATACCTTCTGAGACGTCAAGGTATCACCAATTTAGTATTGTTGGGAAGTGTGTGTGTGTGTGTGTGTGAGGGAGAGGGTTTAAAAGTAGCAGGGGTGGGGGGAGGGCAAGAGATGAATACAGTAAGCAGATTCAGAAGGGTGTAGTGGACAGTAGGTATTCGGTGAAGTAGAGGCTTGCACAGAATAGAGCAGCATGGAGAGTTGCATCAAACCAGTCTTCGGACTGAAGACCACAACAACAACATTTTGTGCCACAGCCAATTCAAAAACTTTAACTACAGTTGATAGGGCGTGTACTAGGTTCAGGAAGTAAATGGGAATATAGAGAGAACTGATGATTCTTAGCGTAGAAACAATCTAAACGTGACATCGAAAGATTCGATCTTCGTATATAATGAAAAATAGATCTTTAGTAGCACTAAGGAAACCGTGTTGAAAGAATAGTTCCAAGGACTACAAAGAAGGATAAATGAAGGATAATAATTTCCTGCACAAAATGGAAGTTCAAGAGGCCTTAAATACGTAGCTACAACTTACTTACCGGATTCTAAGCTTTTGAAAGCAAAAATTTTGCATTATATCGAATAACATTTCTTAAGTAAACAGCCTTTAAAAACCAATATTAAATCCTTGTTATGACATTTAGATAATGTACTGCGCCTACTGAATGCACTGAAAGACAACACTTTCTTAGATCAGCTTACTCTACCACATCATGAAGGTTTTTTTTCAGTCGTAAATGTAGGAAAAAAATGATAGATAAAAGTGCAATCAACTGTCTTCACTGCAAAAAATTTTACATCGTTCTATCAGACAGAGTCAATCGTCAACATGAGTCCAGCTGAAGGTTAAATTTTCTTTGCGTACAGTGAACTAACGGATTGCTGACCAGGCATTGTCCAGTCCATCACTATACAAACTGAGGACGAATGCTGATTCTTTTGAAACCAGTGACATGTACAAACATCTGTCGCACAGCCACAAACGATCAAACTCCCTGAGTACTTCCCTTCCCCGAACTTCACCTACTTGAAACATACGCAGTACTCTCACAGCCATATTTCCCAAAATTTAGGTGATTCTGTTATCACTCGTCCTTCCCGTAACCGTCAAAAAGTACAAATTTCGAGTCTGAATTAAGTACACCAAACACAGTGGAATGGATCAGTATGGCTCGTTGATAAAATAAACAGGTGGCCAAGTTACATGATTTACAGTGTATCCGTGTTGCTGTTTTTGTGTCGTTTCGCTGCCATTGTCGAATTTGTACCTGGGGAAGCAAGGAGAGGATGTTGTTTTCTGCCCTGTATCCTCTTTCTACAAAACACCTGCACTGTATTGCCAGAGTTCTTTATTTATCAGAACAGAAAGCTACTTATCTTTAAGCTAGTCCATGTCCCTCCGCCGCCGAGCAGTGTGTCAGCAGTGCGCAAGGAGCAGCATTACTGCATTTACTAGGCAATCTTGTATTTTAATAACCGTTGAAATTTTGTGTCGAATTGTTTGTGCTCTCTGTAGATTAGTTCAGACGTTCTTTGCACAAGTTTTTAGCATGGATAGGGACTGCAACTGCTTTGTTCGGATACGGGCTGAGTTGGCATCCCTTCACTCCCAGCTTCAGGCAGTGTTGGCTTCGGTCACACAGTTTGAGACTGTTGCCAATGGGCATCACTGTGGGGGTCCGGATGGGTGTTTGTCAGGGACGGTCAGCTCATCCCACGCATCGCCCGATCGAATTACGGCTGTGGCTGCCCGGGATACTGCCACATTGAGGCTGAACCCTCACCCGTGGAAGAGTGGGAGGTCGTCTCGAGGCGTGGCAGGGGCGAAAGACATTCCGGAGGGCTGAACGGAAGGCCTCCCCAGTTTGTCTGACGAACCGGTTTCAGGCTCTGTCTCAGGCTGATACTGATCTTCGGCCGGACATGGCTGCTTGTCCTGTTGCAGAGAATGCCCCTCAGTCTGCAAGATCCGGGCAGTCGCAAAGTGTGGGCTTACTGGTAGTTGGGAGCTCCAACGTCATGCGCGTAATGGGGCCCTTAGGGATATGGCAGCAAGAGAGGGGAAGAAAACCAATGTGCACTCCGTGTGCATACCGGGGGGAGTCATTCCAGATGTGGAAAGGGTCCTTCCGGATGCCATGCAGGTGATCGCTCATGTCGGCACCAATGATGTGTGTCGCTATGGATCGGAGGAAATCCTCTCTGACTTCCGGCGGCTATCTGATTTGGTGAAGACTCCCAGTCTCGCTAGCGGGATGAAAGCAGAGCTAACCATCTGCAGCATTGTCGACACGACTGTCTGCGGACCATTGGTACAGAGTCGAGTGGAGGGCCTGAATCAGAGGCTAAGACGGTTCTGCGACCGTGTGAGCTGCAGATTCCTCGACTTGCACCATAGGGTGGTGGGGTTTCGGGTTCATCTGGATAGGTCAGGAGTCCACTACACGCAGCAGGCGGCTACACGGGTAGCAGGGGTTGTGTGGCGTGGACTGGGCGGTTTTTTAGGTTAGAAGGCCTCGGGCAAGTACAGAAAGGGCAACAGCTTCAAAAGGTGCGGTGCAAAGTCAGGACATGCGGGGTCCAAGCAGCAATCGGTGTTGTAATTGTAAACTGTTGAAGCTGCATTGGTAAAGAACCGGAACTTCAAGCGCTGATAGAAAGCACCTAAGCTGAAATCGTTATAGGTACGGAAAGCTGGCTGAAGCCAGAGATAAATTCTGCCGAAATTTTTACAAAGGTACAGACGGTGTTTAGAAAGGGTAGATTGCATGCAACCGGTGGTGGCGTGTTTGTCACTGTTAGTAGTAGTTTATCCTGTGGTGAAGTAGAAGTGGATAGTTCCTGTGAATTATTATGGGTGGAGGTTACACTCAACAACCGAGATAGGTTAATAATTGGCTCCTTTTACCGACCTCCCAACTCAGCAGCATTAGTAGCAGAAACACTGAGAGAAAATTTGGAATACATTTCACATAAATTTTCTCAGCATATTATAGTCTTAGGTTGATATTTCAATTTACCAGATATAGACTGGGACACTCAGATGTTTAGGACGGGTGGTAGGGACAGAGCATCGAGTGACATTATAGTGAGTGCACTATCCGAAAATTACCTCGAGCAATTAAACAGAGAACCGACCCGTGGAGATAACTTCTTGGACCTACTGATAACAAACAGACCCGAACTTTTCGGCTCTGTATGCGCAGACAGGGAATCAGTGGTCATAAGGCCGTTGCAGTATCCCTGAATATGGAAGTTAATAGGAATATAAAAAAGAGAGGAAGGTTTATCTGTTTAGCAAGAGTAATAGAAGGCAGATTTCAGACTACCTAACAGATCAAAACGAAAATTTCTGTTCCGACACTGGCAATGTTGAGTGTTTACGGAAAAAGTTCAGGGCAATCGTAAAATGCGTTTTAGACAGGTACGTGCCGAGTAAAACTGTGAGGGACGGGAAAAACCCACCGTGGTTCAACAACAAAGTTAGGAAACTACTGCGAAAGCAAAGAGAGCTTCATTGCAAGTTTAAACGCAGCCAATACCTCTCAGACAAAGAGAAGCTAAACGATGTCAAAGTTAGCGTAAGGAGGGCTATGCGTGAAGCGTTCAGTGAATTCGAGAGTAAAAGTCTATGTACCGACTTGACAGAAAATCCTAGGAAGTTCTGGTCTTACGTTAAATCAGTAAGTGGCTCGAAACAGCATATCCAGACTCTCCGGGATGATGATGGCATTGAAACAGAGGATGACACGCGTAATGCTGAAATACTAAACACCTTTTTCCAAAGCTGTTTCACGCAGGAAGACCGCACAAGACCTCGCACAAACAAAAAAATGGCTGACATCGAAATAAGTGTGCAAGGAATAGAAAAGCAACTGGAATCACTCAACAGAGGAAAGTCCACTGGACCTGACGGGATACCAATTCGATTCTACACAGAGTACGCGAAAGAACTTGCCCCCCTTCTAACAGCCGTGTACCGCAAGTCTCTAGAGGAACGGAAGGTTCCAAATGATTGGAAAAGAGCACAGTTAGTCCCAGTCTTCAAGAAGGGTCGTCGAGCAGATGCGCAAAACTATAAATCTATATCTCTGACGTCGATATGTTGTAGAATTTTAGAACATGTGTTTTGCTCGCGTATCACGTCGTTTCTGGAAACCCAGAATCTACTCTGTTTGAATCAACATGGATTCCGGAAACAGCGATCGTGTGAGACCCAACTTACTTTATTTGTTCACGAGGCCCAGAAAATATTAGATACAGGCTCCCAGGTAGATGCTACTTTCCTTGACTTCCGGAAGGCGTTCGATACAGTTCCGCACTGTCGCCTAAAAAACAAATATCAGACCAGCTGTGTGGCTGGATTAAAGAGTTTTTAGCAAACAGAACACGGCATATTGTTCTCAATCGAGAGACGTCTACAGACGTTAAAGTAACCTCTGGTGTGCCACAGGGGAGTGTTATGGGACCATTGCTTTTCACAATATGTACATAAATGACCTAGTAGATAGTGTCGGAAGTTCCATGCGGCTTTTCGCGGATGATGCTGTAGTATACAGAGAAGCTGCAGCATTAGAAAATTGTAGCGAAATGCAGGAAGATCTGCAGCGGATAGGCACTTGGTGCAGGGAGTGGCAACTGACCCTTAAGATAGACAAATATAAGGATCCTGTATTGTATGATTGTATGATAGCAGAACAAACAATGGTAGCAGTTACTTCTGTAAAATATCTGGGAGTATGCGTGTGGAACGATCTGGAGTGGAATGATCATATAAAATTAATTGTTGGTAAGACGGGTACCAGGTTGAGATTCATTGGGAGAGTCCTTAGAACATGTAGTCCATCAACAAAGGAGGTGGCTTACAAAACACTCGTTCGATCTATACTTGAGTATTGCTCATCACTGTGGGATCCGTACCAGGTCGGGTTGACGGAGGAGATAGAGAAGATCCAAAGAAGAGCGGCGCGTTTCGTCACAGGGTTATTTGGTAACCGTTATAGCGTTAGGGAGATGTTTAGCAAACTCAAGTGGCAGACTCTGCAAGGGAGGCGCTCTGCATCGCGGTGTAGCTTGTTCGCCAGGTTTCGAGAGGGTGCATTTCTGGATGAGGAATCGAATATATTGTTTTCCCCTACTTATACCTCCCGAGGAGATCACGAATGTAAAATTAGAGAGATTCGAGCGCGCACGGAGGCTTTCCGAGAGTCGTTCTTCCCGCGAACCATACGCGACTGGAACAGAAAAGGGAGGTAATGAAAGTGGCACGTAATGTGGCCTCCGCCACACACCTTTACGTGGCTTGCGGAGTATAAATGTAGATGTAGATGTAGATGTAGACAAGCTCTTCCGTAATAGTCTACGTTAGCCTCGCTGCTGGTGAAGTACACGTCCCGCTGTACACACCACTCTGGCTCCTACGTCCCTACGTGCTGCATGAGAAAGAGACTCTGCGATTGGGACTCACTCCGTCTCCTACTGGGCTGCCCGTCTGTGTGACTTACTAGGCCCTGCGTTCCGCGGAAGGGAAACTCAGTACTGGCGGTCGATCTATTGTGCGTTGCGTTGCTTGCGAGTCCTCCTCGAATATCTCCACCTTCTGCTCTCATAAATGCATTTTTTCTTTGGCTTCATCTTCTTCATCTTCGTTCAAAAATCTTTCGTCCAATGTGGTTGAGAGACATGATGTCAGACTCAATTCTCAGTCAGCAATGTATTTATTCTAAGCAAACATCGATTTATACGACTGCACAGATGAGTAAACAGTAAACTGTAATCAGCTGGAAGAGGTTTATAACGATGTAAGCAGCGTCTCATGGCTAATTATTGATCCTTAACCGTCATAGCTGTCGTTCAGCACTATCTTCTTCGACATGTGCAACTAAAATTGTATCTCGCACATATATTGCTGTTAACAACCTTACATCTTATACCTAATGATTACCTGCTACAACTCAAGAGTTGTTTCCTCAGTCACCGTTGCAGAGTCTACAAGCAGCCCAGTGAAAAATACCCGATCATAACGGAATCCAAAGCTGAGGTCATCGTCAATCCGTAACACTGTAAAAGACTGACGATCAGTTTGAGTTTTCGGACATGTCGAGATAGCCTGAACAACATAGTCAGCGGTAACTGTTTCACAAACACCATTCTAGCAATATTATTGTATTAGGGTACTACACCGAATTTCTAATGGTCTAGCAAACTGTCTCGTGTTAAGTGGTGTTTCCTATCACGTATTTTCCTTGTGAAGGTAACAGAACAAATTACAAAAGGCAGACAAACACAGATACATGCCCAATAGAAAAGTATAGCAAAGTGACAAAAGAGGTAAGAGATGTTTCTTTACTGAGGAATAACAAGTATGGAATAAGTTTCATAACTTTACAGCGGTTCGAATAAGTTTCGTAACGTTGCAGCCTCTCGGATTAATTTTCAGTTCGTTGCTATCATCAACAATAAAAACGTTGAGGCAACAGGTAAAAGAACATTAAGTAAATTATTTGTATAGTCCCTTACAACAGTTAATGGAAATATTATATTATTTTCAGTTTCAGACTGTAAGCCAGCTGCGCCTAATTTTGGACACAAAAAACTCGCCACGTTGTGTCATAGGAGAAAACGAGCACAATGTGTTCATACCAAAAACGGTAACTCTTCATCTTCCATGTTGCTGGGTGGTGATGGAAGCAAAAGATGAATCTATAGGCTTTCAGCATATAAGAGATATTAATATTTACTCCATGAAATAAGATTTTTGTGCCTCAGTGATCAATTTGCAACATGTTTAGTTCTTACATAAAAAGTCATTGGATTTGGTTCGAATCTAAGGATAATAAAGTATTTTGGTATTGTGTTGATCTTAAACAAAGTAAACATTACTGAATGTGTGAAAAAGTATAAATATGAAATGTGAAAAACACTGCGCAATTTAAAATCTGAATATCCCTTATCGTAGCTAGAGTACATGTAAAGTCTTCGACCAAATGGGCATGTAATGTTCTTTGGAAAGTAATCTCTCTTATAATAAATTTTTTTCTGGTATATATATTCTTTGACTTCCTGTTCTTTCCCATCCTCTCCGTAATGTATTATAAAGAGAGAGATTAATTCACTGGTGGTTAGGCAGTGTATTACGTGACACAAATAGACATGAACTATACCGATTACGAGGCAGTACAGCATTTTGATGCGTATTGGTGGAGTACGAGAAAAGAGAGATGAAGTTCACTGTCACAAGTACAGTGCTTGAGACAAACGTTAACAGTACTGAAACTTACTCCATATGGCGTAGCGGTCAGTCGTTTGCCTAGTAAGTAGCAGACCCAGGTTCGAATACTGGTCCAGTAAAGATTTTCTACTTTCCTCTGATTTAAATCAGTGCCCACTGGAGGCTAATGTCATTAACTCCTTTGTGTCTTTCATATACTCTTCTACCTAATTTACTCTGTTCTATCTGACTTTTCAGTTGAATATCGCGCCAACAATTTAAGTCTTGAGATATTTTTGAATACTCTCTCTCTCTCTCTCTCTCTCTCTCTCTCTCTCTCTCTCTCTCTCTCTCTCTCTCTGTGTGTGTGTGTGTGTGTGTGTGTGTGTGTGTGTGTGTGTGTGTGTGTGTCTGTGTGTGTACTTTCGATAAACAGTGCACTGAATACTTCTGAAGATGGCGGACCTTGGCAAAAAAGTATTTAAATACTGAACTGTTATTGATGGTTCAAATGGCTCAGAGCACTATGGGACTTAACTTCTGAGGTCATCAGTCCCCTAGAACTTAGAACTACTTAAACCTAACCAACCTAAGGACATCACACGCATCCACACCCGAGGCAGGATTCGAACCTGCGACCGTAGCGGTCGCGCGGTTGAAGACTGAAGCGCCTAGAACCGCTCGGCTACTCCGGCCCGCCACTGTTATTCATAGTAAAGGTTTTCCCACCAGTGAATTTTTGCAATTATTTTTTAATTTACTGCCATCACCGCTTTTATTTTCTAATTTCCCGCCATACGTGATATTTTTATTTTTTTAAATTGAAAACATAGAGTGGCTCGTGGCGTCACAAATATGACGTCATAGATAGTGGGACGTGGTTTATGATGTCACTAATTTAAAAAATAAAACTTTTTACTAGGTGAGAAAGAATTACGGGATTCAGTAATAAAGTCCAATTTTAATGGGTTTTGGAAGACCTGCAATCGAACAAAGCGTAAGGCATGAAGAGGAAAAATGAGGATCCGTCAGGGTACGATCAGTTTTGCGTTAGGAATCTAAAAGGCACCACATACGGAACTCTAACGATATGCTTGTTAGTGGAGGGAAGACTTAAAGAAATATTAATCTACTGTCATAGGATTTGTCGACGTAGAAGAAGCAATCGTCAACAAAGGAGTTATCAGTAAATTGATCCTTAGGGGTGTATACATAAAGATGAACCTAACAATAATCAACCCGTGCAATCACTAAATTATATGAAGCCTTCAACCCTGAGCTCGCTAACGACGGATACAAGTTGAAGTAACAGTAAACGTAGGAGCAAACTTCCGCCTCATACGATTAGAAACTTATCAACTATGAAGTCCATGTATTCTGCAGTAAATTGTATATTTCGCTGTGGGCTCAGGTCTTCCGAACAACGAATCGACGGTGTTACATTCCTTCTGACTTCTAATTTAAACCTTGCTAGTGCAGCCGGAAACTGAAGTTTACCTATAAAGCGGATTCCAATCCTGGGTTTTAAATTGGTGTCAGAAGTTTCTTTTTATTGGAGTTACGCCAAGCGGAGGAAGGTTTTAACTCGTGCACTCGTATTTATCTTCTGCTCGCTGAGTTGCACATCAGCTGCAGTTTTTCTCGTTTAAAATTATGCAGTAGAACTGCCCAACAGACAAAGCAATAAAACATTATTCGTTCTACCGCTATGTAAATCACGTATGACCACTATTTTCCAACATAACGTAGTTCCAATATACAACTACGTTACGAAGAATGACTCTTTATAAATCGATTATTTCATTATGTTGTAGTTATCCCAGTTAACTCAGAGCGGGTAGCTACAGATTAAGACCATAGTTCAAATCAATGTTTACATGTGTAATATACATGGTGTAAACGGTGTAAGGCGCCAAAATTATACAGATGGTACATCTCGGTGCGCTTGACAAAAAAGTCTAATCACATTTTCTTGTATCATGTACTTTATTTTGTATTATTAAAACCTAATGTTCGTAGGATAGATAGTATCCGCATTTCTGTTTACGTAGTCAATCGACAGTACACATCGTACGGATCTTATTGCCTACAATGACGGGGCGGCCGGAGAATGGCAACGAGCCGACCAGAGGATTGAAATCATTAGACGTGTACAACGACGTGGTGTGATAATCAGGTGGTACCGAAAAAAGGAATGTAAACGGTTTTTGGGTTGCCAAGAATGTGTCATTCGCTTTGCGTGAATTGAATACAACCAGTCTGTTTCTCAACTAGGCGATAACGAAGGTCGTAGTAGTAATGACAAGCTAATATCAAACACAATGTATTTCCATTAGTACAAATTCAATCACCAAGTAGATAGTTGTGCATTAATTACAATCAACTGTTTCACCTTTTCACGGCAATGCCACAACGAATACTAAATTCACATTATTTTCCGTCTGTACAACAACATCGTAACGAAAAGAAAACCCATTACTTCGTTTCCTCTTACACCAATACCACAATAAATGTTCGAAATGACCACCATTCGCTTCTAGACATGTTTCATTACGGCGAACCCAGTTTCGTCGCACTCGTTCACACACATGCCTTTATGGTACTGGCAGCATCTAAAATCGTCTGCGTCAGTTCGTCCACATTATTTACTGGCTCAGCATAAACAAGTTCCTTCATATGGCCCCAAAAGTAAAAATCCAGTGGATTTAAATCAGAGCTGCGTGCTGGCCATCGACGTGGACCCGAACGCCCGATCCATCGTCCTGGAAATCGACTATCCAAAAATCTGCGTACTCTGTGACCAATGTGGGGTGGAGCACCATCGTGGAGGAACCACATGTGATAACGTATGCCTAACGGAATGTCTTCTAACAACGATGGTAACAATGTTTCCTCTAGAAACGTTCGGTAATAGTTACCAATCAAACGTGCAGGTAAAATATAGGGCCCAATAATGTAATTATCGAGCATACCCGCCCACACATTTACGGAAAATCGTCGCTGAAAATGTGTTGCCACTACGTGGCGAGGATTGTGTACACTCCATGTGTGCATATTATGGAAATTAGTTATTCCGTCGCGAGTGAAACACGCTTCATCTGTGACGAGTATTTTGTTGACAAAATCATGCTCCGCACTCTGTAACAAAAACCACTATGAGAATTCACGTCGTGGAGGGAAATCTTGTTCTCCCAATGCTTGTACGCGTTGAATGTGGTAAGGTCGCAGACGCTCCTCTTGCAAAGTGCGATGAACGACAGTGTGCGATATATCCACGTGGCGGGCGGTGCTTCTAGTACTCTGAGAAGGATTCTCCTGGATGCGGTCCAGAATTCTTTCCTCAGCTTCCAATGTACGATCGGCGAGTTGTGGGCCTCTGCCTTCTGCGCGGGGCAGTAAAGATCCACTATCTCTCCCATGGAGCGTGGCGCCGCCGCCGTAGCCTCCTCCTGCGGCTGCAAATGTCTGGGTCGCAGCTGGCGCGAGGAGGTGGCGCAGTAGTCGGCGCACCACTACCGCCACCTGCGGTAGCGCCGATTGGTCGCCGCGCCACCTCCTCGCGCCGGCTGCAACCCTAGCCCTGGCAGATGCAGGACGCTGACGTGGAGCGTGTGCGACGCAGGCGCTGCTAGCTCAATCAGATTTTTTAAAATTTTTTAATTAAAACATAACGCAAACAATCGCAAAAATGTGGCAATGTTCCTTTCTCCTTCATGCACCCGTAAGAGAATTCCTATGCTTGCTCGGTATTGTACTCACAACAATGCTTTCGTTAGTTACCTCCCAGAACAATTTAACGCACAGCAATCTACGAGGGTTGCTCTGAAAGTAACGCAACGCATTTGTTTTTCTTCAACAATTTTTTATTGGACATAATGAGAATTACACACACGAAATAGTGGTCGTTTATCTGCAAACCCTATTTTTCCATGTACTCTCCATCCCATTCTATATGGCCTTCCTCCAGCGCGAAACAAGGGCGCGTATGTCCTGTCGGTACAAATCCTTGTCCTGGTGGCGGAGCCAGTGCTTCACTATGTGAATCACC
Organism: Schistocerca americana; assembly: GCF_021461395.2. Lineage (NCBI taxonomy): Eukaryota > Metazoa > Arthropoda > Insecta > Orthoptera > Acrididae > Schistocerca > Schistocerca americana. Next base: position 466,111,664 of record NC_060124.1, on the reverse strand, counting down.
TAGTCGTCCTCAAAGTGTCTTCCACGAATGGCATCCTTTAATGGCCCAAACAAGTGGATGTCCGAGGGGGCTAGGTCAGGGCTGTAGGGTGGATGGGGTAACACTGTTCAACCCTGCTTTGCGATGTGTTCAGCAGTCCTCAGAGTTGTTCGGGGCCGAGCGTTATCGTGTTGTAGCAAAACAACTGCTGTGTTGCTGTGGCGCCGAAGTCGCAGGAAACGCATCTTGAGTTTTGTGAATGTGTTGACATATACTTGTGAATTAATGCTACCGCCTCTTGGCATCACATCAATGAAAATCACACCTTCAGAAGCCCAGAACACAATGATCGTGACCATAACGATGGAAGCAGTTGCCTTGAACTATTTCTTCTGTGGGGAATGGGAATGGTGCCACTCCATCGACTGTCGATTTGTTTCGGGCTCAAAATGGTGAACACAGGTTTCACCTCTCAGAATCCGGGACAAGAATGCCTTCCCCTCAGCTTCAAAACGTTGCAACAAATCAAGAAATATGTTGATTTTTGGGCGATTTGTTATCCACCGTTAGACACCGCGGACCCATATTGCACACACCTTTGGATTTCCAAGAGTGCGGATTACTGCAAGCGCACTTCCATTGCTGATTGACACATGCAGCGCCAACTGGCGAGTCGTAATGCGTCTGTCCCCGGGAATGACAACACCAGCTCGCGGCAACATGCCAGATATGACAGTCGTGGGTGGTCACCCTCACCGCTTCAAATCGTGGATCTCCCCCGAACCGTCTTCTGATGCCCTCACCCTCCGTGCCCAGAGGCTGACTGTACTTCAGTCGGCAGCAGATGCTCCATAGACTTTGCACAAGCGTTTGTAAATGTTCCCCACAATTTCTTTCTCTGCAGTGAAAAATTCAATGACGGCGCGTTGCTTGTAACGTACATCACCTACAGACGCCATTTAGAAACTGTCCTGCAGCTACGCTATCAGTTGGAAATGACGGAAACTTGACGCGCTCCTTCAGGAGACTTCAAATAATACATACATAACGTTTCGCATTTGTAGCATTGTTTTCGGCTGAGAAAAAAAAGTGGAGTGCATTACTTTCTGGGTAGCCCTCGTCTTTACCAGTTTTGAATGATGAAAAGAAGAACAAGTCTTTCAGTATATCTTGAAATGGATGCGTTTATTGCTTGTCTTCCCATACACTTAAGGTTATGTGCACTCTGGATTGTATTGCATGAAAAGCTACTTTACTTCATTCACCTAATAAAAAGTACTGTGACGTCTCCTCGCAAGACATTTACAAAATCGATAGAATGGAAGAAAATAATAAAAATAAACATTTATCTGTATTATTATTATTTCATTATTGTATGAATGTTTGTAGACTATGTATGAAGGGAAATAATTTTTCTTTTTTCATGTTTGTGCAATATTTATGTATCTATATTTCACAAATAACGTCTGTGGTCGGCGAATGTATGTATCAAAGCAGATAATTAAAAATAATTACAAAGATGCTTATTAAATTTCCTATAAATAGTGGATGTTAAAACATTACTCTCTCTGTCTTCTTGTAGCCGTTAAAGTTGTAAGAGCCTGTGACGCTCGTTGGAATGAGTAGGTAGCCTTCGTTTGTCCTTTGATCGAGAAAGACGCCATTGGAGGTTGATATTTGTAAAATGTGTGTACTTTCAATTTATGTTGATTTGTTTAAATATAGAAATCGTTAAAATTATTACCTGTAATAATTTATTGTTAGCTTGCCCAAGATTTCATTTCACATTCTTAGCAGTTTTCAGCATATCAGGAATTTTTCATGACGCAGAGCCGTGCAGCGATGGCGGGAGCCGCTGCCGCGCCAAATTCAAATTAAACTGAATGAAAGCAGTTTTCCCAGCAATACAGCGGGCAGGTAACGTTCAGTAAAATTATCTACTTCAGCTCCTGGAGACTTAAGAGGGAAATTGTGGATTTTACTATGTCACTTTCAGGTGGACATGGTCAGCTGCTATTATGTTATCGGTTACGTCAATATATCATGAGTGATAAAATTTTACTTGTGTGTGATCGAAGACTGCTGTGCAAAACCTGTTGTGACTAATAACATAATAATTAAATTTCATCTTTTTGTTTCATGCTCTGATGGTAGTCGTGGCAGTTAAGAGTCTTCATATATTTAAAAAAATCCTCTGCAGCTTTTACGTTTAGTGAACATAACATACTGTAACTTCCGTACAGGGAATAAGAGTAATTTTCTGTGCATTCAAGAGATGAAAATAGCGAAGGGCATTTTTTTCCATAATTAGTTACAGTAATGATACCATGTTCCATATCTAACAAGCCAGATCAGTGTTATATAAAAATAATTTGCAGATTAAAGATCGTACGTCCACAGCAGGAAATCTTTCAGTGTTGTGCGTATCCCCACACAATAAGTCAAAGTTCATAAAGTTAAAATATTTTCAACTGCAGAAACTAATAGTGAAAATCGTATTTTATCTGTCGTGCTCGCAACAATAAGCAATATAAAATTAATTAAAATATTATCCCCTATAAACTGCATATAAAGTAAAAAGGGTGTGTGGTGGGGATTACGCGACAGTACTACAGACTGTTTTCACTCAGAGTAATAACTAGATAAATTCGTCAGCTTAACCACTGAAAAGTGCTTTCAATTGAACGATCGAATCTATACAGGATTCAACCGACAGAAAAACTAAAGCCCGCTTTTATTTGAAAAGAAAAGAATTTATAATGCAGTAAGTAGTGCGCAAAACGCTATTGGACTGTGTCGACTGCTTTTATTCGGTTGCTCCCTGAGACTGGTTGCACGCAAAAGAAATGAATGAATAATAATCCCACAGATACGTAAAACTACAACCGACGAATTCGGTAGTGTTCTTTCGTTTCCTCTCATAGATTGGTTTCACTCAAAAGAATGAATTAATAATTCGACAGATATCTAAAGCCACAACCGAATGAGTCGATCGTTTTCCAACAACCAACTGAATCGACTGTTTTCATTCGGTTGTGTTATCACTGGATGTACGCCAGTCTAGCAGGTCAAACAAACTAAGCAAAGTGGGCAATGGAGGGCGTCTCTTGTCAGCAGCTTTAACCAGACAGAACTGCCTCATTTCTGTAAGCCAGACTGCTTGTGTCACATGTCACAGCCAAAGTTAACGTGGGAGAAAACTTGTAAAGTCATGTGTAGGCCTTCGAAATAATTTTTTTTAAACCAATTTAATAAAATATTCCATTTTGTACGTCCTTCCCTCTTCCAGAGGAGTGGTGACTCACATTGTTTACAAAAAGGTGTCATCCACTCCACTAGACGGAAAGACGGTTTGCCCTATTAGGAGCCTAAGTGCTAAGGGAGGGGTCTGTTACCATATTTCTTTTTTTGTAAGTGGAACGGGGACTCACATGTAGCCAAGTTTGTCAAATTTCTTGACATAAGTAAGTAGTAAAATGTTAAATGTTCAATTTTTTTTAAAGAATGTAATATTCTTAGAATATCGGATAGAAGTGCCCGAGGAAGGATTCGAACCTCCGACGGGAGGAGCCGCGCGAACCGTGGCTAGGCGCTTAGACTGCTCAGATACCCAGGACGACCCGCAGTCGCATGAAGCAGACCATTTAACATACCTGAATTGTCTTTCATACAATTAACAACATAATTAACGTTCATTGCGGTCCGCAGCTCGTGGTCGTGCGGTAGCGTTCTCGCTTCCCACGCCCGGGTTCCCGGGTTCGATTCCCGGTGGAGTCAGGGATTTTCTCTGCCTCGTGATGACTGGGTATTGTGTGATGTCCTTAGGTTAGTTAGGTTTAAGTAGCTCTAAGTTCTAGGGGACTGATGACCATGGATGTTAAGTCCCATAGTGCTCAGAGCCATTTTTCGTTCATTGCGTCTTCTTCAGCTTCCACCACAAAACATTATCTGCACAATAGAAACAACATCACTTAACGTAACTAATACAGGAGCTGTTACGTATGCACAATTTTCTTCAACGACAGGAGCCACAGGACCTGTTGCCTACTTACAAATAACCTCAATAAAAACAACCTCATGCATATCTTCTTAACAACAAAATTCAGTGCCCTCTGGGGAATAACAGCCGAAGGCCATCATATCAGCACTTAACAACTTACAGGGCTGCAACACATCCATACTCCTTTATCATTCATTATAAATCTTAATATGGTACATCACTTCGTGCATTGCCGGTCGGAGTGGCCGAGAGGTTCTAGGTGCTACAGTCTGGAACCGCGCGACCGCTACGGCCGCAGGTTCGAATCCTGCCTCGGGCATGGATGTGTGTGATGTCCTTAGGTTAGTTAGGTTTAAGTAGATCTAGGGGTAGCGTCTTTAATTCATAATCAAAACGTCTTCGGTCCCGGGTTCGATCCCCGCCACTGCCTAAATTTTGATAAATAATCAACATTGGCGGCCGAAGACTTCCGGCATAAGAAGTCAGCCTCATTCTGCCAACGGCCTTGTCAAAGAGGGCGGAGGAGCAGATAGAGTTTCAGGGCACTCTCTTGTCCTAGGGGTGGGAAATTGCCCCTAAAGGCGGAAGAATCAGCAATGATCAACGACATGAGGATGCAAAAGGCAATGGAAACCACTGCATTAAAGACACGTAACGTGTATCCACAGGACATGTGGCCTGTAATTGAAGAAGTGTCATGATGATCTCTCCATTGGCAAAAGATTCCGGAATAGTCCCCCATTCGGATCTCCGGGAGGGGACTGCCAAGGGGGAGGTTACCATGAGAAAAAGATTGAATAATCTACGAAAGGATAACGTTCTACGAGTCGGGGCGTGGAATGTCAGAAGCTTGAACGTGGTAGGGAAACAATAAAATCTGAAAAGGGAAATGTTAAGGCTCAATCTAGATATAGTGGGGGTCAGTGGTGTGAGGTGGAAGGAAGACAAGGATTTCTGGTCAGATGAGTACCGGGTAATATCAACAGCAGCAGAAAATAGTATAACAGGTGTAGGATTCGTTATGAATAGGAAGGTAGGGCAGAGGGTGTGTTACTGTGAACAGTTCAGTGACCGGGTTGTTCTAATCAGAATCGACAGCAGACCAACACCGACAACGATAGTTCAGGTATACATGCCGACGTCGCAGCCTGAAGATGAACAGATGGAGAAAGTGTATGAAGATATTGAAAGGGTAATGCAGTATGTAAAGGGGAACGAAAATGTAATAGTCATGGGCGACTGGAATGCAGTTGTAGGGGAAGGAGTAGAAGAAAAGGTTACAGGAGAGTATGGGCTTGGGACGAGGAATGAAAGAGGAGAAAGACTAATTGAGTTCTGTAACAAGTTTCAGCTAGTAATAGCGAATACCCTGTTCAAGAATCACAAGAGGAGGAGGTATACTTGGAAAAGGCCGGGAGATACGGGAAGATTTCAATTAGATTACATCATGGTCAGACAGAGATTCCGAAATCAGATACTGGATTGTAAGGCGTACCCAGGAGCAGATATAGACTCAGATCACAATATAGTAGTGATGAAGAGTAGGCTGAAGTTCAAGACAATAGTCAGGAAGAATCAATACGCAAAGAAGTGGGATACGGAAGTACTAAGGAATGACGAGATACGTTTGAAGTTCTCTAACGCTATAGATACAGCAATAAGGAATAGCGCAGTAGGCAGTACAGTTGAATAGGAGTGGACATCTCTAAAAAGGGCCATCACAGAAGTTGGGAAGGAAAACATAGGTACAAAGAAGATAGCTGCGAAGAAACCATGGGTAACAGAAGAAATACTTCAGTTGATTGATGAAAGGAGGAAGCACAAACATGTTCCGGGAAAATCAGGAATACAGAAATACAAGTCGCTGAGGAATAAAATAAATAGGAAGTGCAGGGAAGCTCAGACGAAATGGCTGCAGGAAAAATGTGAAGACATCGAAAAAGATATGATTGTCGGAAGGACAGACTCAGCATACAGGAAAGTCAAAACAACCTTTGGTGACATTAAAAGCAACGGTGGTAACGTTAAGAGTGCAACGGGAATTCCACTGTTAAATGCAGAGGAGAGAGCAGATAGGTGGAAAGAATACATTGAAAGCCTCTATGAGGGTGAAGATTTGTCTGATGTGATAGAAGAAGAAACAGGAGTCGATTTAGAAGAGATAGGGGATCCAGTATTAGAATCGGAATTTAAAAGAGCTTTGGAGGATTTACGGTCAAATAAGGCAGAAGGGATAGATAACATTCCATCAGAATTTCTAAAATCATTTGGGGAAGTGGCAACAAAACGACTATTCACGTTGGTGTGTAGAATATATGAGTCTGGCGATATACCATCTGACTTTCGGAAAAGCATCATCCACACAATTCCGAAGACGGCAAGAGCTGACAAGTGCGAGAATTATCTCACAATCAGCTTAACAACTCATGCATCGAAGCTGCTTACAAGAATAATATACAGAAGAATGGAAAAGAAAATTGAGAATGCGCTAGGTGACGATCAGTTTGGCTTTAGGAAAAGTAAAGGCACGAGAGAGGCAATTCTGACGTTACGGCTAATAATGGAAGCAAGGCTAAAGAAAAATCAAGACACTTTCATGGGATTTGTCGACCTGGAAAAAGCGTTCGACAATATAAAATGGTGTATGCTGTTCGAGATTCTGAAAAAAGTAGGGGTAAGCTATAGGGAGAGACGGGTCATATGCAATATGTACAACAACCAAGAGGGAATAATAAGAGTGGACGATCAAGAACGAAGTGCTCGTATTAAGAAGGGTGTAAGACAAGGCTGTAGCCTTTCGCCCTTCTCTTCAATCTGTACATCGAGGAAACAACGATGGAAATAAAAGAAAGGTTCGGGAGTGGAATTAAAATTGAAGGTGAAAGGATATTAATGATACGATTCGCTGATGACATTGCTATTCTGAGTGAAAGTGAAGAAGAATTAAATGATCTGCTGAACGGAATGAACAGTGTAATGAGTACACAGTATGGTTTGAGAGTAAATCGGAGAAAGACGAAGGTAATGAGAAGTAGTAGAAATGAGAACAGCGAGAAACTTAACATCAGGATTGATGGTCACGAAGTCAATGAAGTTAAGGAATTCTGCTACCTAGGCAGTAAAATAACCAATGACGGACGGAGCAAGTAGGACATCAAAAGCAGTTTCGCTATGGCAATGAAGGCATTTCTGGCCAAGAGAAGTCTACTAATATCAAATACCGGCCTTAATTTGAGGAAGAAATTTCTGAGGATGTACGTCTGGTGTACAACATTGCATGGTAGTGAAACATGGACTGTGGGAAAACCGGAACAGAAGAGAATCGAAGCATTTGAGATGTGGTGCTACAGACGAATGTTGAAAATTATGTGGACTGATAAGGTACGGAATGAGGAGGTTCTACGCAGAATCGGAGAGGAGAGGAATATGTGGAAAACACTGATAAGGAGAAGGGACAGGATGATACATCTGCTAAGTCATGAGGAAATGACTTCCATGGTACTAGAGGGAGCTGTAGAGGGCAAAAACTGTAGAGGAAGACAGAGATTGGAATACGTCAAGCAAATAATTGAGGACGTAGGTTGCAAGTCCTACTCTGAGATGAAGAGGTTATCACAGGAAAGGAATTTGTGGCGGGCCGCATCAAACCAGTCAGTAGACTGATGACCAAAAAAAAAAAAAAAGGTTCTAGGGTACTGATGACCTTATCAGTTAAGTCCCATAGTGCTCTGAGCCATTTGAACCTCCGTGCATCGAGCGGCCCGGGGTAGCCGTGTGGTCTGAGGCGTCTTGCACAGTTCCCCCGTCGGAGGTTCGAGTCCTCCCTCGGGCGTTAGTGTGTGTGTTGTCATTAGCGTAAGTTAAATGAAGTACTGCGTAAGCCTAGTGAGCGATGGCCTCAGCAGTTTGGTCCCATAGTCGTTATCAGAAATTTCCAAATTTTTCTTAGAGCATTGAGTTAACCAGTTACAAGCAACTACGACTTATGAAAAACATAGGGCATGAACAGAGAGAGACTTCAACAGCGGGAGAGAAAATGAAGACATACACAAGAAGAGAAAGAGGAGACGAAGGGAGTTCAGTATTTACGTTCCGCAATCCGACATGTCACACAGGGTGCAAGTTGTTCCGGCAACACAGATTAGGGTAGTCGTGTAAGAAGGACTGTGTACGCACTTTCGCCTCAGGTCATCTAGTCCCTAGATAAACAATACAGGGATGATCAGAATCTAATGGTTTGTCGCTTTTCTTACAAGTCCTAGACGCGGATTTCGTGTCTTTGCTTTGTTTTGAAATAACAACACAGTCGTATCAAAGTAAAATGATTTAGTGCACCAACGATTTCAGTCACCTTGAAGACGCTATATGAAGACAGAAGTTTACAGGGCCCTTGGGAAATAGCTGATGTCCACGGAGCAAGAAGTAGGAACTGCTATCATCAGAAGACACAGAATTAATCCTTTGGGAAATAAGAAAGAAAATAGAATGGATCTTGACACAAAATGTAACGGAAGAAAATGCCACGAACGGCTGGAAGACTCTGTGGTTGCCAGACGCATTTTTCTAGTCGCAAATTCCTGAAAATTAATCGAAAACGCTCACAAAATATAGCTATAGAGACTTCTCCATATCAACAACTATGCATAAATTACTTCAACGAGAATAGAGTTTAAAACAAGGAAGAAATTTCTGAGGATGTATGTCTGGAGTACAGCATTGTATGGTAGTGAAACATGGACTGTGGGAAAACCAAGCATTTGAGATGTGGTGCTATAACGAATGTTGAAAAATAAGGTGGACTGATAAGGTAAGGAATGAGGAGGTTCTACGCAGAATCGGAGAGGAAAGGAACATGTGGAAAACACTGATAAGGAGAAGGGACAGGATTATAGGACATCTACTAAGACATGAGGGAATGACTTCCGTGGCACTAGAGGGAGCTGTAGAGGGCGAAAACTGTAGAGGAAGACAGAGATTGGAATACGTCAAGCAAATAATTGAGGACGTCGGTTGCAAGTGCTACTCTGGGATGAAGAGGTTAGCACAGGAAAGGAATTCGTGGCCAGTCAGTAGACTGATGAAAAAAAAAAAAAAAAAAAAAATCCACAGCAGTACACAGGTTCAACGGAAGTATATGTGTGAACTACACAGGCACTAACTATCCAACCAACATATGTATGAAGTGTTTCTCTGGGAACAGTTACACATTCGACGTACAGTCTTAGACATAAAAACATCAAGGCCTTCTGCAAAATCTGGCAACATTGTTATATGCCGAAGTGGCTGCAGGACGTGTTGTCTACTTCCGAAACGTTCTGTTGTGTGAGACCGTGGTCTAGTGGTAATCGTCATGCATTCTAAACTTACAATCGGCCTTAGTCTGTGGAGCAGTTCGGTACGTCCCGGCCGCTCCGTGTCCCGTTTCCGGATGTGTTGTTTATCGTGCCACCGCGCTACTGTTCAGTGTGGACGTTCCTGACATCTGATGGCTCTTTCGTATCGGAGAGCCACGATCAAGCTGCAGTTTGACACTACGTACTCTAAACCCAAGGCCCTCGAAGTAGAGAGATTTTTACGCGATGTGGTACATGTTGACCCGAACGAGCTGCTAGGTATCCACCCACTTATCTACTGTCTCAAGCGTTGTATGTCTCAAGTCCACTGACGATGAAGCCTGCGACAAACTTCTCAGACGCTCGACGGAAGATTATCGGTTCTGCCACTCTGACAAAAACGCGGCTGTCGTGATGCCCGAGCATGCTGGACTGGGGTTACAGAATGTGCGCGTGTTTGAGCAACCATTTGAAGTTCCAGCGCATTTGGTCACTCTTGCTCTTCGATCCCATAACACAGTCGGCGGACATACGGCCGAAAAATGGAAGACCTTCGAAACTTAACCTTTCCTTAAGGGGGAACGACAGGTCGGTATTGAATTGCACCGCCATATACCTTCGTATCTCACGGTCGCTGGTTGCAGGGTGATAATTATTTACGAAGGTCAGCCGAGGACATGCTCCGGATGTGGACAAGTGGGACACATGCATAGCGAATTCCTGCAACGCCTTCTCTTGCAGATACCCTCAGCCGATCAGATTCAACCGTCGATAGCAAACTCGATGCCGATTACGTATGATGCGGCGGTGAGACGGGGGACGCCAGCTGTCTATGACGACCCTTCTGTGTCGGCGCAAGCCTTGGACGCCCCTGCAATAGTTCCTCAGGAGCCCCCAGCGTCTTCCAGTGCCGATGCTTCTGTTGCCCTCTCGTCGAGCCCACGCGCACCGCTACAACGAGAAGCCGACGGTGCGGTGGAAGTTGAAGAACAGGATACAGTGTCCTCCCCCTGCCATACGCCGGAAACAGAAGCGAGACAGCGTAAACAGAAATCGCCAAAGTGCCATGAGAAACGGTGCATAACAACCGACGCAATAGAACAGCCCGAGACGGCAACGATGGATGATGAGGTGCGCCAGCCGATAGACCGACCCGACACGGGCGATACTGGCGTACCACAAGGCTCGACGTCTTCTCCCGCTACCGGTGGGTCTGCGCACTGTGGGTATGCGGGAGACCACCGAAGCCCCGAACCCGGGGATGGACCCACGAGTACGTCTGCCTCTAGAGATCCAGTGGTATCGCCGCCCCTGGGAGACTAGGCGCAGGACATGGAGATGAAGGATGCGTCTCAGGACCCTGACGATACACCGATGCCGCCAGCATGACCCACACCCGTCGCTGCCTATCTCTACGCCATAACGACCCTCCACACCAAGACTACTGCCCACCTGTAATAGCAAGGACACCCTCCGCGACTTGATGGACCAGGCAAGCCGCGCGGAACTGGCCGAGCGGTGTGAGGCGCTGCAGTCATGGAATGTGTGGCTGGTCCCGGCGGAGGTTCGAGTCCTCCCTCGGGAATGGGTGTATGTGTTTGTCCTTAGGATAATTTAGGTTAAGTAGTGTGTAATCTTCGGGACTGATGATCTTAGCAGTTAAGTCCCATAAGATTTCACACACATTTTTGGAACAGGCATACCGCCTCCTCACGATCAATGGCAGCGGCGATACTTCTGCTGTCAAAACCCGTACGCTGCAGGATACGTTACGAGCTGCGGATTTGGATGTTGTTTTCCTTCAAGAAGTCCGATCAGGACTCTGTATCCATACCTAGGATATGACGCCTACACTATGCCTTCAGATGTGGGCGGTGGATGTGCGGCAATACTACTGAGGGAGGGGATTGTGGCAACTAATGTCTCTCCTTTACCGTCGGCCCGGGGGGGGGGGGGGGTGACACTCATGACTGATACAGTTCGACTGGTGAACCTGCTGTATGCTCCTTCCGGCACCGACAGAAGTAGAGAACGCCGCTTTTTTTTGCCGAAGACATAGATCTGCTCTTCCAGGGCATTGCCGACCACTTCGTAGTAGGCGGAGATTTCAATTGTGTGCTCAGACCATCCGACCAGGCGCCGCACTATACTACCCGTCCAGCACTTCAAGCAGTTGTAAAGGACTTGGCTTTGTTGGACAATTGGTTCATACAACACGGCGACACCTACTTTACTAGTCATTCCGCGAGCCGCTTGGATCGAGTCTAGCTCACACGCAGCCTGCGATCGGCAGTTGTCGACGCTGAGATGTGGCCGGCAGTGTTCACGGATCACCTAGCATATGTTTCTACTCTCACCCTCCCACGCCATCGCGTCCGACGAAGTAGAGGTCCGTGGCGCATCAAAATGGTTCAAATGGCTCTGAGCACTATGGGACTTAACATCTATGGTCATCAGTCCCCTAGAACTTAGAACTACTTAAACCTAACTAACCTAAGGACATCACACAACACCCAGCCATCACGAGGCAGAGAAAAGGTGGCGCATCAGTGTGGCCCTTCTTGATGAGGTAAATTGCAGACGCGAAGTTGAGTCCACATGGAGCAAATTCCGCAAGCGATTACCCGCCTACGGTTCCGTATTTAAATGGTGGTTACGGTGTGTCAAAGCAACCTTGTGCCGAACGTTAGCCAGCTATGGACGAGATAGAGCGCGCTGGTATACTGCGACCTGATTGCTACTACACTGCGCTCCGCGAACTGGCTGTGCTACCGCCGTCGCCAGAACGACAATCGGCAGAACAGCACGTCAAGGCATAGTTGCTACGTACCACCGCCGCACGTCTCGCGGGTGTGCGGGTGACAGCGAGGACAACTGATGATGTTAGTGGAGAACGACCTTCCCTCGACCATATCATTAAAGATAGAAGAAGACGCAAGAGGCAGCTCCTTACGGAGGTCGAGACGGAGGACAGACGACGAGTTGATACGCAAATGGACATCGTCCGTGTGTTCACACAGTCATATACACTTCTCTACGGGCGAGAGTATAACATGGATGTAAGCGTCAGGGAAGTTCTATCTGACCTACCCGTCTCTCGGAACCCAGAAGATGATGCTACACTCTTGTCGGAGGTGACTTTGGAAGAACTACGAGAGGCTATATTGCGCTGTGCTCCCAACAAAACGCCAGGCCCTGACGGACTCTCTCTAGAATTTTACAAAAGCTTTTTTGATCTCATGGGCCCACTGTCGGTCAGAATGTACAGGGAACTCCTGAACCCAGATTTTCAGGTACCATCTGAATTCACTGAGGGTCTCTTGATGTCGATTACCAAACCAGAAGGAGACTGTAGCCCACTTGATTTTCGCCCATTGACAAGTCTAAACACCGACTACAAACAGTTCACACGCATCCTCCGTGAGAGTCACAAATCTACGGTAATGGCGGCCATTCACACTGACCAAACGTGCCTCGGAGGTCACACTAATGGGTTTACGACTTTAAACACGTATAGAGACGCGGTGGCGCTCATGCAAACATGCCGCCTCCACGGCGCTCTTGTTGCGATGGCTTTTGACCATGCTTTCGATCGCGTTGAACATGTTTTCTGCGGGCAGTTATGGAACACATCGGTATCCCGCGCAGGGCGACATCTGTTGTGCTCCGTATGGTCCACGAGGATTATGGTAAACGGCTATCGGTCCGGCCTCGTCCGTGTCAACAGGTCCGTCAGACAGGGTTGTCCTCTTTCTGCCATGGTATCCGCCATTGCCCTCGAACCAGCTCTTCATGGACTGCGGAGACTCTTGGAAGGACTTAGCCTCCTCTCCGTGACCTTTCGATGTAGTGCATACGCCGATGATGTGATGTTCTTAGCACAGACTAGTGACGAAATACAAAAGGCGCTTTCCTGTCTCCAACAGTATGGGGTGGTGGCGGCAGTGTGATAAACCTCCGGAAATCTCGCTACATGGAGGTGGGGCGAGACATGCCTCCAGATCTGGATGTATCTCTCTCTGACAAAGGTCCCAATGCTCAAATGTTCAGGGACATCGCTCCATCGATAAATACAACGTATGGCGGCCTTTATGTATCGTTAGGGCTTACGACGACTCGGCATAGAGGCTCGCCTCAATAAATTCAGACCGATGGACATTTTTCAACGCGCTCAATACATCGATGTGTACATGGCTTCTCACCTTAACCATTACGTCCACGTTTTACCGATGACCGACGTAATGGCTTGGAGGATACAGACAGTGTTTGGACACGTAGTGAACGCTGGTGCCGTTTTTGAGATCCGTTTTGTTACTCTTACTTTATCCTTCCACAAGGGGGTGTTGGACTCACTCACGTCAAGCACAGAGCGTTGGCGCTGTACCTTCGCTCAATGCGGCGACTCTGGCTTTCACCAGCAGACAGTCTTCCTGGCATCCTGATAGCAGAGGTGGCCCCACACACGCTGTGCTCACCGGTGCCTGTTGGATATTTATCGCCCTCGTTATTAGCACGTTTTTCGTGGAGCACAGCTACATGTTGTGGGTTAGACCGGAGACGCGGAATCCGACAGCAAAAACTTATTATAGGGTTGTCCAACGCTGGAATCCGGCTAACGACATTGTACGACACCACCCTATGGTCGACTGGACGCGGGTTTGGAGAGCCATCCATGTGCCCTTCCTGTCAACTTTAGTGCGGTCGATGTAGTATGTGGTCACTAACGAGAAATTTCCGACCCGACGCAGGCTGCATGCCATTCATCTAACTGATGACTGTATGTGCCCCCGTTGCGCGACGGTAGACACTGATGAATACAGACTGAACTATGGCCCCGCAAGCAAGTGCTGGAAACTGATCCGTCAGATACTGGCTTTCCTGCTACCCCGCCCTTATGCTTCGATTGTGCCCCTGGACTTGTTTCACTCGGACGCTGTCTATTTCCCGATGACCCGGATGAATATGGTCAATTGGGTACGAATAATTGCGATACACTACAAGTACCGCGACAGCGAAAAGGAAGTCCTCGATTTGTGGCAATACATGATGGACGAGTTCCTGGTGTTAACGAACAGAACGGAATACCGAAATCTTTTTGCCAACTATTTGCGATCGTCATTCATGGACCAACCGCACGGCTGGGGTGTGCCGGGAGTGAGTAGAAACTGACTTGCAGACGTGATGTTACCACAACTCCCCTACCGTAACAGAAACAGTCTCTGACTGTGTGCAGCGGTCCCGGATGCTCCGACCGACTGTTGATGACTGGTGATGTCCATTGCAATGACGACCGCCTGTTACTGGCCGACCGCTTCCATAACGTGATCCCAGCGGGCAAGATGAACTTTTAGGTTCACATTTTTCGGCATAATTTTTGGCGTATGGCGCCCTTGTTTTTGTCACTTCTTACATAAAACGAATAAATAAATAAAGAAAAAATGTGCTGATGTGCTTAAGTGGTGGGAGAGGAGAGACATCGTAGCTAGGCCTCGGAATTTCACCCCTATCTGACTTGCCTCCTCGGACCTGCCGCTGACTGTGCTACAAAGAAGAAAATAAAATAAAATAAAATAAAATTTGTCGCCAGCCCTGGCTGATTTCCGGACGATGCATTAGTTTTTAATTTATTGTTCCGTTTCCATATGCAAGAGGTAGAAGAAATACAGTAATTGTTTTTTGCCTGAAAGCAGAAGAAGCTTCTCTTTTTTCTATTTTTAAAAAAAATTGTTAGAGCACTTGCCTTAAAAAAAACGAAAAGAAATGAAGTTGGCAGAGCACTTGCCTACAGAAGGCAAAGGTCCCGAGTTCGAGTCTAAAAAAAGTGGTAATCGTCATGCATTCTACACTTAGAGTCGCGTGTACACATCCTGCCGTTTCCTTTTATTTTATTTTTTTTTTTCTCCTCATTTCCGGATGCCGTCTGAAGTTATGAGACTGACTGAGGATCGAAGATAATTCGCTTCATATTCTACCCATCAGTAATAACAAATACTTCCAGAAACAATTCCGTAAGACAGCTCGTGACTGCGTCGCGATCATAACTGCTCACGCTCGAGAGTTTCCTCGCGCTGCAGCGGCTACCAGCCACCGGCCAGAGGCCACCCGCTGCCTGAAATCGGCCTCCATCCAGATGAACGCGGCGCGACGCTCTCAGTGTACATATCAACCGACATTTTCGAATTTGAAGTTCTAGTGATCATCTTGCAGTTAAGCATTTGATTTTGCATACTTGAAAACCATGAACTGCGGTTAAGCGTTGTAACATTGGGTCGCAAGTGGAAAATGGTGTAACATCTGCAACACAGTATTTACTTTTGGTATAATAGAGGGGTGAATGCAGAGGAGGCAGCTAGAAAGATTTGAACTGTGTATGGAGCGAGTTATTTGGGAAAAATATGACAGAAAAAGATATTATTATTTCAAGAAAGATCGTTCTGGCATGAATGATCTTCCACATTAAGGTAGTCTCGACTACTGACATAAATGGTGGATTACCATCAAGCGACATTTACATTCTACAGGCAAAGTTTACAAGTCTGGTGTAGGAGTACTGAATGCCCTTATCGGAAACAACGAAAATCAACGGAGTAACTATTATTGCAGATTTGCTTGAATGTCATCAGGTCGCTCATTGAGCATTCCTTTGCAGTACTGTTGCTGGTGGCGAGTTATGATGCCTTTATCGTTAACTTACTAAGAAGAAATGACAGGCTGAGCCATACCGAAAGGCTTAAGCTCGAGCAAAGAGTAGTGTGAAGATAATATTTTCTTTTTCATAACAGCGGTTCACATTCATGTAAATTTTTTGAAAGACATGTTCACACCAGTGACTGTTAAACTCGTTATTTCCACTATTGCAATTTCGGCCTTAGGCCATTATCAAATGCAGATGTTTTAGCTTTGATACATATCAACTCTATACACGCTGACACATTTATACGTCATTGTTATTTGCAGCATTACGGATGTATATAACACCAAACGACAACTACATATATAAATGTGTCAGCGTGTATAAAGTTGGCATTGCTTACAGCCTAAATATCTGCGCTTGATAATGGCCTATGCCCGAAATTACAATAGTGGAAATAAAAATATTAACAGTCACTGGCGTAAACATGATGTCTTTCAAAAAATAATATTTTCCATCTCATACTCCCAAAAGTGAGTTTTGCACTACGAATTCTCCTCCAAGAGTGTGTCCATCACAGATGGAATATGATGCCAACATTTGAGACACTTTTGGGTCACAGTGCAAGAAAATCGACCGACAAAACTACGTCACGTGTGGTACTGCATAATAACGCACTCTGTTGGTTTGAGAAACAAATCTATCCAGGAGACTGACAGGGAAGTCATCTCTTAGGCTCTTGTATTAATAGGAAAGTCATCTCTCAGGCAGTTGTCCCACTGATGGAATGCTCGTAAACTTTTACCTTTCCCACTCTTGATCGATCAACCGCCAAGGCAATTCAGTTCTAGACGAAAATGAATGCTATTCAAACTACACTGGTTTAATGACATCGTTAGAACCAGTAGGTTTATAAAGGGGTAGAATTCAATAACTACTTTAGCATTGTCAGATTGTTTTAGATATTGTGAAAGAATATACTGTTTCAGATTAATTTCTCTTTGTTGATTTCTGTTGTGTTCAATCATCTAATGGAAAACGACATTAAAATGGTCACTATACTAATGCAAATTAAACTCAACTTACTACATAAACATCACAACAGCAGCCTATCTTAATAAAGCATTAAGTGTCTGTAAGATGATTGTGCTTATTTTAACACGAATTAGTAGGATATTAGCGACTTTTTACTTCTAAAAGGTCTGTATTTACTTCATTTCCTGTATCATAATCAAGTATTATGAAAATGTGGCAATTCATGGACAAAATTATGTATTCATAACAACAAATATGTCGGCAGAAAACAAAGGCAACATTATGAATTTTGCAGTAACATATGGTTTTCCTTCTGACGCTAAAGGTTACTGAAAGTAGCAAGACGAGTTTTGACCTAGCGTTGTCTTAGGATTCCCTTATTGAGTTTCTACCTGCCTGCTTGTAGCTCTCCTACAAAAGAATTAAAGATCTGGCCTTCAGCGAGTCTCAAAAGGCGAACGAAAACCCTTGGCACTTGGTGGGCAAGCACGTTGCCTCGAAACTAGCGAAGACCTGCGACATACCCGTTATGCTTATTGGCCGCAATGACAGGTAAATCGCAACATAAGAGACGAGAGTAGTTGTTTTTCCTGTAAGCGACGACTTTCGTGGACTCAAAAGCATTAACTGATATTCTTATACAACATCTCAAGAGAAAGTCACTCACATTATTCAATTGAAATGACAGGATAATGTCAAGTGAATTTAGCAGGATCGTCGGTCACGGAATTGCAAAACATACTCTGCATTGTTGCCAAGTTTCAGTTATACTACCAGGAAGGATACCAGCTGATGTGTTATGAGTGATCTGAGAGTGACTATAGCTTCGTCTGAAAGTTGTGGGTGGCAATGGCCGGAATATCCTCATTATATGTCAATGGGTCTGTGAGGTAAGTGATTCATGAAAGGTTATTGTTTGCCAGGGCCAGTCTTTTGTAGGGATTTTTGAGTTAGATTACGTTGCGCTAAAAAATATTGTGTGTCAGTTTAGTGACGATCAGAATAAGTAAAGAGAGAACTGTTTGAGTTCGTTGAATTTTGCTCAGTTGTTTGAAAATCAAAGAACGTAGAAATTTACTAGCACAGTCATTCATTATTTTTCTAAGGAGACGTTTTAAGTCTTACTCGCATTTCTGTAACTGCGTTTAGGTGCGAGAGTGTAATTATTTGTAATATATCGATGCAATGAGTGCAAACGAAACGCCATAAATTAATAACTGCGACAATGATTTGTGTTTTACTGTCTTAATCGGACCGAAAAATTGAAAACGTATTCAGAAGAGTCGATTCACAATTTCTCCAGTGGTTGAGTTGGCTGGTGTCTTTTCGATACAATATTGTTATTGAGATCACCGTCACTGGCACACCCACCAGAAGATAGACATGACCTGGCTTCCTGTTCAGCTTTTCTGACGGATAGTCTGCCGTTGCTCGAAACGTGAAGAGTTAAGGTGAATTCGAATATTCAATACGACGAAAATATGGTGTTTCTATTCTCGCAGGTCTGATATTCAAAAAATAGCTACAATAAGTGACAGTAAAGCGCTTGTGAACCAACAATTAATAATGCAGTCACAATTAGTGGAATCTCACAAACTCCATCTGTCATCTGCTAATTGTGAAAAACTACATTTTTCATCTGCGCAGCACCGCAGTATGAACTCAAGAATTTCGTAGGATTCCTATGCTTAATTTCGTTGTGATAGTTTTCCATGACAGTAGAGGAGGAGCAAAACCATCTGACATGAAATATACAGCAGCAGTTTATTCAATGAGGTATCAAGAAAGTGAGCATTCACTCATTGCTCTAGTATAGGCTAGGGCAGAAAGGAGCAGGTTCCCATAAAGTAAACGATGGGAGACACCGTAATTAATGCATAAAGTAACCATCTCGCAAACGTAAATTTTCCAAGTTGGTGTCACTTATTAAACATGAATTGTTTAGAAAGTTACAACTATATCTAGTGAAAAGAGTAGGTTAATGCAACTCCTGTTCGTAACTATCACTGATCTGCCAAACATTTTCCGAATAGCGCTTTATATATATATATATATATATATATATATATATATATATATATATATATATATATATAACATCTCAAGAGAAATGTCAAGTTTGGATGATGCGTCATCTGACGACTAACTGGAAGCTCATTTTCAAGGAAGTGTGGACAACAGGGTCCTGTAAGGACGAGCAAACGAAACGAAAATGCGTTGAACCCAGCTTTATATATATATATACACTCCTGGAAATTGAAATAAGAACACCGTGAATTCATTGTCCCAGGAAGGGGATACTTTATTGACACATTCCTGGGGTCAGATACATCACATGATCACACTGACAGAACCACAGGCACATAGACACAGGCAACAGAGCATGCACAATGTCGGCACTAGTACAGTGTATATCCACCTTTCGCAGCAATGCAGGCTGCTATTCTCCCATGGAGACGATCGTAGAGATGCTGGATGTAGTCCTGTGGAACGGCTTGCCATGCCATTTCCACCTGCCGCCTCAGTTGGACCAGCGTTCGTGCTGGACGTGCAGACCGCGTGAGACGACGCTTCATCCAGTCCCAAACATCCTCAATGGGGGACAGATCCGGAGATCTTGCTGGCCAGGGTAGTTTACTTACACCTTCTAGAGCACGTTGGGTGGCGCGGGATACATGCGGACGTGCATTGTCCTGTTGGAACAGCAAGTTCCCTTGCCGGTCTAGGAATGGTAGAACGATGGGTTCGATGACGGTTTGGATGTACCGTGCACTATTCAGTGTCCCCTCGACGATCACCAGTGGTGTACAGCCAGTGTAGGAGATCGCTCCCCACACCATGATGCCGGGTGTTGGCCCTGTGTGCCTCGGTCGTATGCAGTCCTGATTGTGGCGCTCACCTGCACGGCGCCAAACACGCATACGACCATCATTGGCACCAAGGCAGAAGCGACTCTCATCGCTGAAGACGACACGTCTCCATTCGTCCCTCCATTCACGCCTGTCGCGACTCCACTGGAGGCGGGCTGCACGATGTTGGGGTGTGAGCGGAAGACGGCCTAACGGTGTGCGGGACCGTAGCCCAGCTTCAAGGAGACGGTTGCGAATGATCCTCGCCGATACCCCAGGAGCAACAGTGTCCCTAATTTGCTGTGAAGTGGCGGTGCGGTCCCCTACGGCACTGCGTAGGATCCTACGGTCTTGGCGTGCATCCGTGCGTCGCTGCGGTCCGGTCCCAGGTCGACGGGCACGTGTACCTTCCGCCGACCACTGGCGACAACATCGATGTACTGTGGAGACCTCACGCCCCACGTGTTGAGCAATTCGGCGGTACGTCCACCCGGCCTCCCGCATGCCCACTATACGCCCTCGCTCAAAGTCCGTCAACTGCACATACGGTTCACGTCCACGCTGTCGCGGCATGCTACCAGTGTTAAAGACTGCGATGGAGCTCCGTATGCCACGGAAAACTGGCTGACACTGACGGCGGCGGTGCACAAATGCTGCGCAGCTAGCGCCATTCGACGGCCAACACCGCGGTTCCTGGTGTGTCCGCTGTGCCGTGCGTGTGATCATTGCTTGTACAGCCCTCTCGCAGTGTCCGGAGCAAGTATGGTGGGTCTGACACACCGGTGTCAATGTGTTCTTTTTTCCATTTCCAGGAGTGTATATATATATATATATATATATATATATATATATATAAAGCGCTATTCGGAAAATGTTTGGCAGATCAGTGATAGTTATATATATATATATATATATATATATATATATATATATATGTGTGTGTGTGTGTGTGTGTGTGTGTGTGCTCATCCGAAAACGTCTGAAAGAACAGACATCACGAATCATGACAGACAACCTTGTTAATCAATTAAACATCGAAGGACAGATGTCCAGGCTATGAGAGCACGTTAAAGTACAGCTACGGCGGCAGATGAAAATTTGTGCCTGACCAGATTCGAACCTGGATTCGTCGTGGCTTTTCTTTCGGACATGTCCGGAAGAACAGCCGCCACACATATAAGCAAACACAGGGAGTTTCAGGAGGAACAGTAGACATTTTAGCAGGTATAGACTAGTTCCATAAAAAATTCAACATCAATGTGTCCACTTTTTATTGAGTACATAGATACAGCTGTTAATATGTAACCCTAAAAAACTCAAAGCAAAGGCAAATAAGAACGTTCAAAGTTTATTTTCAAAAATTCCCCCACCAACTTCAATGCACTTATGACTTCTCTTGATAGCACCAGGTGTAGCTCTTCTGAGGTCGTCTTTGCTTTCTTTTACGATAGCTGCACTATTCATAATCCGAACGATCAAATCGCCACTTGGGTTTACTTTTTCTTTGTAGACTTCTCCTTTCAACCATCCCTAAGATCAAACTTCCATAGGGATAAGGTTCGGTGACTTTGGAAGCCAAGGAAAGTGCCCATATCTACTGCCCAAACTTCAGGGAAATGTTAAGTTTGGATGATGCGTCGCCTGACGACTAGCTGGAAGCTCATTTTCAAGGAAGTGTAGACAACGGGGTCCTGTAAGGACGAGCAAACGAAACGAAAATGCGTTGAACCCAGCTTTATATACTCAATAAAAATTGACACATGTTTTATGGCATTTTTTCGGCAATTTGTCTCTAATACCACCTCCTACAATATTTACAATTCCTCCTGAAACATCCTGTATATATATTCAGGTCTCGACGGGCCATCGGGAATGGCTGCGAGCGAGTGGAATAATGGACAGGAGGGTACCGCGTATGTGGTATGCGGCAAAGATGGGTATTTGCATCTGACGAGAAGCGTGTGTAGACAGGTCCTGCAGGCAGGTTGGCCGTTGTGTCTCGATGGTGGAATGGTCAGCGTGTCTGCCTAGTTAGCAGGAAGCCCAAACCCCGACCCCGGTCGAGCAGAAATTTTCATCTGCCACCGTTTGTGTATTTCCACGCCATGTAACAGTGTGGATGACTGTCCTTCGATATTTAAGATGCGATTGTTTCTTGAGGCAATACAGGTGATTTGCGAATATTTGTCTTGCCATTAGTGTAATTGGACTTCAGCGGTACCTATTCCTTGTGATGGCGCTAACCCATGTCTTACACGTGCGAATTAGAGTGCAGCGAATATTTAGTCAAATAACAAATGCTCTGTATACAAGTATTTACGAACAATATAAGCAGATAAGCAGCAAGCTGCAACATGGAGTACCTGTGTAGTAAGTCACTTCATCTGCATACCCGACGGTAATATTTGTCAAGCAATTCATTGCAGAATTAATTTAATACCTGCACGATGATCTCTGCATAATGTATTATTAGCAGCTCGTGAATGGAGTACTATGTTCGTTAAATCAGAGTACTCAAGCTGAAGCCAAATAAAGAGAAGCGACGACGCCACCACACTATCTTTACTTAGGTAGTCAGCGCTAAATTATGTGCGCCACCATAAACGTTACTGTAGGCAGTTTCACAGCATAACACCACCACATCCACTGACAACGTGTACCATTGTCATCACACAGTTGTCATTCGCAGTGACTACAAGTTGCTGATGTTTGTCAAGAATAGAGAAAAGTGCCTCATGAATGTGAAGTTCCGTTTGCATTACGCCTAGGACAGAGAGAATCCTAAATAACAGTAAGAGGTTACCCAGCGAATGGAAGAATCCACGTATTGTCTGGAGTTCTTGCTGTTTGATATTAATGTAGTACCCAATGGTTTAATACAAACGGTTTCTTTTGGCTATCGGAATACTCATATGGGAATTATCAAAGTGTAATTGCTAGAACACTTGATAAAACCTCAATTTGGATTAAATATGACTCGGAAAGCGATGTTAATTTGACGTTTCCTGACGACCTACTGAATGAACTCTTAAGTGTACTCACAGTTGTGTTGGCAGCCGCATGAATTCTGTTAAGTGTTACGGCAGCTGGCAGTCATTGTTGAATACAGACATGTGCAAATATCTTCACTGCTCTAGGGGAACTCGTCTTCGTTTTTCCGTACAGTAATTACCACAATAACATAGGGGCTCATTATGCTGAAGAACTTGATGCCCGCAAGTCCTTAAATAAGAATCTGCGAGCGGTAGGAATGCATGAAAAGAAACAGACTGTTGAACAAATGAGTGGAGAGCTCCCTGCTTTTTGCGTTTCCGGTAGGGCCTACGATAAGAAGCTGGTATCATGTTATGCCTCAGAACCCTAAACCGTTTATATTTTCACTTCATACTAAAACAAAAGCTATGTTATGAGAGGAGGATTTACATGCTTCTCAGAAAAAAAAGGGGGATGATACGGGAGAAGGAAATGAAGTATACGCTTCCAGGACATAATATTTCCTTGTGTGCTACCACCGTGTGCATGAAAGCTGTGCAGTTTATTTTTGTGTGCTGGATAAATTTTGATATCAACTCACATTAATTTGTGAGAAGGTTCCTATATTCTTGAGAATCAAATAGAGTGGACATTTCATCACTGGTTAATGTTCTGATGACCAAAGACATGATACCCGTTCGAATTGCTCCATGGCACTTGTGATTAAAGTCTAACGTTGGTTATTATAAGAACATGCAGGCAGTGATGTCCGCTCACTGCACTCTGAGCCAAGGTGATTTCTTTCTGTTTATGGCGAAGCGTCTGCTGCAGTTTCCACGCTCAGCCAACATAAACAAGTCGCGACTGCCACACGGCACTGCTAATCAGTGCACTTGTCGCGAGCCTCGACAAGAGCGCATTGTCTCTGCTAACGATACTATGGAGTTAATACATCTTACTTAACGTAATATGCAGGACATAGGTTGGGTAAAAATTCAGTTTGCAGTAACTAGCCATTGCATTAAAATACTTTACAGTTATATTTGATGCCGTATTTATTGTTGCTTGTCCCTCTAATGTTAACAGTATTGATTGAGATTGTGCGTGAACAGGAGATAGCACACACACACAGTCATTGATTCAAGTCAGAGTGACGACTGCTGTCTGTTGAAAAACACATGCGTCAATCAGTTCCTCAGTTGGCGTCGAATGGATGAGATTCTTTAGTTACTTTGGATTGTATGAATTGTGAGGAGGAGACTGAAAGTCAATGGACTCCACATGGGTTTTGTGGACGAGTATACTTTTAGCAACCAGCCCACCCACCATCGTTACGTAAGATTTCTCGAAGGCGTCGGGGCATTGATTCCACTAAGGTTCTCGATCGTGTAGCGTGATGTTTTACTTCCCACCATACGTTTTCTATATTCGTTCAAAGGTTGCTTGCATTTGTAGGTCCACAGGGTATTGACCTCGTAACCTCTACCTACAAATTCTTTATCGGGTTGAGGTCTGTGATCGTGGATTCAACAGTTTTATCCTCGCTTGGCCCTGAAACCAATCTTTCACTGCCCCGCTCTGATAGATGGGGCTGCGGTCCTGTAAATAATTTGTTATCTCGTTACTTCATATATTTATATTTAAATAACATATTTGTAATAAGCACATTTTATCAGTATTTTCCATAGTGTTTAAGAATTCCGCCCCTATCATAGATAAGTGATCTAGATTCACCAGTCCGATTAGGAATGTGGTCTACCGAGTCGTAGTCGGAAATCCATATTAAGATGACGAGCTTAATCCGATTACAACGATCCGGTATCGAACTGAAATTACAGAAATGGGATAATTTCAACGTCTGTATTGACACATTGCTGCACACATAAATTCCTGTGGTGGAATAACGGGTAGCAACTGTCTAAGAAACAGTGAGGAATATGCTTACTACCAGCAATGTAACGTAATTATAACCTATATTAATGTGATTCAAATACTGAATCGAATAATAAACATCTGTTTCAGTGGTGTGACGATACACCATATCGGATTTGCTGATGAAATAATACTACTAATACTAATGCAAATAATAATAATAATGAACCCCGTGTACACTCGGGAAAAGAATAGGCCCCCGGTATGTTCTGCCAGTCGTAAAAGGCGACGAAAATAACAAACCACTAACAGGGCTAACCCCTCTTTTAGTGTGATTAGTTCGTTCAGGACAGAACTAATGAAGCCTCGGACAAACGCTGTCATGGTCGGGGACGACGCTTGAACTCTATGCCCGTCCACAATGGTAACGACACTGCTAGCCACATGGAAAATTATTTAAATCCAAATATGCTTCCTGCAACCACTCTAGAAGGAAAACAAAGACAAAGGATGAGATGGTCAGATGAAGTTAACCGACACCTCATGTTCTGTTATTACCAAGCAACAAACTTAGGAACCAACACAACTGGATACAGATCACAAGTATACACAACATTGATTACCAGATACCCGGAATAAAAATTTTTAACAGAACAACGACTAGCTGATCAGATCCGTGTAATAATAAAAAATTACAGGATACCCCAGTCAGAATTAGAAAAGATCAAACAACAAGTACAACAAATACTGGAGCAAAATAATGTGCCATCAGAAGGAGAAGAAAGTAAAGTAATGGACTCAAACATCTCAGAGCAAACAAACAAAGAACAACACACATCAATTAAACAATCAGAGGAAAACAAAATCTTAAGACAGCCTGCAGGACAAGCACAGATAGAACACGAAGAGACACATATGTTAGATATAGAAGAAAAATTTCAGCTGACATATATAGAATACAACGACACAAATACAGACATTAGACCATTCTTGCATAGACCACCAAATAACCCACAAGTCGAAACAACAATAACAACTATAAACACAATCATACACAACAAAATAAATGAAAATACAACTATAGAAGAGTTATAACTACTAGTTTATATAGGAGCACTCACTACACTAAATATACACACTAGGCAGAGATCAGAACCAACCAACACACAGAAGAAACCCACAAAATCAGCAAGGGAACACAGGCTACAGATTAGAATAGAAAAGCTGAGAAAAGACATCGGACAGATAACACAATTTATAAGAAATGAAATATCAGACAAAAAACGAAAAAGGTTAGGTAAAATCTCACAACAAGAAGCGATAGAGCATTTAGATGGAAAGAAGCAGAAATTACAAGCATTGGCCAAACGACTTAGAAGGTACAAAAAAAAGTGAAAATAGAAGGAAACAAAACCAAACATTCAACACTAACCAAAAGAAATTTTACAAGACAATAGATAACACACACATTAAAGTAGACAATCCACCAAACATAACAGACATGGAACACTTCTGAAGCAACATATGGTTAAGCCCGGTACAACATAACAGACATGCATGGTGGATACAAGCAGAAAAAGACAGATACAAGATAATACCACAAATGCCTGAAGTGATAATTTTGCAAGATGAAGTTACCCGAGCAATTAATTCTGCACACAATTGGAAAACCCCAGGAAGAGATAAAATAGCAAATTTCTCGCTAAAGAAGTTCACCTCAACACATTCACATCAAACTAAATTATTTAACAGTTACATTCCAGACCCATACACATTCCCTGATACACTTACACATGGAATAACTTATCTGAAACCTAAAGATCAAGCAGACACAGCAAACCCAGCAAAATATTGCCCCATTAATGACACATACAACACAGAACAAAATTATAAATGAAGATCAAAAAGGCTGCTGCAAAGGAGCAGGAGGATCTAAAGAGCAACTGATAATAGATGCAGAGGTGACATATCAAGCTAAAACTAAACAAAGGTTGCTACATTACGCATACATTGATTACCAAAAAGCTTTTGATAGTTTACCCCACTCATGGTTACTACAAATATTGGAAATATACAAAGTAGATCCTAAATTGATACAGTTCCTAAACATAGTAATGAATAATTGGAAAACCACACTTAATATCCAAGCAAATTCAAATAATATCACATCACAGCCAATACAGAATGAGCGTGGAATATACCAAGGAGACTCATTAAGTCCTTTCCGGTTCTGCCTTGCTCTGAACCCACTATCCAACATGCTGAGTAATACAAATTATGAATATAATATTGCTGGAGCATACCAACACATAATCACACATTTGCTACACATGGATGATCTAAAACTACTGGCAGCAACAAATCAACAACTCAACCAGTTACTAAAGATAACAGAAGTATTCAGGAATGATGTAAATATGGCTTTTGGAACAGACAAATGTAAGAAAAATAGCATAGTCAAGGGAAAACACACTAAACAAGAAGATTACTTATTGGATAATCACAGCGACTGAATAGAAGCGATGGAAAAAACAGATGCCTATAAATATCTAGGATACAGACACAAAATAGGAATAGATAACACAAATATTAAAGAAGAACTAAAAGAAAAATATAGACAACGACTAACAAAAATACTGAAAACAGAATTGACAGCAAGAACCAAGACAAAAGCTATAAATACTTATGCTGTACCGATATTGACCTACTCATTTGGAGTAGTGAAATGGAGTAACACAGACCTAGAAGCACTCAATACACTTACACGATCACAACGCCACAAATATAGAATACATCACATACATTCAGCAACAGAAAGATTTATATTAAGCAGAAAGGAAGGAGGAAGGGGATTTATCGACATAAAAAAACCTACATTATGGACAGGTAGACAATTTAAGAAAATTCTTTATAGAACGAGCAGAAAGTAGCAAAATACACAAAGCAATCACTTATATAAATACATCGGCTACACCACTGCAATTTCATAACCACTCGCTACAACCCTTTAGATCACATAACATTAACAGATACGAAGAAAGTAAATTGGAAAAAGAAAACATTACATGGCAAGCACCCGTATCATCTAACACAGCCACACATCGATCAAGACGTATCCAACACATGGCTAAGAAAAGGCAATATATACAGTGAGACAGAAGGATTCATGATTGCAATACAGAATCAAACAATGAACACCAGATATTACAGCAAGCATATTATTAAAGATCCCAATACCGCAACAGATAAATGCAGACTTTGCAAACAACAAATAGAAACAGTAGATCAAATCACAAGCGGATGTACAATACTAGCAAATACAGAATACACCAGAAGAAATGACAATGTAGCAAAAGTAATACATCAACAACTTGCCATACAACATAAACTAATAAAACAACACTTTCGCACATACAAGTATGCACTGCAATACAAATTATACTGGAACAGAACCATTATAACAGATAAAACAACACCACATAACAAACCTGACATCATACTCACCAATAAAAAGAAGAAATTAACACAACTAATCGAAATATCCATACCCAATACAACAAATATAAAGAAGAAAACAGGAGAAAAAATTGAAAAATACATCCAACTGGCTGAGGAAGTCAACGACATCTGGCATCAGGATAAAGTTGACATTATACCAATTGTGCTATCAACTAAAGGAGTCATACCACGCAATATCCACCAGAACATCAACGCAATACAGCTACATCCAAATGTATATATACAACTACAGAAATCTGTAACTATTGATACATATTCAATTACACAAAAGTTTCTAAATGCAATGAAACATATCCCATACAGTTAAAAGGAAGTCTGGCTTGATCAAGGTCCGCGTCACTTTCCATTTTTAACAAGACATAACGTCTGAGAAAGGAAAGAAATAATAATGATAATAATAATTCTATGTGAAACTGTTAGATCCTCCAACGGGTGCCTCCCCAGGTGAGGGAGAGGAGAAAGCCTCCCAGATATGGGTGGTACCGAGGAAACCAAATACTTGGGGTGGACCAAATATTAACACAATCCTCAACAGCTACTGAACCCGTCGAACGCAAAAGCCAGACACGTCTGAGTGAGAATCACCGGTGCTCTGGACAGCGTCTGTTAGCTCAAGAGTTCGGCTGAAAATATTTGGTTCCAAAGGCTTCAGCAACCACTGGTCCTATCCGGTCCTGCTATCGTCCAGGCCAAACCAATGAAACACAAGCAAACAAGAACTGTCCTAGTAAATTCACCGTTACCGCAGGTGGTACACAACCAGCCCGTCTATAGACGGCAACTGGACTATCGGATTCTGGGGAGTCCAGGCCTGCACACAAGAGAATAACGGAGATCTCTGGTAAAGTTCCCTGCAAGCTGAAAACATTCATTCGAGCACTAAATATCAATACATAGATCCAAACAGGAAAACTACATGATCTCACATAAGAAGTCCACAGAAAAAAATTCTCATGCTTGCTCTTCAAGAAACATGACTGACTGACAGTGAAACCTTGCATTACGGAAACTATCGTATCTTCTAGAGCAGAACACAACAGAAGATGGTGAAGGGCGCACCAACCTTCAGCATTGCATGTCTGGTATACAGATCCATCACCAACTCTGTCAAAGAAATCACAGCCATCGACAATCGAATTATGACTATGCGCATTCAGAACCCCAATAAAAAAACAAACACTCATCAATGCACATGCCACCCTAAAACATAGAAAATAAGAAAAATCCCGAAAATTCGAAAAATTCTGGATCACAGTTGTAGAAACCATGACGTGAAAATCCTAATGGGAGACATCATCGGTAAAAGTTCAGCACACCAAAACACTAACACCAACGACACTAGTCTGACATTTGCCAACAATTAAACCTCAAAATGATGTCTACCCATTTTAGGAAAAAACCAGAGAAACAGAGAAAATGGCGATTCCCGCCCCAGCATCTTGGTGAATACCAGATCGACCACGTTGCCGTCTCCTATGCCCATTACAGAATCATCCACGATATTCAACTCCGACTACGAGCGAACATTGACTCAGACCACTACCCTACACGAGTTAAATTGAAATTCTCTCCGAAGAGAGCTCACCTCAAAAATTTCTCCATCCAAAAACTCGACATATCCAAAATCCGAGAAACCAATTCACAGGAGAATGGGAAAAAGAGCCGACGAACAACAGGACTGACTTCTGCAGTAAAATTATTAGAAAAGCCAAAGAATCAATGCTACTTTTAAAAAAAGGGAAACCTACAACACTTCGTCGACATCCGCAAAATTGGAAATTTGTGGTAAGGTCATATGGGACCAAAGTGCTGAGGTCATCGGTTCCTAAGCCTGCACACTACTTAATCGAACTTAAACTAACTTACGCTATGGACAGCACACACATCCATGCCCGAGGGAGGACTCGAACCTCCGAAGGGGAGCCGCAAGGACCGTGACAAGGCGCCCCAGACCACGCGGGTACCCCACGAGGCAACGTCTGCAAACAGACAAACAGAACAATCAGAAAAACTAAACGCAACTACATCACCGAACAGCTGCAATCAGTTGAGGACAGCTTCAGAAACTACAACAGCAGAAATTTCTATAGAACTTTCGCAAACAAACTTAAAGGTTACTCACCACAAAATTTGACCTTCAAGAAACAAAATGGAAAACTCATCCTCACCCACCAAGAAAACTGCGAAGAATTTCCATACTACTTTTACGATCTCCTTAACTGCTCCGGACTGCCCAAACGAGTCCCAGAAACATCCCCAAGATACACAAAACCAGTTGTCGATCTAACGACACAATAAGAAATACAGCAGGATATCAAAAACTCATGAATGAAAAGTCGTAAGGAGACGACGGAATGATCGCAGACCTACCGAAAAATCTTAGACCACGATCGCTACAGTAAATCACACTGATCGTCAGGAAATGTGGGAAGTGATAAGTCTCAAAAGTCCCAGACGACTGGAAATGTGAACTGATCTACACACTCCACAAGAAAGGAGAGATGCAAGCTGTTTTCATTCTCCTTTTGAGACTCGCTGAAACCCAGATCTTTAATTCTTTTGTAGAGGAGCTACAAGCAGGCAGATAGAAACTGAATAAGGGAATCGTAAGACAACGCTCGAGCAAAATTCGCCTTGCTGCTTTCAGTACCCCTTAGTGTCAGAGCGAAAACCTTATGGTACTGCAAAATTCATAATGCCACTTTTGCTTTCTGGCGAGATATTTTTTCTTGTTGTGAATACATAATTTTGTCCATGAACTGCCACATTTTCATAATACTTGAGTATGATACAGGAGGTGAAGTAAATACAGAACTTTTCGAAGTCAAAAGTCAGTAATATCCTACTAATTCGTGTTAAAATAGGCACAAAACCGATGTAGTTAGAGAATTTTCGTCTAGAAATGAATTGCCTTGACGGTTGAACGATCAAGAGTGGGAAAGGTCAAAGTTTACGAGTATTCCATCAGAGGGGCAAGTGCCTGAGAGATGTCTTTCCTATCAATACAAGTGCCTGAGAGATAACTTCCCTGTCAGTCTCCAGGATAGTTTTGTATATCAAATCAACGGAGTGCGTTAACGTGCAGTAGCACACGTGATGTAGTTTTGTCGGTCGATTTTCTTACACTGCGACCGAAAAGTGTCTCAATTGTTGGCAACAGATTCCATCTGTGATGGGCACACACTTGGGGAAGAATTCGTAGTGCAAAACAACTTTTGTAGCTGTCAGATGGAAAATATTATCTTCACACTACTCTTTTCTGGAGTTTACGTCTTTTCGTAGGGCTCAGTCTTTCATTTCTTCTTAGTAAGCTAACGATAAAGGAATCATAACCCGTCACCTGCAACAGTATTGCATAGGAATGCTCAATGAGCGAGCTGGTCCCGTTCAAGCAAAACTGCAATAATAGTCACTCCGGTGATTTTTGTTGTTTCGAGTTAGAGCCTGCATTAGTCCTACACCACTTCTTGCCTGTTGAATTCATATGTCGCGTGATGGTTAAATGGTAATCCATCACTTATATCAGTAGTCGACACTGTGGTGTCACCGCCAGACACCACACTTGCTAGGTGGTAGCTTAAATCGGCCGCGGTCCAATTAGTACATGTCGGACCCGCGTGTCGCCACTGTGTGATCGCAGACCGAGCGCCACCACAAGGCAGGTCTCGAGATACGGAATAGCACTCGCCCAGTTGTACGACGACTTTGCTAGCGACTACACTGACGAAGCCTTTCTCTCATTTGCCGAGAGACAGTTAGAATAGCCTTCAGCTAAGTCCATGGCTACGACCTAGCAAGGCGCCATTAACCGTATCTGATGATAGTCTTATTTGTATTATCAAGAGCGATGTACCACAAGGATGGAATAAAGATAAGTATTCGAGGAGCTGCATACTTTTCTTATTAGCATTCACTACTTATCTTGTTCCAGAATTCAACCCCGTCTGCGTTAGATAGCGTGCATTTCGGCCTCCTCTATCTACAAGGTGTTGGCACATTTGCCAACACATCAGACACTTCCTTAATGTGGAAAATCATTCATGCCAGAAAAATCTTTGTGGAAAGAAGAATATCTTTTTTCTGCCGTATTTTTCCCAAAAACACTCGCCCCACACACAGTTCAAATCTTTCAAGCTGCCTCCTCTGCATTCATCCCTCTGTTACACCAAAAGTAAATGCCGTGTTGCAGATGGTACACCTTTTTTCACTTGCGACCCAGTGTTCCAACGCTTAACCGTAGTTCATGGTTTTAAAGTGTGCAAAATCCAGTGCTTAACTGCAAGATGATCACTAGAACTTCAAACTCGAAAATGGCAGTTGATACACACATTGACAGCGTCGCGCCGTGTTCACGTGGGCGGTGCCCGATTTCAGGCGGCGGGTGGCGACTGGCCGGCGGCCGGTAGCCGCTGCAGCGCGAGGAAACGCTCGAGAGTAAGCTGTTCTGATCGCGACGCACCCACGAGCTGTACTGCGGATTTGTTTCTGGCAGTATTTGCTATTAGTGGTGGGTAGAAAGTGAGGCGAATTATCTTAGATTCTCAGTCAGACTCATAACGTTAGACGAGGGTCGAAATGCGCCTAATACCTCAATGTCCAGAGACATTTGCTCACTAAACATACACTGAAGAACCAAAGATACTGAAACACCTGCCCAACATCATGTAGGGCCGCCTCGATCATACAGAAGTGCCGCAATACGACGTGGCATGGAGTCGAAAAATGTCTGAACTAGCGCAGGAGGGAACTGACACCATGAATCCTGCAGGGCTGTACATAAATCCGTAAGAGTACGAGGAGGTGGTATCTCTTCTGAGCAGCACGTTTCTAGGCATCCCAGATATGCTCAATAGTGTTCATGTCTGGGGGAGTTTGGTGGGCAGCGGAAGTGTTTAAACTGAGAATGGCTTTTCCCGAGCCGCTCTGTAGCAGTTCTGGATGTATGGGGTGTCGCATTGTGCTGCTGGAAGTGCCCAAGTCCATCTAAATTCACAATGGACATGAATGGATGCAGGTAATCAGATAAGATGCTTACGTACGTGTTACCTGTCACAGTCGTATCTATACGTATCAGGGGTCCTACATCACTCCAACTGCACACGCCTCCACCATCTTGAACAGTCCCCTGCTGACTTGCAAGTGTCAAGGATTCATGAGGTTGTCTCCAGACTCGTACACTTCCATCTCCTCGATACAATCTGAAACGTGACTCGTCGGACCAGGCAACATATTTCCATTCACAAAGAGTACAGTGTCAGGGTTGACGGGTCCAGGCCATGCGTAAGGTTTTATGTCGTGCTGCAATCAAGCGTACCCAAGGGGGTCTTCGGCACCGAAAGCGAATATCGATGATGTTTCGTTGAATACTTCGTACGCTGACCGTTGTTGATGGGTCGCACTTCTGTCACTTTGAACGCGTCTCTTCAGTCGTCGCTGGTCTCTTTCTTGCAGGATCTTTTTACGGCCGCAGCGATGTCGGACATTTGATATTTTACCGATTTCCTGATATTCACGGCATACTCGTGAAATGGTCGTGCGCGAAAATCCCCACTTGATCGCTACCGCCGGGATTCTATGTCCCACCGCTCGTGTGCCGACTCTAACACGACGTTCAGACTCACTTAAATCTTGATAACCTGCCATTGTAGCAGCAGTAACCGATCTAGCAACTGCGCAGACACTTGTTTTGTTGTTTATATAGGCGTTGCCGGCAGCAGCGCCGTATTCTGCCTGCTTACATATGTCTTTATTTGAATACGCATGCCTATAACCGTTTCTTTGGCGCTTCAGTTTATTTGAGTCTGTCTTAAAATGTGCTGTATTCTTCTAGGAAAGCAATTCTGACTCACAGCATTTTTTCATCACAGGCAACTGTGTTCAAAATAATAGCATGTTGTTGTTGTGATTTACAGTTCTGACACTAGTTTGATGCAGCTCTTCATGCTACTCTGTCCTGTGCAAGCTTCTTCATCTCCCAGTACCAACTGCAGCCTACATCATTCTCAATCTGCTTGGTGTATTCATCTCTTGGTCTCCCTCTACGATTCTTTCCCTCCACGCTACCCTCCAGTACTAAATTGGAGATCCCTTGATGCCTCAGAACATGTCCTACCAACCGACCCCATCTTCTAGTCAAGTTGTGCCACAAACTCCTCCCCAATTCTATTCAATACCTCCTCACTATTTATGTGATCTACCCATCTAATCTTCAGCATTCTTCTGTAGCACTTCTATTCTCTTCTTGTCTAAACTATTTATCGTCCATGTTTCATTTCCATACATGGCTACACTCCATACAAATACTTTCAGAAACGACTTCCTGATGTTAACAAATTTCTCTTCTTCAGAAACGCTTTCCTTGCCATTGCCAGTCTACATTTTAAATCCTCTCTAATTCGACCATCATCAGTTATTTAGCTCCCCAAATACCAAAACTCCTTTACTACTTTAAGTGTCTCATTTCCTAATCTAATTCCCTCAGCATCACCCGACTGAATTCGACTACATGCCATTATCCTCGTTTGGCTTTTGTTGATGTTCATCTTATATCCTCCCTTCAAGACACTGTCCATTCCGTTCAACTGCTCTTCCAAATCCTTTGCTGTCTCTGACAGAATTACAATGTCATCGGCGAACCTCAAAGTTTTTATTTCTTCTCCATAGATTTTAACACCTATTCAGAACTTTTCTTTTCTTTCCTTTACTGCTTGCTCAATATACAGATTGAATAGCATCGGGAAGACGCTACAACCCTGTCTTACTCCCTCCCCTACCACTGCTTCCCTTTCATGTCCCTTGACTCTTATAACTGCCATTTGATTTCTGTTCAAATTGTAAACAGCCTTTCGCACCCTGTATTTTACCCCTGCCACCTTCAGAATTTCCAGTCAACATTGTCAAAAGCTCTCTCTAAGTCTACAAATGCTAGAGACGTAAGCTTGCCTTTCCTTAATCTTTCTTCTAAGATAAGTCGTAAGGTCAGTATTGCCTCACGTGTTCCAACATTTCTACGGAATCCAAACTGACCTTTCCCGCTGGTCGGCTTCTACCAGTTTTTCCATTCGTCTGTAAAGAATTCGCGTTAGTATTTTGTAGCTGTGACTTATTAAACTGATGGTTCAGTAATTTTCACATCTGTCAACACCTGCTTTCTTTGGGATTGGAATTATTATATTCTTCCGGAAGTCTGAGGGAATTTCGCCTGTCTCATACATCTTGCTCACCAGATGGTAGAGTTTTGTCAGGACTGGATCTCCCATGGCTGTCAGTAGTTATAATGGAATGTTGTCTACTCCGGGGGCCTTGCTTCGACTCAGGTCTTTCAGTGCTCTGTCAAACTCTTCACGCAGTATCGTATCTCCCTTTTCATCTTCATCTACATTCCCTTCCATTTCCATAATATTGTCCTCAAGTACTTCACCCTCGTATAGACCCTCTATACACTCCTTCCACCTTTCTGCTTTCCCTTCTTTACTTAGAACTGGGTTTCCATCTGAGTTCTTGATATTCATGCGATACAAGAACTGAGCTCTAAAAATCACAGTACTTTTTCGTTTAAAACTTTAATTTACTGATCTTAAAGTCCTTGTTAACACTTTATGTTCTATTCTGAACAAATGGCTAAGTGCCATAGTACATGGCAACAGCGACTCGAGTCGCGACACGGGGAATGTTGTGGCGGTGGTGGTGGCGCGCTGCACAGCGGCGAGAGTAGGCGCCTTGGGCACAGAGGCCAGAACAAAGAGACTGCAGCAAGGGGCAGCGCGCGTGGGCGACATCGGGGCAGGTGGACTGCCCAGGTAGGCGACAGCAACAGCACGAACATCTCACCTGGTAAGCAGCGGGGCGGCGAGGCAGAGTAGCCAGACACATCGCATTGACCGGGGGCGACAGTGGGCGATGCAGGTGCGCGGCAGACAGCTGATAAACGACGCCTTTGGACGGCGACAGCGGACGGGAAGTTGCGCAGACTGAGGGTAGCGCGTCGGTGTGCTTGGTGAGCCATGTGAGCTGCACTGACGCACCGCGTGTTTTTTTTTTTTTTTTTTTTTCTATTTCTCTT
Organism: Schistocerca americana; assembly: GCF_021461395.2. NCBI lineage: Eukaryota > Metazoa > Arthropoda > Insecta > Orthoptera > Acrididae > Schistocerca > Schistocerca americana. The sequence continues at coordinate 466,075,411 of NC_060124.1, read as the reverse complement.
GTCGGCACCCGGCTCAGGGTTAGGGCCCTACCTCAGTGAGACGCCACGGTAGGTCTACTGGCCGTTCTGTTAACAGCGCTCAGATCTGGAAGGACGAGACGCCAACATAGACGCCACAATAATTCTTTCAGTTTGCGCTCAGTAGAAGAGGTAGTGGCTTTGTGTGCAAGTGCGAAATAAAAACGGAATGCAGGAAAAAACGGTCTGAGTAATTCCCTCCATTACCAGTCGTGACATAAACGCTGTATAATGATTTAAGAAATTACGGTGCTAAATTTTCCAGTTCCGTGAAAATGTCATTACGTTCGTTTGACGAATTAATGGAGATCTTCCGCCGAAATCAACTGACGAAAAAGTACACTGTTTTAAGGAAAGTAATCTCACGAGAGGAAAAGGTTTTCGTGACCTGTGTAACTGGTAGGTAATTATTTGTTGTCAGCAGTGATATTTAACGTTTCAGTTGTAGGCTGGTTGATTCAAATGGTTCAAATGGCTCTGAGCACTATGGGACTTACATCTGTGGTCATCAGTCCCCTAGAACTTAGAACTACTTAAACCTAACTAACCCTGGCCATCACACACATCCATGCCCGAGGCAGGATTCGAACCTGCAACCGTAGTAGTCGCGCGGTTCCAGACTGAAGCGCCTAGACCGCTCGGCCACCGCGGCCGGCTAGGCTGGTTGACCGGGGTGGGGGGGGGGGAGGAATGGAACAAGCACCGAGTTCATCGGTCCCATTGTCTTACGGAAGGATGGGGAAGGAAGTCGGCCGTGCCCTTTCAGAGGAACCATCATGGAAAACCTAAATCCCCACGGCCGGACGCCGGTCGTCGTCCTGAATGCGATCCTGTTGTGACAACAACTGCGCCACCACGCTCGGGTTCTAGTTGTAACTGTGTGGTATATATAGAAGCAATTTTTCATTTCTTACTTAAAAAGTACTTCATTACAGGCTGAAATTCACTTTTCAAATGTTTTAGACAGAAGTAGGAAACCTGACTCATTTGTTTGCATATCTTATTCTTAAAACAGTTCTAGCGTGTCTGATGTGTCAGATCCATTACCATCACTGCAGGAGATTTAGCTGTGCTACTTCGGTCTGGAAGCAGGTTTTGAGGAAACCTCTCATAGCCTCGTCACTAAAATGTGCTTGGTCTATGGTCAAAGTTCTCGAGGTTGGAGTGGAGCATCAGGAACAAGCTGTGAGGAAATAGTGGATCGATATTTTCCACGATTTCCAGGCGACCAGAGTCCAGAAGGTGCGTTATTCTAAGTAGTTTGAACCTGATTATAGCGTGGAGAGTAAATCGAAGAAAGATTAAAGTAATGTGAAGTAGCAGAAATGAGAACAGCAAGAAACTTAACTTCAAGATTGATGGTCACGAAATACATGAAGTTAAGGGATTCTGCCACCTAGGCAGTGAAATAAGCAATGGCGGATGGAGAAAGGAGGATATCAAACGCACTGCCAAAAAGGGCATTGTTGGCCAAGAGAAGTGTACTAGTATCTAACATGACCTTGACTGGAGGAAGAAAGTTCTGAGAATGTAAGTTTGCAGCACAACATTGTGTGGTAGTGGAACATGGACTGTCGGAAAACCAGAACAAAAGAGAGTCGAAGCAGTTGAAATGTGATGCTACAGACGAATGTTAAAAATTAAGTGGACTGGTAAGGTAAGGAATGACGAGATTCTGCACAGAATCGGAGAGGAAAGGAATGCATGGAAAACATTGACAAGGAGAAGGGACAGGATGACAGGACATGTGTTAAGACATGGTACTAGAGTGAGCTGCAGAGGGCGAAAATTGTAGAGGAAGACAGAAATTGGGATACAGCCAGCAAGTAATTAAGGACGTAGGTTGCAAGTGCTGCTCTGAGATGAAGAGGCTGGCGCAGGAGAGAAAGTCGTGGCGGGCCACATCAAACCAGTCAAAAAACTGATGAAAAAGAAAAACGTGTAGAGGCTTATTCTTTGAACTTCGCTTCATTTATGACGCTCGTAACTCCCAACACTTGCTTTTCCAGTTCGCGGTTTGAGCAGTCCTGAGATAGAGTTTCCCTAGTTGCTGATCACATCTGAATCTGACAGATAAAAGATGAGCAATCAAAACTATGCATAGCGCTCGGGCGAAAATAGCTAGTTACGGGTGAGCGACGGCGAAGGCTCAGCAGGTATGCTGGCATCCAAGTGCAAGAGCGGCGGTAAGGCCGCTATTACACTATCCAGTTTCTTTGTCCAATATCTTTGTCCATTATCTTTGTCAAATATCATTGTCAAAGAAATTTGATTGTGTAGTAGGGAACTTTGACAAATGTCGTCAAATATTTGATCAAATCTAGGGCCTCGCTGTAGATTTGATCAAAGAAGTCGCTTGTCTTCTGTTCACTGCAATGTGACATGTTACCACGTGGAGCGCTAGCATCGCTGCAGCGCTCTGTCATCTGTAGTGTTTTTATAAACATTGCTGGTAAATACAATAGGTGTGTACTGACAACTACAAAATTAATAGAGCTGTTTGAAGCTGATGAGGCGCTTTGCCATGTGAGGGACCCTGAAGACAAAAATAGATTAAGAAGACTGGAGACCTAACCTAACCTAACCTCTCTCCTGTCGCAAGAATTCGGAAGGTTACAGTCAGCCTGTCTTCTGCAGATATAGAAATTCTTGAGAGAGTATTGTGCTTTGTGATATGAGGATACACTTCACTGAGAATATACAGAAATGTATGCTAATCCATTCTTAAGTAACTGATGTACGACTTGACGTCCTTCACTATAAGCTCACGCAAAAAGTTTTGTTGAATGCTTTTATCGTGTCGTCGTAAAACCCATGGCTTCACCCAGGTACGTTTCCTTTTCTTCCCCCGCTTCTCTTCTACACGTGCACACAGTGCAGTTGTGGTACATGCAACTGCTGCAGTTAATAACAAGTTGTTTTCAGCCATCTTGAGCTTCTAAGAAAAATATGATGACAGTGGAATACCTCTTTTTTGCGCCACGTCGAAGATCTTTGCCAAATACATTCGACAATTATTTGATCACATCTTTGATCAAATCTTTGACAAATAAATTTGATAGTGCATTACCGGCCTAGGCCGGCGTGTGTTCCAGTGGCAGAGCCGCCAGGCTAGCAGACCAGCAGGCAGAACTTCGCTGCTGCCGCACTGCCGGTAGAGCTGCCACACTCAGGTAGATGTCAGGTGCGGCAGGCTCCATTGTATCCCACCCTTGTGTCTGGCGACTCTGCTTGCAGAGCTGCCGCTGTTACAGGACCCTTATTGCGCGGCAACTGAGAAGCTGCGCCAACTGCGGCCGTGAAATGCGGTCGGTGCACAAGCAGCACTCAGTTGTGCTGTGAGGCGTGGCTCCATTTGCTCAGCAAGCACTTATTGTTACGGCGCGATGTTCTCCGTGAAACTCACCCTGCACTGAGGCGGGCAGCGGGCCGTCCCAGTAGATTTTTCCCCGTGCACTGGCGTGGCGGCAGGCCGGCGCGCTATAGCACACAGACTCGCCTAGCATCGGAATAACAGCAGCAACTACTGACCAGCCACACAACATTAAACATGAACCGCGGTGGCCGAGCGGTTCTAGGCGCTTCAGTCCGGAAGCGCACGGCTGCTACGGTCGCAGGTTCGAATCCTGCCTCGGGCATGGATGTGTGTGACGTCCATCGATTAGTTAGGTTTAAGTAGTTCTAAGTTCTAGGGGACTGATGACCTCAGATGTTAAGTCCCATAGTGCTCAGAGCGATTTGAACCATTTTTTGAACCAAAAGTAAACTGCCACCCTGTGGACCCAAAGGTGGGAATCAATGGCGACTCTGACAACAATACAGGTATGGGGAGAGGGATCTCCTGCTTCTGACGGCAATGTACACGTGGTGGAGCAAAAAATGGCTCAAATGGCTGCAAGCACTATGGGACTTCACCGTCTATCAGCCGTGGTAAAAAATTTCCGTTTTGAAGAGCGCGCCGCAGCGCGTTGTGTGAAGCAGTAGCCCTCCGTTTCTGGCGGTGGCGCCGCCTGTGGCAATCGCTGCTTTGGTGTCTCCCTCTGGTGGGAAAAGGGAAAGGTTAACTTTTCACGTGCATTTAAGGGCCGCTATCAGCTCGGAAAGGGGTCAGTCGGAGGCAGTTGGTCAGTCTGAGTTGGGCAGTCTGTCAGTCTCAGCGAGTCTGGCCAGATGGGCAGCCGGGTCAGTGTGGGGCAGTCAGTGTTGGTCTGTCGTCCAGAGTGTTAGTATGTGTTCGGCCGCTAGTCTGCACGAGTTTGCTCATGCAATGGGCATTGGCGGTTGGATCGATGGGTTGGTCGGTCGCGCACTGGGACACAAGATGACTTGTCCGTCTGGACCGTCGGTGCATGTGAGGTCGCCACGTCAGTCCAGTGGCCGCGCCGTATAGCGAGGCGTAGTGGCTTGGCGGCCGACACGAGAGCAACAGGAGTCAACCCACGACATCGGTCTGGCCGGGGCGAGCTGCGACGCCGTGAGACCGGAGATCGGCGCGCCTTCCTGCGTCCGTTGAAGCGGCTGGCAGCGGACGGTTCGGGAGAGCGTTTTGGTGCTGCTGCGCCAGGTCTTTGCCAGAAATCGTAGTTATTAGAAGCGATTAGTGATATGTTGTTTCTGTTACTTGTTAAATTCTATATGTGTTCTTGGTCAGTCTCTCGTCCCCAGCTTGCTCGCCTGTCTCTCGTCCGCATTTGTTAGGCAGTTAGTGTCTGTCTGTCGGACTGCCATACGTTAATAGCTGCCTCTCTCATGTTTGTCCGATTCGGTGTATACGAATTTATTGCTTAAAGGCCGAATTCTTGAAATAAATTTTTATCTTGCATATCATCTTGCGAGGTGGTATATGTGTAATGCAGAGCATGTTGTACGTTTTATGTAAGTCTGGATTTTATGGGTTTTATTTAAATAGTCATTTTAGGTTATAAGGTTGCCACCCTTCGACCGTAAGAGTCCTTTTTTTTTTTTAAAAAAAAAAAGCAAATTGCACTTTCGGTGGCAAATAATTTGAGTGTTGTTCCATTTCCATCCCTCTTACAGGGTGCATAGTTTACGTGTTTGTGTGAAATGTTAAAAAAATTTTAGTTTGAAGTAATCTGGTGTGTTGCAGATTTGCGCCAGTGTACTCTTTCAGCGGTTCTTGTGAGCGCTCATGACTACGGCTGTGTTGAAAGAGAGCAGGCAAGCTTCTCATCCCGAAGGCTCCTACTGTAAATATTGTTCTGTCTGCTTCTAAATAAAATTGTAACTTGATATTTCGAGGGTACTTTTCTGCTTATAACTTTAAATCTGTTTTTGAAAACGTTTTTAGGACTAAAATTCACATTTGTTAAAAGTAATTTTGTTTTCCATCAGTTACTTCCAGGCAACTACTTCCACGCTCTCATAGTGCGATAAAGTGTGTTAATGTTCTTGATGAATCGCTAGTAAATAAAATAAATTCTTTAAGAAAAAAAAATTTGAAAGTAAATTCACGGTTCAGTCCATGCACGTGACCTGCCTCCCACGCACACCAGTGACTAAACCGAAAGCGTGAATTCGCCAGCAGTTTCACTAAAAGACTGAAGGCGTCCCTTGTCAACAGTCTGAACCGGACAGAACTGTGCCGATTCTCAAAGGCAAGCAGTTTGTGTTACGTAGGCACAACCGAAGTTTCTCTTTCGAAAACTCTGTGTAGGTTGTCTAGGACCTTTAAAATAAAAAATTTTAAACCAGTTCTCTAATACATTTCTTGACTGGCTGCCACCTCCACTGATGGCACATTTACCCCACTGTGAGCAAGACGGCCGGTGCTTTAATGGAAAAACGTTTGGGCTGCCAACGGAACCGTGATTGTTCCCAGGCGGGCGTCTCTTCTTCCAAATGAAATCCGTTCCCGCCGATGTCTTTCTTCAGGGCTCTGAAAGTGCGGGACCATCCACATTTTGCAAAGGTTGTTTCGAGTACAGAAATTTTGCTGGGAAACTTTACACACCTCCCATACATTTCCATATTTCTGAAGCCCTGAAGGAAGACGTTCTTGGTTGTCGATTTGCTTTGGACGAAGAGCCGAACCCCTTTGTACATTCAGGGTTCTGTAGCCAACCGAAAATATTTTTCCATGAAGGCACTGACCGTCTTGTCCACACTGGTTTAGCTGTACCAACAATTATGACGATTACGTTTGACATAATAAAGAGTTTACTCACTTTCTTCCTGATGCCGCTATTGGGTACCGTGTTCACCACGACCATATTATTGTCAATATATATTGGATAAATAGGAGCATCGATCGTAAATATTAAAAGCCTTTAGCTTGTAGATCGAGTTCGGTCGCTGTGTGTGATCTTCAATGCAGGACCAAATAATTTGTACTGAAAATGGTCACACAGTGACGGAAATCGATCTGTAAACTAAAGATTGCAGTATTTACGACAGCTGCTGCCGTTTATCCAAACTATATTTACTTTCTTTCCATTTGTCACGTACCCTGTGCAGGTAAACAAAATTTTCGGTTAGTAAGCGCCAAAAAAAATCCTATTTCACTACACATATTACTCGTTTTCTCTGTTAACCATCTAGTTCAAAAGCTAAAATGTTTTCTTTCACTTGCTTTAGATACACCGTATTTGAGAATAACAAATATTTTTCATGAATCCACATACTAAAATTACGTTTATATTCAAGTTTTCATTTATCTTTAACAAAGGATTAAAGTGCCCTCCACCGCTACCAATAGGAAAAATCCAAATCATAGTCAGACTCGTCTCCTAGTTTTGTAAACACATCAAACGTTACTGGGTTCATTGTTTTTACTCAAATGCTTTGTCAGGCGAGGAAAATTGACGGAGGCATTCATAGATCCCCACAGAAAAAGCACATACTGAGAGATCAAGTGATCTCGAGCAACGAGAAATCCTTACGCCTTTTAAGGCTGATCCACGTAACTCAAGCTCATTGTTAAGATCTGCTTCCACGTGCGGGCGCCAGCGTGGTGGTTCTGTTGAGAAATGATATTTCAGGCACTTTCTCGCGCTTGTACAACCAGACAGGTCTGCAGTATGTCCTGGTATGTGGTTCCAATGTCCCTTTTAAACGTGTGACATTACTGTCATGTATCACTGTGTGATAATGGTTTATTTTTGCTACGATTTAGTGGTTAGTTTTAATTAGAGTTACTGGGCTCATTAGCTTCGAGGAAAGGTTTGCACTTTTCTCACTTGGTCTATGTTCTCTCGGCGTGATTCCTGGTTTCTGTTTGTCAACAGGAGGCAGTCAATGAAGATCAATAGGAGGTTTTTTCCTGTTCTGTTTGAACATCACAGAGCGAGACACTGGGACGGCGTCCAGCCGATGTTGGAGTGTCCGTCTCTTTCGATCCAAATTGCTAAAAATCGAACTGAATCGACAGGCCACCGTGCCTGGCGTGAAGAAACCGTTGAATCAATGGAGCACTGCTTCATCCGTAACTAACCTCTTATTTGTTACGATGCGTTTGTAAGTGGGAAGTTTCTACTGCATTCAAGCGTCTTTTTATAAAGTAAGCGATGTTCTCGTCCATCACATTGGCCATAGCATCGAGTCGTCCACTCTACATAGAGCATTTTTGAAGGTATAGAGTTCAGAAGGAAAACTACGTTTCGTGGTAATCCGACCGCCATCCACCGTGAGTGTCACTTGTCTTCCCTCCTCTGTTTGGTACACAGCCACCCGGTTTGTTAGTTTTGGTAATATGTGAATGTCGCAATTGCGGTAGAGCGAACAATCTCCTTAGCAGCTCGTTGCCTATTACTTGGTCACGCAACTTATGTTGCTTATAAATAGCGGCCTCTTGTTGTATCTTTAACTTTGATTTCGCGAGTTGCCCAGATTCTCCGTACAATCTTCCAAACTTTCCGATACCCCTGCTGCCCCCATACCGTTAGCGTCATTTTGTGAATTGATTCTCTGTGATTATTGCAAATAAAGGTCTGTTATATCAGACTTGATTTACATTACAAGATCTTCACATTGTCCCATACATATTACATGGTTTGTGTGGTGTCACCGCCAGACACCACACTTGCTAGGTGGTAGCTTAAATCGGCCGCGGTCCATTAGTACATGTCGGACCCGCGTGTCGCCACTGTGTGATCGCAGACCGAGCGCCGCCACAAGGCAGGTCTCGAGATACGGAATAGCACTCGCCCCAGTTGTACGACGACTTTGCTAGCGACTACACTAACGAAGCCTTTCTCTCATTTGCCGAGAGACAGTTAGAATAGCCTTCAGCTAAGTCCATGGCTACGACCTAGCAAGGCGCCATTAACCATTTTAAGATAGAGTCTCACTTGTATCATCAAGGAATGCTGTATTCACATGAAAGATTAAAAGTATTATAGCAGCTACGTACGTTTCTTGCTACCATTCATTACGTATCCTGTTTCAGACCTCTCTTTAGCCAACGTGAGATTACGCGTGCCTTTCGGCTACTTCAGTGTGGCGTAGCTGTCTTGTTACGCCACAACAGTTTGTTGCCCCCCCCTAACGATAAATACAGGGTGTTTAGAAATTCCCGTTACATACTTTTTGGACATGTGGATGTGAGTGAGTAGATATTATTTTGAACGGGATACCATGTGCGGAAACGTACCGTTTCCATGCTACAACTATTTGAAAACATTTTGGTAACATGACCACTTTTACAAGCAGTTGTTCGTGCGTGACCCAGTACATCAATTTTTTCACAATTCCACTCATTAATAGCCAAAGAAACGTTCGAGTTCTCGTGGATGCCTTCTCTTCACCGTGTAGTGTAACGACGTAAGTTTTGAATAAGTGATTTTCTTTTTACATATGACCATGTGCAGACTTCGTCACCTACGTCAGTTACAAAACACTTCAAAATTATTTAAATTCTTTTTAAAATTGTCTCTGAATGGTTCTTGAACGAAACTGTAATTAAAACATCATCATTTGAGTCGTATGCGCAGAATTACGTCACTCAGTCCAATTGGTTTGTGCAAACTTTTTTAATTTAGATGTTGTTTGTTTCTTCTCAGAAATTATATTAATACATGTTATCTGCTTTAATAAATATTAGAACTACATTGAATAAACTTTCAAAACTCAAACTCGCGATGAACGTTCTCAAAATTAATAATCTTGTCAAATAAATTAGTAATTCATTAACATAATTCTTCATAAATAAATTCTCGGAACACGTATTTAAACTTTAGTAGCATCCACTAGTTTATTATCTTCCTACATATAGATGTCAACCTGAGCCTTGACAAGATAGGACTGAACATTTACAACATGATTAAACTTTCTATGACATCATTGTTGTAGAAATATTACAAATTCTTATTTTCTCAGTTTTTAGAAGCACGACGCAACAACTCGGTTTCAGGATCTTGTGTTGCTCTCTGGTTGTCGACCCGCGACGTATAGTGGCCAGCAATTTTCTCTTTGGTCCCGGCAGTGAAGATGCTGTCTCCGTTCGTTGCGCCGCCCTCTCCGTACATGAAACATAAAAATAAATACAAAACTTTAGACAATTCACAACCATTACAGATATTACAAAATACATAAACAAAACACTAAATTAAACTTATATTCACCTGCAAACTGGGCTGACACTGGTGGATGGGTGACGCTTCAATTTCGCGTACCACTACAACCGCCGTGTAGTACAACCTCTTCCAGTTTGGGTGTGCGGTGCCTTCTTGGAGCACCACAGTCACGCTTGCTGACCGTAAAGGTACCCTGTATCGAAACCGTTCCGTAACTGCAGCGAAAGGGGTATGCGATGGATCCGGAAGTTGTAGAGAACGACCTTGATAAAGTCGTAGAACAGCTCTTCCATTACCGTGTGCTTCGCAATCCAGAATGATTATGTCGGTGTATTCTACAGACGTGTATTCGAGCATGTTGCTCTAACACCCACAGACAAGTGAATGAGGTTAGAACCAGGTCGGAGAGATAGGATAGACGTCAAAGGACATCAGCCGATACAACGTAACTACCATCCACAGTGACTACTACGTTGCCTACCTACCCAACAAACACTATTTCAAACGGTCGTAGCATGAGTTCCTTTTCAAAATATTACGTATTCTCTCTCCTCTACAAGTCCTAGAAGTTTGTAATGGGAAATTTCCGAACACCTTGCGTAACCTGATGTACAGCTAAGTATATTGTTCTCACTGTGACGGTGTTGCCGTTGTGCACAGTCGACAAGCTCAGCTAACATTATCATTAAGAATTCAGAGAAAAGAACAAGCATTGCGCTCATTTGTCTTCTACGATCAAAGACTTGCCTTGCACCGAGCATTTTACTTATAATCCTTGACCCTGATCCCACAAATTGGACGCAACTTTCATAACGAACGTAGCCTCATCGCTGAAAACTAAACTGAAAGGAGACAGTTACCTTCCATCTGCCAACTCACAAGGGGAGGCCGCCAATTGTGAAATTCAGATTCGATTCATACTGCGCATAATAAAAGCTCATGGCTAGAGGTGTAATGTGGCAAAGCACCAAGATGCACTTCTCAGCCGTTGTCGAGAAAATCGACAGTTAAAAGAAACCGTTGCGGTGAAATACTCCTTACGATTAATAATGTTCTACAGCGTCGTGGCGCAGCGGTACGCGCTCGGGTTTGTAATCCGAAGGTCGCCGGATCGAATCTCGCACCATACAACTTTTTTTAGTATTTGTTTTTTGTAATTCAAATGTGTAACACACACACACACACACAATATATATATATATATATATATATATATATATATATATATATATATATATATATAAAATTCCCGGCAATCTTGTTGCAACAATTATGCATATAATAAGTTGTTGAAAGTCGTTTGTCGTGGGAAAACTGGCGACTTCGAACATCATTATGTTTTCCGCAAACAAAGTTGTATTTCACAAATGTTATTAATTGTCTTCATAATGTTAACCACGTATAGTTAACGGAAGACGTAGAAACGATATTTCGAAACGAATACGTATAATGTAAGTCAAACGTTCGAATTAGAATAGAGACCCCCACGAACAGAAATTTGCTGTGGCTGGTATGAAATATAAACTCCGTTACTCGCTCGTTACACTTGAAGGACAAATATTGAATGGGCCGAAACGAGCCACCGCATAACAGCGTAGTTGCCTGCTAACTTCGAAAGAAGGTAGATGCGGTCCCTAGCGCAACTTATAACATCGTCGAAAATCAGTGCGGACGGGAGAGGTTTGGTACACCCTGTTAAAAATAAACGGAAAAATGGAGGCGGTACCATTGGAGAGCGATCCGCCTTCATCAACATGCATAAGCAATTAATTAATAGTTTATATATATATATTTATTTATTTGAATTACAAAACACTAATAATAAAAGAAATTGCGTGGCGCGATATTCGATTCGGCGACCTTCGGATTACGAACCCGAGCGCTTACCTCTGCTCCACGACGCTGCAGAACAATATTAATCGTAGAGAGTATTTCACCGCAACGGTTTCTTTTAACTGTCGATTTTCTCAACAACGGCTGAGAAGTGCATCTTGGTGCTTTGCCACATTACACCTCTGGCCATGAGCTTTTATTATGCGCAGTATGAATCGAATCTGAATTTCACAATTGGCGGCCTCCCCTTGTTAGAAAGAGTTCACAAAATTCTATGCATTGTTTCTTTTCACCATCAAGAGGAGTTTATACCCACTGAAAGATCTGTCGCTTGAGAAGGAAACGCCGCCAGAAAACGCGCCGCCAGATGCACCGTAATATTTCTGGCTATACAGCCACCATATTCAGCTACAAGAAGCTCTTCTCACAGCAGTTGAAAAGGCAGCAGAGAGAAGATGACGTAATGTGATGAGAGGTACTGGTGATAGATGATTTGTTCGGTACGGGAATCGTGAGAAAGACCGCCTAAATGGTGGTCCTTCTCCGCGATTGGCTGCTGTGTTCGGAAGTAGCGCGTCAAAATGATAAATTTTTGCTATTAATATTGAAAAAAAAACTAAACAGTGCATTTACCTGCATTTCATATAGAAGCATCTGTCAATAGCAGGCTATCATTCAGTTATTCAAAAGTGTTGCTTACCAGCAGAATACTAAGCAACAGCTAAACGAAAAGGCAGACGAAGCACTTCCGATACTTTTGGATAGCGCCTAAGTTGCATGGCGGACGAAGTGGTTCGGCTGTAAGTTCAGAATTGTACTGGCTGTCTCGGAGAACAGACATGTTGTCTGCCGCCGTCGGTATCGGTTAAGAATTGAGTTAGCAATCTCTGGTTTTTGTACATGTAACTGAGATCTGTTTTGATAGTAATTACGCAAACACATAAGTCTTATTCTGTTTATTTTCTGTGAAACGGTGAAGGCAACTGTGCACCTCGTGTGTGCAGCAATCTTAGTACAAATGAGGTCAGTGAGGCGTCATCTGTAGCAACATAGAGGAAGTACGAAGGCGAGAAATTTTGGAGGCAAGGGATTTATCAACAGACCTAACTCCCTCTCGCTATCTCTCTCTCTCTTTCGCTTGCCGTAGATCCCTGGTGTGGGAACCTATGGAGTCGAAGAGCTTTCGCCGGCCGAAGTGGCCGTGCGGTTCTAGGCGCTGCAGTCTGGAACCGCGAGACCGCTGCGGTCGCAGGTTCGAATCTTGCCTCGGGCATGGATGTGTGTGCTGTCCTTAGGTTAGTTAGGTTTAAGTATTTCTAAGTTCTAGGGGACTAATGACCTGTGAAGTTGAGTCCCATAGTGCTCAGAGCCATTTGAACCATTTCTTTCGAAGTGCTTTCGAATTTGAGACTGAATTTTATTAGCGAGAACTGTGAGCTGTAACCGACCAGCGAACTGTGTAAGAACAGTGATACTTGTGAACCGTAAATGACTAGAGATCTGCATAAGAACTGTGATAAGTAGGCTTTGAACTGTTTTTGAACTTTTGCTGAACTGTAATAACTGATACCGCAAGATCAAATTTTTAAACTTAGTATTAAGAAAACAGTCTTAATCGCGTTTTTTATTTTAATTTTTTTAGTGCCGACCGGTTTGAGACCATCGCAGGGGCCATCTTCAGGGCGAACATACTGTGAAATTACAATATATATCTTAGACAAAACTAATGACAACCATCTTGTAAGAGTGGATTACGTCTACCAAGGTGTGGCAGGAGACTGTAAAGAATATACCTTATGCCTGGGTTTATATACCAAGCTATGAGCACATAAGCGTAAGCAACGCCTCCAGATATTGGTAGCCCCTATACATAGTGCAGGATGCCAATATCTCCTGCTCTACGACGATGGATTCCGCCCGCATCTCGTGGTCGTGCGGCAGCGTTCCCGCTTCCCACGCCCGGGTTCCCGGGTTCGATTCCCGGCGGGGTCAGGGATTTACTCTGCCTCGTGATGGCTGGGTGTTGTGTGCTGTCCGTAGGTTAGTTAGGTTTCAGTAGTTCTAAGTTCTGTGGGACTGATGGACATAGATGTTAAGTCCCATAGTGCTCAGAGCCATTTGAACCATTTCGATGGATTCCATCCAATGTGTAGTATCGATCCCATCGTTGCCTAGACGACGGACAGCAGCGTGGCGAATGGGGCAGCCATATTGCGCCGCTGCCATGACAACAGCGTCCATAGCGCCTGGACTAGGCAACAGACAACATGGTAGCAGAGAGGACAGCCATGTTGGGCCGCCACCATGGCAACGGCGTCCATAGTACCTGCACTAGAAGGCTCTGTATATACGATTGCAGATAAGCACACTTAAACTTGTTACGTTATTAAATATTAGAAATAGGATATAAATAAGCGCAAAGTAAATAGAAGGCAGACAGGAAGTTGTTTCCTTCTCCCATAGTATATTACGAATGAAGATAAAGTTTTTTATAAGATAAAGCTTTTTATAAGATCGACGTTGAAAAGTTTCTTCACATACCTTTTTATGTTTATTGATATAAACGTTTTTTAAATGATCATGGTTTCTTTAAATTGTAAACTTAACACAAATCGTATTTATACTTCAATTTTTAAGCCTAGACGTCTACCATTGGTCACCGCTGGAGGCGTTGCTTATGCTTACGTGCTTATAGTTATCTATATAAACCCAGGTATAAAGTAAATTCTTTACCGTCTGCTGCCACACCTTGGTAGACGTGACGCCACCATCAGTCGGCCAGCGGGTAAAACGTTATATTTACGTAATCCACTCTCACAAGATGGTTGTCATTTGTTTTGTCTAAGATATATACTGTAATTTCACAGTATATTCGCCCTGAAGATGGCCCCTGCGATGGGCTCAAACCGGTCGGCATTAAATAAATAAAAAAACGAGATTAAGGCTGTTTTCTGGAAATTGAAGTACTGAAGTGCTAAGAGAATAAAAGTTAATGATATGTGGGCGGTTCGTAGGATCACTTTAAGATCCTTCATGCTATGAGACGGCGTTGCGTGCAGAGCAACGCGAGACGTCAACGGACAACAGGTGCGGAGGCAGCATTTGCGGCCGGCACAGTTGCCAGTACAGGGAGCGTCTGGTGCGTAATATTCAGCACACCACAACAACGGAGTTGCAGTCAGCGGTGCAGTTCACAGCTCCGAGAATCAGCGGCAGTACGTCGAGAAAGAAAAGAGGTGTACAAGTATTGCACCTACGTATAGCAGTCTAAGATTAGGAACTGGAACGTTAATATTAGTAAAATATTTGTGGGAAAGAAAGTGTGATATTCTCTCAGAGGTAGGGAAGTTCATTCTCCAGTAGTAGTGACGAGCCAGTGAGTCAGGGATCCGTAAATGGTAGAAAAGCCAGATATGAGTTTAATCACATGTCAAATTTAGTCGAAAATCAAGTAAAAAGGTTGACTGAAACTTTGATGATGAATCCGAAATAGAAAATTCAATAAGCAATGATTTCATTGAAAATTCTGCAGCAGCCACGAATGATTGATTGGGAATGTTGAGTTATCTGATAATGAAGACAGTGAAAATGTAGATTTAGTGGAAAACCATCATAACGTACCCAGGGTGTCTAGTACCTTGTTGGAAATAAGTGCTTGATCCGAATAATGATGCCAGAGAAAATGACTCTGATTGAAATTACTAATGAGCAAACAGATGAGTTACATAATTAAGTCATGATACATCATCAGCTGACACTTTACCAACCTGGGATGACGATCAGGATATTATGTTTATGCAAAAATAAATTTTGAAAGAACAAAAACAGCACAAATGATAAAGGGGTTAAAAGAAAGTAGTGTGGAAATATATCAACTTAACGCTAAGTTCGATGCACTGGAACAAAAGGTTACAAATCTTGAAGCTAAAACTGAGGGGTGTTGCAAGAAAACACATTATGAGACAAAAGAATGGGGTAAAACATTGGAAGATTGTAAGTCAGAACTAAATGAGAAGTTTGACTATGAAATCAAAGAGTTAGACAAGAATTTGCAGGATCAAAGTGGGGTGACATAAAGAACAATTAATCACATAAGTAATGCAAGGCATGAGCAAGGCAAAGCTATCAACAAATATAATTATAAATGTTACATACAGTCGAGTAATGACCATGGAATAGTTAGTCGCAATATTTCACATATAGAATCCTCTTGTAAACGCATCACAGGTCCGATTCACGGTAAAATGAGAGAAACAGTGCAAGAAGAACTTCCTGAGACGCAAGAAAAAAATAGAAAATGAAGTTAAAGAAAAAGTCGAAATTTTTTGTGAATAAGAAAGGTAGAAAGGTATTGTTCATGTAAATGACGTAGCAAATCCCGCTAATGCACATAGATCCCATCTCTTCTCTAGGAAGGGACTGTAAACCCAGTAGCTTTCAAGAGACAGTTTGAGGGAACCATACCTAAAAACATGATAGAAAAAGAAAAAATCAAATTTGTGGCCAGCAGCTTAGAAGAAGAAGCAGTATCATGGGGAACAGGAGCCAGTAACATATGTAAAACATATAAAGAATTTGTTCATGCATTGTTGAATCAATACTGGTCTTGCAGCACACGGAACAGAGAAAGAGGTGGAGTATTTGTGGACAGAATGTTTCCTGTTGAAGAAGTCATTATACCTCAAATGGATAGGAGTAAAGTACTAGAAGGTCTCGAGCCCCAGTTCAGTGGTATCAAGATATCAATAAACATAGAGTTGACAGCCAGCTACTGTCAGAGGTCGACAGCAAAAAATGACCAAAGGTATACCGCATTCGTTTGTGGGAGATAGAGCTATCAGTTCAGTTGTAACAAGCATCATATGGAGGCAGGTTATGTGGTTAACTTTGAGAAAGTTTTGAATGAAATGCCTCCTTCTACCACGAAAATACTGCCACGACAATTACTGAAGGAAAAATCAATCAATGGCATGAAAAAAATATTATGACTACTAACACCTCAGGGGGCAATAAAGTTCCTTGTATTGCTAGGTAACTGACGATTACGAGATGCCCGAGTAGTTGTAGGCCAACAGTCTGGATGACTGACTGATCTGGCCGTGTAACACTAACACATTAACCAAAACGTCCTTGCTGCACTGGTTCCGGAATTTTTCCCGAGGGCACGCAGCTTCACTGTATGGTTAAATAATGATGGCCTTCTCTTGGGTAACATACTCCGGAAGTAACATTGTCGCCCATTCGGATCTCCGGGCGAGGACTACTCAGGAGGACGTCGTTATCAGGAGTAAGAAAACTGACGTTCTACGTATCGGAGCGTGGAACGTAAGATTGCTTAATCGATGAGGTAGGTTAGAAAGTTTAGAAAGGAAAATGGATAGGTTAAAGTTAGATGTAGTGGGAATTAGTGACGTTCGGTGGCAGGACGAATAAGACTTCTTTGTAAATACAAAGTCAAATAACGGTAATGTACAAGTATAGAGTAAAAAAATATGAATGCGGATAGGTTGCTACGAGCAGCATAGTAAAAGCGATATTGTAACCAAGATAGACCGAAGCCCACGGCTACCACAGTAGTACAAGTTTATATGACAACTAGCTCCGCAGGTGATGAAGAGATTGAAGGAAAGGGTGATGCGTTAAAAGAAATTATTCAGATACGTAAGGGAAACGAAAATTTAATAGTCATGGGAGACTGAAATTCGATTGTAGGGAAATGACGAGAAGGAAAAGTACTAGGCGAATTTGGGCTGGGGGTAAGGAATGAAAGGCAAAGCCACCTGGTAGAATTTCTTATGCAGCATAACTTAATCATAGCTGACACTTGGTTTAAGAATCATGAAAGAAGGTTTTATACGAGGAAAAGACCTAGAGACACTGGAAGGTTTCAGATAGATTATATAATGGTAAGACAGAGATTAGAAAGCAGATTTGAAACTCTAAGACATTTTCAGGAACAGATGTGGACTCTGACCACAATTTATTGGGTATTAACTGTAGATTAAAACTGAAGAAACTGCAAGAAGGTAAGAATTTAAGGCAATGGGACCTGGATAAACTGAAAGAACCAGAGGTTCCAGAGAGTTTCAATGAGAGCATTAGGGAACGATTGACAATAACAGAAGAAAAAAATACAGTACAAGAAGAATGGGTAACTTTGAGAGATGAAATAGTGAAGGCAGCAGAGGATCAAGTAAGTAAAATAACTAGGCTAGTAGAAATCCTTGGGTAACGGAAGAGATATTGAATTTCTATGATGAAAGGAGAAAATATGAAAATGCAATAAATGAAGCAGGTGAAAACGAGCACATACTACTCGAAAATGAGATCGACAGGAAGGTTCAAATGGCTCTGAGCACTATGGGACTCAACTGCTGAGGT
The DNA here is from genome assembly GCF_021461395.2 of Schistocerca americana. Taxonomy (NCBI): domain Eukaryota; kingdom Metazoa; phylum Arthropoda; class Insecta; order Orthoptera; family Acrididae; genus Schistocerca; species Schistocerca americana. The sequence goes on along the minus strand of NC_060124.1, from coordinate 466,057,649 downwards.
CATTAGTCCCCTAGAACTTAGAACTAGTTAAGCCTAACTAACCTAAGGACATCACACACATCCATGCCCGAGGCAGGATTCGAACCTGCGACCGTAGCGGTCTCACGGTTCGACAGGAAGGGCAAAATAGTTAAGCAGGGGCGGCTAGAGGGCAAATGTAAGGATGTAGAGGCATATATGATTAGTGGTGAGGCAGATACCGCGTACAGGAAAATTAAATGGGATCTTATGGAGGAAAGAGAACCACCTGCATGAATATCAAGAGCTCAGATCGAAAACTAGCCCTACTAAAAAATGGACAGCAGAGACGTGGATGGAGTATATAGAGAGTCTATTGTGATATTCCTGGATGTGACCACCAGTACTATATCTTGATAGAAGCTCTCCTTCATGCAGCTTGATGCACGTGAAACTGCATTTGGTACAAAAGTGGATTGAGGCACAAGCAGCAAATGATACAGTATGTACCATTCCCGGGGGAGAATCCGCCGATTCGACTGAACTTGCTTCTTATTGATCAGCACATTCGGGTGTTATCCGCCAAAACGCCTAACATCTCTTATTAATTATTTGTATACACTACTGGCAATTAAAATTGCTACACCAAGAAGAAATGCAGTTGATAAACGGGTATTCATTGGACAAATATATTACACTAGAACTGACATGTGACTGCATTTTCACGCTATTTGGGTGCATAGATCCTGAGAAAACAGTAACCAGAACAACCACTTCTGACCGTAATAACGGCCTTGATACGCCTAGGCATTGAGTCAAACAGAGCTTGGATGGCGTGTACAGGTACGGCAGCCAATGCAGCTTCAACACGATACCACAGTTCATCAAGTGTAGTGAATGGCGTATTGTGTCGAGCCAGTTGCTCGGCCACCATTGACCAGACGTTTTCAATTGGTGAGAGATCTGGAGAATGTGCTGGCCAGGGCAGCAGTCGAACATTTTCTGTATCCAGAAAGGTCCTTATAGGACCTGCGGTCGTGCATTATCCTGCTGAAATGTAGGGTTTCGAAGGGATCGAATGAAGGGTGGAGCCACGCGTCGTAACACATCTGAAATCTAACGCCCACTGTTCAAGGTGCCGTCAATGCGAGCAAGAGGTGATTCAAAGTGCCGTCAATGCGAACAAGAGGTGACCGAGACGTGCAACCAATGGCACCCCCTACCATCACGCGGGGTGATACGCCAGTATGGCGATAACGAACACACGCTTCCAATGTGCGTTCACTGCGATGTCGCCAAACAGGGAAGCGACCATTATGTTGCTGTCAACAGAACCTGGATTCATCCGAAAAAAGGACGTTTTCACATTCGTGCACCGAGGTTCGTCGTTGAGTTAACCATCGCAGGCGCTCCTGTCTGTGATGCAGCGTCAAGGGTAACCGCAGTCATGGTCTCCGAGCTGATAGTCCATGCTGCCGCAAACGTCGTCGAACTGTTCGTGCAGATGGTTGTTGTCTTGCATACGTACCCATCTGTTGACTCAGAGATCGAGACGTGGCTGTACGATCCGCTACAGCCATGCGGATGACATACCTGTCATCTCGACTGCTAGTGATACGAGGCCGTTGGAATCCAGCAAGGCGTTCCGTATTACTCTCCTGAACGCACATTGGATCTCGACCAACGCGAGCATCAATGTCGCGATACGATAAACCGCAATCGCGATCGGCTACAATCCGACCTTTATCAAAGTCGGAAACGTGAAGGTACGCATTTCTTCTCCTTACACGAGGCATCACAGCAACGTTTCACTAGGCAGTAACATAGTAATTCCAATCTCAAAGAATGCAGGTGTTGACGAATGTGAAAATAATCGAACTATCAATTTATTAAGTCGCGGATGCAAAATACTAACACGAATTGTTTGCAGATGAGTGGAAAAACTGGTAGAAGCCGACCTCGGGGAAGATCAGCTCGGATACAATAGAAATGTTGGCAAATGAGAGGCAATACTGACACTACGACTTATCTTAGAAAATAGATTAACGAAATGCAAATCTACGTTTCTAGCATTTGTAGACCTAGAAAATGCTTTTGAAAATGTTGACTGAAATACTCTCTTTCAAACTCTGAAGTTGGTAGGGGTAAAATACAGGGAGCGAAACGCTATTTACAATTTGTACGGAAGCCAGATGGCAGTTATAGGACTTCTACTGTCGCAGGTTCGATTCCTGCCTCGGGCATGGATGTGTGTGTCATGTGCTTAGGTTAGTTAGGTTCAAGTAGTTCTAAGTCTAGAGGACTGATGATCTCAGATGTTAAGTCCCATAGTGCTTAGAGCCATTTGAAAAAATGGTTCAAATGAATCTGAGCACTATGAGACTTAACTTCTGAGGTCATCAGTCCCCTAGAACTTAGAACTAATTAAACCTAACTAACCTAAGCACATGACACACACATCACACACATTCATGCCCGAGGCAGGATTCGAACCTGCGACCGTAGCGGTCGCGCGGTTCCTGACTGTAGAGCCTACAACCGCTCGGCCAACCCGGCCGGCCAGTTATAAGAGTCGAGGGGCATGAAAGCGAAGCAGTGGTTGAGAAGGAAGTGAGACAGGGCTGTAGCCTATCCCCGACGATATTCAACGTGTATATTGAGCATGCAGTGAAGGAAATGAAAGAAAAATTCGGAGCAGGAATTAAAACCCAGGGAATAGAGGCTTTGATAACGACATCATAATTCTGCCAGAGACAGCAAAGGACTTGGAAGAGTAGTTGAAACAGAATGGAAGGTGTCTTGAAAGGAGGATATAAGATGACTATCAACAAAAGCAAAACGAGGATAATGGAATGTAGTCGAATTAAATCAGCTGATGCTGACAGAATTAGTTTAGGAAATGAGACACTTAAGGTAGTAGATGAGTTTTGCTATTTGGAGAGCAAAATAACTAATGATGGACGAAGTAGAGAGGATATAAAATGTAGACTGGCGATACCAAGGAAAGCGTTTCTGAAGAAGAGAAATTTGTTAACATCGAGTGTAGATTTATGCCTCATCAAGTCTTTTCTGAAAGTATTTGTATGGAGAGAAACCATGTATCGAAGTGAAACATGGACGATATATCATTTAGTGAAGAAGAAAATAGAGGATTTCGAAATGTGGTGTTACAGAAGAATGCTGAAGATTATATGGGTACATTACGTAACTAATGAGGATGTACTGAATATAATCGGGGAGAAGAGGAATTTGTGGCACAACTTGACTAGAAGAAGAGATCGGTTGGTAGGACACATTCAGAGGCATCAAGGGATCACCAATTTGGTATTGGAGGGAAGCGTGTAGGATAAAAATCGTTTAGGTAGACAAGATATGAATACACTAAGGATATTCAGAAGGATGAAAGTTACAGTAATTAATGGGAGATAAAGAAGCTTGCACAGGATAGAGTAGCACGGAGTCTGCATCAAACTAGTCTCTAGACTGAAGACCACAACAATATTCAAATATTTACAACGATGATAGGCAAACTTTGTTTGAAAATATTTTAATAACTGGAAAGCATGGCGAGGGCTATTATGTATAACAAAGAAGACTGCAGAAGAAGAGGACGGTGCTAAAACCATTTTAAGTGAATATGAAAATGTGAAACAGAAATAATTCTGGTGGCATAAATAATGGAAATAACTATATTTTGTCTTGAGATGATGAACAAATTTGAGTCAAATTAAACATACGGTCACTCTTGAGCATGAACCGAAACGGCGAAGTGGTTTCCGCTGTAATGAATTATGATATACCGACAGGCTTAGAATAGCCCTGCCAGAGATGTTTATAGTTAATGAGGAGTTATGGTTATTAGGTGACGGAAAATTCTGCAAATTATTTGCATAGAGAGAGAAAAGAGAATTACAGTTACTAGGCGATAGAAAAGAAGCCCAGTTATTTACAGAGAGAAAGGCGAAGATTGGTTGTTGGGCGACAGGAAGGGCGGCCAGTCATTAATGAAGAGTGAGGGAGGAAAGGCGCAAGGCGACGTGTAAGTCGGTCATTACGTAGCATTTATGGGCGAAGTGGTTTTACGCAACCATCTTATGAAATGCAACGGAGCAGACGTATTGTCGACATAAGACACAACACTGACATGGAAAGCACATAAAAGACATGAAAATAGTAAATACGTTTTAAATAGAAGGTCACATGACATGAAATATAGAGAGTAATGACACACATTGGCTTTAAACATGAAAGGAAGTTAGAATAAAGGTCAAGTTAAGAATAAAACAATTGTTGTTGTGTTGCTGTGGTCTTCAGTCCAAGGACTGGTTTGGTGTAGCTCTCCATGCTACTCTATCCTGTGCAAGCCTCTTCATCTCGGAGTAACTACTGCGACCTACATCCTTCTGAATCTGCTTGGTGTATTCATCTCTTGGTTTCCCTCCACGTTTCCCTCCAATGCTAAACTGGTGGTGTTTAGTCCCCCTTAAACATACCAACAACCAACATAAACTGGTGATCCCTTGATGCCTCACAACGTGTCCTGCAAACTGATCCCTTCTTCTAGTCAAATTGTGCTACAGATTCCTCTTCTCACCAATTCTATTCACTACCTCCTCATTAGTTACGTGATCTACCCACCTAATTTTCAGCATTCTTTTGTAGCACCACATTTCAAAAGCTTCTATTCTCCTCTTGTCTACAGTGTTTACCGTCCATATTTCACTTCCATGCATGGCTACACTCCGTACAAATACTTTCAGAAAATACATCCTGACACTTAAAACTATACTCGACGTTAACAAATTTCTCTTCTTCAGAAAATCTTTCCTTGCCATCGCCAGTCTACATTGTATATCCTATCTGCCCGCGGGAAAAATTACGGCTGTAGTTACCCCTAACTTTCAACCGTTTGCAATACCACCATCGCGATGCTGTTTTGGTTGCTGTTACAAAGCCAGTTCAATCAATCATTCAGTCTGTTGCCCCTATTCAGGAACCACACATTTGTTTGGTCTCTCAACAGATACTCTTCCATTGTGATTGCACCTACGGTACGGCTATTTGTATCGCTGAGTCACGTGAGCCTCCCGACCAACGGCTAGATCCATGGATCACGGCGGAGGGATAAGATAATTAGCCCATGCATATTACAAAGTCACATAATGCTCGTCAATAGAAAATACACAGTCATTACATGAATAGACTTCCACTAGTATGGTTTATAGTAATAGTAACACTCATATATAGAAGGGTTGATGCCTCGCCTTGGGGGGTGAAGCAGTGATTTGGTAAATTAGTGTTTATGTATTATGCTTCAAGCAATATTCTAAAAGGTTCTCTCGACATATCTGTGAATCGCAAATGGAAATTTCCATAGATAAGATTTAAAGAGCATAGCAAGTGACGCTGTGTAGGGACGTGAGTCACTACCGAAGTGGGTCAGTAGCAACAGATGGTGCGAACAAGTACCGAGTTCTTAATTACTTAGAAAGGCAATGCACTAGCTGTACGTAAACAATGCATACTCTTGTGGTCAAAACAGAAACAACGATAAAACCCTTTCGTTGTAGAACGTAAACAACAGTGACTTTGTTTACAACCAACCAAAATCAAAACAAAATATTACGTAGTACGTATTTATATTGTGATAGTGTATGAAATTATATTCATTTATTTTATTTTTTAAAACTTATTAGGAAACTAGTTGAAGGCATTTTGCATTGTAACAAGGAATTGTGCTGGAGCTGTACGTTCAGGAATTCAGTTGGTGTTCTGGAGCTGTACGCTTAGGTTCGAGATGGGAGAATGGACTGACAGTTGTTAAACTCAACACCAGTTGAGAAAGTCTAGAGTTTTACAACGCAGGGCATCTTAATTGACAACAGAATCATCAATATGGGCTGCTGGAGTGTGTTCTGGTAAGAGGTGTGAGTGTAATGTGTGTCTGTCTCCACGTATTTGTGAAATGTATAGGTGTTGCGTTCGTTTGATTTATAACTATGCGTATTGGACGTCTTCATGATGCATTCAAATGTGAAGAAGCGCAGAACGGCTTAGTGCCGACGTAACAGTGATAAAAAGTGTAAAGAATGGCATGTGAAGGCACCAGATGAGCCAAAAGTTTATAACAATTTAACGTCACATGTGAAATATTTTGATGAATTTAATGGACGGAAGTGTGCCAATAGTAGCTTAACAGCAGTACAAATTCTGTGACTAAAACTTAGTTAGAAGATAGTGGACTGCTATTGAGTATTTTAATAGAGATAATAGATTTTGAGCTAACAAATACTACCAACAACATAAAGATGCAGAATAATGCTACTTTAAAAATGCCTGCTATAAAAGAGTAATGTAATTAGTACAGAATGTGTAACTGAAGGATAATGATTTTGGAATATAAGGCTACAGGTGAAGTTTTATTGAAGGTAACAATTAGTTTTTCTAATCACAGAGTAAAAAACGGCTCTGAGCACTATGGGTCTTAACTTCTGAAGTCATCAGTCCTCTAGAACTTAGAACTACTTAAACCTAACTAACCTAAGGACATCACAGACATCCATGCCCGAGGCAGGATTCGAACCTGCGACGCTAGCGGTCGCGCGACTCCAGACTGTAGCGCCTAGAACCGCTCGGCCACTCTGGCCGGCAATCACAAACTAAATACGTCTGTAATTATATAAATTAATTTCTAATCTGAGAATGGAAAAATACAAAGCAGATCCAAGTTTTCTAAAACAATAACGAATCACAACTACAGAGCTCCGGTACGGCTCCTGAAAGATGATAGCTGAAAAATTCTTAAAAATTGGAGTAAAAATTTGCTTATTTCCGAAATTGATTGTTGCTAGCGAGAACATCCCAATTTTTGGAAACCTCTGAAGGAAGGAGATGTGTAATACTTCTGGCTTTACAGGCATCATATTCAGATACCAGAAGTTCTTCTTACAGCAGTTGAGAAGCCAGCAGAGGGAAGATGACGTAATGTGGCGTGAGGTACCGGTGACAAATGATTTGTCCGATACGAGTGACGTGAGAAAAACCGCCTACACGGTGGTCCTCCTCCATGATTGGCTGCTGTTTTCGGAAGTAGCGTGCCAAAATCATAAACTTCTGTGATTAATATTAGAAAAACTTAACAGTAAAATCACTTGCGCTTCATATAAAAGCATCTCTCAATAGCAAGCTGTCATTCCATTATTAAAACGTGTTGCTTACGAGCAGAGTACTGTACAATAGCTAAACGAAAAGGCAGACGAAGCACTTAGATTTTCGTATCGCGCCTAACTTGGCTGGCGGGCGAAGTGCTTCGGGTGTCAGATCAAAGCTGGACCTGCTGTCTCGGAGGGCAGACATGTTATCAGCCACGGTCGGTACTGGTTAAGAATTTAATTAGCAATCGCAGGTTTTTGGGACACGTAATTAAGAACTAATGTCATGTTAATCACGCAAACACGCAAGTCGTTATTTTGTTTATTTCTTGTGAAAGTGTGAAGAAGGGAAATTATTTGTAATTCATAGCACTCCGTCTTCAGGCCACGAGTGGCCCATCGAGACCATCAGACCGCCGTGTCATCCCCAGCTGAGGATGCGGATAGGAGGGGCGTGTGGTCAGCACACCGCTATCCCGGTCGTTACGATGGTTTCCTTTGACCGGAGCCGCTACTATTCGGTCGAATAGCTCCTCAAGTGGCATCACGAGGCTGAGTGCACCCCGAAAAATGGCAACAGCGCATGGCGGCTGGATGGTCAGCCATCCAAGCGCCGGCCACGCCCGACAGTGCTTAACTTCGGTGAGCTCACGAGAACCGGTGTATCCACTGCGGCAAGGCCGTTGCCGGCTTGTAATTCGTAGAGTGGGCGTGGACCATAATTGTGCAGTTGCCCGTATTGTGCTAATAAGAAGCGGGTGGCATCCCATTTAAAGAAACCACTTCAAAATTTGACTATTTCTACCCCTCCAGTTTCTCGCTATCAGTTTATTACAGCCTCAAGATAACGGACTCACGACCTATGTGTCCTTTTCTGCGCAGGGGACAACAACTATAGAAGACTGCAGGTTGGTGAACATTATTCAAAATTTATGCATTCCACTCAGGGTGGTGGAAGCAAATAGTCACCTCGCCTATACTCCACTATTAGTACGAATGAGATCAGTCACACGTCATCTGTGGTAACACAGGGAAGGTGTGAAGGTGGGAAATTTTCGGGGGAAGGAATTTATCAAACACACGTAAATCCCTCCCGCTATCGACATACAGGGTGACAATTATTGAACTATTTGAAAATTAGTTACAAACTACGGCGTGCGCACACTTTATTCAACATGTAAAGGTCACTACGGGTTTTTAGATTTGGGATATGACATGTTCGATATGCCTGCCACCATTGGCGATGATGTGCCGCAGACGAATAACGAAATTCTGCATGACCCGCTGAAGTGTCGGAACATCGATGCTGTCGATGACCTCTTGAATGGCTGTTTCAGCTCAGCAGTGGGTTTGGGGTTATTGCTGTACACCTTGTCTTTAATATAGCCCCACAAAAAGGAGTCGCATGTGTTCAGATCCGGAGAATATAGCGGGCAATCGAGGCCTATGACAGCGGCCTTTGGGTACCCCAGAGCCGGAATGCGGTCCCCAGAGTGTTCCTCCAGAACATCACACTCGATGGGGTCGATTTCCATCTAGCATGAACCACATCTTGTCAAAATCAGGATCACTGTGGATAATCGGGCTGAAATCATGTTCCAAAACCTTCACGTACCGTGTGGTAGTCACCGTGCCATTAAGGAATATCGTAATGATTATTTCGTGACTGGACACTGCACACCACACAGTCACCTGTTGATGGGGAAGAGACTTCTCAATCGTGAAATGCGGATTATCAGTCCCCCAAAATGCACCAATTTTGCTTACTGACGAACCCATCTAAATGAAACTGGGATTCGTCGCTAATTCAAGCCATATTCACATCGAAGTCCTGTTCGTCGATTCTGTGGACAGTAGTGTTCCCGAAACACAACTGCTGTTCCATGACCCTGGGGCTTAATGGCTGACGGGTTCGAATTTTGTATGGAAAGAGATGCAGGTCTTCAACAACAGGTTTGTCGCAGTGTCTCCCGGTTGATTACCACTTGTTGTGCAGCTCGTCTGATCGATTTCCTGTAGCTAGTTTGAAACACAGGGCATTTCTTCTCGATGTTTTCAGACGGTTTCACCCTTCTGGACGACCGAAATTGCCAACACTGTCATCACTATGACTACTCGTTCTCTCAAACTTACGAATCAAATTCTTGATTGTTAGCTCACTTGGACTGGCTGTCTTCAGCTTGAACTCGGTCGCAAACTTCCTTTGAGCCGCAATTGGGCTGTTATTTTTCGCATAGTAGGCCTTCACAAGCGCTGTACGCTGTACCATGACATTTTGACCTGCAAATGGTCGACAACAACAAGGCGCGTGCGTGTGCGCATACTAAGGCTAAGCACAAATTGAGACGCGGATAGCACGTGTGACCTGACACGACACTACAGCGCGACACGCACGTTCCGCACATTTCACAGTGGTCCAGCGCATATTGCGACGCGTACACCTAACTTCGCATGCCCCGACGGGCAACGATCTGCGCTGACAGAACCGAAGCGCGCGTACCCTGTTATCTTTCTCAAACGAGTTTACAGAAACTATTCACTGAAAATATTTGATTTTTGCCTTGCTTCTGGCGTTATATGTTAGCTTAGTGGCGAATTGCCTATCATCTCGCTAATGACCGTCCTTCTTGTGATGTACACATTTTAGTACGACACTACGCAAAACTCAAAAAGTTTGCAACGAAAATTAGCGGTATCTATGATTTTGCGTTTGGTGCGTGTTACATCACATGTTGCTGCGTATTAAATTTAGCTAACATGTTGAATTTTTGTTTAGACTTGGGAGGAGGTCTCTATCTGCCTCCGATCTCGAGAAAATGGATCCCATGTAGCGCGCTCACTTCCGATCTCACGCCCGCGAGAATGAAATACTTGCAACATCTCTCATATCTGCTAAACCGCTCGAGACATCGAAACGAAAGTTTGGCGAATGTTAGCACACAAGGAGGAGAGTGTTTTTCCAATTGTTAAACACACGGAAGTTTCTTATCTATGGCGATATATGAGTATTTATACTTCCCTTTTTAGTTATTTTACTCCAGTGACTAACTTTTTAAGAGTTAGCGACAGCTAGCGAAACAAGAGCTACCTAGCATGAAAATAAACACGAAATTTCTTTTTTTATGTTACTGCAAACCGACACTATGAGGTTTTTCATAAGCTATTGGGCTCTGTGATTGCCAATTACTTGTTTAATGAGGCACTCCGTTTCGGAATTCTGTCGCAATACCTGCTGTGAGATGAATTTGGCGAATTACACGGCGACAAAGGAAGTACAACTAAACCAGTCACCAAGAGAAATTTAGTCGTTACTCACAAACGGTGATGCTTCTTCGAATCAGAAATGATTAACAACTCACACAGAATCATATTGCCAAATCTGTTGGCATTTTGGTGGAATCCCCGTATCCCATCAGTATTTTTAACACTGATCGACTGGAATGGAAACTTACCAAAGGATTTTATTCCTTCTCTTGATATGAGCAGTATTAAAATAATGACGAGCGTTTCTTCAGGCGGAATGACAGGCACATGCCAGGTTCTGGTTACTCACCTACAGCATGCCAAACTGACAACGTGTGATCGCGAATAAAATAGTTGTTATTGAGAAAAATAAACAATTGGTCTGTGGCACAACACAATGGTCGGTGTATTGTCAGCAGCGGAGGATAACGCGCGCGACAGGAATGCAGAAACTAGCCATGTGTGCCTTGTGAGCTGGAGTTCGAAAAACATTGTCATGAAAGTAGATCTGCCTTTGTCAGCAGTACATTTCAACAAATTAAATATATCTAACCATGACACTCTTTTAGGATATTCCTACTTTCGTAATAATACCGACCACTTTCTGCATTTGTGTAGCCTGTTGTATAATCAGTTCATTAATGCTGATAATGTGCATGTAACAATTGAAATGTTTTTCTCATCACGGCGAACCAATAAAAACACTGTTATTTGTGACTGGTTTTCGACTGTTTCTAACTTGCAGTGGAAATGTGCTGTTCACATGCATGTAGTACAGTGTGTCGTATTACATTATTACATCCATATCCAAGTAATCACCGTGAGACTTTCATACTTCAGATCTTGGACGCTTTTTACCAGGAGCACAAAGGGATATCACCTGTGGAGATTATCCCTTTCTAAATTTTTGTAACAGATCGTACAGCTACGCCAGAATACTAGGCAGCGACAAGATAACCTTGTTTTACTTTCCTGCCTTGCTTCTTAATCATATGATTTTATAACATTCCTTGCTTCCTTATTCACTACCATCTGACCGTCCGCAGCTCGTGGTCGTGCGGTAGCATTCTCGTTTCCCGCGCCCGGGTTCCCGGGTTCGATTCCAGCGGGGTCAGGGATTTGCTCTGCCTCGTGATTACTGGGTGTTGTGTGCTGTCCTTAGGTTAGTTAGATTTAAGTATTCTAAGATCTAGGGGACTGATGACCATAGATGTTAAGTCCCATAGTGCCCAGAGCCATTTGAACCATATGACCCTTCTTGCGATGTGAAAACATTGCGGAGGCATATGATACGATTCCAGCGGCAAATGGCTCACTAGTTACTGAAGAATGCATTTTTCTTGACAGAAGAAAAACAAAATAAAACTATACAGATATAAATAACAGAAAAGTGTAATGTACTAACGAAGAAAGCTGGAGCGTTTAAATGGGGGAAAAACGAAACACTACCCGAAGGAAATAAAATTTAATAAACAGTAAGGCAAAATTTATCGTATGGGCAATACTACCGCTGCTCATATGAGCCGTTCCGATGTGAGCATATGGCCGGGCTACTTTTCCGCTCCCGCCTCAAATTTCCCACGGTGCTAGCGAGGCACGCGCGACGCGCGGCGCGAGAAACTGTGCCACAACCATCTACATCTACATGATTACTCTACAATTCACATTTAAGTGCTTGGCAGAGGGTTCATCGATCCACAATCACACTATCCCTCTAGCATTCCACTCCCGAACAGCACGTGGGAAAAACGGACACCTAAACTTTCTGTTAGAGCTCTGATTTCTTTTATTTTATTTTGATGATCATTTCTACCTATGTAGATTGGGCTCAACAAAATATTTTCGCATTCGGAAGAGAAAGTTGGTGACTGAAATTTCGTAAATAGATCTCGCCGCGACGAAAAACGTCTTTGCTTTAATGACTTCCATCCCAACTCGCGTATCATGTCTGCCAAACTCTCTCCCCTATTACGTGATAATACAAAACGAGCTGCCCTTATTTGCAGCCTTTCGATGTCCTCCGTCAATCCCACCTGGTAAGGATCCCACACCGTGCAGCAATATTCTAACAGAGGACGAACGAGTGTAGTGTAAGCTGTCTCTTGCTATATTTGCCAATTATTTCAATTTGTGATACCTAAAACTTATGGGTGCTAGAAGCCAATCACAAACAAATAAATAAATACATCGATGGTCACTGAAGAATAGCGATAAAAAAACACAGTGTTAGAAATGTGAAATTCATCAGTTCCATCAGAGATATTAGTGTTTGTTAGGAAAATATACAGCAGGGAATATTTTAATGAAATAAATTAGTCTTTTAAAGGGAGATTTTGCACTGGAAGTATGAGTAATAGGACTGTAGCAAGTCAGACTTTTTGTAAAGATACAGATGAAACGTAAAACTTTCTCGTTCGTGAAACTTCTTTAAACTGTTATATGTAGTTGATTTTGTAGATATTCTAATTGAAATATATGTACCGGATTTGTGCTATATGTTTTTAATATGACTGAAGGAATGCTAATATGGATGGGCGTATGAAATGTATCTGTATGTTATCCGGTCATGATATCGTATAGTTAATTTTGATATTCATATCATATTAGTCGTAGGTATTTTTGGTTCGGCTGAACGTATGTGGCTGTGGATGTATATATGAAATCTATGTATTAATAAACGAGAAGCATGATGTAAGTGGCAAGCTGGTCATCTAACAAATGTTGATTTTAAGTAGCTCTGAGTGTAGAGGAACAACTGAACTTTGTCGACTTGAGACCGAATTCTGACAGATAATGAGGAATCAGTTTATTTAATTACCTTACAGCAGCCTGCAAAAAAATAGCGCTGTATTACCAGGGTGAATTTCATAGAGGACTTTATAAAATGATTATTATTGCTGCCGTTGCTATGTACGAGTTCAAAATTAAATATTGTGTGTAATTAAGCGTGTTAGAATCATATCCCCTCACCGAATCAAAGACAATCTTGGTGTATTCCTGGGAAATATTTTCCGCTGTGGTTTATATGGGAATTCACAAATGCTGAACAGTGGTTACTAGGTGATGAACGTGTTTCTGACCAATGGTGTCGAAATTTTCGTCCAGTGGGTACCGCAGCCGGCAGTTTGTAAATGGACAAGGTCATGGTTTCACCTCGACTCCTGCTTAATTCACAAGTAAAAAAGGAAAATACTTCCAGAATGAGATTTTCACTCTGCAGCGGAGTGTGCGCTGATATGAAACTTCCTGGCAGATTAAAACTGTGTGCCCGACCGAGACTCGAACTCGGGACCATTGCCTTTCGCGGGCAAGTGCTCTACCAACTGAGCTACCGAAGCACGACTCACGCTCGGTACTCACAGCTTTACTTCTGCCAGTACCTCGTCTCCTACCTTCCAAACTTTACAGAAGCTCTCCTTCGAACCTTGCAGAACTAGCACTCCTGAAAGAAAGGATATTGCGGAGACATGGCTTAGCCACAGCCTGGGGGATGTTTCCAGAATGAGATTTTCACTCTGCAGCGGAGTGTGCGCTGATATGAAACTTCCTGGCAGATTAAAACTGTGTGCCCGACCGAGACTCGAACTCGGGACCTTTGCCTTTCACGGGCAAGTGCTCTACCACTTGCCCGCGAAAGGCAAAGGTCCCGAGTTCGAGTCTCGGTCGGGCACACAGTTTTAATCTGCCAGGAAGTTTCAGGAAAATACTTGTCAATTAAGAAACCTACAAGTTGGAACCATGATCGTGAGGTTTTAAATACCCTTGAAATGTTAGACGATGCCAGGTGTGCACTCTTACCTGTCGTCCCTAGAAGAAGTGTGGAGCACTCCTCGCCATAGTGGTTGGTTGTGCACTGTCCGGCTGAAATGCGGCCTGTGGAACCAAGTTATGCTGGGAGAGTAACACGAAAACTCAAAGTGTTACTACTCTAGCAGCTCTGTCAATATTGTTCTCAATGTCAAGGTTCTGAGGTCACATCTTGTACACAACAACACACGAATGTGTCATTGTTGGCGTTGTCTGACTTGCATGTAAACAAAGCTCTCAGCTACCGTGTGGTCGCCACAGCAGTGTATCACAAGAACCCAGCCATTACTGAAAGACACGCTGAATCTCCGTTCGTCCCAAAACATTTTGCACTCAGCCTGCATGTTAAAGTGCACTTTGCAGTCAGAGGAGTCTGGATATCATTCACTGTGCAATGACATATTATCAGCTGTATGGAGCTCCATCACTGAGCTAACAGTTCGGGCATAGCGGAATCAGTTCGTTACGACCATGTGGACATCCTAGCGGTTACTTTTACTGATAAGGTCATAAATCTTGAAGTGATGCATGTCATTGTTATGGTCTTTAGTCCATAGAGTGCCTGGATGCAGTTCTCCACAATTCTCTGTAATGTGCTTCGTCATCTCTTGTTAACTAGTGAAATCCACATCCACTTTAATCTGCATGCGGTAGTCATGTCTCAGGTTCAGTCTGCAGTTTTTACCCCTCACACTTCCTTCCAATATTAAGAATTTTTAGCATATTGCAGCCCCGTCACCAACGGTGATAGACTATGGTATTGCAAGATCCGCCTCAGTTGCGCAAATTTTCTGGTCTTTACCCAGGTTTCGGCTAGATTAATATAGCCTTCTTCAGAAACACAAAATTACTCTAACGTGTCGTAGTAAGGCACAGTCAACATTAAAAATTAAAACCTATAGTAACGTGGTACCATGTCGAATTAAAACTACTTAACTGGAGTCCAGTCCCGTCATCACGTCACCATGTGGTCGGTTGGCAGCGGTAACTACGTTGGCACTGACCGCTGCACGCGGAATTGCACTGAGCAACTCGTGTGCGTGCGCATATGGAGATTCAAGGCTGTATATCATTGGATGTCTGTATATCACGTACTGGGAGCTGATAACCGTAACTGTAAGCAAACTAAGCATTATGAAGACGCAATCCCTATGTATATTAACTATACGCAAATTGTATTAAATGTTAGGAAATTTACTTGGTTGGGTATATAAAGTTTAAGGATAACCCAACCAAGTAAATTTCCTACCATTTAATACAATTTGCGTATAGTTAATACACGTAGGGATTGCGTCTACATAAAGCTTAATTTGCTTACAGTTGCGGTTAACAGCTCCCAAAACATAATACACAGACAGCCAATGATATACAGCCTTGACTCTCCATATGTACACGTAAATCAGTTGCTTTGTGCTCAGTGCAATTCCGCGTGCAACTGTCAGTGCCAACGTAATTACCGCTGCCAACCGACCACGTGGTGAAGTATTGCCGGGACTGGACTCCAGTTAATTAGTTTTAATTCGACATGGTACCACGGTACTATAGGTTTAATTTTTAGAGTTGACTGTGCCTTACTCTGGCATGTTATAGTGATTTTAAGCCTCTGAAGAAGGTTAGATTAATCTAGCCGAAACCTGGGTAAGGAACAGAAAATTTGCGCAACTGAGGCGGACCTTGGAATATCTTCTTCCAATATTAGACTGATAATTGCTTGATGTCTGAGAATGTGTCCAAGTAAGTGGTCCCTTCTCTTAGTCAGGTTATGCCATAAATTTCTTTTCTCCCCAGTTGTATTAAGCACCTCCTCATTTAGTTCAGCTATCTGTCCATCCAATATTCTGCTTTCTTTGGCATCGCCCTATTGGAATTGCTTCTCCTCTATTCTTGTCTGAACTACTTTTGTCCATTTTTCCCTTCCGAACAACGTTATATTCTAGGCATATGCCTTCCTAGAAACACTTCCCAGCACTGCAGTAACAGGTACGTTCTCTTTCGCGTTTGGTTAAGACGTACCGCTCTACTGGACAAGTAAAACTAGTGACTAAAGTCTGTGACTGAAGTGATTTTCAGCATCAAATTTCAATAGGAGCGCCTTTAATACTACACTCACCCACGCTGTGTATAAGTCACTAGTTTATTCACTGACGTTGAGTCACTAGTTGTTCCTGCCCGTGAGGGTGGCACATCTTTGCCAAGCAGGAAAGGAAAGGCATCTCTTAGAGCAGGGCTAAAATTTTGACATAGGGATATCAGAGCACTAGGCACAAATCGTGCAGATCTCTTTAGAAACACAAGACATTCTCTCCTCGACTTCCGTCTTGGCACAGCATCAGCGTAGAAGCATTCTGTAGCTTGTCTTCCGTTTTAATGTATTACTTCTTTGCTAATAACTCTATTCACAACAGAATTTGCAGACAGTATCCACGTACACCACTGGATGTACCTGCAAAATTATGTAACTGTACGGCAGTTTAAGAGGTATAACATTATAAATAATTATATAAGTGAAAAACTAACTTTTTCTAACGGTTGAGTGCAAATTACACTGTTTTATAACGAGACCACTCAGTGTCTTAAAACAGACGTTAAGCATAATTTTCCCTTGCCTACATGTTTAAAGTCAAATCTTCAATACCTTAACTCATTTGTAAAGTAGTCAGATTTTTGATTGAGGTTTATGCATAGGAGTGTGATTCTGTAAAGAATTAAGTATTTACTGGTATAGTGGAATATACACTACTGGCCATTAAAATTGCTACACCACGAAGATGACGTGCTACAGACGCGAAATTTAACAGACAGGAAGAAGATGCTGTGATACGCAAATGATTAGCTTTTCAGAGCATTCACACAAGGTTGGCGCCGGTGGCGACACTTACAACGTACTGACTTGAGGATAGTTTCCAACCGATTTCTCATATACAAAGAGCAGTAGACTGGCGTTGCCTGGTGAAACGTTGTTGTGATGCCTCGTGTAAGGAGAAGAAATTCGTACCATCACGCTTCCAACTTTGATAAAGGTCGGATTGTAGCCTAGCGCGATTGTGGTTTATCGTATCACGACATTGCTGCTCGCGTTAGTCGAGATCAAATGACTGTTAGCAGAATATGGAATCGGTGGTTTCAGGAGGGTAATACAGAACGCCGTGCTGGATCCCATCGGCCTCGTATCACTAGCAGTCGAGATGACAGGCATCTTATCCGCATGGCTGTAACGGATCGTGTAGCCACGTCTCGATCCCTGAATCAACAGATGGGGACGTACGCAACACAACAACCACCTGCACGCACAGTTCGACGACGTTTGCAGCAGCATGGACTATCAGCTCGGAGACCATGGCTGCGGTTACCCTTGACGCTGCATCACAGACAGGAGCGCCTGCGATGGTGTACTCAACGGCGAACCTGGGTGCACGAATGGTAAAACGTCATTTTTTCAGATGAATCCAGGTTCTGTTTATAGCATCGTGGTGGTAGGATCCGTGTTTGGCGACATGGCGGTGAACGCACATTGGAAGCGTGTATTCGTCATCGCCATACTGGCAAATCACGCGGCGTGATGGTATGGGGTGCCATTGGTTACACGTCTCGGTCACCTCTTGTTCGCATTGACGGCACTTTGAACAGTGGACGCTACATTTCAGATGTGTTACGACCCGTGGCTCTACCCTTCGTTCGATCCCTGCGAAACCCTACATTTCAGTAGGATAATGCACGACCGCATGTTGCAAGTCCTGTACGGGCCTTTCTGGATACCGAAAATGTTCGACTGGTGCCCTGGCCAGCACATTCTCCAGATCTCTCACCAATTGAAAACGTCTGATCAGTGGTGGCCGAGCAACTGACTCGTCACATTACGCCAGTCACTACTCTTGACGAACTGTGGTATCGCGTTGAAGCTACATGGGCAGCTGTACCTGTACACGCCCTCCAAGCTCTGTTTGACTCAATGCCCAGGCGTATCAAGGCCGTTATTACTCCAGAGGTGTTGCTTTGGGTACCAATTTCTCAGGATCTATGCACCCAAATAGCGAAAAAATGTTATCACATGTCAGTTCTAGTATAATATATTTGTCCAATGAATACCCGTTTATCATCTGCATTACTTCTGTGTGTAGCAATTTTAATGGCCATTAGTGTACAACAGAAGTAGAAAAATGTTATAAAAGATATTAAGCTTACCCGGGTACAATTTTACTCTTTCTTTCAGCCTTCTTCATCTCAAGACTTGACTCCTAACTTATGGCTGGTAACGACGAGGTAGTGGTGAGTAGTGACAGCAAAGGAGGCAGAGTGTGATTTTTTCACATGTTTTATTACAACAAAGACACAGACACAAAAATAACAGACACAGAGAGAGTACATCGTGGAGATAATCTACGGTTGCGTTGTGGAGTCGTGTGAGCAGTGGTTTGTCTGGCGGTGCGTGGGCGCGGCGCTCAGCAGCGCGCGGCCGCCGCCGGCATGTCTCGCAGGCCGGGCCCGCGCCCCCCGGCTCTGACCTCGCCGCCTCTGTCGCCGCCTCCGCCGCCGGCCCTGTCCCTGGCTCTGCCCCCGCAGCGGGCGGTGCTGCCGGCCGCCGGCGCTCGCCGCCCGCAGCACCAGCCCGCCAGCCATCAGAAGGCGCTTGTCGTCACCGAGATGCGCCGCCCGCAGCTGCAACACGCCACGCGCCCCCTCGTCACTGAGCCGGCCTGGCTAGAACCTCTGCTCTGAAAAAGACTTAACCCTAGGACGCCTAAGGGGGGGGGGGGGATTCGTTGAACCCATAATTTTTTTATGCCCCTTGCTTTTGCCCAAGTAACTTTCATACTACATATTCCCTTTGAGTTATTGTTTGTTGGCTATTTTATGAAACGTTAATGTCAATATGTTTTATAGAAAATTGCCGCTTTGAAAGAAAAAATAAATAAACTTATTATGGGTCCAACAACCCCCCCCCCCCCCCCCCCCTTAGGCTTCCATGCTATACAAAATTTCCCTTAGTAGGATTTCGTATTTCTCATCTCTACAACAATGCAAGTTAGTTTCTTGTTGGTTGGTATTCTTGATATTCACAACAATCGATTTACTTTCGGAGGAAGTGATTGTTGATCTCAGTCAGCTATTATTTATCTTGTAAACTTGCAGTGAGTTAGTGCAGTTCCCAGCCTGTAGGCCTCCAGTAACTTTGGTGTCCTACACAGGAAAAATGAAACCAAGTAAAAACTTACTGATGTTGTCAACAATGCACCAAGATAAAGGCACTGTTGGAGGAGAGAAGAATAACACCGAGATAAATGCATATTATAATTCCACTAAAGGTGGAATTTATACCATTGATCAAATGGCGCGTAAGTACACCTGCAAGAGGAGAACAAAGAGATGGCCTCTCTCATCGACATTTGTGCTATCAATGCAACCACCATATTCATCCAGCAACATCCAAGATGGAATGACAAGAAACACAACAAACGGAAACTTTATCTCCTGCAAGCTGGGATGGAACTAGTGAAATTGCAGGTAGAAGAAAGAAGTGCCAATGCAAGAGGGTTATCTAACCAACTTGTTCAATCAATGGAGACTATTCTACAAAAGAAAATCAAAGAAATGACAACAGAAGCACGTAAGTCTCCTGCAGGGAAAGGTCGGTGCCATATTTGTTTAAGAAAAGCTAAAACAAAGAAGCAGAAATAAAACAATCTAAGTAAACCAAGACAGTATTGTGGACAGTGTCATAACATGTGTGTAACACACATTCAGAAAAAATTGTGAAGTGTGTCTCTTGCCTTGAAGTTGACGACTCAGAGTAGTCTATTGTATATGAACACATCTGTATTTTGTATTGTAATATGTCAATCTTTTATTCATTCAATCCAATATTTATAACAATTAACAACATTATTAAACCGATGCCTTAGTTAAAATACATAAACCATTTTGAAAGTTGTAATTTTTTGTCAGTAAACTTATTTAATACCTGTGGGCTCGCCGAACGCCCCCCCCCCCCTCCCCCCTTAGGCATCCAAGTTAGAAAAAAAGGCTTGGGCGTCCTAGGGTTAACAGACAGGGACAACGTGTCTACTGATTCACGCCACTTCCGTTTATCTGTAAAGTACCACTGCCTTTTAGTCACTACTTTCAGTAGTACTGCAAATTAAAGGCAAAACTAATCTGTGTAGTAAAGATATTTTGCGCAAAATAGTATTTCTACAAAATAGTATCTGCTTCTATTCAAGGTCGAATTGTCTCGTCAACATCTTGTCTCAACGTATTCCAAGATCCTGTGTTTGAGGATACAGCCAATATAAATCCAATATCAGAAGAAGAGTAGAAAAGACATACAAGCCCTAGTGGTACAGTGACAAACAAAGAGGTATCAGTAGAGAATGTCACAGAAGAAACTTGCTCCCATAACCTGTTGACATACGAAGGAAATGATGCAGCCCCAACGTGAATTTAAAAAAAATTAAAAATACATACATCAAAAAAAGTTTTGTATAGCCTCGGTTCCGAGAGTTTCGCACCCTGTACAGAAAATTCGAATTGAGATCAACATAAACATCATTTCCGCCATTTTTATTCCTGATGAAAACCACACATTGCATGTTGTACCACCATACAGCGAGACCATGAGGATTGGTGGTCCAGAATGCTGTACACACCAGTACTTCTAATACCCCGTACCACGTCCTCTTGCATTGATGCAAGATTGATGATTCGTCGTGGCATACGATCCACAACTTCATCAAGGCTTCGTTGGTCCAAATTGTTCCACTCCCTAACGGCGATTCGGCGTAGATTCCTCAGAGTGGTTGGTGGGTCATGTCGTCCGTAAACAGCCCTTTTCAATCTATCCCAGGCATGTCCGATAGGGTTCTTGTCTGGAGAATGTGCTGGCCACTTTAGTCGAGCAATGTCGTTATCCTGAACGAAGTCATTCACAAGATGTGCACGATGGGGGCGTGAGTTGTCGTCCATGAAGATGAATGTCTCGCCAATATGCTGCCGATATGGTTGCACTATCGGTCGGAGGAAGGCATTCACGTATCGCACAGCCGCTACGGTGCCTTCCATTACCACCAGCGGCGTACGTCGGCCCCACATAATGCCACCCCAAAAACACGAGGAACCCTCCACGTTGCTGCACTCGCTGGACATTGTGTCTAAGGCATTCAGCTAGACCAGGTTGCCTCCAAACACGTCTCCGACGATCCTCTGGCTGAAGGTATATGTGACACTCATTGGTGAAGAGAAAGTGATGCTAAACCTGAGCGGTGCATTCGCCATGTTGTTGGGCCCATCTGTACCGCGCTGCATGGTGTAGTGGTTGCAAAGATAGACCTCTCCATGGACATCGGGAGTGAAGTTGCACGTCGTGCAGCCTATTGCGCACAGTTTGGGTCGTAACACGACGCCCTGTGGTTGCACGAAAAGCATTATTCAACATGGTGCCGCTTCTGTCAGGGTTCCTGCGAGCCATAATCCGTAGGTAGAGGTTACCCACTGCAGTAGTAGGCCTTGGGCGGCGTGAACGAGGCATGGTACCGACACTTCCCTGTCTCTCTGTATCTCCTCCATGTCCGAAAAACATCACTTTGGTTCACACCGAGACTCCCGGACACTTCCCTTATTGAGAGCCCTTCCTGGGACAAAGCAACATTGCGGGCGCGATCAAACCGCACCATTGACCATCTAGGCATGGTTGAATTACAGACAACACGAGCCGTGTACCTCCTTCCTGGTGGAATGACTGGAACTGATTGACTATCTGACCCCATCCGTCTAATAGGCGGTGCTCATGCATGTTTATTTACATCTTTGAGCGGGTTTAGTGACATCTCTGAACAGTCAAAGGAACAGTGTCTGCGATACAACATCCACAGTAAACGTCTATCTTCAGGAGTTCTGGGAACTGGGGTGACGCAAAACTTTGTTTGATAAGTGTAAAAAAAACGAACGCTACTATAAAGGATGGAATAAACTCGGAGCTTATAAAATATGGTGGCACATTGCTATAATTAAGACTACTCCATTTGCATGCGCTCTTGGAATAAACATATATCAAGAGCATAGAGAAGTGCAAATGTCATCCCTCTTTCTATCACTAAGAAATCGAGTACCTTTAGTAACTGTAACGGGAGAAGTTTGATACATAGACTACAAAATATATGTCAGAGCAGGTGTGGGCAAATAGTGGTACATAGGTCACATGCGGCCCGCTAATGGTTCTTTTGCGACATGCCAACAGACTCAGAATTTGTATGTAACAATTTATACCTTTGCTGAAATACAAAGTTAACTAATGCGTGCAGTCATTTTAAAAGGTGCGGCTCTCCTTTAACCTCTACTTCCGTAAAGTGACACCCAAGCCAAAACTATTGCCAGCCTCTATATTACAGCGACTCGCAGGAGACTGTAGGCTATAAGAGAAACACTTGTTCTAGAATAAGTTTTTGCTTAAGAAAGCGAAGTTCCTACTCAAATAGCGTATTGATTATAAAACAATCAATAGAGGAAAGACTCGAATTTAATGTGGAAATGCATGTATCACCCACAGATTACATAAAACAGTTTGACCGTCTAAATGAACAGATACTATGGAGCCGAAGTTATCCTAAACACACCATAAATATTCTGAAAGATATGTGCAGAGACAGTAAATTAATGATTAAAACAGATTCAAGAGTCTCTTATTAGATATTCGTGAATTAGGATGTCAGACATGGGTGCCGTTTATCTCTGATGATATTTAAAGTATTTGTTGTTGCTGTGGTCTTCAGTCCTGAGACTGGTTTGATGCAGCTCTCCGTGCTACTCTATCCTGTGCAAGCTTCTTCATCTCCCAGTACCTACTGCAACCTACACCCTTCTGAATCTGCTTAGTGTATTCATCTCTTGGTCTCCCTCTACGATTTTTACCCTCCACGGTGCCCTCCAATGCTAAATTTGTGATCCCTTGATGCCTCAAAACATGTCCTACCAACCGATTCCTTCTTCTAGTCAAGTTGTGCCACAAACTTCTCTTCTCCCCAATCCTATTCAATACCTCATTAGTTATGTGATCTACCCACCTTATCTTCAGCATTCTTCTGTAGCACCACATTTCGAAAGCTTCTATTTTCTTCTTGTCCAAACTAGTTATCGTCCATGTTTCACTTCCATACATGGCTACACTCCATACAAATACTTTCAGAAACGACTTCCTGACACTTAAATCTATACTCGATGTTAACAAATTTCTCTTCTTGAGAAACGCCTTCCTTACCATTGCCAGTCTACATTTTATATCCTCTCTACTTCGACCACCATCAGTTACTTTACTCCCTAAATAGCAAAACTCCTTTACTACTTTAAGTGTCTCATTTCCTAATCTAATTCCCTCAGCATCACCCGACTTAATTTGACTACATTCCAATTTAAAGTATACAGTCATTATATCTTAAGACAGGAACAAGAAGTACATCCTTGGTTACAGATACCACAATATGAAACTATAAACTCTTACATTTTGCGGACGATAAATCCATTGTATTTAAGGATGAAATATATTACAATAATGCCATATATAAGCTGCAACTGCTGGGCCAAGTATACAATACAGAAAACTCAATTAACGAAAGAATGCTGATGACATTTAAAGGAATAGGGACAATCAGATCGAAAATTGTTATCAATCACACAGTAATTAGACCAAATTAACAATTTTAACTATTTAGGGAAACAAGTTCCAAGCACAGTAGAGATGTAGACACCAAGCTTCATCAGTTATAGTACATCTACGGTACTACAAATAGAATCTTAAAGAATGGTGTTAGAAACGACAAATGAATAGAATTTTATAAAACTAACGACGTGAAATCGTGGTCTAGGGGTAACGCCTCTGAAGAGTCCTGGTTCTAACCGAACCAATGCTTAAATTATGAATAAAAGTCATCGGTAATGTCGGCCGAAGACTGATGTCCCCTCGTTCTGTCAACAGCCTTGTCAGTGAGAACGGAGGAGTAGAAAGAGGTTTAGGGTACTCTGTTGTAGTTAGGATGGGAAGGTATCCCTGAAAGGAGGATGAATCGGCACAACAGCATGAGGATGTAGAGGTTATAACTGAGAAGTGAAGTGATGATCTCTCCATTGGAAAAACCTTCCGGACTAGTTCCCCATTCTGATCTCCGAGAGAAGACAGCCAAGGGGGAGATGACCGTGAGAAAAAGATTCAGTAACATTCTATGAGTTGGGGCGTTGAATGTCAAAAGTTTGAACGTTGTAGGGAAGCTAGAATTATGAAAATGGAAATGCTGAGGCTCAGTCTAGATGTCGTAGAGGATAGTGAAGTCAAATGGAAAGAAAACAAGGATTTCTGGTCGAACGACTATAGTGCAGTATCAAGAACAGCAGAAAATGATACAAAGGGAGTAGGATTTGTTATAAACAGGGACGTAGGAAAGAGAGTGATTTACTGTGAACAGTTCAATGATAGGGATGCTCTTACCAGAATCGTCAGCAAACCAACATCGACAACAATATTTCACATGAACATGCCATCGTCGAAAACTGAAGATGAAGAGCTAGAGAAGGTATGTGAGGTCATCGGACGTGTAGTTCAGTACGGAACGGGAGACGATAATCTAATAATCATGGTGGAATGTAACACGGTTGTAAGGGAAAAAACAAAAGAAAATGTTACGGTGGAATATGGGCTTGGAAATATCACTGAGGGAGCAGAAAAGCTGACTTCTGCAATAAATTTCAGATGGTAATGGCGAATACTCTGTTCAAGAACCACAAGAGGAAGCGGTATACTTGGAAAAGACCCGGATTATATCACGGTCAGACAGAGATTCCGGATTCAGATATTGGATTCTAAAGCGTACTCAGGAGTAGGTATGGACTCAGATCACAGTTTAGCAATGATGAAGAGTAGATTGAAGTTTAAAAGGACGATTCAGGAGAGTCAGAGTGGAATGATGTGGGATGCTGAAGCACTGGGATAGTGAAGTATTGAGGAATAATGAGACGCAAGTGAAGTTCGCTAAGAATGTGGATACTGCGTCAAGGAATGCCGCAAGAGGCAGGTTAGTTGAAGCGTAGTGGACATCTATAAAAGGGCAATAGTAGGTTCTGGAAAGACAAACATAGGTAAAAAAAAAAAAAAAACTGCGAAGAAACCTTGACTGAGAGAAGACGTACTTCAACTGATCGACGAAAGAAGGAAGTACAAAAAGTATTCAGGGAATGCCAGGATAACAGGAATACGTATCAGTTAGGTATGAAATAAACAGGAAGTGTAGGCCTGCTAAGGCAAAATGACTGCAGGACAAAAGTGAAGATATCGAAAGAGAAATGATCGTCCAAAGCGCTGACTCAGCGTAGAGAGAAGACAAAACAACAGACGGGGAAATTAAAAGCAAGGGTGATAATGCAGAGAGTGCATTATAACAGGGAATATCGTTATTAAAGGCAGAGGAGAGAGCGGGTAGGTGGCAAGAGTACAATAAAGACCTCTGTGATGGGAATGACTTGTCTGATGATGCGAGAGAAGAACACATAGGAGATCCAGTAGTTGCGTCAGATTTTAAAGAGCTTTGGAAGATTTGGGATCAGAAAAGACAGAAGGAATAGATAAAAAGTCCTTGTAATTTCTGAAGTCATTTGGAGACGCAGCAATTAAGCGACTATTCGCATTGGTGTTTAGTATGTATAAGACTGGCACATACCATCAGACTTCCGTAAAAATATCATCTACACAGTTCCGAAAATAACAGGATATGTTGCGTATGAGAGTTATCGCACAATCATCTTAACAGCTCATCCAAGTTGCTGACAAGAATAATATACAGAAGACTGGGAAAGAAAAATATGTTTATCAGTTAGATGACGATTGGTTTGCCTCCGGAGAGGCGGTCCTGACATGCGATTGATAAAGGAAGCAGGACTGAAGAAAATTCAAGACACGTTTATAGGGTTTGTCGAGTTGGGATAAGCATTCGAAAATGTAACATGATACGAGATGTTCGAAATACTGAAAAAAATAGTTACAAACAGTATGGAATATCGGATACTACATTACATCTGTAATAAACATGAGGGAAAATGAGGCTGGAAGACCAAGAACGAAGAAATCGCATTAGAAAGGATGTAAGATAGGGATGCAGTCTTTTGCTTCTACCGTTCAATCAGTACATCGCAGGAACTAAGAAGGATATGAAAGAAAGATTGAAGACTACGATTAAGATTCGGGGTGAAAGGATATCCTTAATAATATTTGCTGACGACAATGCTGTCCTCAGGGAAAGTGAAGAATAATTACAGGACCTGTTGAATGAAATGAACAGACTAATGAGTACAGGATTTGGATTGAGAGTAAACCAACAAAAAAGTAAAGAATTATGCTACCTTGGAAGCAAACTGTGTATGATGCACGAAGCAAGGAGGGCACAAAAAGCAGACTAGCAGAGGCTAAGAGGGGATTCTTGGTCAAGATAAGTCTGCTGGTATTAAACGTAGATCTCAGAGAACGTACATCTGTAGCACAGCAGCATGGATGGCGGAAAAACGGGAACAGAAGAGAATCGAACATTTTGAGATGTGGTGGTACAGATGAATATTGAAATTCAGGTAGACTCATACGGTAAGCGGTCTAGGGCGCTGCAGTCATGGACTGTGCGGCTGGTGCCAGCGGAGGTTCGAGTCCTCCCTCGGGCATGGATGTGTGTGTTTGTCCTTAGGATAATTTAGGTTAAGTAGTGTGTAAGCTTAGGGACTGATGACCTTAGCAGTTAAGTCCCATAAGATTTCACACACATTTGAATATTTTGATTTGATATGGTAAGGAATGAGAAAGTTCTCCGCAAAATCGGCGAAGAAAGGAACATACGGAATTTAACTGACAACGAGAAGGGACAAGGTGAATGCACAGACATATTTTGAGGCATCAGGGAATAACTCTCATGGTAGTAGAGTGAACTGTAGAGCGGAAAACTGATGGTTGGTTGGCTGTTTTGGGGAAGGAGACCAGACAGCGTGGTCATCGGTCTCATAGGATTAGGGAAGGATGGGGAAGGAAGTCGGCCGTGCCCTTTCAGATGAACCATCCCGGCATTTGGCTGGAGTGATTTAGGGAAATCACGGAAAACCTAAATCAGGATGGCCGGACGTGGGATTGAACCGTCGTCCTCCCGAATGCGAGTCCAGTGTCTAACCACTGCGCCACCTCGCTCGGTCGGAAAACTGAAGAGGAAAACAGAGAGAGGAATAAATTCAACAAGTATTTGAGGACGTTTGGTGCAAGAGATAGTCTGTGAGGAAGAGGTTGGCACTGGAGAATAATTCATGGCGGGCAGCATCAAACCTGTTAGAATAAGACTGGCGGCTAAAAAAGATAAACAAGTGGAAACAGAATGTGAGCAGAATGTCAGAAGAAAGTCTGGCGAAACAACTGCTGGGACACAGTCCGAAATGAAGAATCTGCTCTGGCAGGCCCAAAGTGAGATCAAGGATCAACAATAAGCTTTGAAGACGGAACAGGCGTATAGGCAATCGCTGTACGTGATGAAGATGATGATGAAGATGATGATGATGATGATGTGTGATTCCTTAAAATAAACAACGTAATACAACTAACTGTGAGCTCAGAAGCGTTATTCGATTCTTAAATGCTCAGAAGTTAAAACCTCTAGAATTTTACTGTCAGATAAAGGGTTTAGTACAACAATGAACGAAATAAATGTAGAAGTGTGATATAAATATTGTTCAAACAAATAATTTGAAGAATCACGTAGAGAAAGCAAGTCTGCAAGGCACCTATTCACGAAGCCCAAGGGTTTCGAGGCAGGTTACGTCTTGTTCTGAAGTGACACTAGGGTAAAGAAAGCTGTGAACAACTCGTTTGTCGCACCTCGTGACTGTACTGGTTTTAACATCCCCTTGTCTCGTCAGTCACGCATTATTTTACTTCATCTACAAATTAGTCCACAATTTTGAATGTGAGTTCACTACCAATCTCATTACTACTCCTCTTTAATTGTTTCATCTTTCTTAGGTTTAATGTCAATAGATATTCTGTTCTCAGCCGAACGCTAATGACGTCAAACAGGTCCTGCAGATTTTCTTAGCTTTCACACAGGAAGGCTGAAACGGTCCTGTCTCAACGCCTTTCATGTAATTCTTATCTGGCGTACATTATTTACATGCAGTCAGTCTAACAGATTTCTCTACTGCTGTCTGTTTCATGTAAATCATAGCTAGGGGAACGTTAATCATCTCATAGGGAACCATCTTTTGTTGATTTTATTTTTCCTGGGTTCCACATCAGCAACCTGTTTTATCTCTTGCGGGATTCCTCACCATGGATACCTGCTACAATGTGTGAACGAGTGAGAGGAATAATGTGAGGAATGGTGAGGAACAAGGACAAGAGATGAAACAGGTTGCTAATGTGATATTTTGTTTGTAATTGGAAAATCATTACAGTCTTGTCCTTTTATTTTGTTGGGGCTGAATGAATTTCCACTGAAGAATGCGACTGGCCAAATAAAAACCAATCCAAGAGTCTGTGGAAATTTCTACTGCTTCTCTGTTCAAAATCTGTTCGGTAAACGTCAGCGGAACAGATCAACAAACCTCTTGGTGGTTTCTTTATCTCTCATTCGACTGCGTAAGCTGCTGGTACTACCTGAGAATTTTTCAGATGGACCAGCTCACATCCTCACTCTGTCAAGATGCGCCGATCTCACAGGAGCTAAAGCATATTTCTAAAAAATCTGGGTATTAGCTCCCTGGTTGCGTCAGTATGTTGTGCAAGAAGTGCTCATACGGGCTAATACATCCTATGTGAGACCACTGACAAAGGCACTCTCTGCTGGAGAAATGATTACTGATGGTTTTAAATAATCCATTTGAAATGTATTAATTCTTGTATCGATTTAGTAATTTAGAGAGTGATAACGGTGGGACTGCAATAGATAAACTTTTAGTTAAAATCTTGTACCATAATGATTGATAGTGCAGTTCCCTATGTAGTTTCTTTATCATACTTATGGAGTCACTTATTTTTCAGTGCTTTTGTGCTTGAGGGAAGACCTAACGTTTTGCAGCTGAGACGGGCAAACCGAAAATGTTACGGAGAACGGAACTTTATGTGGTTATCGGAGGGATAGGCATTAACTTCGTGGAACATGGACTACCACGGCATCCCAGGGGGCCACTAAACATTGTTTGGTTAACAGCCTCGTGCAGCTGTAATGAGATTTTCACTCTGCAGCGGTGTGTGCGCTGATATGAAACTTCCTGGCAAATTAAAACTGTGTGCCGGACCGAGACTCGAACTCGGAATCGAGTTCGAGTCTCGGTCCGGCACACAGGTTTAATTTGGCAGGAAGTTTCATCTCACCGCACACTCCGCTGCAGAGTGAAAAGCTCATTCTGGTAACATCCCCCACGCTGCAGCTAAGCCATGTCTCCGCAATATCCTTTCTTTCAGGAGTGGTAGTTCTGCAAGGTTCGCAGGAGAGCTTCTGTAAAGTTTGGAAGGTAGGAGACGAGGTACTGGTGGAAGTAAAGCTGTGAGGACGGGGCGCGTGAGTCGTGCTTGGGTAGCTCAGTTGGTAGAACACTTGCCGGTGAAAGGCAAAGGTCCCGAGTTCGAGTCTCGGTCCGGCACACAGCTTTAATTTGCCAGGAAGTTTCAACCTCGAGCAGCTGATTAAGGCCACCAGAGTATGGAGAAGCGCCATGGGCTGCAGGTGAAGGCTATTATGTCACGTTTTGCAGACAGGCCTTGTAGATAGCCATCAGCCACTTCCTAAAACACGAGGTGTACAAAATAATTGGGGCTAGCCTCACGAGCAGTATTTCCTAGTTCCAAGGGCTCTCTGATATGAGGGTAACACTGTGGGAGCAAAGATTCGGGATTAGTTTATTGCAGTGTGACGCCACGAGTGCAGAACTGGCACGGACGTTTTTCAGCAGTAGGGGGCGGGGGGGGGGGGGGGGGGGGGAGTTATTGCCAGATGATTGGCGTCTGAAGGTGACGCGAAATTTTGACGGGACTTTATACGTTGGAGTGAAACATCGTTATTGGGCAACAGTGTGTCTTCATTTTGCTATTGGCAACAGACTGTTCATCGGTGTAAAAGAGTGCACAGCTTAAAGGAAAGCGAAATTTTAACAGTCGCGGGAGACTTTTTGTCGATGCCGGCCAATGGAGATTTCGTGGGTGGACTTCCGTCGAGGGGAGCCCCTGAAGATTAGCTGGCTGTCTCCGGCCGGTGCCAGATCATTGTCTGGGACCGTTGGCGGGCGGTGGACGAATTGGGGAGGAGCACATCTTAGCTGATAACCATGGGATGGTGCTGCAGATATCGCAACGCGCCATCATGTTCTCCGGAGAGCCACCTCCAGGCCAACGGTGTTCATCTCGGCACACGAGAAATTCACAGTGAGCATTGAAAGCGGCAAAGGCGAGCTTGTTCGTTGCGTTCCGCACATATGAAATTTTATACGATCGTCAGTCTCAGGTTAAGCGTTCATGTATCTGATGTACGATGTATTCAATCACTCAACAAGCTTCGAGTTACTGTGTTTTTAGGCTGGAATTCGAGCGGGTAAGTTTGAGTCTCATATCGGGATTTGAGTTATGTGGGTGAAATTTTGCCATGTAGAGCGTAACACTGCTAGCCACAGTCATCTACAATCAGAAAGCTTATGTAGATAGAATTTTACGACTGTTTCACTGTCTCTTCCCTATCAATATGATAGTCAGTGTTTAATGAAATAAATCAGGAAGTTTAAATGAGAGATTGTGTTTGTTACATACCCTCCTGTCACATTAATTATTATGCACACCTCCCACTTTAGGATCTGTTCCTATCCATCTAAATTTGTGAACTTGTAAATTCATAGTGTAGATCTTTCACAAGTGGTTGGTCCCCAATTAGTTTTCTGTGTTGGGGAGTTCAAATCACGAAAGGGGGATTTTGCACATTCCCTGGACCGTTGTACCGAAATCGGGGTAGGAATTTCCGTTGCAAACTTGAAATAATGTAGTGTGGCTTATTCTTTTAACGTTTTTAAGTGGCATTTAAATGTGTAGAATCAGTATATAACGAGGCTTTTCGTCATCTTGTTGTTGCTGTCGTCTTCAATCCAAAGACTGGTTTGATGCAACTCTCCATGATAGTCTCACCCATGCGAGCCTTTTCATTTCCGAATATCTCCAAATAACTGCTGCAACCACGTCCTTCTCAATAAGCTTACTGTATTCATTTCTTCGTCTCCCTCTACGAATTTTATCTCCCTCCCTCCACGCTTCCGTACAGTATTAAATTGGTGATCCGTTGATGTCTTAGAATGTGTAATATGAACAGATTACCTCTTTTGCTGAAGCTGTGCCACAAATTTCTTGTCTCGGCAATTCTGTTAAGTACCTCGCCATTAGTTACGTGATCTACCCATCTAATCTCCAACATTCGTCTGTAGCACCTCATATAAAGCCTCTACTTTTTTAATCTAAACTGTTTATCGTCCATTTTTCACATCCGTACATGGCTACACTCAAGACAAATACCTTCATAAAAGACTTCCTAACACTAAGTAGCCAGCCGCAGTGGCCGAGCGGTTCTATGCGCTTCAATCTGGAACCGCAGGACCGCTGCGGTCGCTGATTCGAATCCTGCCTCGGGCATGGACGTGTGTGATGTTAGGTTTAAGTAGTTCTACGTTTTAGGGGACTGATGACCTCAGATGTTAAGTTCAAAATGTTCAAATCTGTGTGAAATCTTATGGGACTTAACTGCTACGGTCATCAGTCCCTAAGCTTGCACACTACTTAACCTAAATTATGCTAAGGACAAACACACAAAGCCATGCCCGAGGGAGGATTCGAACCTCCACCGGGACCAGCTGCACAGTTGTTAAGTCCCATAGTGCTCAGAGCCATTTTGACCCAAGTCCATATTCGATGCTAGCAAATTTCTGTCCTTCAGAAATGTTTTTCTTGCGTTTGCCAGTCTACATTTTATGTCCTCCATACTTGGACCATCATCACTTCTTTTGCTGCCCGTATGGTAAAACTCATCTACTACTTTATGTGTCTTGTTTCCTAATCTAATTTCCTCAGTATGAACTGATTTAGTTCCACTACATTCCATTATCCTTGTTTTGTTTTCGTTGATTTCATCTTAAATCCTCCTTTAAAGACACTGTCCATTCTGGTAAACTGCTCGTCCACGTCCTTTGCGATCTCTGACACAAACACATTGTCATCAGCAAACCTCAAAGTTCTTAT
This sequence comes from Schistocerca americana, assembly GCF_021461395.2. Taxonomy (NCBI): domain Eukaryota; kingdom Metazoa; phylum Arthropoda; class Insecta; order Orthoptera; family Acrididae; genus Schistocerca; species Schistocerca americana. The sequence continues at coordinate 466,025,228 of NC_060124.1, read as the reverse complement.
TTCCTCTCACTCACCTTTAATTTCCAATTCAAATTTTTTTTTTGAATTCCTTTATTGCTTGCTCAGTGTACAGACTTAATGCCATCGTGGATTGGCTACAACTCTATCTCCTTCCCTTCCCAACCACTGCTTCCCTTCCTTGCACATCGACTCTTACAAGTGGCCTCTTGTTTCTGTAGAAATTGTAAGTACTCGTACTCTTTCGCTCCTGTATTTTACCCTCACTACCTTCAGAATTTCAAAGATAGTATTCCAGCCAACATCGTCAAAAGCTTTCTCTAAGTCTACAAATCCTATAAATGCCGATTGGCCTTTCCTTAATTTATCTTCCAAGACAAGTCATACGGTGAGTATCGCCTCGTGTGTTCCTATACTTCTCTAGAATCCAAACTAATATTCTTTGAAGTCTGCTTCTGCTACAATGAGATTTTCACTCTGCAGCGGAGTGTGCGCTGATACGAAACTTCCTGGCAGGCTAAAACTGTGTGCCGGACCGAGACTCGAACTCGGGAGCTTTGCCTTTCGCGGGCAAGGGCTCTACCAACTGAGCTACCCAAGCACGACTCACGCCCCGTCCTCACAACTTTACTTCTGCCGGTACCTCATCTCCTATCTTCCAAACTTTACAGAAGCTCTCCTGCGAACCTTACAGAACTAGCAGTCCTGAAAAAAGGATATTGCGGAGACATGGCTCAGCCATAGCCTGGGTGGTTTCCAGAATGAGATTTTCACTCTGCAGCGGAGTGTGCGCTGATATGAAACACCCTGGCAGATTAAAACTGTGTGCCGGACCGAGACTCGAACTCGGGACCTTCGCCTTTCGTGGGCAAGGGCTCTACTAACTGAGCTATCCAAGCACGACTCACGCGCCGTCCTCACAGCTTTATTCCTGCCAGTGTCTCGTCTCCTACCTCTCCTGCGAACCTTGCGGAACTAGCACTCCTGAAAGAAAGGATACTGCGGTGACATGGTTTAGCCATAGCATGGGGGATGTTTCCAGAATGAGATTTTCACTCTGCAGCAGAGTGTACGCTGATATGAAACTTCTGGCAGAAGCAAAGCTGTGAGGACGATGCGTGAGTCGTGCTTAGGTAGCTCAGTTGGTAGAGCCCTTGCCCACGAAAGGCAAAGGTCCCGAGTTCGAGTCTCGGTCCGGCACACAGTTTTAATCTGCCAGGACGTTTCTGCTTCTACTAGTTTTCCCATTCTTATGTAAGGAATCTGTGTTCGTATTTTGCAGCCATGACTTATTCAGATGACAGTTAGGTAATTTTCACACCTGTCAGCAACTACTTTCTTTGGAACTCTGCTCTTAACAGTTCAAAAAAAAGTAGACATCTATTGGAACAATGTCTTCAGTGAATCTTATCACTGACTTCGTTTAGCATGTAGTGTATTGCACCGTCAGAAGTGCCATGAGGGCCTCTAGAGTGGAGATATTGTGTATGGGCACTTACCTGGGGTCCGTGGTGTAGCGGACTGAGGTGCTGCGAGTGTGGGACAGCGAGGATGGCCGCAATCGCAGGCCGGCGCTGCCGCGGTAGCAACAGCGGCACAGCGCCTTGTAGAAGCTCTCCCGGAAGTTCTTCGACATGAAGCCGTACACGATCGGGTTGATGCAGCTGCAACACGCCAACACACCAGTCACTCGTCCCGTCCTGCACCCACTGCTGCAAGTGTCATAGTACTTTAAGTAACATAACTCAACCAAATTATAGCCAACCACATCAAAGACCACACCGGTCACTTTGGAGCAATGTACACTAACTCATCAAACTTACCCAGCCACCCATCAGATTACATTAATATGGGGTGTGTCTACCCTACGCCCTTATGAGGACTCGAACCTTGATAAGGACACCTGCAATGGGACATTTGAATGTCGCTGGAGAAATGGTAGCCCATCCTTCCTCAAGAGACGAAACCAGAGGAGGTACTGATATTGGACGCTGAGGTCTGAAGTAGACATTCTAACTCATTCCAAACGTGCTCCATTGGGTTGAGGTTCGGAAAGCCTAGTCTATTTGATGAATACAAAATTGTTAAGGCTTTCGTGACCACTTGTTGACAAACTGCCTATTGGATTCTGTCTCGGGTTCTTCGGCCGATGTTCATCTAACGATTTTACTGACGTTTCGCCAGCACGAGTGGCTGGCATTGCCAAAGCTTCACCCTCCACTGCCGGTGGTGAACTGGAGCCGAGCTCGCAGCCGCAGACTATATGTACCTGGCGTGCCAACGTCCGAGGGCTTCTCCACGGTCATTTCCGGTGCGCTTCTCCTCTTGCTACCTGCGACGGTCGTTCGCTGCAGTACGGGAAGCCAGGATCCGTTTACCTTAAGGCTTTCCTCTTTCTTGACTGGACGATCAATTAACATCAAGATCCAATAGCATAAGCGACATTGCAGGTTGAGGCAGGTGGAGAAATCGGCCGTGGCAGAGCACGCACTGAGTGAGACCGACCACGTAATAAAATTCGCCGACACGGAAGTTCTGGCTGTAGAGAAGCACTATCATACGCGCTTGTTCCGAGAAGCTGTAGAAATACAAAAACACGCGAACAGTTTCAACAAGCAAGAGGAAATCCTTAAGGTAAACGGAACCTGGCTTCCCGTACTCCAGAGAACGACCATCGCAGGTAGCAAGAGGAGAACCGCACCGGAAATGACCGCGGAGAAGCCCTCGGACGTAGGCGCACCAGCTGCATATAGTCTGCGGCCGCGAGCTCGGCTGTAGTTCACCACCGGCAGTGGAGGGTGAAGGTTTGACAATGCCAGCCACTCGTGCTAGCGAAACGTCAGTAAAATCACTAGATGAATGTCGGCCGAAGAACGCGAGACAGAAGCCAATAGGCAGTATTTTATGGATGTTATTGCACACAGATCTTTGCCTCACTGATGCTGCTTTATGTAGGGTCAACTGTGAGACCAATACAGCCGTCACCTACGAACAGTTGCTGTTCCGTGCACAGTATAAAGTGCTGTAAAATATGTTTGCATCATTTCGCGTTTGGTGTTTTCTTAAGTACAGTAAGGGAACCGCATCCAAACCACGAAAATCATCTCTATGCCGTGACAGCACCTCCTCCTTCCATCGGAATGCCACAGGGTACTGCCTGACTCATCGCCCCAAAACACTCGCTTCCAATCATCCGCTGTCCAGTGCCGTCACTCTTTACATCAACTCAAGCATTCTTCGATAAAATTATTTATCTTTTATCAAGTACGAGCAAACAAACAAACACACACACACACACACACACACGTGCGCGCGCGCGCGCGCGCTTATCTGAGTATAATATTACAGACCTCTTTGAAAAGGTGAACAAAATAATCTGTACTTTTTCTCTAAGTATGTAACATCTCACACACTTTATAAGCACAATGGATATTCTGATTCAATATTTCAATATTTAAATTGTTTGTACTACTTTTTAAAATACACACAGCTCATTCAATGACAACATTAATTTCTGGAAACAGTAAATTCATCTACAATATTACTACTGATTCAACCTACAGAAGAAAATACGTTGAGAAATAGCAAAGTAAACTCAACAGTGCAAAATGCAAATCATCATACTTCTTGGAATGCATTAACATAGCCATTTGATCAGAATTTCAACCACTACCACAGTACAAAAAGTTGTTATTTTTTGCTAATACAGAGTGTAAATTTGATGGAGGGGGTGGGGCGGGGGTGGAGGCGGACTGTATTCCGGCAGTAACAGATTATACTTTTATTTCCTCACTAGCCTAAAGATTAAAGCCTTTTAAAACCCATGTAATATATAGTATTACGTGTTGCCTCATTAAAACCAGCAATATGAAGAGAGGAAATTTACCACGATCTAAAAAACGAGTGATGATAATGAGGCAGATGTTAAAATATTCTGTGTCACACATGTCTTGCAAAATTCAATGATGGGGCTGCACAGTAGATAAGTGAGATGTGGTAACACCTGATCACCATTAGGTTGAGTGAATGATGGTTAATGGAGACAGTGATGGTCAACAGAGAACAGACGTAAATGGTGAGCATAGTAAATTATGGTCAATGGAGAACGTGCGTCAGTGTACTTCTCTAGATTGTCGCACAGATGATAAAATCGTAGGTATCGAAATACACTCCTGGAAATTGAAATAAGAACACCGTGAATTCATCGTCCCAGGAAGGGGAAACTTTATTGACACATTCCTGGGGTCAGATACATCACATGATCACACTGACAGAACCACAGGCACATAGACACAGGCAACAGAGCATGCACAATGTCGGCACTAGTACAGTGTATATCCACCTTTCGCAGCAATGCAGGCTGCTATTCTCCCATGGAGACGATCGTAGAGATGCTGGATATAGTCCTGTGGAACGGCTTGCCATGCCATTTCCACCTGGAGCCTCAGTTGGACCAGCGTTCGTGCTGGACGTGCAGACCGCGTGAGACGACGCTTCATCCAGTCCCAAACATGCTCAATGGGGGACAGATCCGGAGATCTTGCTGGCCAGGGTAGTTGACTTACACCTTCTAGAGCACGTTGGGTGGCACGGGATACATGCGGACGTGCATTGTCCTGTTGGAACAGCAAGTTCCCTTGCCGGTCTAGGAATGGTAGAACGATGGGTTCGATGACGGTTTGGATGTACCGTGCACTATTCAGTGTCCCCTCGACGATCACCAGTGGTGTACGGCCAGTGTAGGAGATCGCTCCCCACGCCATGATGCCGGGTGTTGGCCCTGTGTGCCTCGGTCGTATGCAGTCCTGATTGTGGCGCTCACCTGCACGGCGCCAAACACGCATACGACCATCATTGGCACCAAGGCAGAAGCGACTCTCATCGCTGAAGACGACACGTCTCCATTCGTCCCTCCATTCACGCCTGTCGCGACACCACTGGAGGCAGGCTGCACGATGTTGGGGCGTGAGCGGAAGACGGCCTAACGGTGTGCGGGACCGTAGCCCAGCTTCGTGGAGACGGTTGCGAATGGTCCTCGCCGATACCCCAGGAGCAACAGTGTCCCTAATTTGCTGGGAAGTGGCGGTGCGGTCCCCTACGGCACTGCGTAGGATCCTACGATCTTGGCGTGCATCCGTGCGTCGCTGCGGTCCGGTCCCAGGTCGACGGGCACGTGCACCTTCCGCCGACCACTGGCGACAACATCGATGTACTGTGGAGACCTCACGCCCCACGTGTTGAGCAATTCGGCGGTACGTCCACCAGGCCTCCCGCATGCCCACTATACGCCCTCGCTCAAAGTCCGTCAACTGCACATACGGTTCACGTCCACGCTGTCGCGGCATGCTACCAGTGTTAAAGACTGCGATGGAGCTCCGTATGCCACGGCAAACTGGCTGACACTGACGGCGGCGGTGCACAAATGCTGCGCAGCTAGCGCCATTCGACTGCCGCGGTTCCTGGTGTGTCCGCTGTGCCGTGCGTGTGATCATTGCTTGTACAGCCCTCTCGCAGTGTCCGGAGCAAGTATGGTGGGTCTGACACACCGGTGTCAATGTGTTCTTTTTTCCATTTCCAGGAGTGTAGATGACAGAGGGATAGAGACACAATTAAAATCGCTCAAAAGAGGAAAGGCCGCTGGACCTGATGGGATACCAGTTCGATTTTACACAGAGTACGCGAAGGAATTTGCCCCCCTTCTTGCAGCGGTGTACCGTAGTTCTCTAGAAGAGCGTAGCGTTCCAAAGAATTGGAAAAGGGCCCAGGTTATCCCCGTTTTCAAGAAGGGACGTCGAACAGATGTGCAGAACTATAGACGTATATCTCTAACGTCGATCAGTTGTAGAATTTTGGAACACGTATTTTGTTCGAGTATAATGAATTTTCTAGAGACTAGAAATCTACTCTGCAGGAATCAGCATGGGTTTTGAACAAGACGATCGTGTGAATCCCAGGTCGCACTATTCGTCCACGAGACTCAGAGGGCCATAGACACGGGTTCCCACGTAGATACTGTGTTTCTTGACTTCCGAAAGTCAGATACAGTTCCCCACAGTCGTTTAATGAACAAAGTAAGAGCATATGGACTATCAGATCAATTGTGTGATTGGGTTGAAGAGTTCCTAGATAACAGAACGCAGCATGTCATTTTCAATGGAGAGAAGTCTTCCGAAGTAAGAGTGATTTCAGGTGTGCCGCAAGGGAGTGTCGTAGGACCGTTGCTATTCACAATATACATAAATGACCTTGTGGATAACATCGGAAGTTCACTGAGGTTTTTTGCGGATGATGCTGTAATATATCGAGAGATTGTAACAATGGAAAATTGTACTGAAATGCAGGAGGATTTGCAACGAATTGACGCATGGTGCAGGGAATGGCAATTAAATCCCAATGTAGACAAGTGTAATGTGCTGCGAATACAAAGAAAGAAAGATCCCTTATCATTTAGCTACAATATAGCAGGTCAGCAACCGGAAGCAGTTAATTCCATAAATTATTTGGGAGTACGCATTAGGAATGATTTAAATTGGAATGATCATATAAAGTTGATCGTCGGTAAAGCATATGCCAGACTGAGATTCATTGGAAGAATCTTAAGGAAATGCAATCCGAAAACAAGGGAAGTAGGTTACAGCACGCTTGTTCGCCCACTGCTTGAATACTGCTCAGCAGGGTTGATAGAAGAGATAGAGAACATCCAACGGAGAGCAGCGCGCTTCGCTACAGGATCATTTAGTAATCGCGAAAGCGTTACGGAGATGATAGATAAACTCCAGTGGGAAACTCTGCAGGAGAGACGCTCGGTAGCTCGGTACGGGCTTTTGTTGAAGTTTCGAGAACATACCTTCACCGAGGAGTCAAGCAGTATATTGCTCCCTCCTACGTATATCTCGCGAAGAGACCATGAGGATAAAATCAGAGAGATTAAGAGCCCACACAGGGGCATACTGACAATCCTTCTTTCCACGAACAATACGAGACTGGATTAAAAGGGACAACCCGCAGAGGTACTCAAGGTACCCTCCGCCACACACCGTCAGGTGACTTGTGGAGTATGGATGTAGATGTAGATGTTGATGTATTATGGTTGATGGAGAGAATTACAGTCAGTGTAGAAATTATGTTCAACTCAGAGAATGATTGTCAGTGGAGAATGAATGTGAATGGTAAATGGTAAATGACAAATCGATAATGTCAAATGGCATGCTTTATCTGTTTGTTACCCATTACCTATTCCCTGACAAGGTATTAATGTGGGGGTCCATAGTGTTTACAAAATCTGTAAGTAGGACTGAAATTTCTGCGAGTCTTAGATATGAAGGTAATATAGGTAATTCTCAATGCATCTTGACTGTTACTTACATATGCAATAGCACTCATGTGCATGATTCTGCAACCAGTTTCTATGCATTAAATGAACTTAATGTTTGATACAAAGATAATCTATTAATGTACTTAAATAGTGCCAATAAAAGAACTATGAGGGTTTTAATAAGCATTTACGCAATTTTAGGAGACAGTCTTCACTCCTTCCTATCTGATCATGTAAGCGTAGAAAAATCGTGGAATGTTACCAAAGATACAGTATCGACAGCAATCGAGATATATATAGCACATAAATTAATAAGTGATGGTACTGATCCCCCATGGTACACAAAACGTGTCAGATTGCTGTGGCAGGAGCAACGAAAAAAGCATGCGAAATTTAGGAGAACGCAAAATCCCCAAGATCAGCTAAGTTTTACAAAAGTTCGAAATACAGCGCGTACTGCAATGCGAGATGCTTTTAATAATTTCCACAACAAAATTATGTCTCGAAATCTGGCAGAAAACCCAAAGAGATTCTGGTCATACATAAAGCACAACAGTGGCAAGACACAATCAATACCTTCACCGCGGGATAACAACGGTGAAGTCACCGATGACAGTGACACTAAAGCAGAGTTGTTAAACACGGTTTTCCGAAACTCCTTCACCAAAGAAGACTAAATAAATATTCCTGAATTCCAATCAAGAATAACTGCCAAGATGAGAAACATTGAAGTAGATATCCTCGGAGTAACGAAGCAGCTTAAATCGCTTAATAAAGGCTAAGCCTCCGATCCAGATTCTATACCATTCAGGTTCCTCTCAGAGTATGCTGATAAAATAACCCCATATTTAGCAATTATACACAACCACTCGCTCACACAAAGATCCTTACCTAAAGACTGGAAAATTGCTCACGTCACTGCAATACCCAAAAACGGAAGTAGGAGTAATCCGTTGAATTACAGACCTATATCACTAACGTAGACTTGCAGTAGGGTTTTGGAACATATACTGTATTCGAACATTATCAAGTACCTCGAAGAAAACGATTTATTGACACACAGTCAGCACGGTTTCAGAAAATATAGTTCTTTTGAAACACAACTAGCTCTGTAAACTCGAAAGTAATGAGTGCTATCGACAGGATATGTCAAATTGATTCCATATTTCTGATGTCCAGTAGACTTTCGACACTGTTCCTCACAAGCGTCTTCTAACCAAACTGCGTGCCTACGGAATATCGCCTCAGTTGTGCCACTAGATTCGTGATTCCCTGTCAGAAAGGACAAAGTTCTTAGTTATAGACGGAAAGTCATCGAGTAAAACAGAAGTAATATCCGGCGTTCCCCAAGGAAGTGTTATGGGCCCTCTATTGTTCCTGATATATATTAACGACATAGGAGACAAACAGAGTAGCCCTCTTAGATTGTTTGCAGGTGGTGCTGTCATTTACCGCCTTGTAAAGTCATCAGATGATCAAAACGACTTGCAAGACGATTTAAATAAGATATGTGTATGGGGCGAAAAGTGGCAATTGACCCTGAATAAGGAAAAGTGTGAAGTTATTCACATGAGTACTAAAAGAAACTCGCTAAATTTCGATTACGCGATAAGTCACATGCATTTGAAGGCTGTAAATTCAACAAAATACTTAGGGTTAACAATTACAAATAGCCTAAATTGGAACGATCACATAGATAATATTGTGGATAGAACAAATCAAAGACTGCGAGTCATTGGCAGAACACTTAGAAGGTGCAACAGGTCTACTAAAGAGACTCCTTACACCACGCTTGTCAGCCCTATTCTGGAGTGCTGCTGTACTGTGTGGAATCCGTATCAGGTATGACTGACGGATGACGTCGAAAATGTACAAACAAAGGCAGCTCGTTTTTATTATCGTGAAATATGGGAGACAGTGTCACAGGTATGACACGTGAATTGGAATGGCAATCATTAAAACAAAGGCGTTTTTCGTTCCGACGAGATCTTCTCTTGAAATTTCAATCACCAGTTTTCTCCTCCGATTGCGAAAACATTCTGTTGGCACCCACCTACATAGGGAGAAATGATCGTCAGGATAAAATAAGAGAAATCAGGGCTCGCACAGAAAAATTTAAGTGCTCGTTTTTCACGCGTGCTTTTCGAGAGTGGAACAGTAGAGAGACAGCTTGAAGGTTGTTCATTGAGCCCTCTGCCAGGCACTTTATTGTGAATAGCACAGCAATCACGTAGATTTAGATGTAGATGAACCACATAAAAGACCACACAGGTCACTTTGGAGCAATGTACACTAACTGATCAAAATTACCCAGCCACCCATCAGAGGACATTAATAAGGGGTGTGTCTACCCTTCACCCTTATTACGACTCGAACCTTGCTAGGGACACCATCTGAATGTCCCTTGAGAAATGGTAGCCCATCCTTCCTCAAGAGACGAAACCAGAGGAGGTACTGATGTTGGACGCTGAGGTGCTCCATTGGGTTTAGGTTAGAAGTGTCAGACCAATACAGCCGTCACCTACGAACAGTCGCTGTTCCGTGCACAGTACACATTGCTGTAATGTATATTTGCATCCTTTCACGTTTGTTTTTTTCTTAAGTACAATAAGGGAACCACATCCAAACCACGAAAATCATCCCTATGCCGTGACAGCACCTCCTCCTTCCATCGGAATGCCACAGGGTACTGCCTGACTCATCGCCCCAAAACACTCGCTTCCAATCATCCGCTGTCCAGTGCCGTCACTCTTTACATCAACTCAAGCATCACTTACCACTGACTACAGAATTATGTGGCTTATGAATGGCCACTTGGCCGTTGTACCCCTTTCTTTTAATTCACGCCGGCCGGAGTGGCCGTGCGGTTCTAGGCGCTACGAATTGCGGATAACGTCGATATCGTGTTGATGTATGACTATTGTGATCAAAATGCCCAATGGGCGTGTGCTATGTATGCTGCTCGGTATCCTGGACGACATCATCCAAGTGGCCTGACCGTTCGCCGAATTGTTACATTACTTAAGGAAACAGGAAGTGTTCAGCCACATGCGAAAAGTCAACCACGACCTGCAACAAATGATGATGCCCAAGTAGGTGTTTTAGCTGCTGTGGCAGCTAATCCGCACATCAGTAGCAGACAAATTGCGCGAGAGTCGGGAATCTCAAAAACGTCGGTATTGAGAATGCTACATCAACATCGATTGCACCCGTACCATATTTCTATGCATCAGGAATTGCATGGAGACGACTTTGAACGTCGTGTACAGTTCTGCCACTGGGCACAAAAGAAATTACGGGACGATGACAGATTTTTTGGACGCGTTCTATTTAGCGACGAAGCGTCATTCACCAACAGTGGTAACGTAAACCGGCATAATATGCACTATTGCACAACGGAAAATCCACGATGGCTGCGACAAGTGGAACATCAGCGACCTTGGCGGGTTAATGTATGGTGCGCCATTATGGGAGGAAGGATAATTTGCCACCATTTTATCGATGGCAATCTAAATGTTGCAATGTATGCTGATTTCCTACGTAATGTTCTACCGATGTTATTACAAGATGTTTCACTGCAAGACAGAATGGCGATGTAGTTCCAACATGATGTATGTCCGGCACATAGCTCGCGTGCGGTGGAAGGGGCATTGAATAGCATATTTCATGACAGGTGGATTGGTCGTCGAAGCACCATACCGTGGCCCGCACCTTCACCGGGTCTGACGTCCCCGGATTTCTTTCTGTGGGGAAAGTTGAAGGATACTTGCTATCGTGATTCACCGACAACGCCTGACAAAATGCGTCAGCACATTGTCACTGCATGTGCAAACATTACGGAAGGCGAACTACTCGCTGTTGAGAGGAATGTCGTTACACGTATTGGCAAATGCTTTGAGGTTGACGGACATCATTTTGAGCATTTATTGCATTAACGTGGTATTTACAGGTAACCACGCTGTAACAGCATGCTTTCTCAGAAATGATGACTTCACAATGGTACATGTATCACATTGGAACAACCGAAATAAAATGTTCAAACATACCTACGTTCTGTATTTTAATTTGAAACATCTATCTGTTACCAACTGTTAGTCTAAAATTGTAAGCCATATGTTTGTGACTATTACAGTGCCATCCATCACAAAGCGAAGCAAGTGGTCCAACTAAAACCGTCATATTTCTCTACGTACTACACGAATATGTAATAAAGATTGGGGGTTCTTATTTTAAAAGACGCAGTTGTTATCCTTTTGACCGATGACAGCGCCATCTAGCGGACCAACCATAGCGCCATGTTGTTTGCCCATTCAAGTTAGACAAGTTTCGTCTTTGTAGTTTTGTAGTTTTTTCTTTTGACGCTTATTTCGTGAGATATTTGGCCCGGTCACGATCAATTGAGCACCATATATATATATATATATATATATATATATATATATATATATGTGTGTGTGTGTGTGTGTGTGTGTGTGTGTGTGTAACTTTCCTAACACAACTATATTTCTTTGTATGAGAGAAGAGAGATATCTTGTGCAAAGAGTGCTTTTTTTAACTTGCTTTATTTTCTATGATACATCCTGATTTGACTGCCTCATTTTAACACTATACCGTATTGGCTGCAGAGAAGAGGGAAGGGGGAATGGATTAGAAAGCAGAACTGGGCTAATTATACAGATTTTTTTTTAAACTGGGTGCCTCATTTTAATATTATGCTGAGACTGGCTGGTGAGGATGGGTGAAGAAGGGGGGAGTGGGGTACACAGCACAACTGCGGTAGATTAGATTATTTTTTAAAATTTGTTTCACTTGTTTATTTATTTCAACTGATATCTGATTAGCTTCCTCATGTCACTACTAAGCTGTGATATGCTGGAGGGGTTGGGGGGGGGCGGGGGGAGTACAAGCGCAACTGGATTTTTTAGTTTTATTTATTTATTTTTTGAAATTACATCGTTGCTGGCTGCCTCATTTTAATTCTACATCGCAAGTTGCGGGGAGAGTGAAGGGTTGGGTATGGGAGAGAAGTAGGGAGGCTTGGGAGGACTAGCTGGAGACGGTGGTTTGCATAGCACTACTGGGATAGTTGAGACAAATAAGATGTTTTTAAATTTGCCGCCAAATTTAAATTTCCCGCCATCGCAATGATTGATTTCTAAATTTCCTGGAACTAGCTCCACAATGCCAATGCTCATAAAGATGCTGTTTCTTATTCTTGCAAATATAAATCTTGAACTGTAGGCTGAAATATCCGTATGGGGCTGTAAAGTTATCTTCTTGTATTTAATGACACTATACTGCTTGGTAATTTATTTCTCACGGTTTAATTTTGATGGGAGTCTTGCATTCAGTTACTCGAATGTGGGACGTTGCTTGGGCGCCATCTTGTTATTTACGTGTGATAACTGCACTTGAGCTCTATTGCTGATAGCTGTTTATCAAATATTTTGCTACACAATCTCTCTCCTTATTACTGTGGTATGCAGAAAGAAATCAGATAAATGAATCGAATTGTCACCAACACGCACTATGACTAAGAATGTACTATCTGCTAAATTATGTTTAATCAATATGTAAGATATGAAGATGTGGTGTGAAGTGTATAAGAAACACTGCACAACAGAAGAAATTTAGGAATATCTTACCACAAAATACTCAATTGCTTGATGGTAAGCTCAACCACGTGCGACAGTTACAACTACGTCTACATCTACATCTACGTGATTACACTGCTATTCACTATAAAGTGCCTGGCACAGGGTTCAATGAACCACTTTCAAGTTCTCTCTCGACCGTTCCACTCTCGAACGGCGCGTGGGAAAAACGAGCGCTTAAATTTATCAGTGCGAGCCCTGATGTCTCTTATTTTATTGTGATGATCATTTCCCCCTATGGAGTGTGGGTGCCAACAGAATATTTTCTCAATCGGAGGAGAAAGCTGGTGATTGAAACTTCATGAGAAGATCCCGTCGCAACGAAAAACGCCTCTGTTTTAATGATTGCCACTCCAGTTCACGTATCATGTCATTGGCACTATCTCCCCTGTGCCGCGATAAAACAAAACGAGCTGCCTTTCTTTGTACTTTTTCGATGTCATCCGAAAGTCATACTTGATACGGATTCCACACCGCACAGCAGAACTCCAGAATAGGGCTGACAAGCGTGGTGTAAGGAGTCTCTTTAGTAGACCTGTTGCACCTTCTAAGTGTTCCGCCAATGAATCGTGGTCTTGGGTTTGCTCTACCCACAATATTATCTATGTGATCGTAATCCGTAAGTATTTAGTTGAATTTGCAGCCTGCAGATTTGTGTGACTTATCGCGCAATCGAAATTTAGAGGATTTCTATTAGTACTGACGTGAATAACTTCCAACTTTTCTGTACTCAGGTTCAATTGCAACATTCCGCACCTCACAGATATGTAAATAATTTTGCAATTCGTTTTTGTCATCTGATGACTTTACAAGACGTTGAATGCAAGCATTATCTGCAAACAATCTAAGACGGCTACTCAGTTTGTCTCCTATGTCATTCATATAGATCGGGAACAATAGACTAGAACACTTCCTTGGAGAACGCCGGATGTTACTTCTGTTTTACTTCACGACTTTCCGTCTGTTACTACGAACTGTGACATTTTTGATAGGAAATCACGAATTCAGTCAAACAACCGAGGCGATATTCCATAGGCACGCAGTTTGGTTAGAACACGCTTGTGAGGAACGGTGTCGAAAGGCTTCTGGAAATCTAAAAATATGCAATCAACCTGACGTCCCCTGTCGATAGCACTCATTACTTGATGAGTATAGAGAACTAGTTGTGTTTCACAAGAACAACATTTTCTGAACCGGTGTTGACTATGTGTCAATAAATCGTTTTCTTCGAGGTAAGTCATAATGTTCGAACACAGTATATGTTCCAAAACCCTACTGCAAATAGACGTTAGTGATATGGGCCTGTAATTCAGAGTATTAATTCAATATCCTTCCTGAGTACCATGTGACTTGAGCAATTTTCCAGTCTTTAGGTAAGGAAGTTTCTAAGAGCGAGCGGTTGTATATAATTGCTAAACATGAAACTATTGTATCGGCATACTCTGAAAGGAATCTGACAGGTATACACACTGGACCGGAGGCCTTGCCTCTTTTAAGTGATTTAAGCTGTTTTGCTACGCCGAGGGTATCTACTTCTATGTTTCTCATCTTAGCAGTTGTTCTTGATTGGAATTGCGTAATATATACTTCGTCTTCTTTGGTGAAGGAGTTTCGGAAAACCGTATTTAATAACTCTGCTATAGTGGCACTATCATCAGTGACTTCACAGTTGTCATCGCCCAGTGAAGGTATTGATTGCTTTATGTATGACCAGTATTTATCTGGGTTTTTTGACAGATTCCGAGACAGAGTTTAGTTGTGGAAATCATTAATAGCATCTCGCATGAAGCACGAGCTATATTTCGAACTTCAAAACTTTGCCAGTCTTGGGGATTTTGCGTTGTTTTAAATTTGGCATGCTTTTTTCGTTGTTTCTGCTACAGCGATCTGACCCGTTTTGTGTACGATGGGGGAACAGTACCATCAATTATCAATTTATGTGATATATAACTCTCAATCGCCATCGATACTATCTCTTTGAAATCATTCATATCTTTTCTACGCTTACATGATCAGATCGGAAAGAGTGGAGACTTTTTCTTAAAAAGGCGTTAAGAGCATTTTAATAAGCGTTTCTAAACAGATGTATTTTGCGTTTCTCTTTTATGGTTGTGGGTTTTACGGTATTCACCGCAGCAGCAGCTCCTTGTCGTAGATTATCCCTGTACCCGTCCAGGATTATTTGTTGCTTGGAGTGGGCCCTTGAACTAATTGTTCAAAATAATTCTCTGAGAAAGCATTCAGTACAATTTCGGATGACGTTTTATGCCTGCCGCCGGCTTTAAAGTATAATTTTTCAGCATATCGTGGCTGCATTGAAGTCATCACCGACTATAATTGTATGAGTGGGTGCGTATTTGAAATTAGACCCAAGTTTCCTTTGACCTGTACAGCAACTATATCTTCTGAGTAGAATGATCTGTAAAACGACCCAGTTAATAATTTAGTCTGACTGTCAAGTATGATCTCTACCCATACTATTTCGCAGGAACTATCTACTTCAATTTCACTACAAAGTAAACTACTTCTGACAGCAATAAATACTCCACGACCAATTGTATTTTATCTATCCTTTCTGAACACTGTTAGGTCGTTTGAAATAATTTCGGCTGAACTTATTTCCGGCTTTAGCCAGCTTTCCATACTTTACCATAGCTTCAGCGCTTTCTAGGGCTTGGAACTGTAGTTCTTCCCCAGTACAGCTACAGCAATTTAAAACTACAATACCGATTGTTGCTACAACTACCTTACTGTCTTTTACCTGCCCGCTTTTAGACGGATGCTCTTTTTGTCGTTTCCTGGGACTCTCTAACCTAAAAAAATGTCCAGTCCCACCCACACAGCCCCTCTACCCGTGTAGCCGCTTCCTGTCTGTAGTCGGCTCCGGACCTATTAAGCGGAACCCGTAAACCCACCACCCGACTGCGCAAGTCAAGGAATCTGCATCCTACACGTTCACAGAACCGCCTGAGCCTCTGATTCAAACCCTCCACTTGGCTCTGCACCAAAGGACCACAGTCGGTACTGCAGATTCTGCAGATGGGGAGCTCCGCCTTAATCTCGCAAGACTGGCAGTCTTTACCATTTCCGCTAGCCGCCCGAAACCAGAGAGAATCTCCTCCGATTCAAAGCGACATACGTCATTGGTACCGACATGACCCACCTCCTGTACTCTTTATGGCATCGGGAAGCACCCTTTCCACATCCGGAACGACTCCTCCCAGTATGCATACAGAGTGCACGCTGATTTCCTGCCCCTCCTTGGCAGACATATACCTAAGGAGCCGCATTACGCGCCTAACGTTGGAGCAAACCCGCCAATGCCCAAATCTTGCTGGCCGAGAAGCTTCCTCTGGAACAGGGTGGGTGGCTGCATCCGACTTAGAGACTTCGTCAGCCACAGATAACGCCCGAAACCTGTTCGTCAAACGAAACTGGGAGGCTCTACGATCGGCCCCTCGGAAAGTCTTTCGCTGCCTGCCAGACTAGCATGCAATAAGCAATATGTAAAGGAATACCACACAGAAGGAATGTGATGTGAGTTGTACCTGCAACAGAAAAGTCAGGTACAATGACGAAATTTAGGAGAGGTATACAGGCACAGTATTCAGGCTGCAAACAATGAGACCATGTATTATGGTTTATCAACTTGGTTCATGTTCTTCAAATGTGTACACACGAATTCACATTGATTCTCAACTGATGTGTAAACTAAAAATAGTAAAATTGCCTTTGGTATTGTCGTATTCGCATTTAAACCGTTTGCTGTTGCTTTTGGTGTCATCGATACCAGAATAGCTTATTTTGCAGCCCCTACACTAGTCTACGTTACACATGTATTTGCAAATCTGCATAAATGTTAGTTGGTTAGTAACATGTTTCATGGATCATCTTGCAAGATAGCTCGCACTGGTGTGGAACGAGTCATTTCACATTCAAATCGAAAATTCATTTTTCTCATAAAAAATATACTCAGATGTGAGTTAGTAATTCTTTACACATTACAGGAATAGAAATTGCAGCATTGTCCACAACTTTTTGAACTGAAGACAACCGTAATGCGGAGTATTGAATGCCATTTTTCCTTCTGGTATTGTAATTATGTACGCCATTGTTACTTTTGATCTGTAGTGGAATATTTACAACAAACTTCATGAAAGAACAAATATGCTGTGAAGCAATAGTCAGAATGCACAACTTCTTAAACAGATGTCTACTAGATGCTCGTGGGTAAGCACCACATATTATTCTTATAGCATATTTTTGTGGCAAGAAGACTTTCTGTCTTAAAGATGAATTACCTTACAACATTATTCCATATGAAATTACTGAACGAAATTACGCAAAATACGCCAACTTACTGATTTGTCCCTCTGCAAGATATGCAATGCTTCTAAGCGCGAATGTGGATGAAATGAATTGTTTTAGGAGCTCCGAACTGTGCTTCTTCCAATATGAACCCCTAAGTAATTTGAAGTTTTCACCGTATTTACTTTTTTCTCACCATGTGTTATACTTATCATTGGTGTTGTACCTCTAGATGTGCAGAACCGAATATGTTGTTTCTTTTTAAAGTTGAGAGTGAGACCATTCGCAGGAAACCAGTCAATGAATCTATTAAGAATATTGTTTACTATTTCTGTTTCTGTACGTATGCTAGGACTGATTACAATACTAGTGTCATCTGCAAAAAGAATTAATTCTGCTTGTTCCATACAGGACAGAGGGTCGTGTACATAAATGAGGAACAGTAGTGGACCTAAGATTGAACCTTGGGGAACCCCCTACGTGGTTTCTTCCTGGTCAGAATTATATCCCTGGACCCTAAATCCATTTGAACGCGGTAACTTTCAAGATCAGTTGAAGCAGGTCCTACTTGTCAGCAGTAATGTATCCCACACTGTTATAGTGCACCACGCCTGAACATTGTTGTTCATGGTTGATAGCTATCCATTTGAGCTGCTGAGAGTGTACCCATTTCGTCTGCCATGAGCTTAAGATACTCATATAAAAGCAGTGCAGACCTGTTGAAGTAGGCCATTAGGTGGAAGGCGGTGGCCATGTGCTTGAGGCTGTCGGTGCGGTAGGACGGCAGCTGGCGAAAGGCGGTCAGCACATTGTCCACCAGCAGCGGGCCCCAGCACAGCACGAACAACACCACCACCGCCACCAGCATCTTGATCACCTGCCAAAAACAACGGGTCAGAGGCCATTTCCAGTTTGGAACTCAACATTACTAAACAGCTCCTAAATTGATGACACTCAGAGGAGGGTAAATATAGTAGGTGGCGAGATTTAAATAATTGAGAGAATGGACTGGCCATGTCTCTGCCCTGTATATCATAGCAGGCTTTACCACCGACTTGTGCACATTCCCTTTCAACCCAGAGCTCACCTTTTTGTCACACAACACTCAACTCATTTTCCTCCAGTTGTTCCAACCGCAGTGAAATGAACTGTGCAACCAAAATGAATTTGATACTTCTAGTAAGAACAAATGGAAGAATACAGATTCCGACACCATTTGTCGCTTTCAAAGACACCTGTGTCGTCCAAATCATCTTCTCTACCTAGAGCATCGACAATGTCTCCAAAATTTAGCAAATTGGAAGTTTCTTCATTAGATAAACCACAGTGCGCCAGTGCCATTTCTCTCACACAGAATACCAACAACGTGCACCATCTATAGACGAAAACAATTACTTATAACGAATGAAATAATGCGAAAACAAGACGCACATTCACGCCACCTATCCGTCCAATTACTAAATAACAGTATATTGGTCATATGAGCTGCAAGCACAGCGCGCAGCGGTTTTTAATCGACGAAACACGCTGGCCCGTAGCCCCTACAACGGGCTTGGCGCTTATGGAAGGGAGCGCAGCCCGTGGAGTTGGCGACGAGGGAGATAATAAGATGAATAATTCGATCAATGCAAAATTGGGTCATTACCAGATAGTGATGCACCACGAAGTCTTATGCGCTGCAGAAACTCTTAACCTAGTAAAAACGGGAGTACCTAGGAGTTCAGAAGATGTTCAATTTAGAGGACGAGCGAATCAAAAACAGTGTACCAAGACAGAGCAGAAACTCTTAACCTAGTAAAAACTTGAGTACCTAGGAGTTCAGAAGATGTTCAATTTAGAGAACGAGCGAATCAGAAACAGTGTACCAAGACAGAGCAGAAACTCTTCACCTAGTAAAAACGGGAGTACCTAGGAGTTCAGAAGATGTTCAATTTAGAGGACGAGCGAATCAAAAAGTGTACCAAGACAGAGCAGAAACTCTTAACCTAGTAAAAACGGGAGTACCTAGGAGTTCAGAAGATATTCAATTTAGAGGACGAGCGAATGAAGAACGGTGTACCAAGATAGAGAGGATCTTGCACATCATTAGGAAAAGAAGGAGCGTGTTCGTAGGACACATCCTTAGAATGGACTAGAAAAACATGTTTTCGTGCACCTCATTTGAAACGTGGAAGTGGCACATGTAAAAAAAGTTACAACGAACCTGTCTGGATGAAAGCAGATTTTTGAAAGGGAGTTTTCAGTTTTATCGTTGTTGTTGTGGTCTTCAGTCCTGAGACTGGTTTGATGCAGCTCTCCATGCTACTCTATCCTGTGCAAGCTTCTTCATCTCCCAGTACCTACTGCAGCCTACATCCTTCTGAATCTGCTTAGTGTATTCATCTCTTGGTCTCCCTCTACGATTTTTACCCTCCACGATGCCCTCCAGTACTAAATTGGTGATCCCTCGATGTCTCAGAACATGTCCTACCAACCGATCCCTTCTTCTAGTCAAGTTGTGCCACAAGCTCCTCTTCTCCCCTATTCTGTTCAATAACTCCTCATTAGTTATGTAATCTACCCATCTAATCTTCAGCATTCATCTGAAGCACCACATTTCGAAAGCTTCTATTTTCTTCTTGTCTTATCGTCCACGTTTCACTTCCGTACATGGATACACTCCATACAAATACTTTAAGAAACGACTTCTTGACATTTAAATCTATAATCGATGTTTACAAATTTTTCTTCTTCAGAAACGCTTTCCTTGCCATTTCCAGTCTGCACTTTATATCCTCTCTACTTCAAACATCATCAGTTATTTTGCTCCCACAATAGCAAAACTCCTTTACTACTTTAAGTGTCTCATTTCCTAATCTAATTCCCTCAGCATCAACCGACTCAATTCGACTACATTCCATTATCCTCGTTTTGCTTTTGTTGATGTTCACCTTATATTCTCCTTTCAAGACACTATACATTCCGTTCAACTGCTCCTCCAAGTCCCTTGCTGTCTCTGACAGAATTACAATGTCAGCAGCGAACCTTCTTCTCCAGGGATTTTAATACCTACTCAGAACTTTTCTTTTGTTTCCTTTTTTGTTTGCTCAATATCTTTCTTTTTTTTGTCGTCAGTCTACTGACTGGTTTGATGCGGCCCGCCACGAATTCCTTTCCTGTGCTAACCTCTTCATCTCATAGTAGCACTTGCAACCTACGTCCTCAATTATTTGGTTGACGTATTCCAATCTCTGTCTTCCTCTACAGTTTTGGCCCTCTACAGCTCGCTCTAGTACCGTGGAAGTCATTTCCTCATGTCTTAGCAGATGTCCTATCATCCTGTCCCTTCTCCTTATCGGTGTTTTCCACATATTCCTTTCCTCTCCGATTCTCCGTAGAACCTCCTCATTCCTTACCTTATCAGTCCACCTAATTTTCAACATTCGTCTATAGCATTACATCTCAAACGCTTCGATTCTCTTCTGTTCCGGTTTTCCCACGGTCCATGTTTCACTACCATACAATGCTGTACTCCAGACGTACATCCTCAGAAATTTCTTCCTCAAATTAAGGCTAGTGCTTGATATTAGTAGACTTCTCTTGGCCAGAAATGCCTTTTTTGCCATACCGAGTCTGCTTTTGATGCCCTCCTTGCTCCGTCCGTCATTGGTTATTTTACTGCCAAGGTAGCAGAATTCCTTAACTTCACTGACTTCGTGACCATCAATCCTGATGTTAAGTTTCTCGCTGTTCTCATTTTTACTACTTCTCATTACCTTCGTCTTTCTCCGATTTCATTTTTACTACTTCTCATTACCTTCGTCTTTCTCCGATTTACTCTCAAACCATACTGTGTACTCATTATACTGTTCATTCCGTCCAGCAGATCATCTAAGTGTTCTTCAGTTTCACTCAGGATAGCAATGTCATCAGCGAATCGTATCATTGATATCCTTTCACCTTGTATTTTAATTCCACTCCCGAACCTTTTTTTTTATTTCCATCATTGCTTCCTCGATGTACAGATTGAACAGTAAGGGCGAAAGGCTACAGCCTTGTGTTACACCCTTGTTGATACGAGCACTTCGTTCTTGATCGCCCACTCTTATTATTCCCTCTGGGTTGTTGTACATATTGTATATGACCCGTCTCTCCCTATAGCTTACCCCTACTTTTCTCAGAATCTCGAACAGCTTGCACCATTTTATATTGACGAACGCTTCTTCCAGGTCGACAAATCCTATGAAAGTGTCTTGATTTTTCTTTAGCCTTGCTTCTATTATTAGCCGTAACGTCAGAATTGCCTCTCTCGTCCCTTTACTTTTCCTAAAGCCAAACTGATCGTCACCTAGCGCATTCTCAGTTTTCTTTTTCATTCTTCTGTATATTATTCTTGTAAGCAGCTTCGATGCATGAGCTCTTAAGCTGATTGTGCGATAATTCTCGCACTTGTCAGCTCTTGCCGTCTTCGGAATTGTGTGGATGATGCTTTTACGAAAGTCAGATGGTTTATCGCCAGACTCATATATTCTACACACCAACGTGAATAGTCGTTTTGTTGCCACTTCCCCCAATGATTTTAGAAATTCTGATGGAATGTTATCTGTTCCTTCTGCCTTATTTGACCGTAAGTCCTCCAAAACTCTTTTAAATTCCGGATCTAATACTGGATCCCCTATCTCTTCTAAATCGACTCTTGTTTCTTCTTCTATCACATCAGACAAATCTTTACCCTCATAGAGGCTTTCAACGTATTCTTTCCACCTATCTGCTCTCTCATCTGCATTTAACAGTGGAATTCCCGTTGCACTCTTAATGTTACTGCCGTTGCTTTTAATGTCACCAAAGGTTGTTTTGACTTTCCTGTATGCTGAGTCTGTCCTTCCGACAATCATATCTTTTTCGATGTCTTCACATTTTTCCTTCAGCCATTTCGTCTTAGCCTCCCTGCACTTCCTATTTATTTCATTCCTCAGCGACTTGTATTTCTGTATTCCTGATTTTCCCGGAACATGTTTGTACTTCCTCCTTTCATTAATCAACTGAACTATTTCTTCTCTTACCCATGGTTTCTTCGCAGCTATCTTCTTTGTACCTATGTTTTCCTTCCCAACTTCTGTGATGGCCCTTTTTAGAGATGTCCATTCCTCTTCAACTGTACTGCCTGCTGCGCTATTCCTTATTGCTGTATCTATAGCGTTAGAGAACTTCAAACGTAACTCGTCATTCCTTAGTACTTCCGTATCCCACTTCTTTGCGTATTGATTCTTCCTGACTATTGTCTTGAACTTCAGCCTACTCTTCATCACTACTATATTGTGATCTGAGTCTATATCTGCTCCTGGGTACGCCTTACAATCCAGTATCTGATTTCTGAATCTCTGTCTGACCATGATGTAATATAATTGAAATCTTCCCGTATCTCCCGGCCGTTTCCAAGTATACCTCCTCCTCTTGTGATTCTTGAACAGGGTATTCGCTATTACTAGCTGAAACTTGTTACAGAACTCAATTAGTCTTTCTCCTCTTTCATTCCTTGTCCCAAGCCCACATTCTCCTGTAACCTTTTCTTCCACTCCTTCCCCTACAACTGCATTCCAGTCGCCCATGACTATTAGATTTTCGTCCCGCTTTACTTACTGCATTACCCTTTCAATATCCTCATACACTTTCTCTATCTGTTCATCTTCAGCTTGCGACGTCGGCATGTATACCTGAACTATCGTTGTCGGTGTTGGTCTGCTGTCGATTCTGATTAGAACAACCCGGTCACTGAACTGTTCACAGTAACACACCCTCTGCCCTACCTTCCTATTCACAACGAATCCTACACCTGTTATACCATTTTCCGCTGCTGTTGATATTACCCGATACTCATCTGACCAGAAATCCTTGTCTTCCTTCCACTTCACTTCACTGACCCCTACTATATCTAGATTGAGCCTTTGCATTTCCATTTTCAGATTTTCTAGTTTCCCTACCACGTTCAAGCTTCTGACATTCCACGCCCCGACTCGTAGAACGTTATCCTTTCGTTGATTATTCAATCTTTTTCTCATGCTAACCTCCCCCTTGGCAGTCCCATCCCCTAGATCCGAATGGGGGTCTATTCCGGAATCTTTTGCCAATGGAGAGATCATCATGAGACTTCTTCAAATACAGGCCACATGTCCTGTGGATACACGTTACGTGTCTTTAATGCAGTGGTTTCCATTACCTTCTGCGTGCTCATGTCGTTGATCATTGCTGATTCTTCCGCCTTTAGAGGCAATTTCCCACCCCTAGGACAAGAGAGTGCCCTGAACCTCTATCCGCTCCTCCGCCCTCTTTGACAAGACTGACTTCTTATGCCGGAAGTCTTCGGCCGCCAATGCTGATTATTTATCAAAATTTAGGCAATGGCGCGGATCGAACCCGGGACCGACGACGTTTTGATTATGAATCATAGACGCTACCCCCTTTTTTTTAAAAAAAAAAATCTCATTTTGTTCGTTTTTGTTCGTTGCATCTGCTCGGGGCGGACGTCGTGAGACATCCGTTGAAGTTCGTTGTTGATCGATTAGCTCAGTTTTTTTATTATAGATGGCTGCTAACCCTCTGACCGAACACGCTGAGCTACCGTGCCGGCGTACCCCTAAACTACGTGTACAATATACAGATTGAATAAAATCGGGGATAGGCTACAAACGTGTCTCACTCCCTTCCCATCCACTGCTTCCCTTTCATACCCCTCGACTCTTATAACTGCCATCTGGTTTCTGTACAAATTGTAAATAGCCTTTCGCTCCCTGTATTTTACCCCTGCCACCTTCAGAATTCGGAATAGAGTATTCCAATCAACATTGTCAAAAGCTTTCTCTAAGTCTACAAATGCTAGAAACGTAGGTTTGCCTTTCCTTAATCTTTCTTCTAAGATGAGTCTTAGGGTCAGTATTGCCTCACGTGTTCCAACATTTCTACGGAATCCAAACTGATCTTCCCCGAGGTCGCCTTATACCAGTTTTTCCATTCATCTGTAAAGAATTCGTATTAGTATTTTGCACCTGTGACTTATTAAACTGTTAGTTCGATAATTTTCACATCTCTCACCACCTGATTTGTTTGGGATTGGAATTATTACATTCTTCTTGAAGTCTGAGGGATTTCGCCTGTCTCATACATCTTGCTCACCAGACGGTAGAGTTTTGTCAGGACTCAGGACTGGCTCTCCCAAGGCTGTCTGTAGTTCTAATGGAATGTTGTCTACTCCGGGGGCCTTCTTTCGACTCAGGTCTTTTAGTGCTCTGTCAAACTCTTCACGCAGTGTCATATCTCCCATTTCATCTTCATCCTCTTCCATTTTCATAATATTGTCCTCAAGTACATCGCCCTTGTGTAGATCCTCTGTATACTCCTTCCACCTTTCTGCTTTCCCTTCTTTGCTTAGAACTGGGTTTCCATCTGAGCTCTTGATATTCATACAAGTGGTTCTTTTTTCGCCAAAGGTCTCTTTAATTTTCCTGTAGGCAGTATCTATCTTACCCCTAGTGAGATAAGCCTCTACATCCTTACATTTGTCTTCTAGCCATCCCTGCTTACCCATTTTGCAAAATTTTATCTTAAGAATGCATTTTTTAAAATTTGAATCACTATAAACCGTTTCTCCGCGGTCAATCCACATAAGAATGAGGATTATGTAAAAAATTAGTTTTGAGTTTATCCATTTATCTATCGTAGTGCAAACCTTAAACTGATTCATTCAAGTCTGAAGTATAGAGGTGGTGCACTTCAAATACCTCCCAGAAAATATGTTTTTTGCATGTATTTCCGCATAAAATCTGAACGGTGCACCTAAAGATGATGCCATTAGCTGAGCGTTAATTTCTTTTGCAAAATGAATTAATCTGTACGAACTATTTGCCTGTGTACCAGCTCGTGCTATTCATTCAAACATTGCTTAACATGCTGTAACATGGCTACAATAAGACACATGTTCGACTGGTGATATAAATGGCTGCTGGTTGGAGATAAACAACAAACTCTTACCCCATCTTCCTAGCTGAAATAAGAACAGAACACCAGATCTCCATAAATGGCATTTTTTTTTGTTACAGCGAAAACTGTAGCCATTATACACCTCAAAAATGCTTCATATGGTGCATTTCCTTTATTTATAGATTAAAACATAACATGAACTTTTTACAGACATAACCGACTACTTTTTTTCGTCGTTCCCACAAATAAAGCCAGCAGAAAATAAAAGTGCATACAGCAAGATCGTCTGTACCCAATGTGGTACGAAACACGTAGTAGGTAGGCTATAGGAGATTGCACATTATGCTACACATAATAACTTCATTTTGTAAATTTGACATCCATACTTATCGTCACAGAGCCGTACGTACATGAACGAGCAAATTTCACTTTAGAGAAGACATTCAAAACGAGCTCATACTATTTGCAAACAATTCGCCACATTCTGGATCATACTTTGCTGGGCGCTACGGAAGACACAGTCATTCGCTATTTCCGAGGCGGCGTGCTTGCGAGCTGTTAGATCGTATACGTTCAAGGGTGGAGTACTGCACACTTGTTTCTTTAAGTATCCCCACAAATAAAATTCTAGTGAATTAAGGTCCGGCGAACGTGGAGGCCAGAACGTTGGACCTCTGCAACCAATCCATTTCCCTGGAAGCTCTTCATTCAAATAGTTACGCACATCCATTCCAAAGTGTGGCGGTGTACCGTCATGCCGAAACTATATACGTCACTGAACACCAAGTTCAAATTTTCCTAATTCGTTGGGCAAAGTACTGTAAAGAAACGTACAGTACAGGGGCCCATTTAACTTGTCCGGGAATCGGAAACGGCCCAAATCCAATCCTCCAACGATTAGAACCCACAGGTTTACACCAAAGTGTGCCTGAAAGCCACTTTAACGGCCGACGTGAGGGTTGTCCAATTATGGCTGTCGTGGATATTGAAAATACCCTCACAAGTGAAGCGAGATTCGTCAGTCTATATTACGTTATTTATAAAATGTTCGTTATCATTCACTTGGTGCGAAAGAAAATCACAAAATTTTAGTCACAGGAAGGGGTCATTTGGCTGTTGGTGTTGGGTTTTAAAGTGTGATGATGTGGATGCAGTTCTTCCTCGCGCAACTCTTCAACAACCAATTTGGAACAGCCTTTCGATACCACGGGTTTTTCGCCGAGATGACTGCTGAACGGTTTCAGGAGTCGCATCTTTTGTTTGTGTAGTACTTCTACACTCCTGGAAATGGAAAAAAGAACACATTGACACCGGTGTGTCAGACCCACCATACTTGCTCCGGACACTGCGAGAGGGCTGTACAAGCAATGATCACACGCACGGCACAGCGGACACACCAGGAACCGCAGTGTTGGCCGTCGAATGGCGCTAGCTGCGCAGCATTTGTGCACCGCCGCCGTCAGTGTCAGCCAGTTTGCCGTGGCATACGGAGCTCCATCGCAGTCTTTAACACTGGTAGCATGCCGCGACAGCGTGGACGTGAACCGTATATGCAGTTGACGGACTTTGAGCGAGGGCGTATAGTGGGCAAGCGGGAGGCCGGGTGGACGTACCCCCGAATTGCTCAACACGTGGGGCGTGACGTCTCCACAGTACATCGATGTTGTCGCCAGTGGTCGGCGGAAGGTGCACGTGCCCGTCGACCTGGGACCGGACCGCAGCGACGCACGGATGCACGCCAAGACCGTAGGATCCTACGCAGTGCCGTAGGGGACCGCACCGCCACTTCCCAGCAAATTAGGGACACTGTTGCTCCTGGGGTATCGGCGAGGACCATTCGCAACCGTCTCCATGAAGCTGGGCTACGGTCCCTCACCCCGTTAGGCCGTCTTCCGCTCGCGCCCCAACATCGTGCAGCCCGCCTCCAGTGGTGTCGCGACAGGCGTGAATGGAGGGACGAATGGAGACGTGTCGTCTTCAGCGATGAGAGTCGCTTCTGCCGTGGTGCCAATGATGGTCGTATGCGTGTTTGGCGCCGTGCAGGTGAGCGCCACAATCAGGACTGCATACGACCGAGGCACACAGGGCCAACACCCGGCGTCATGGTGTGGGGAGCGATCTCCTACACTGGCCGTACACCACTGGTGATCGTCGAGGGGACACTGAATAGTGCACGGTACATCCAAACCGTCATCGAACCCATCGTTCTACCATTCCTAGACCGGCAAGGGAACTTGCTGTTCCAACAGGACAATGCACGTCGGCATGTATCCCGTGCCACTCAACGTGCTCTAGAAGGTGTAAGTCAACTACCCTGGCCAGCAAGATCTCCGGATCTGTCCCCCATTGAGCATGTTTGGGACTGGATGAAGCGTCGTCTCACGCGGTCTGCACGTCCAGCACGAACGCTGGTCCAACTGAGGCGCCAGGTGGAAATGGCATGGCAAGCCGTTCCACAGGACTACATCCAGCATCTCTACGATCGTCTCCATGGGAGAATAGCAGCCTGCATTGCTGCGAAAGGTGAATATACACTGTACTAGTGCCGACATTGTGCATGCTCTGTTGCCTGTGTCTATGTGCCTGTGGTTCTGTCAGTGTGATCATGTGATGTATCTGACCCCAGGAATGTGTCAATAAAGTTTCCCCTTCCTGGGACAATGAATTCACGGTGTTCTTATTTCAATTTCCAGGAGTGTAGTTCTTGGATGACATGTGTCCATTACTTGTGGACGAAGATGAGCTGTTTCTCGAAGGCGCTGCCCCAGGCTACGAATAATACTCTTACGGGGATGGCGCCTTTGCCACACGCACGAGCAGCAGCAGCAGCTTGCTCATCGGATACCCCCACCATCTAAAACTTATCGGGAAGCCGCCCTACATGATCTTGACACTAGCACTTATGGTTGCGCACTGCAGTGTTAGTTGAGGCAGTCACGCAGATTAATAGAACCCACTATCATGTGAGAAGCTATTGTCATGTGAAAAAATGAATTCCTACTTATAAAGGACGAAAATTATGGAACGCACGTCTGAAAAGTAAAGAAAAGGAATCTGTGAAGAGTTGGAACCACTGCTCCATGGTGGATGTCGGTTTGCTATGCCAGCAGTGTACTCTGGATATTACGGCGGCCGGTACAGTAGTGCATGGTGATACGCGTTCCTCTGTACATTCTGACGCGCATGACAGTGTTGTCAGCTCCTCGGTTTTATATATGTGTATTCAAACTGCACGCGACCTGATTTTGTCTTGAATGTGGATAAGGAATCGCATGGCAAGTGCGACATTTTTTTATTCACCCAATATACGCATGTTAGTTTCACATCTCCAAGTATGCCACCACGCCCATTTCAACCAATCTTTGTACACATATCAGTTACCGTCTGGAAGAATTTCCGCGATGGGGGGGGGGGGGGGGGGGGGGGAATGAGCACCTACGCAACTACCTATTGTAGAGCTGTCTGTGAAATTCCAAGGCACCGGAATACACACAATTTATTCATCCAGCATTTGAAAAAGGAAGCATTTAACAACTTGCAAAAACTTTACAGATAATTTCAAACCCTTACGAATTTTGTTTTCGCTGACAACTCCGATAAAATGATGAAAGAAAAAACGTTTTTCGCTTAATACATGTTCGATGATCATGCAGTATAACAGCCATTTGAAGCACAACTTTTTAATTTATTACTGCTTTACTACTAACTCTATTGGAAACACATTTTGTAGCCAGTACTCACATACATCACTGAGCATAGCAGCAAAGTTATAACACCGTACAACACATAGTCCAGGTGTTACGACTTCATAAACGCTGACATGCGTGAAAAACCTCCGCCTCATGCAAGACGTGTTAATTTATTAATTCATTGTGACTGTATTCGCAACAAATTTGCAGACAGTATCCACAAACGTCACTGAATGTACCTCCAAATATCTATCATTGAACGCCAAACATTTCAGGAAATACGACGTCAAATATTGAGATGCGTGAAAAACTACAGTATCATACAAGACGTTTTAATTTATTATTTCATTACTACTCTCCCTGCTCACAGTATGTTTCGCAGACATTAGATACGTATAGCTATGGATGTGTCTGCAAAATTATCATTGTACAGGACGTAGTTCCGGAGATACGATGACCTAAACACTGAGCTACGTGAACATGAAACTACAGGGTGAAATTCACTAGAGATACAGGTGAAATATGTGTACAGTACGTGTGAAGTACGTTATTTGTGTAAAATATATGTGAGATGGGCGTACAAGGATGAGTCCACGGGTAGAAAGCTAATTTTAAACCCAATGAACAATTTCAACGAAATTTGGTACACATACAATAAAGATCTGGAAAGAAATACTGGGGGGTAAGAACCACTGGCCTGCTCTATGGTTGAGCTTGAAAACGTGGAGAGAGAACGGGGCGAGGACGAGATTGATGGGCGGTAGAAGGGGTTGAAGAGGTCGACAGATCGAGTGGTTGGAGGATATTAAGAGAGAGGTAGTGAAGGTAGAAATTGAAAGAGAGAGGGGAAGGAGGAGGTGGACTAATAGAGGACTGAATAAATACATACCTGGAAAAAGCGGGTACTCATCTAATACCCTCTTGTAAGTCACTTAGGAATAAAATAAATTTGACATTCAGGCAATAAAAGGAGAAATCGTTACAGCAAGTATGAAAAAATAACGGAAAGGAAACCTGAGTCATCGAACAGAAAAGACGATGAAATCAAACACAAAAGCTTAAATAGTAAAAGAGTAAGAGTCAATTACTAAACGCAGGAGAGAGAGCGGATAGGTAGAAAGATTGCGTTGAAAGTCTCTACGACGGAAAGGAGATGTAATGAAGTGGTAGAAGTAATGTGTATCGATAAGGGAAGTCATAGGGCAACCAGGATTAGAGTCAGAGTTTAACTGGGCCTTGGAAGACCTGCGATCAAATAAGACGGAAGGTGTCGGTAACATTCTTTCGGTTCTTCTAAAGCCATTGTGGAAAATTATGTCAATTTAAGTTGGTTCGTTGGTCCTAAGAGTCTGGAGACAGCCCATTATCCACACAATCCCGAAGATGGTAAGTCCAGAAAGGGGGAGAATTTTCACCCAACCAGCTTAACGGTCAATGGATCGAAGATTCTGAGGACAATAAAAAGACGTGTGAGAGGAAAAGTTGAATATCGGTTTGGCTTCAGGAAAGATAAGGCACAAGAGACGCAGCTGTGACGTTGCACATGGTAACGGGAGCGACTCTTAAGAAAAACTGAAATTGGTTCACACGATGTGTCAGCCTAGAAAAAGCATTGGCCAGTGTTAAATGGTGGAACATGTTCGTAATTCTCAGTAAATCAGGTAGGGGTAGTATGCAGTAAACAAGATGTACGAGAACCAAGGGAGAAAAATGAGAATGACTGGCTAGTATCGACGTTTCAGGCGTATGAGTCAACCCAATAGAGAGCTTAAATGTTACACGATGTTCGCGAAAAGTAGCTGAACCGATGAGTTGGGAAAGGGGTCACGTCCACTCTTTTTTCGAATTACGCGTACTGGACATGACTTATCTTTTTATCTGTAAGCATCGAATGGTATAACAAGGGTCATGTCCCATCAACAGACGTGCTAGTTGGACTTGTATTGAGTCAGAGAAGAGGCCATTTCAGTATACATCAAACGCATAGTGAACCTGTTCCAGTAAAAAAAATAAGTAATTGGACGATGTAAAGAAGATTCTACAATAAATACCTGAAGAGCAGAAACCATCTTGTAACAGTCTCTGCCAACGGACAGCGAAGGATGGACGAGATAAAGATGAAGCATAACCACCATTGTCTGCTTTTCTGTACTCTGCATTTGGTCGTAATTTGGGCACATTATGAATAAACATGTACGCTCTTAACACACTCTTTTGAGGCTACAATGAATATGAATATTTCAACTTGCATAACACACTCCTTATGCTGCAAACGGAACGTTAGTTGCCTCATCATCATCATGATGGGAAAAAGGGTCATCTCCAGTACAATGACACCATGCATAAACCCACTGTGTAGAGCAACATTTTTTTGTGTCTCCTTAAACATTTACTTTCTGAGACATGACCCCTTTTCCAACGCATCAGTACAGTTTCATTATTGTTTATTGGTGCACCCTATTCAAAAAACACTCGGTGATGAACGAGACTTTGTGATGATCCTATTGAGAGACTTCGTCTAGGGACTTCGTCTAAAGACATTGTAGTGAGACACGGTCTGTGCTTGCTTTGGTGCCGATGCAATTCCGTGATGATTTCAGTCAACTCCAACTTCATCTAGTTACCATTCTGGTTTTCACTGGACATCATTCCAGTCTGATGGTTAGTCTCATGAGCATACGTTTTTTTTTTTTTAAGCCATTATTTCATCCCTCGCCAGATGCAGCTTTTGCAATCTGACTCTAACATTCACAAGAGTTCTGACTCTGCTGTTAACATGTTACCCTGATACTCACCATCGAAAAATCTGCTTCTGTAATGTGGCCACATACAAAATTTCTGGGAACCGACTCCTCGTAAATCTACTACCAGAATGGTGAAAGCATCGGCTGTCTCGTACTCACCAGAGGACCACAGCGCACAAACGGACCGGCCTTTTAGTCACGTACAGCTGTGAATCCACCAGGCACTGCCCACTTGCAGTGATAAAGGACGATATAACAGCGCAAGGCACAAGCCGCCACAGCTCGACACCTGCCAGCAAATAACTCTACACTGCCAACGGCTGATACAGAACTTCGGCTCCTCAGAGAACACTTTTGCGCTTGCCTGCTCAATCCAAGCGCCCTATTTAACGTTACTTCTTGTTTTTTGTTAATGTTTAAATGAGCAGTTTTGGTAATAAGAGCCACCCACTATTTACTAAAATATCGAACACCTCTAAATACTGATAGTTGATACTTTGGTGGGATGTACATTTTCCATATGGCATGGACTTCTCATAGCCACGAGGTTTCTATTGATCGGAAACAGTACTAGTTATTTCTAACTTCCACGAAAAACAAAGCCGTCTGAAGCCACCCAAACGTTAATTGAATTTTGCAAAATGTTCTACTACAAAAACTTGTAGAATACAATTTCCTATTATAAAACCCTGTACAACGAAAATTTAACTACCACGTTTCAGATCGACCGATCAGTATCTTTCCCTTACAGGGTACTTGAGGTTAATGACCACAATATTTTGGTATGCATATTGAGCAGAAGTTTAAAGACTGAGATGATTCCAAGTATACCTTTATACACAAAACGGAGTGTTCAGCACAACTTCTGTAGAATTTAATATGTATAAAATCCTAACACTATGGTTCCACAAGGGAAAACTATTTGTCATTGTACTAACCATCATTATTCAGCGAGGATTAGGTTAAGTAAGTAATGCAATATAGACGCTCATACACTCACACACAAAGATTCAAACACTCACAGAATAAGCAAAAACAAAATTCACCATTTTCTATCCAAAACTGAACCGTCGAAGCTATATTGTGACTCTCAACGAAAGGAAAATATCAATTTAATTGGAAACACATTGCATAAAGTGAATCATGATCGTACCACGAATCTGAATCTGGTTGAACGAAACGAAAATTGTCACTCGCGAGGACTGTGTAAAGCTCTGACAAATGACAAAAATTATAGATAACTCATAATACCAAAATTCGAACTAACTGCCATTCAAAACCACTTCCAAAGTGCGCACAGAATCGACATTCATGCTCACCAATCACCAGCTCAGCGACTACTCAGTGTCCATCAACTCTCCACAAAATCTAACTTGCCTCACCTCCGTTCACAGAGTCCGAAGGAACTTGGAGGGGGCGAACTATCCAGTCGACAAGACGAATTCTTCGGTGGTTCCAGACATCTCGTCCATTCAGAACATAGGAGAAACGAAGCCTCTTCTTCCTTTGAAGATTTTCCATCGGTTCAACCCTCTAAAATTTGAACATGCTCTTGGGTTGCTTGTGGGTCTGAGGAAACCAATCGTAAGTCTGCACATCAGGAAAGCGAGGGCATGTAAACGTCTCATTAGACTGACTCCTCAATCCATCTTCGAAAATCAAACTCAGTGTGGGTTCCGAGACCCTGCTGAAAAACAGAGCCAAGGAAGTCCACCTGAATTCAAAAATGTGCATGCGTTTGTAAGTACAGTCTAGCAGTCAAACAGGTTTAGAAAAATGTTCAAATGTGTGTGAGATTTTAAGGGACCAAACTGCAGAGGTCATCGGTACCTTGACTTACACACTACGTAAACTAACTTAAACTAACCTATGCTAAGAACAACACACACACCCATGCCCATGGGAGGACTCGAACCTCCGGCGGGAGGGCCGCGCAGTCAGTGACATAAAGCCTCTAACCGCGCGGCCATTCCTCGCGGCACAGGTTTAGAAATGGCGATTAAATGTGCGTATGACATTGAATGTCAAACGTAATAAAAAATGAAAATAGAAGTCGGCTATGTTTGTTCCCAGCGAGTTCATCACCCCCAATGGCTTGGTAAAATATGAGAAAACACAGGCTGGACAAGACTCTGTGCAGATCTTGATAAAACTAAAAAATCCCATTGAAGGTGGAGTCACTACCCTGCGCCAATACTAATATCTGTGTATACCACTCAGTCATGCCAGTGTTTTGCACACGCCCAGAGTATCTCGGTTTAATTACTTATGATCAATCCTGGCTCTCAGCTACCCACAAATCAATTTTTACCTATATCCCCGCTAAAATTTCTCATTCACACATTTTAGCGTTCAACGTTGCGCTATAAATCACGTAAGATACCACATTTTTAATGCCCAGAATGGGGCACGATATTACACGAGTTATTCAAGATAAAAACCATGGTCGCCTTTAAGACAGTACGTGGTATTCCATAAAACATAAAACAGGCCATGTGAATACTTGTCTTGTTACAGAGAAGTCCATTAATACAACAAGCAGAATTAGTACGTTTTGTAGAAGACGCTACTACTGTAACCAATCCAAGCACTCATACGGAAACGGAAGAAATGATAAACGATCTTCTTAAAAATACTCTCGAAGTGCAGCTATAGCATTACTGTTGTTGTCATTATAGAACTTCACTAATAATACCATGCTCCGTTTGTCCAAGCTCACGTTGACACGTCAAAAAGTAGACTACGACTGGTCAGATGTGTGAGACTATGAATCACGATGACTGATCACAGGACTTGGTGGCCATAGTTGCAACTGGACGGTGGCGCTGCGACGCATGGCTGTCATGCTCGCCATACTCTGGACATCAAAGCTGCCAGGTTTGGTACTCGTTCGGTAATTAGTTTCCTTGCTACAATGTGTTAAATAGGGAAAGTTTAATTATAGCCACGTCGTACATAAATGATTTGGTTGACACCCTGGGGAGCAATCTGCGGTTGATTGCTGACGATCCCGTGGTGTACGGTAAGGCGTCGAAATTGAATGACTGTAGAAAGGTACAAGAAACTTAGACAAAATTTCTAGTTGGTGTGAAGAATGGCAGCTAACCCCTAAATGTGGAGAAATGTAAGTTAATGCGGATGAGTAGGAAGAACAAACCTGCGATGTTCCGATACACTATTACTAGTATCCTGCTTGATACGGTCAAGTCATTTAAATATCTGGCTGTAACATTGCAAAGTGATATGAGGTGGAACGAGCACATGAGAACTGTGGTAGGGAAGGCGAATGGTCGACTTCGGTTTATTGGGAGAATTTAAGGAAAATGTTGTTCACCTGTAAACGAGACCGCATATAGGACGCTGGTGCTACCTATTCTTGAGTACTGTTCGAGTGTTTGGGATCCGTAACAGGTCGGATTGAAGAACATTGAAACAATTCAGAGGCCGGGCTGCTAGAACTGTTATCGGTGGTTCCGGAAAACGCTTAAGTGTTATGGGTGTGCTTCGGGAGTCAAATACCTGGAGCGATTTCTTTTGGAGAAACACTATTTAGAAAATTTATAGAACCGGCATTTGAAGCTGACTGCCGAACGACTCTACTACCGTCAACATACATCACGCGTAAGGACCACGAAGACAGGACACGAGAAATTAGGGTTCATACGCGGGTTGTCGGTATTACCTCGGTCTGTTTGTGAGTGGAACAGGGGTGGAAAAACGCATGTAGCGTTCCCTCCGCCACGCAGCGTACGGTTGCTTACGGAGTATGTATGTAGCTGCAGATGTAGATTCTTTTGTACACTGGCTTTCTTGTGTGTCAAAAGATTCTCTTCGAAGATTTAACAGTATACTGAATGGAAATCACGAATGGAAATGTCCTGGCCTTAAGTTTATGGGAACAGTTTTTGGAACCGGATACAAACTTAGTTAAAGTTGCTACGATTACTGTAGTCCAGGTGGACCGAAACAGAGAGAACAATAACAGCACAGGCATGGATCAATGCTGTACAGAGCACACAAATTTCCACTTCAACATGCAGCACTCCAACAAGAAATAGAAACCATAACATATACTGCAATAAACAATGGATATGACCCTTCTCTAATTAATACCTTGTCACAACAGATAAAAAATAAACTGAACAAACAACATCAAACTACACTGGCAACTGACAGTACCCCGGCAGTCAGATATGTAAAAATGCCATATCTTGGAATAGTATCTGACAAATTAGCGAGACTATTCAAAAACACAGAAGTAAAAATTAGCTTCAGCACCAGCAACAACCTGTGTAGGAAGCTTTTTTCACAATATAAAACCACCAGATACAAGTCTTGATGCATCTGGCATTTACAAAATTACCTGCAGCCAATGTAATAAATATTATATCGGCCACAGGCAGAAATTTCAGAGCCCGATTCAAAGAGCATTTAGGCTGCTACAGGCTTGACAAATGTAACAAATCAGCAGTAACAACTCACTTTAAAGACACAGGCCACCCTTTGAAAATCGAAGACTACCTCGAAATTTTACACAAAATAGGAAAAAGTAAAAGAATGGATATCATGGAAGAAAAGGAAATTTTCATACACAACACAAAGCATGGAAATAACATTCTTAATGAAATAACCGAATTTAAAAACTCAAAATTCTTCAACAGTCTTAAGCCAGTTCTAGCTCAATACATTCAAGATATGTCAATGTAAATAATTTACTATAAATCTGTCAGTACGAAGAATATCGACACAAATCTCCGATAGTCGATACAGACTCAAATGCATCAGTCCGCCATCTTGTGTTGTGTGTATAACATCGAAGCAACTTGTGCAGTGAATTACGTTGGCAATCAGTGACAAAAAATATAATGTGGAATAGTGTAATGTCAATCAACAGCTCCGCCATTACACCAGTGATGCAAGTGAAGCAGCAAGATGATGAAACTGTAAGTGATCAACTGTCATATAAAAGCCTTTCACACTATTTTCGAACACATAACTGATGCAAATCTACCGGCATCCTACACAGGAAGTGATATACATAGTCAACCACAAGGAAGAAAACCAGCAGAAGACATAAATGATTTCGATTTCTAGCCGTACACTGCCCCCCTTCTTCCCCCCAAATGCCATACCAGCAGCTACAGTAAAAAACAGTGGACGAAGACTTCTAGATTAACCTAGTTTAAACTGCTTATTTTTAAGTAACATTTCTCTATATGTATGTATGTATGTATGTATGTATAAACGCCTGAAGATCAACAGAACATGTTCGAAACGCGTTGCATTATGTTAGATCAAGCATAAAATAAAAAGCGACTGGTAGCAGAAACTTGAAATAAATAATTATCCCACACAGTCGCCGTGCACAAACATAGCTATTATGGCTGAAAATAACAGGCAAGGAAAACCAGAACGTTCAAGAAACTGTGAAGAAATTATTCGAGAACAACACAAATCGTGGCAGATAACGGGAGCAGCCTAGATGGCATTGGGGACTACTATGTCAATACAATACTATTTCTTATTTGCCAGTGATACTGTGAAATTAAATGACGATACCACTAACAGATTTCACTCGTTGATTAAAAAGCAGTAAGAGAAAGTATCTTTGTCAGAAAAAATAAAGACGTAAAATAAATTTTGGTTATGAACCTCCACACTGCAACCTTATGTGCGCAGCCGATGATCAAAAAGTGTAGTATTCCATTCGGCCTCTGGTTCATTATACAGATACGCCCCACCTATGAAGTCAGCAAAAATTGGTTACATTACTTAAAAAACACTATGTTTTTGAAGAAAACAGTACTGTTAAAAATTCCCTTGAAGTAAGAGCCAAAATTAAATACTTTCAATTCTTGCTGATGGAAAATTCAAAATTATAAGGAATGTAGCACCCAGTCGCGGAAACGTAATTTATTTACCTTGTTGCAAATCGATTTCGACTGATATGTCATCATTGGTGCACTTTTCTAACCGATACATGCCATAAGTAGAAGTACTGTCTTTGGCAGATTTCTATCACGAAGTCTTAAAGACGAAATTTTAAACACCCCGAGAGTATTGCGGTGGGTTGTTTTATAGCATATACTTTTGTCAACCACCTGAGGGACAGTTCTTCAAGAGTGTTTTGGATCCCCATCAGGTGCAAGTAATGGAAGACATCAAAGCAATTCAGAGGCGAGCGAGTAGATTTGTTACCGGTATGCTCGATCAACACGCGAGTGTTACAGGGATGCTTCGGATCTGAAAATCCCAGCAGGGAAGACGACGTTCATTTTGTGAAACACTATTCAGAAAATTTAGAGTACCGGCATCTGAAGTCGACTGGATAACGATTCTACTGACGTCAACGTTTACACTACTGGCCATCGAAATTGCTAGACCACGAAGATGACGTGCTACAGACGCAAAATTTAACCGACAGGAAGAATATGCTGTGGTATGCAAATGATTAGCTCTTCAGAGCGTTCACACAAGGTTGACGCCGGTGGCGACACCTACAACGTGCTGACATGATGAAAGTTTCCAACCGATTTCTCATACACAAACAGCAGTAGACAGGCGTTGCCTGGTGAAACGTTGTTGTGATGCCTCGTATAAAGGGGAGAAAAGCGTACCATCACGTTACCGACTTTGATAAAGGTCGGATTGTAGCCTATCGCGATTGCGGTTTATCGTATCGCGATTTTGCTGCTCGCGTTGGTCGATATCCAATGACTGTTAGCAGAATATGGAATCGGTGGGTTCAGGAAGGTAATACGGGACGCTGTGCTGGAACCCAATGGCCTCGTATCACTAGCAGTCGAGATGACAGGCATCTTATCCGCATGGTTGTAACGGATCGGAGTCAACAGATGGGAACGTTTGCAAGACAACAACCACCTTCAGGAACAGTTCGACGACGTTTGCAGCAGGATGACGTGTCAGCTCGGAGACCATGGCTGCGGTTACCCTTGACGCTGCATCACAGACAGGAGTGTCTGCGATGGCGTACTCAACGACGAACCTAGGTGCACGAATGGAAAAACTTCATTTTTTCGGATGAATCCAGGTTCTGTTTACAGCATCATGATGGTCGCATCTGTGTTTGGCGACATGGCGGTGAACGCACACTGGAAGCGTGTATTCGTCATCGCCATACTGGCGTATCACCCGGCGTGATGGTATGGGGTGCCATTGGTTACACGTCTCGTTCACCTCTTGTTCGCATTGACGGCACTTTGAATACTGGACGTTACATTTCAGATGTGCTACGACCCAGGCTCTGCCCTTCATTCGATCCCTGCGAAACCCCACATTTCAGCAGGATAATGCACGACCGTATGTTGCAGGTCCTGTACAGGCCGTTCTGGATACAGAAAATATTCGACTGCTGCCCTGGCCAGCACATTCTCCAGATCTCTCATCAATTGAAAACGTCTGGTCAATGGTGGCCGAGCAACTGGCTCGTCACAATACGCCAGTGACTACTCTTGATGAACTGTTGTATCGTGTTGAAGCTGCATGGGCAGCTGTACCTGTACACGCCATCCAAGCTCTGTTTGACTCAATGCCCAGGCGTATCAAGGCCGTTATTACGGCCAGAGGTGGTTGTTTTGGGTACTGATTTCTCAGGATCTATGCACCCAAATTGCGTGAAAGTGTAATCACATGTCAGTTCTCGTATAATATATTTTTCGAATGAATACCCGTTTATCATCTGCGGTTCCTGTTGGTGTAGTAATTTTAATGGCCAGTAGTGTATTTCACGAAAGGACCACGAATATGAGACTAAAAAAATTAGGGCTCCTACTGCGATATAGAGACAGGCGGTTTTTCTCGCTGTTTTTTGCGAGTGAAGCAGGAAACGAAATGGTCAGTAACAGTCAAGGTACCCTCCGCCACGCAATATACAGCAGCTTCCTGAGTACTTACGTAGACTTTCTTAGTATCACCAAGGCCGCTGATACATTCGCCATTTATAGGTCAAAGCGATAAATCCCACCACTGTTGCTAAAAATGACCTAATGCATTGTTACCGCAAGCAGAGGAATGTAGGAAAGGACCTGAGCTGAGAAGTCCTTTGTCGTAGGCACGTCTGAGGCAGATAAGGCAGAAGTGCGGAAGCTGCTTGAGCTGCAGACAGCACACTCGGCCCGCATCTCTTCCACGAGGAGAGGGAGGCGTTCTCAGGCTGCACGGACGAGCGAGGGCATTCTTGCGGCGGTCCATTCACTAAGAATGGCGCGCCTCCGCATTCAGGCCCGCGAGCGCCATTGTCCCGCGCTGCGCTCCTCGCAGCATTGGCTGCTCCTAGAGGCGGTTCAGGGGTGCGTTTCTGCCCCATCTCACCGGCTCCGTCTGTTCTACACCTTGAGGTATTCGTGTGAACTGAAGCTGTGGGCGATCTAAGATTTGGCAAAAAGTCCTACGAAGCAGCTCTACTCCGATCACTCGTGTTCTTTTCACTCTAAAGTCTTTCCCGTTGAGTGATACTTCCCTTTTGTTCCACTTTCCTGCCACTCTTCCCACTTCATCGTCGCTCTACGTCTGTATACACTAACACTCCTGATCATAAAGCTGCAACACTATGAAAGGGACTTGACACAAACGCGAGATTGGCAAGAAGTATTACGTAAAGTACACTACCGGCCATTAAAATTGCTACACTAAGAAGAAATGCAGATGATAAACAGGTATTCATTGGACAAATATATTATACGAGAACTGACATGTGATTACATTTTCACGCAATTTGGGTGCATAGATCCTGAGAAATCAGTACCCGGAACAACCACCTCTGGCCGTAATAACGGCCTTGATACGCCTGGGCATTGAGTCAAACAGTGCTTGGTTGGCGTGTACAGGTACAGCTGCCCATGCAGCTTCAACACGATACCACAGTTCATCAGGAGTAGTGACTAGCGTATTGTGACGAGCCAGTTGCTCGCCCACCATTGACCAGACGTTTTCAATTGGTGATAGTTCTGGAGAATGGGCTGCCCAGGGCAGTAGTCGAACATTTCCTGTATCCAGAAATGCCCGTACAGGACCTGCAACATGCGATCGTGCATTATCCTGCTGAAATGTAGGGTTTCGCAGGGATCGAATGAAGGGTAGAGCTACCGGTCGTAAAACATCTGAAATGTAACGTCCACTGTTCAAAGTGCCGTCATTGCGAACAAGAGCTGACCGAGACGTGTAACCGATGGCACCATACACCATCACGCCAGTATGGCGATGACGAGTACACGCTTCCAATGTGCGTTCACCGCGATGTCGCCAAACACGGATGCGACCATCATGATGCTGTAAACAGAACCTGGATTCATCCGAAAAAATGACTTTTGCCATTCGTGCACACAGGTTCGTCGTCGAGTACACCATCACAGGTGCTCCTGTCTGAGATGCAGCGTCAAGGGTAACCGCAGCCATGGTCTCCGAGCTGATAGAGCATGCTGCTGCAAACGTCGTCGAACTGTTCGTGCAGATGGTTGTTGTCTTCAAAACGTCCCCATCTGTTGACTCAGGGATCGAGACGTAGCTGCAAGGTCCGTTACAGCCATGCGGATAAGATGTCTGTCGTCTCGACTGCTAGTAATACGAGGCCGTTCGGATCCAGCACGGCGTTCCGTATTACCCCCCGGAACCCACCGATTCCATATTCTGCTGACAGTCTTTTGATCTCGACCAACGCGAGCAGCAATGTCGCGATACGATAAACCGCAAGTGCGATAGTCTACATTCCGACCTTTATCAGTGTCGGAAACGTCGTGGTACGCATTTCTCCTCTTTACACGAGGCATCACAACAACGTTTCACCAGGCAACGTCGGTCTACTGCTGTTTATGTATGAGAAATCGGTTGGAACTTTCCTCATCTCAGCACGTTGTAGGTGTCGCCGCCGGCACCAACCTTGTGTGAATGTTCTGAAAAGCTAATCATCTGCATATCACAGCATCTCTTCCTGTCGGTTAAATTTCGCGTCTGTAGCACGTCATCTTCTTGGTGTAGCAATTTTAATGGCCAGTAGTGTAGATAGTAGTAACGCCATCTACGAGGTGTGTCAAAAAATAACGAGACTGACAACGCTTGAGCGACCTGGCAACGCTGTGTCGTTCTGTTTGTGCAGACCGCTGTGTTCATTCCTTCCAGAGCCTCGGTCCCGTTGCAGCTCCGTAAAGCCATCACGTAATTTTTGGGAGCACCATTAGTGAAGTTGTATTTTTCTTACGTATGTTACTACAGAGGAAATGTGGAAATTAGAGCAACGTTATGTCATAAAATTGTGTGTTAAACTTGGGGAAACCGCGTGGTTCAAATTGCTCTAAGCACTATGGGATTTATTATCTGAGATCATCAGTCCCCTAGACCTAGAACTACTTAAACATAACTAACCTAAGGACATCACACACATCCATGCCTCAGGCAGGATTCGAACCTGTGACCGTAGCAGCAGCGCAGTTCTGGACTGAAGCGCATAGAACCGCTCTGTCACAGCAGCCGGCTTTTACCTCAAAAGCTCCTTTTCACCTCATTTGAGTCCTTGTGACCTTTTTCTTTTGCCGAATTGAAAAATATCTTAAAAGGACGTCATTTTGGGCCTCTAGAGAACGTTCAAATGAATGCGACCGACATGTTAAAGGCCCTACCAACTGAAGCTTCTCAGCGCTGCTACTAAGACTGGGGGCAACGATTTCGCCAGTGTAAACCTGCCGAAGGGAACTACTTTGAACGGGAAAATATTGTTGTTTAAAAAAAGAAAAACCAAAATAAAAACGTTTTTAGATAAAAAATCATTCTCTTTACTTTTCTCGCACACCTCGTATTTTGTCCAAGTATACAGGAAATGACAAAGCAGTTGATTTCTCATACAGAAATGGAATTTGAATCCCGTTTCTGAGAAGATCGTGTTATGTCTCCTGCAAGAAGGAGAGATTTGTAGGAATTCTGCAGGAGCTGGAACGTGGGCAGTCGAGACTCCAGTCTATCATTCTGGGATATTGCTATTAGTGTAGGTTTTCATCCCACAACTAGCATGCAAATATCGATTCGAAGTTTTGAGGAGGGGTATGCTCAACTCCATACTAGATGTCAGTGGCCCCATATGACTAGTGCCCGGGAGAACAGACTTGTTGTTCGCTTGGCTGTTCAGGTGTGTAGAACTACGGAATTTACCTTAAGTCGCGTAGTTAGCTAGTTAATTTCATGTTGTATGGATCACTTCGCACAATGAATCGTAATGATGTGGGAGGAGTCATTTTACGATCAAATCACAACGTAATCTGTACTTATGGCTACATGCTGAATATTTGTTTTTTCCTTTAATTTTTCATTTATTAAGAAAAATAATATACAGATGTCAGCTAATAGTTCCTACTACCACCTTTTGTTGTTGTCGTGGTCTTCAGTCCGAAGACTGGTTTGATATAGCTCTCCATGCTGCTCTATCCTGTGCGAGCCTCTTAATCTTCGAATAACTACGGCAATCTATAACTTTCTCAATCTGCTTACTGTATTCATTTCTCGACGATTTTTAGCGTCCACGCATCCCTCCAATACAAACTGGTGATCCTTTGTGATGTAAAGTTGTGCCAGAAATTTCTTGTCTCTCCAACTGTGTTCAGTATTTCCTCATTAGTCGCTTGATCGATCCATCCAATCTTCAGCTTTTACCTGTAACGCGACATTTCGAAAGCTTCTATTCTCTCTTTATCTTAACTGTTTATGGTCCATGTTTCACTTCCATACATGGCCACACACATGATTTTCTTGCCATTCCCAGTCTACAATTTATATCCTCTCTACTTGGGACACCATCAGTTATTTTGCTGCCCAAATAGCAATCCTCATCTGTGACATTACATTATCCTTGTTTTGCTTTTGTTGGTGTTCATCTTATCTCCACCTTTCAAGACCGTTCGACTACTCTTCGTAAACCTTTGCTGTCTCTGACAGAATTGCAATGTCATCAGCAAACCTTAAAGTTTTTATTTCTTCTCCCACAACTTTGATTCGTTCTCCAAATCTTTCTTTGGTTTCCTTTACTGCTTTTTCAGGGTACAGACTGAATGACATCAGGGGCACGATACTACCCTGTCTCACTCCAATCTCAGCCCCTGCTACCCTTTTATAC
This sequence comes from Schistocerca americana, assembly GCF_021461395.2. Taxonomy (NCBI): domain Eukaryota; kingdom Metazoa; phylum Arthropoda; class Insecta; order Orthoptera; family Acrididae; genus Schistocerca; species Schistocerca americana. The sequence continues at coordinate 465,981,492 of NC_060124.1, read as the reverse complement.
CCCTCGACTCTTATAACTGCCGTCTGGTTTCTGTAAGAGTTGTAAACAGGCCTTCATTCCCTGTATTTTACCCCTGCTACTTTCAGAATTTTAAAGAGAATATTCCAATCACATTGTCAAAAGTTTTCTCTAAGTTTACAAATGCTATAAATGTAGACTGGCCTATCCTTAACCTATCTTCTAAGACACGTCGTAGGGTCAATATTGACTCGTGTGTTTCTACATTTCTCCGGAGTACAAAATGATCATCCCCGAGGTCGGCTCCTACCAGTTTTTCCATGCTTCTGTAAAGAATTCGTGTTAATATTTTGCAGCCGAGATTTATTGAAATTATACTTCGTAATTTTCACACACGTCAGCACCTGCTTTCTTTTGAATTGGACTTACTACTTTCTTCTTGAAGATTGATGGTATTCCGCCTGTCTCATACATCTTACATACCAGGTGAAAGATTTTTGTCATGGTTCGCTGTCACAAGGCTGTCAATAGTTCTGACGGAATGGCGTCTACCCTCAGGGCCTTGCTTTGAGTTACATCTTTCAGCGTCCTGTCAAATTCTTATCACAGTATCATATCTACCATTCCATCTTCGTCTACGTCACCTTCCCTTTCCATAACACTGCTTTCAAGTTCATTTCCCTTGTCGTCCATGTGGATGGATGGCCTGAGGGCTTCCTTGCAACAGTTGTGATACCAATAGAGAAAAAGAGAAACACCAAAAAATGTGAAGAGCATACGATCATCAGTCTAATTTTTCATACAGCTAAGGTCTGAGTGTTGAATAGGAGACTATATGGCAAGCTGGACAGTAGGATTGCAGAGGAGCAGTTCGGATTTAGAAGAGGAGAAGGAAGAAGTGATGCTATTGATCTCTTCAGAACTGTAGGGGGAAGATAGATGGAAAAAGGTAGATAAATGTTTGCTGTTTTTATTGATTTAGGAAAGGCTTTTGACAGATTTTAGTGGAACAAGCTGATGGATATTTTAAAGAGGAAAGGAGTAGATTGGAAAGAGAGACGATTTATACAGAATCTATATTTGCACCAGAATGTAAGGATAAGGATTGGAAATGAAATGTCAGAAGGAAGCAGCATTGGACGAGGTGTTAGACAAGGTTGCTGCCTTTCCCCACTGATTTTTAATGCGTACCTCGAAGAGATTATTGCGAAAGGCCTGCATGGGAAAAGAGCAATATGTATTGGTGGAAAGAGCATAGAATGTATAAGATTTGCTGATGACATGGTATTAGTGCCAGAAAGTGAGCGGACAGTGAATAACATGCTGAAAGATCTGAATGGTACTTGTGTGAAATATGAAATGCAAATAAACACAGCAGAAACAAAGAGTATGGTCATTAGTACAAGACGCAGACTGTCCAGTATTAAAATAGGATAAGCTACCATTAGCCAAGTAAGTGCATTTAAATATCTTGGAAGCACAATAACTGAAGACTTGAGATGTCACCAGGAGCTGAAAACTCGAACTGCCATAGCGAAGGAGGCATTCGACAGAAAGAGGAAGCTGTTACGTGACAAATTAGATAATGGGCGAAGGAAAAGGCTGGGCAAATGTTTTGACTGCAGTGTGGCACTATATGGGGCAGAAGCAGGGACGCTGAGACGAGAGGATGAAAAGAGGTTAGAAGCATTTGAGATGTGAATGTGGAGGAGAATGGAGAGGATATGCTGGATGCAAAGAATAAGTAATGAAAGAATATTGGAAAAGGTTGATGAGAGAAGATGTCTGTTGAAGGTTATAAGAGAAAGGAAAAACAACTGGTTGCGACATTCATTGAGAGGGGAGTGCTTGCTAGCAGATGCTATGGAAGGACTGGTTTGTGGGAGAAGACTGAGAGGAAGAGGGAGATACAATAAGATAGATGGCATAAAGGGAAGAGGAAATTATGCGGACCTGAAGAGGATGGCAGAATACCGGACAGCCTGGAGAAGCGAAAACCTGCATTTTGGCAGAACACTAATGATGGTGATGAATGTCATATTTACTTTTCGTTTTTCATCTTCTCATTCGCAATTTTGTTCTAGCGATTGTCACTGTTATCATGTATTAAATACACTTTAATTTCTTCTGTTCCATCACATTATATTTGTTTGACTTACAATATCTTCTTTCGTTCAAATCGTCTTTTGCCCAAAGTACAATAAAAAGTTATGTTTTAAATGATTGTGTGACGATCATCACCCAAAAAATGCACATCTCGTAACTAGAATTACGTTTATGACAATACTAAATAATCAATATAATCAGGTTATTTCGTCTTTCAATTTTAACTAATCGATTAGCTTTTTGAAAAGTTTAAATATTATGATACATGAACAAAAATAATTTAAAATCGCATGCGCTTAGGTTCCATACGTAAAAAGAATTAAACGAAGAGAAAGTAATAGGAAAATTATAAAAATAATTAAACTGATGCAACGAAGGATTTACGTTTCTGACAATACTAAATAATCAATATAATCAGATTATTTCGTCTTTCAATTTTAACTGATTGACTAGCTTTTTGAAAAGTTTAAATATTATGATACATGAACAAAAATAATTTAAAATCGCATGCGCTTAGGTTCCATACGTAAAAAGAATTAAACGACGAGAAAGTAACAGGAAAATTATAAAAATAATTAAACTGATGCAACGAAAGATTAGAAAAGAAAAATTGCATTTAATAAAGTTAACTGAACAAAAATAATGATAGAAGACGTATCGATAAAGAATGAAAAATAGAAGATTCTAGAGCACATAGGGAGATTCGAATCTACAACTTCTGCATAGGAAAAATGTATTTTAATCATTATGCTCAGGCACTAACGTGTGTCCATATATTATTTATAAAGCTCTAGAGTATCAGGCAAAACTGTGAATTATATTTTCGTCGATAATTCGCAAACGACGGGTACCAGGGTGATTGACTACAGGGTGTGATACCTGGGATCTTAACGTACATCACCGTGAAAATGGTTTTAAAAAAATCCACCCCACGCTTGGGGACTTATCCTTGCAAGTACGTTATGGTTACTGCGTTTGGTATTTCTTCATTATATTCGAGGATGAGGAAACTTTTGACACTGGTCGATACTTTTTATCTGCCTTCCAACGTCTCTTTTAATCAGGTCTGACAGTGGTATATTTCAGCCTGTCTGGGAATGTCAGCTGTGTTAGTGATGTCCGGCAGTGAGGAAGTGGGTGCATGGGGGACGGGGAGGGGTTCAAATGGTTCACATGGCTCTGAGCACTATGGGACTTAACTAGAACTTAGAACTACTTAAACCTAACTAACCTAAGGACATCACACACATCCATGCCCGAGGCAGGATTCGAACCTGCGACCGTAGCGGTCGCGCGGTTCCACACTGAAGCGCCTAGAACCGCTCGGCCACCACGGCCGGCAGGGGGAGGGAGTAAGTGCTCACCTGCTTGACGGTGCCGGCCTCCTGCTCGGCCTTCACCTGGCTGATCTTGCGCAGCGACTCCCGGTGCTGGCCAGCACCGTTGAGGGCGGCGCCGCCCCCGCTGGCGACGCATCCACCGCCGCCTCCGCCCCCGCCGCCGCTGACGACACACGAACCGCATCCGGCGGCTGCGCTGGGCCGAAGCGGCATGCTCTCCACCCGCCGGCACGAACCCATGTGTCGGCTGCAAACATATTTAAGCAGCAGCTAAACCAACACACGGGTATAGAGATCAGCGAGTAACTCTGCGCAAGAGGCCAAGCAAATTTAAACAGTAGTTTCTCATCGGCGTCACTACTATATTTGTATCGTAAAATACGAGTTTCACTCCAAAAGAAATCCACAATTTTTTAAATCCATCTTTTATTCTATATGTTTGAAAGTTTTACAGTGTGTAGATACGTCCTTTAGGAACAACATTTTCATTTCTCCACGTAATTTCCATCCCTCTTAACTGCCTTACGCCATCTTGGAACCAGCGGCTGTATACCCGCACGGAAAAATTCTGGACTAACCTGTTGGAGCCACTGCTCGGCAGCGTGCACAAGGGAGTCATCAGCTTCAAACCTTGTTCCACGAAGAGAGTCTTTCAGTTTCGCAAAGAGATGGTAGTCACTTGGAGCCAGGTCTGGACTGTAATACGGGCGTATCAGTATGGTCCATCCGAGTTTTGTGATCGTTTCCATGGTTTTTTGACTGACATGTGGCCGTGCATTGTCGTGCAACAGCAAAACATCCTGCTTTTGCCGATGTGGTCGAACACGACTCAGTCGGGTTTGAAGTTTCTTCAGTGTCGTCACATATGCATCTGAGTTTATGGTGGTTCCACTTGGCATCATGTCCACAAGCAAGAGTCCTTTGGACTCGAAAAACACCGTAGCCATAACTTTTCCAGCAGAAGGTGTGGTTTTGAATTTTTTTTTCTTGGGTGAGTTTGCATAATGCCCCTCCATTGATTGCCTCTTCGTCTCTGGTGAAAAATGATGGAGCCATGTTTGATCACCTGTCACAATTCTCCCAAGAAATTCATCTCAACCATTCTCGTAATGTTCCAAACGTTTGCTGCATACTATTTTTCTTGTTTCTTTGTGAGCCTCTGTCAACATCCTGGGAACCCACCTGGCACAAACCTTTTTTAACGCCAACACTTTCAGTATTCTGCTAACACTTCCTTCCCCTATCTCAAAGCAGCGTGACAATTCGTTCACTGTGATGCGTCTGCCAGCATTCACCAATTCGTTAACTCTCTGTACATTGTCTGGAGTGTGTGCAGTACGAGGCCAGCCGCTGCGAGGACAATCGTCAATATTGCCAAGCCCGCTTTCATCACGTAACCTGCTTGCTCACCGACTATCTGTACTGCGATCGACAGCAGCACCTCCATATACCTTTTTCAACCTCTTGTGGATGTTTCCCACTGTCTCATTTTCACAACACAGGAATTCTATGACAGCACGTTGCATCTGACGAACGTCAAGTGTAGCAGCCATCTTGAGGGCATGCTGTGACGGCACCACTCTCGGGAACAAGTTGAACAAAGTTTGAAAACAAGCTGGAAGGATGTATCTACACACTGTAAGACTTTCACACACGCAGAATGAAAACTGTATTTTTAGAAAAGTTGTGTTCATTTCTTTTGGAGTGGCCCTTGTACAACTCGCAGAGTCATCAAGGAGATTTTTAAGAACATTAACCAGCTGAATATCTCAGTGTGGAACTTTAAATTTTAGCTGAGGACGGAAGCTTGTGGAGTAGCTATGGGCCAAGTTTAAATTAACTGTTGTTAACAGATACGCATCCAATAGAACACATCATGAGAGGCCCTTCAAGATACAGTGTCACTGAAAACAAACTTCTAAAGAAACTACGGCATAGTAGGTATAAAACAAAGCATAGGGCTATACAGTTGTGACCCAAAACATTATGACTAATAGCTTGTTTCCCCTTCTCTGGAACGAAATACATCACTGATTCTGCGTATCATGATCCGATAGTTTGTTGGTGGGTTTGTGGAGGCATGTGGCATTGGATGTCTCACGTAATTCGCGTAAATAACGGGCCGCTTATTTGCGCATGCGGTAATGGCACCCGATAGCGACCCAGATGGATTCCATAGGATTTTCATTAGTCAAGTTTTGTCGCTGGCCGTTCAACACGAGTTCACTGTAAAGATCCTCAAACCAATGTACTACTGTTATGGCTCCAAGACACGGACGACTTCACTGCTGGAAGATGATATCGCCTTGGGGAAGACATCAAGCAGGAAGGGATGCAAGTGGATCGCAGCCGTCAGTGTCTTCGATTACTACCACAAGTCCTATGCAAGCGCTGAAAATGTCTCTCATATCGTAATACTGCTCCTACCAGCCTGCGTCCGTAGCGCGCTGCACACCATCTACTTAGTGTAGCAAAAACGCGGGTCATCCGAACAGCCGATACGTTTCCATTGATCGAGGTTCGAATCGGGATGGTTCCAAGACCACTGCAGTCGTAATTGACGTAGTCGTTTCATCAAGATCGCGTAGGGGTGGTCTACTGCGGATATCCAGGTCCAACAATGTACAATGAACGGTATGCTCTGAAACACTTGTCCGTCCACCAGCATTCTGCCCTTTCGGGACAGATGCCACAGATCTGTCCTACTTTATGGAGCAGATAAGCCCCAGAACCACACGTTTCGTGGACGTCGAACCATTTAGGGCCTAGTGGTAGTTTCACTGACCTATATCTTTCCGTAGACCCTCACAGCACTAGCAGTTGAACTTTCGACCAGCTTGACACTTTTGGAGATACCCTTTCAATTATTCTGCGTAATAATGATCTGCCATTTTTCAAAGTCGCTTATCTCAATGGATTTCCACAGTTGCAACGTATACATTATGTAATCAAAAGTATCCGGTCACCTGGATGAAAATGACTTAAAAGTTCGTGGCGCCTTCCATCGGGAATGCTGTGGTGTTCGGTCATCCTTAGCCTTAATGACAGCTTCCACTCTCGCAGGCATATTCAGTCACGTGCTGGAAGGTGTCTTGGGAAATGGCAGCCCATTCTTCACGGAGTGCTGCACTGAGGAGAGGTATCGATGTCGGTCGCACGAAGTCGGCGTTCCAAAACATCGCAGAGGTGTTGTACAGGATTCAGGTCAGGACTCATAGGCCAGTCCATTACAGGGACGTTTATGACTTGTAACCACTCTACCATGAGCCGTGCATTATGAACAGGTACCTGATCGTGTTGAGAGATGCAATCGCCGTGCCCGATTTGCTCTTCAACAGTGGGAAGCAAGAAGGCGCTTAAAACATAGGTGTAGGCCTGTGCTGTGATAGTGCCACATAAAACAATTAGGGGTGCAAGCCCCTCCATGAAAAACACGATCACACCATAACACCAACGCCTCCGAATCTACCGTTGGCACTACACATTCTGGCAGATGACCTTCACCGGGCATTCGTCACACCCACACTCTGCCATCGAATTGCCACATTGTGTACCGTAATTCGTCACTCCACACAACGTTTTCCCACAGTTTAGCCGCCCAATATTTATGCTCCTTACACCAAGCGAGGCGTCGTTTGTCATTTACCGACGTGATCTGTGGCTTATGAGCAGCCGCTCGACCATGAAATCGAAGTTTTCACACATCCCGCATAACTGGCATAATACTTGCAGTGGATCCTGTTGCAGTTTGAAATTCCTGTGTGATGGTGTGGATAGATGTCTGCATATTACACATTACGACCCTCTTCAACTGACGAGGTCGGCCTGTATGCTTCTGTGCTGTACGTCCCGCATGTTTCCACTTCACTATCATATCGGAAACAGTGGACCTAGGGATATTTAGGAGTGTGGAAATCTCGCGTATAGACGTATAACACAAGAGACACCCAATCACCTGACCACGTTCGAAGTCCGTGAGTACTGGGGAGCGCCCCATTCTGCTCTCTAGCGATGTCTAACGACTACTGAGGTCGCCGATGTCTAGTACCTGGCAGTAGGTGGCAGCGCAACGCACCTAAAATGAAAAACGTATGTTTTCATAGGTGTCCGGATACTTTTGATCACATAATGTGTCTTCACTAGGTGTTTCAGTTCAGATAAGAGACGATGAACAGAACGCTTTTGTCTGTCAAGAGAGCAATGCGTGAAGCCTTCAATGACTACCGTAGCACACTATTGTCATTTGACCTTTCACAAAATCCAAAGAATTTCTGGTCGTATGTCGAGGATGCTAGCGGCACCGTAACTGGTGTACAGTCACACATGGACAGAAGTCTGGATGCTTGATATTCCCCCAAAACCGATGACAGTGCGCTTCAGGCCTTATGGTTATAAGTACCTCAATCGTGTTGTATGTCGACCATCTTCACAACAGAAACAGGTAATGTTTACCGAGCAGTGTGGAGCATTGGTTAGCAAACTGGACTCGCTTTCGGGAGGACACCGGGTCAAACTCGCGTCCAACCATCCAAATACACGTTTTCGATGATTCCTCTAAATCGCACCAGGCAAATGCCGGAATGATTTCTTTGAAAAGACATGGCCGATTTCCTTCCCCATCCTTGACGCAATCCGGGCATGTTTTCCGTCTCTAATGACCTCGATGTGGACCGGACGTCGAACCCTGTCTTCGTTCCTTTTCCTTTTCGGTAACTTTCATTTTGTGAATGTCATTGTCCTATTTTCAACGCTTTTTGACAGATATTCCGCGGATATTACTCCTGGCGCTTATGGTAGCTTAACCTGTACATTTATCTTTCATTGCATGTAAGTATGAGCAATATAACTCGTTCGGCAGTAAGTAACATTTTGTCACGAAGAGGAAATATATTTAACGTTCTACTAAATTTGTTCAAACACAAACAAAACTCGACAACAGTGAATGATACAGTTTCTCTACGACGTTTTCTGCGCCAAGTCGTGAGAAGGTCTGCAGAAGATCGTGGAACGCGTCTCACATTCTGCGGGTTACAGTGACAAGTCAAGGTAACACACGGCAGCTGAGTTAGCGGACGAAGCAGTCTTTTTCAGATAAATTAAGAGCGGTCTTGATCGCTTAACTTTTTTAATGGTGACCGGTTTCGATCTCTTTATCAGATCATCTTCGGACCATGAATGTCTGCGGAGGCATGGTAATCCTTCTGTTTGTGGCTGGTGGTGTACTTTTCAGACTACCCATGATTAGTGACCGCAAAAAATATGAAGGTATGAAAAGTGAAATAACATGCTGTAATTTTCATAACTGCCACATTATTTCTTTGTTTCTCACTAGACTGTGACATTATTTACTATTCTCCCCTATTTTTTTCATTTTTTTTTTCTTTTGCAGTGACTAGCTGTTTCATTGTACCGAAGATCGGTAGCATCGTCGGCTATCGTGCTCCGTCTTTTGCATGCTTCAAGAGGCAACAAATATTGATAACCCTTTATACTCTAAGACAGCTGCCGCATCCAGCTGTTGCCTAACCATCACAATTTTCTCTTTACAGTGTTCTTTCATGTTACCTTGCATATCGTGTCTGCTTTGTTTAGTTAACGTGTGATAGAAAATACGTGTATTTATACTTTTGTTGAAGCCTTAGCTCTTCAAGATCCTAACTAATATATGCCCTTATCTATATCTACGCTGATGAGCGGAAGCTTTATGAATACCTGCTTAATAGCGTTTTGGTCCACCTTTGGAACACAGTACAGCAGCAATTCTGCTTGGTATGTATCTGAAAAGCCCTCAGTAGATTTCGAGTCACCCATGATTATGAGATTTTCATATCCTTTTATCCACTGAGTTGTGTATCCTTTGCCCTCTCATAATGGCTGTACCTTATTAAGGGCTTGTAATGTCGACATGTACACCAAAAGAATTATTTATTGCTATATTCTGGTGAGATTAATCCTGTACCCGAAGTGTTCACAATAACTGACTCTCTCCCCTACCATCCTATTGTGAAGATTACTACTTTAGTTGCTCTACTTTCTGCTTTTTTTTCGTTTCTTCCTCTTTTCGTGTTGTCTTTATCCGGTGTCTACACGAGATCGGCATGATAGCTATCAGAACTGGCATTGTTAATTATATAGGGTGACCGGATGTCCTTTCTCTCGCTACCCCTTTATCTCCCGGAGCGGAATTTTAGTACCCCAGATGTCTTTATTGTTATACATGGCAAAGTGCATAAATATTGTCTAAATGTCTGTGAATCGTGCACCTGAGACGGAACTTGGGTACTATCCGTATATTGATTTACAAGGGAACATTCCCAACTGTAAATAAACGATATTAATGAAACTTGGCGGGTGTGGAGACTTGACAAAATAGTGCAATATGTATTTGTGTTTCGCCCGATTGCACTTTTAAGTGACGAAACACACCCAGAAAGGTAATTTAGCACTTTAGGTTTAGAGGGGATATCTGCGAAACGAGGATATATAGAAAATGTTTTTCATATAGAAGCTGATATGTAGTTAATGTTTTTGAAAACTGTATAACAACATTCATTGCTATTCAAATTATTTATTCTATTTATATTTGATTTATGATTTAAACCGTTATTTTAGGTTTTGCATTCGTAATTTTTTATTGTTTTTTAGCTTTACCATTTCACATTCACGTACTTTGCATATTGAAAATAATAAATAACTCATTATTATGAGAGAGAATAATTACAATAACGGTAAACTGTAAATAAATGCTTAAAACATAACTATTTCTTACATCAACGCACATAAAATCACAGAAATTTCCTCACTAACATACACGACGAAAAACACAATATTCGTATAAAACAAAATTCAGCAGGATTTCGAATTGTCACGGGTGATTCTCTAAATATCCTGCGAAATGGTAAAGCTAAAAAAAAAAACAATAAAAACCATGTACACTCATGGAAATTGAAATAAGAACACCTTGAATTCATTGTCCCAGGAAGGGGAAACTTTATTGACACATTCCTGGGGTCAGATACATCACATGATCACACTGACAGAACCACAGGCACATGGACACAGGCAACAGAGCATGCACAATGTCGGCACTAGTACAGTGTATATCCACCTTTCGCAGCAATGCAGGCTGCTATTCTCCCATGGAGACGATCGTAGAGATGCTGGATGTAGTCCTGTGGAACGGCTTGCAATGCCATTTCCACCTGGCGCCTCAGTTGGACCAGCGTTCGTGCTGGACGTGCATTGTCCTGTTGGAACAGCAAGTTCCCTTGCCGGTCTAGGAATGGTAGAACGATGGGTTCGATGACGGTTTGGATGTACCGTGCACTATTCAGTGTCCCCTCGACGATCACCAGTGGTGTACGGCCAGTGTAGGAGATCACTCCCCACACCATGATGCCGGGTGTTGGCTCTGTGTGCCTCGGTCGTATGCAGTCCTGATTGTGGCGCTCACCTGCACGATGCCGAACACGCATACGACCATCATTGGCACCAAGGCAGAAGCGACTCTCATCGCTGAAGACGACACGTCTCCATTCGTCCCTCCATTCACGCCTGTCGCGACACCACTGGAGGCGGGCTGCACGATGTTGGGGCGCGAGCGGAAGACGGCCTAACGGTGTGCGGGACCGTAGCCCAACTTCATGGAGACGGTTGCGAATGGTCCTCGCCGATACCCCAGGAGCAACAGTGTCCCTAATTTGCTGGGAAGTGGCGGTGCGGTCCCCTACGGCACTGCGTAGGATCCTACGGTCTTGGCGTGCATCCATGCGTCGCTGCGGTCCGGTCCCAGGTCGACGGGCACGTGCACCTTCCGCCGACCACTGGCGACAACATCGATGTACTGTGGAGACCTCACGCCCCACGTGTTGAGCAATTCGGCGGTACGTCCACCCGGCCTCCCGCATGCCCACTATACGCCCTCGCTCAAAGTCCGTCAACTGCACATACGGTTCACGTCCACGCTGTCGCGGCATGCTACCATTGTTAAAGACTGCGATGGAGCTCCGTATGCCACGGCAAACTGGCTGACACTGACGGCGGCGGTGCACAAATGCCGCGCAGCTAGCGCCATTCGACGGCCAACACCGCGGTTCCTGGTGTGTCCGCTGTGCCGTGCGTGTGATCATTGCTTGTACAGCCCTCTCGCAGTGTCCGGAGCAAGTATGGTGGGTCTGACACACCGGTGTCAATGTGTTCTTTTTTCCATTTCCAGGGGTGTATGTAAAAAGTAAAAAAGAATTTAAAACATAAAAGAAATATAAGTAAACGAATAATTAGAACAGTAATGAATGTTTAGATACTTTAATTAGGCACAGATTATTTTCCAAAAAATTTGGAAATTTGCGGTAAGTTCCTATGGGACCAAACTGCTCAGGTCATCGGTCCCTAGCCGGCCGATGTGGCCGATTGGTTCTAGGCGCTTCTGTCTGGAACCACGCGATCGCTACTGTCACAGGTTTGAATCCTGCCTCGGGCATGGGTGTGTGTGATGTCCCTAGGTTAGTTAGGTTTAAGTAGTTCTAAGTTCTAGGGGACTGATGACCGCAGATGTTAAGTCCTATAGTGCTCAGAGCCATTTGAACCATTTTTTTCATCGGCCCCTAGATTTGCGTACTACTTAATCCAACTTAAACTAACTTACGCTAAGGACGACACACACGCTCATGCCCGAGGGAGGACACGAACCCCCGCGGGTTTTCCAAAAATTGTATTTCAGATAAATATTGGAAATTTGTGGTAAGTGCTATGGGACCAAACTGGTGAGGTCATTGGTTCCTAGGCTTACACACTGCTTAATCTATGGAAAACACACACATCCATGCCAAGGGAGGACTCGAACCTCCGACGGGAGGAGCCGCTCAAAAAGTGGAAAGGCGCCCCAGACCGCACGGCTACCCCGCGTGGCTTTGTATTTCAGAAACCAGCTTTATTACACAGGGATGTATGTGACTTAACCCTCTCTTAATTTTTGTTGTTGCAAAAGCTTCATTCTTCATAATTGAATGGCTGTGGGTATTTTGAAAGTTTCAGATTATTACATACGTTCATTATACAGTAGCCAAGAACATTAATTACATATCAACTTTTGTACGAAAAATATTTTTTTATGTATCATCATTTCGAAGATATTCCTTATATACCTAAAATGTCAAATTACATTTCGGGGTATGTTCCACCCGTTACCAGGCAAACTGAGCACAAACAAAAAAATACGTATTGATCTAATTTGCCTCTCTACAAACCGCCAAGTTTTATCAAGGTCATTTGTTGATACATGGGAGACCCTTAGCAGTCGGATATGGGAAACCGCTTTATAAACCATATCCAGGTTATTCGACACACAGGTCTCTTCGTTCATCTGCCGGGCGCATTTCAACAGTGGCCGGCGCGCCTCCCGGATCCCGGAAGTGCGTGCTAACACAAGCGGCTATCCCGGCGGTTTTCTGCAGCTGTTGATATTACCTTGTATTCGTCTCACTGGAAATCATCATGTTCTTTCGGTTTCATCTCATTAACTACAGTTGTATTTAGACTGAGTCTTTGCATTTTCACCTTGAGATTTCTAACTTCACTGTTACCACTTCCAGACTTTTTCCATTCCACTTGCCACAGTACTACAAATTATGTACCTACTAGCTCTGGACATGATGAGGATACTGAAAGGATGTATGAAGAGATAAAGGAAGTTATTCAGATAGACAAAACTAAACTGCGTCCGAACTGGCCTAGGAGGCCAACCGTCTGACCGACCACCTCGTCATCTGCAGTCCACTGGCATCACTGGATATGCATATGCAATGGCATATGGTCAGCACACCGCGCTCCCGGCCGTTGTCCGTTTTCGTGACCGGAGCCGCTACTTCTCAGTCAGGTACCTCTTCAATTGGTCTCAAAAGGTGTGAGTGCACCCGCTTGCTAACAGCACTCGGCAGACCTGACGATCGCACATCCAAGTGCTAGCCAAGCCCAACAGCGCTTAACTTCGGTGATCTGACGGGAACCGGTCTGCTACTGCGGAAAGGACGTAGGCCAGATAAATAAGAGGGACGAAAATTTAATTCTGATGGAGGACTGGAATTCAATAGTGGGAAAAGGGCGTGGATGATAAATAGTAGAAGTTGTAGCCGCCTCTTAGAATTTTCGACAGGTTACAGTTCAACTGTTGCTAAAACTTGTCTTGACAATCTCGAAGGAAGAGTGTATATGTAAAGGAGACCTAGAGACACCGAAATGCTTCAGACACATCACATAATAGTAAGTCAGAGATATCGAAACCAGATTTTAAACTGCAAACCGCAGGGACACATTATTTGTTGCGAACTGAAGACTAAGACTGAAGAAATTGCAGAAACGTAGGAAATGGGTAAAAAGAAAGAGCCAGAGGATTGTTAGACCTTCAGAAGGAGAATTAGTCAAAGCTTACTAAATCACAGAACAGAATACGAGAAAAGACGAAGGAGAACTTTGAGAAATGAAATTGTGAAGACAGTGTAGAATCAAATACGAAAAAACGCTAGACCCGTAGAAATCTTTGTTTTTTTTTTGTTTTGTTTTTTTTTTGTTTTTGTTTTGGTCATCAGTCTACTGACTGGTTTGATGCGGCCCGCCACGAATTCCTTTCCTGTGCTAACTTCTTCATCTCAGAGTAGCACTTGCAACCCACGTCCTCAATTATTTGGTTGACGTATTCCAATCTCTGCCTTCCTCTACAGTTTTTGCCCTCTACCGCTCCCTCTAGTACCATGGAAGTCATTCCCTCATGTCTTAGCAGATGTCCTATCACCCTGTCCCTTCTCCTTATCAGTGTTTTCCACATATTCTTTTCCTCTCCGATTCTGCGTAGAACCTCCTCATTCCTTACCTTATCAGTCCACATAATTTTCAACATTCGTCTACAGCACCACATCTCAAATGCTTCGATTCTCTTCTGTTCCGGTTTTCCCACAGTCCATGTTTCACTACTATACAGTGCTGTACTCCAGACGTACATCCTCAGAAATTTCTTCCTCAAATTAAGGCCGGCATTTGATATTAGTAGACTCCTCTTGGCCAGAATGCCTTTTTTGCCATAGCGAGTCTGCTTTTGATGTCCTCCTTGCTCCGTCCGACATTGGTTATTTTACTGTCTAGGTAGCAGAATTCCTTAACTTCATTGACTTCGTGACCATCAATCCTGAAGTTAAGTTTCTCGCTGTTCTCATTTCTACTACTTCTCATTACCTTCGTCTTTCTCCGATTTACTCTCAAACCATACTGTGTACTCATTAGACTGTTCATTCCGTTCAGCAGATCATTTAATTCTTCTTCACTTTCACTCAGGATAGCAATGTCTTCAGCGAATCGTATCATTGATATCCTTTCACCTTGTATTTTAATTCCACTCCCGAACCTTTCTTTTATTTCCATCTTTGCTTCCTCGATGCACAGATTGAAGGGTAGGGGCGAAAGGCAACAGCCTTGTCTTACACCCTTCTTAATACGAGCACTTCGTTCTTTATCGTCCATTCTTATTATTCCCTCTTGGTTGTTGTACATATTGTATATGACCCGTCTCTCCCTATAGCTTACCCCTACATTTTTCAGAATCTCGAACAGCTTGCACCATTTTATATTGTCGAACGCTTTTTCCAGGTCGACAAATCCTATGAAAGTGTCTTGATTTTTCTTTAGCCTTGCTTCCACTATTAGCCGTAACGTCAGAATTGCCTCTCTCGTCCCTTTACTTTTCCTAAAGCCAAACTGATCGTCACCTAGCGCGTTCTCAATTTTCTTTTCCATTCTTCTGTATATTATTTTCGTAAGCAGCTTCGATGCATGAGCTGTTAAGTTGATTGTGCTATAATTCTCGCACTTGTCAGCTCTTGCCATCTTCGGAATTGTGTGGATGATGCTTTTCCGAAAGTCAGATGGTATATCGCCAGACTCATATATTCTACACACCAACGTGAATAGTCGTTTTGTTGCCACTTCCCCCAATGATTTTAGAAATTCTGATGGAATGTTATCTATCCCTTCAGCCCTATTTGACCGTAAGTCCTCCAAAGCTCTTTTAAATTACGATTCTAATACTGGATCCCCTATCTCTTCTAAATCGACTCCTGTTTCTTCTTCTATCACATCAGATAAATCTTCGCCCTCATAGAGGCTTTCAATGTATTCTTTCCACCTATCTGTTCTCTCCTCTGCATTTAACAGTGGATTTCCCGTTGCACACTTAATGTTACCACCGTTGCTTTTAATGTCACCAAAGGTTGTTTTGACTTTCCTGTATGCTGAGTCTGTCCTTCCGACAATCATATCTTTTTCGATGTCTTCACATTTTCCCTGCAGCCATTTCGTCTTAGCTTCCCTGCACTTCCTATTTATATCATTCCTCTGCGACTTGTGTTTCTGTATCCCTGATTATCCCGGAACATGTTTGTACTTCCTCCTTTCATCAATCAACTGAAGTATTTCTTCTGTTACCCATGGTTTCTTCGCAGCTACCCTCTTTGTACCTATGTTTTCCTTCCCAACTTCTGTGATGGCCCTTTTTAGAGATGTCCGTTCCTGTTCAACTGTACTGCCTACTGCGCTATTCCTTATTGCTGTACCTATAGCGTTAGAGAACTTCAAACGTATCTCTCCTTAGTACTTCCGTATCCCACTTCTTTGCGTATTGATTCTTCCTGACTGATGTTTTGAACTTCAGCCTACTCTTCATCACTACTATATTGTGATCTCAGTCTATATCTGCTCCTGGGTACGCCTTACAATCCAGTATCTGATTTCGGAATCTCTGTCTGACCATCATGTAATCTAATTGAAATCTTCCCGTATCTCCCGGCCTTTTCCAAGTATACCTCCTCCTCTTGTGATTCTTGAACAGGGTATTCGCTATTACTAGCTGAAACTTGTTACAGAACTCAGTTAGTCTTTCTCCTCTTTCATTCCTTGTCCCAAGCCCATATTCCCCTGTAACCTTTTATTCTACTCCTTCCCCTACAACTGCATTCCAGTCGCCCATGACTATTAGATTTTCGTCCCCCTTTCAATATCCTCATACACTTTCTCTATCTGCTCATCTTCAGCTTGCGACGTCGACATGTATACCTGAACTATCGTTGTCAGTGCTGGTCTGCTGTCGATTCTGATTAGAACAACCCGGTCACTGAACTGTTTACAGTAACACACCCTCTGCCCTACCTTCCTATTCATAACGAATCCTACACCTGTTATACCATTTTCTGCTGCTGTTGATATTACCCGATACTCATCTGACCAGAAATCCTTGTCTTCCTTCCACTTCACTTCACTGACCCCTACTATATCTAGATTGAGCCTTTGCATTTCCCTTTTCAGATTTTATAGTTTCCCTAGCACGTTCAAGTTTCTGACATTCCACGCCCCGACTCGTAGAATGTTATCCTTTCGTTGATTATTCAATCTTTTTCTCATGATAACCTCCCCCTTGGCAGTCCCCTCCCGGAGATCCGAATGGGGGACTATCCCGGAATCTTTTGCCAATGGAGAGATCATCATGACACTTCTTCAATTACAGGCCACATGTCCTGTGGATACACGTTACGTGTCTTTAATGCAGTGGTTTCCATTGCCTTCTGCATCCTCATGTCGTTGATCATTGCTGATTCTTCCGCCTTTAGGGGCAATTTCCCACCCCTAGGACAAGAGAGTGCCCTGAACCTCTATCCGCTCCTCCGCCCTCTTTGACAAGGCCGTTGGCAGAATGAGGTTGACTTCTTATGCCGGAAGTCTTCGGCCGCCAATGCTGATTATTTATCAAAATTTATGCAGTGGCGGGGATCGAACCCGGGACCGAAGACGTTTTGATTACGAATCAAAGACGCTACTCCTAGACCACGAGATAAGGAAATTAATCCACGACGGCTGTTAGTATATGAAACGTGGTACTGTAAGAAAGAGCCAACTTGCAAAGCAAGAGTAGCTGGAGGAAACATGCAAACTGCAGTAGCGTCCACACGTAAGGAAAAGGTAGGTCCTGCCTAAAGGAGACTTATTGACATCCTTGGAGAAAATACAAACATCAAAAAAGTTTTCATCACTCCGGTTCCCAGAACTCCTGAAGATAGACGTATGCATGAGCAGCGCCTATTAGGCGGAGGGGCTCCCACAGTCGATCGGTTCCAGTCATTCCACCATGAAGGGGGCACACAGCTCCTATTGTCTGTATTTCAGCCATGCCTGGACGGTCAATACCGCGGTTCGTTCGCGTCCGCATTGTTACTTTGTGCCAGTGTGGGCACTCAACAAGGGAAGTGTCCAGGCATCTGACACGGAGGAGATACATAGGGACAGGAACTGTCGACGATATGCCTCACTCAGGCAGCCCAAGGGCTACTACTGCTGTGGATGACCGCTACCTACGGATTACGGCGCGGAGGAAACCTGGCAGCAACGCCACCATGTTGAATAATGCTTTTTGTACAGCCACAGGACGTCGTGTTACGACTCAAACAGTGCGCAATAGGCTGTATGATACGCAATTTCACTCCTGACGTCCATGGAGAGGTCCGTCTTTGCAACTACGACACCATGCAGCGCGGTAGAGATGAGCCCAACAACATGCCGAATGGACCGCTCAGGATTGGGATCACATTCTCCTCACCGACGAGTGTCGCATATGCCTTCAGCCAGACAATCGTCGGAGACGTGTTTGGAGACAACCTGGTCAGGATGAACGCCTTAGACACACAGTCCAGCGAGTGCAGCAAGGTGGAGGTTCCCTGCTGTTTTGGGCTGGAATTATGTAGGGTCGACGTACGTCGCTGTTGATCACGAAAGGCGCCGTAACGGCTGTACAATACGTGAATGCCATCCTCCGACCGGCAGTGCAACCATATCAGCAGTATATTGGCGAGGCATTCGTCTTCATGGACGACAATTCGCGCCTCCATCGTGCACATCATGTGAATGACTTCCTTCAGGATAACGACATTGCTCGACTAGAGTGGCCAGCATGTTATCCAGACATGAACTCTGTCCAACATGCTTGGTTAGATTGAAAAGGGTTGTTTATGGAGGTCGAATCGCCGTTGAGGAGTGGGACAATCTGGACCAACAGTGACTTGATGAACTTGTGGACAGTTTGCGACGACAAATACAGGCATGCATTAATGCAAGAGGACGTGCTACTGGGTATTATATGTACCGGTGTGTACAGCAATCTGGACCATCACTTCTGAAGGTCTCGCTGTATGGTGGTACAACATGCTAAGTGTGGTTTCCATAACGAATAAAAAGGGCGGAAATCATGTTTATTTTTATCTCTATTACAATTTTCTCTACAGGTTCCGGACTCTCGGAAAAGAGGTAATGAAAATCTTTTTTTGATGTGTGTAGAAGCAGTTGTATGAATGTTAAGAGTAGGGATGAAGGGAAGGCTGAAAAGTGGAAGAATGTCGAAAATTATATACGGCAGAAAAACAACTTGGACGAGATTATTCAAGGGAAGAGGAAGTAGATGAAAATGGGATGGAAGAATTTGACAGGGCAGTGAAAGACCTAAGTTAAAAGCAGTTCCCCGTAGTAGATGACATTCCCTATTGATTATAAAGGTCCTTGAGAGAATTTACTATGGCAGAACTATTCTACCCGTATGCTTCGTATATAACACAGAAGAAAAGGCATCAGATTTTAAAAAGTATGTAATAATTCCAATTCTAAACAAGGCAGGTTTTAATAGGTGTGAATATTACCAAACCAACACTTTAATAAGTCATAGCTGCAAAATACTTACATCACTTACTTGAAATAAGACAGTCACGGTTGCAAAATCTCTTTTATCTACAGGAAAAGACGCGTTTCGCCCTTTTGGGGGCGTCATCAGATTGGCATTAACATTAATGTGGGCATTAACGAACGAGTGTTGGATTTGCACATTAATTTTTAGGTCTATCTGACGATGCTCCAAAAGGGTGAAACGGGATATTTCCAATAAATAATAAAGATTTTGCAGGAGTGACTGTCTTATTTTAAGAAATTCATCATCGGTTTGAGCCGTGACGGGATTGGCGCCAGTAGTCTCTCTGACATGAGTACGTTTGATTTCCTAGTGCAGAAGTTGTCTTTGGGCTTGGGCCGGTTCGAGATATAAGGGAGCGCCGACCGCGAGTCAAGGGAGGAACAACGCTTTGAGAAAACGAACGCAGCGGTGCGCGATTAGGCGATTGGCTGGCGGACAGTAGCGAAGACGACGGCGTTCTTGAGGCCGGACGGAGGTTGTCACGTGGTTGTACTGGAGTCGGTGGGGGTTTGCCGGCGCTGTGCATTCTCCGGCAACCTCGTGAGCTGGAGGTATCCTTCCTTGGAGGAACACGCTCTTATTGTCTTGCGAAGTGATGGTCTGGCATCTTCGCAAAATCGCCCCAGCATCAAGACACCCAGTTAAGTACGCTAATTACAGAGAGCGCTTAGTTAACAGTGATTGTGATCGCTCTTCGTACAGTAAGACGTTGCACAACGAGCGATGTTATGCTTGTTCGATTTCATTTGAGGCCTCCTACTAAGCTTGTGCTCTACTTCCGCATAATATTGATGTATTTGCAGGTGTGTGTCATTAAGTTCTAGTGCGTGCCGGTTCTCGTGAGCCAGTTCATATCCCACTCTCAGTGTTTGTTTATCAAGTACGGCTTCACTTAAAGGAACCACTTCCTAATGAAATTAGTTGTTGTTTAGTGCCGGCCGCGGTGGTCTAGCGGTTCTAGGCGCTCAGTCCGGAACCGCGCGACTGCTACGGTCGCAGGTTCGAATCCTGCCTCGGGCATGGATGTGTGTGATGTCCTTAGGTTAGTTAGGTTTAAGTAGTTCTAAGTTAGGTTTAAGTAGCTCAGAGCCATTTGAACCATTTTTTTGTTGTTAAGTCTTGATTTTATGGAGTTAATTTACTGATCAATCTTAAATGTTAAGGTTAAGAAAGGTTTTTCTGTTTTCTGTTGTCGGGTGTGGATCTGAGGTGAGCTGAGGCAGCGGACAATCGAAGCGCAGGGCATCCCTTTAGATTACAAATTTGGCTTACGGGCGGTGGACTTCGCCTGAGGTCGGGTGTTCCTCTTCGGTAGCGTTTGCTTGGTACTCATTTTGGTGGTCTACTTGACGTGGGGTTGCAAACTGAGCCACGTCTTGGTTCGAAGATATTACTTCTCTCAGTCAGTTTGTGATTAACGTTTGGCCTTATAAGCTTGGACCTTGCTTCTGATATTACACATTTATCATTGTACAAGGTTGTAACTTTCTGTGCCCTGAAAGTCCATCTTACAAGTCAACGGGCATTTGAATAATTTCGTGATTGTCTCTGGAAGATTGCCCAAGTTAAGTTTAATAAACACATTTTAAGCGTGTTAAGGTTGAGGCTGTGTGTCAACTGAATTTTACATGTAATGTTAAAGTTTGGAAGGGAAAGGGTCTTAAATAATGTGTCTTAGCTACAGTCGTCTGTTAAAGTTATGGTTAAATTCAGTCTTAGTAGCTTCTGTCAATTTTGGTGGGAAATCGTGGGCTACACGTAACGTTGAAGTTTGCAATTGAAATTGTCTTAACTAGAGTTGTTCACTTTATTGGGTCAGTCATTCCACCCCTTTAGATTTAAAGGTTAAACAAAACAGCTGTTAAGAACAACCGTTCTAACAGTTTCGCGGTTGGTGTTCCAGGCTCCCAGTATGGAAAGAACCAATTTGACATCATTTATTTCCAGAAAGTTGGGAAGAATGGTAGAAGCCGCTCACTGGGAACGTCAGTTTGGATTTCGGTGAAATGTAACAACATGTACGCCACACTGATCTTGTGACTTATCTTAGAGTAAAGAAAAGCAAAGATTTATTCATAGCGTTTGTATATTTAGAGAAAGCTTTTCATTATGTTGAGTGGAATTCACTCCTCGAGATCCTGAAAGTTGGAGGGATAAAATACAGGCTGATCTCACGGGCCAGGACAAGAGTAGACAGAGAAGCACAAATTACATCAAGTTAGAGCCAAATATGCCAAGAAGTATGAACTAACAACATTAAAGTAATGGGATCTCGTGAATTAGTTACAAAGAGAAAAGCTTGTTATATACCGACATATTGTGGAACAAACAAATGAATGCACAAAGGCGAAGCATGGGATTTGAAGCTTCGTAAACAACATTTTTCAAAAAGAGTTTGGTGAACACCAAAAGGTCGTGTTCAAAAGGATACTCGGCATAAGCTTTACGGCGTCAGTAATCATCAGTCATTATTACACGGCGCAGTTTACTGAACATTAACTTTTGCCCCTTGCACCGTGTGGTAACAGTTTAAATGCGCATGCTCACGGAGATCTACTGTGGGCTGTAATTATCATATGGCATCGAAAATTGGTAGGTAGGCTAATGCGTTGATGCGGAACCGATTTATGCTGGAAAAAAGTATCCAATTTTGGCTACCAGCTGCTAATCTGGTGCTGTATAGCATCTCGTCGACGTCTCTGAGGCTCACATTGAAAAAATTGTTCAAACGTTTGTAAATAATAAAATCAGCATTATGCATTTCTCACAACATTATGCATTTCTCTCTTGTTTGACCTTTGCTGCCAACGTCCCGCCCATAATCCACTTCTATTCAGCTTTCTTCAACTCATAGCGCCAGATCTGCACCTGGTGGCCAAAATTAGAACAATTTTTTTTACAGCGTAAATCGAATCTGCATTCACATATCTACCAAGTTACGCTGTCATACGATAATTGCAGTCCACGCCAGGTCTGTGTGAGTAGCTGCACTTGATAATTATAACCACAAGGCATGTGCTTAACTAGTTATCCATTAAGTACCAAGATCTTCATTCCCCACATTGAATAAAGGATCGAAGTGTAAATCAATAGATACTAGTAAAGCCACGAGGAGGCATTACAAATTTATAACAACCTAGGAAGACTGAAAGGTTGGTGTACCTGCCTTGAGATCAAACCGCACGCTTCAATCTGTGATATTTACTATATTTGTTGCCAGGTTTTTTCGAAGTCGCTCACTTTGCATCTACGCCAAATTCACTTCCTACGCATATCGTGCAGAAATTGCAGCCCATAGACCAAAGACTTCGGCAGATAAAAAAATATTACGTGACAATAATTTATTTAATGACGCTACGGATAAAGCTATTTTGACCTGCGTGAATAATTACGCGCGTATTAGGATTGGTGACAGTGGCGCCGTAAGGGTGGGGGATTTTCTGTCCCTCGTTGATACAGGCTATTAGATCCGTCTTTCATTTTTACTACGCATCATATCCTAACAAATTGCGCTTTTAAATTTTTTACAGAAAGGACACGATGGGGGAAAGAACTGATTTTGGTTAAGTAGCATCTAAAATGGCTTCATTTAATGTCAATAGTTTTATTAATTTAAAGAAAACTAAACTTGACATGCTGCAAACTTACGTTCTCTCACTTAATTTTCAACGTATAAAAATATTTATTATAAAAATGGTTCTATAAGTTGAATTTAAGATACTTTTATTAATTTAACCTTGTACAGTACTACTCGATGGTGAGGAAGCGATAATTATGCACGAGTTCCCAAGGAAGCTTTCGTTCACTCGAACATCCATCGGCAGATCCCCAACGAACTACTGAGTTTAAGCATATCTACACCAGATGCTGGGACACAGGAGTTTATGACGGCATCTCATAGCGCTTATATTTAAATATCTTGCATCTGCAAACCCAATCTCGATAGCGACCATAGAGAACGAAATGCGCATAAGGCGGCTACTAAAAGAAAATGAAAATTCCATTGATGTACTGAGGAAAGAAAATTATAACAGTTATTTGTTCCCTCTCCATAAGTAACTACAAAGTAACCACTACGTTGTTACTTTGTAGTTCATAAAGGAAACTATTCACAAATTCTAGATTCCACATGACAGTTGCATACTGTTGTGGTTATTGTAGCACACATAATTATTTTATTGATTGGTTCAAATGTCTCTGAGCACTACGGGACTTAACATCTATGGTCATCAGTCCCCTAGAACTTAGAACTACTTAAACCTAACTAACCTAAGGACAGCACACAACACCCAGTCATCACGAGGCAGGGAATCGAACCTGGGAACCCGGGCGTGGGAAGCGAGAACGCTACCACACGACCAGGAGCTGCGGACCATTATTTTATTATAATGCAACCATGATAAGCGACAGAGTAAGGACTATATGTTTGGCTGAAGGCTACAGTACCAAAATTACCGATCACGAAGAAAATGACTTAAAATTACGAAATTCCGCACGGAAATTGAGCATCAGCGTGCTTATTGTAACAAACGCTATCATTTTATAATTATTCTACAGAGGCAGGAGACGGTGTAACGACCACGTGGTTGACTGAACAGCACGATACAAAAGATGTGGATGACAAAGACAACTAGTTACGATTAAGAAAATTCTTTGTATATCATCATGTTGTTATCAATGGAGAGACGTCTACAGACGTTAAAGTAACCTCTGGCGTGCCACAGGGGAGTGTTATGGGACCATTGCTTTTCACAATATATATAAATGACCTAGTAGATAGTGTCGGAAGTTCCATGCGGCTTTTCGCGGATGATGCTGTAGTATACAGAGAAGTTGCTGCATTAGAAAATTGTAGCGAAATACAGGAAGATCTGCAGCGGATAGGCACTTGGTGCAGGGAGTGGCAACTGACCCTTAACATAGACAAATGTAATGTATTGCGAATACATAGAAAGAAGGATCCTTTATTGTATGATTATATGATAGCGGAACAAACACTGGTAGCAGTTTCTTCTGTAAAATATCTGGGAGTATGCGTACGGAACGATTTGAAGTGGAATGATCATATAAAACTAATTGTTGGTAAGGCGGGTACCAGGTTGAGATTCATTGGGAGAGTGCTTAGAAAATGTAGTCCATCAACAAAGGAGGTGGCTTACAAAACACTCGTTCGACCTATACTTGAGTATTGCTCATCAGTGTGGGATCCGTACCAGGTCGGGTTGACAGAGGAGATAGAGAAGATCCAAAGAAGAGCGGCGCGTTTCGTCACTGGGTTATTTGGTAACCGTGATAGCGTTACGGAGATGTTTAATAAACTCAAGTGGCAGACTCTGCAAGAGAGGCGCTCTGCATCGCGGTGTAGCTTGCTCGCCAGGTTTCGAGAGGGTGCGGTTTTGGATGAGGTATCGAATATATTGCTTCCCCCTACTTATACTTCCCGAGGAGATCACGAATGTAAAATTAGAGAGATTAGAGCGCGCAAGGAGGCTTTCAGACAGTCGTTCTTCCCGCGAACCATACGCGACTGGAACAGGAAAGGGAGGTAATGACAGTGGCACGTAAGGTGCCCTCCGCCACACACCGTTGGGTGGCTTGCGGAGTATCAATGTAGATGTAGATGTAGATCATGCATATTATAACACACGCAATCATTTCATTATGGTCCTACCGCAGTGCGAGTACATATCACGTGTTTGCCTGAGGGTCACAATAGTAAAGTGTGGTCAGCAAAGAAAACGTTAAAATTACAGAAATTCACACGCATTTCCACAAGAGATATATTATAACCTATTCATTCGTCGAAAAGCTAGCGCTACCCTAGTAATGTCTACAGACTGGAGCTTGGAACTGAAAAATGATTTGTAACGGCCACGAACCTTTATCTGAAAATCAAAGAAGCGTTTACCAGAGTCACCGACACCTTACCTATACAGTCAACAGCAAACGAATGCCCTACACAGCCATCCCTGTACTAATGTTCGGACCGAGCGTTGGGTCGGGAGAACAGGTGCCAAATGCCTTCCACACCATTAGGCTGTGTACCCAGAAGTCTGACCATACCAAACTACCAAACACTCTGTGCTGGAGCGATTTTTCAACTGCTCTCTTTTGCTTGTTTCCTTGCTCGTGTAGCATGGATGAAAGGAAATGGGGCTGTGCGAGGAAAGAACACCAATAAATAGACAGAGACAGGAACTCATTCCTCGTCCACCTGCGCCGAACTGGCAGGGTACTGACTCGAGAAATACACACACAGCCAGACTGGTAAGGCAGAGTTACAACACAACTCTTTCATTATCCACTGATTCCAGACAAAAAATGGGCAGAGGTTGATCTCCCAATAGAGAACCAAAATAAAGCAGTGTTCTTTTAGGTGTGAATTTTTTCCCTGGGGGCTGGGATTCTAAAAAGTTATTGAAACTATGATATAGAGGCAAATAAGAATAATAATGGTACATTTAATACAAACACAAGACTTTAACAGGCCACACTGATTCATCGCTAACGTGAAACCAAGAAGGGTGTAGGTACCTCCATTTGTAGGACATGACATCACATAATGGGAAATGGCAAAGGATAAATTCAGTGAAAACAGGCAATAAGTTTGATTACACAGACAGGAAAATGTAAGGAACATCCTATTAGCCTCCTAAACTATGAAATAAACGGCAGATACACAACCAAAAGAACTGTTTTATGTAATAAGTGGTTCAAGGCCAAGAAATACTGATCACGTTTAAAAAAATATAATTACAATACGAAATACTATATTAGTAAATGGGCCGACAATAAAACCAAATACACTCCTGGAAATGGAAAAAAGAACACATTGACACCGGTGTGTCAGACCCACCGTACTTGCTCCGGACACTGCGAGAGGGCTGTACAAGCAATGATCACACGCACGGCACAGCGGACACACCAGGAACCGCGGTGTTGGCCGTCGAATGGCGCTAGCTGCGCAGCATTTGTGCACCGCCGCCGTCAGTGTCAGCCAGTTTGCCGTGGCATACGGAGCTCCATCGCAGTCTTTAACACTGGTAGCATGCCGCGACAGCGTGGACGTGAACCGTATGTGCAGTTGACGGACTTTGAGCGAGGGCGTATAGTGGGCATGCGGGAGGCCGGGTGGACGTACCGCCGAACTGCTCAACACGTGGGGCGTGAGGTCTCCACAGTACATCGATGTTGTCGCCAGTGGTCGGCGGAAGGTGCACGTGCCCGTCGACCTGGGACCG
The DNA here is from genome assembly GCF_021461395.2 of Schistocerca americana. Taxonomy (NCBI): domain Eukaryota; kingdom Metazoa; phylum Arthropoda; class Insecta; order Orthoptera; family Acrididae; genus Schistocerca; species Schistocerca americana. The sequence goes on along the minus strand of NC_060124.1, from coordinate 465,955,081 downwards.
GACCGCAGCGGCGCACGGATGCACGCCAAGACCGTAGGATCCTACGCAGTGCCGTAGGGGACCGCACCGCCACTTCCCAGCAAATTAGGGACACTGTTGCTCCTGGGGTATCGGCGAGGACCATTCGCAACCGTCTCCATGAAGCTGGGCTACGGTCCCGCACACCGTTAGGCCGTCTTCCGCTCACGCCCCAACATCGTGCAGCCCGCCTCCAGTGGTGTCGCGACAGGCGTGAATGGAGGGACGAATGGAGACGTGTCGTCTTCAGCGATGAGAGTCGCTTCTGCCTTGGTGCCAATGATGGTCGTATGCGTGTTTGGCGCCGTGCAGGTGAGCGCCACAATCAGGAATGCATACGACCGAGGCACACAGGGCCAACACCCGGCATCATGGTGTGGGGAGCGATCTCCTACACTGGCCGTACACCACTGGTGATCGTCGAGGGGACACTGAATAGTGCACGGTACATCCAAACCGTCATCGAACCCATCGTTCTACCATTCCTAGACCGGCATGGGAACTTGCTGTTCCAACAGGAGAATGCACGTCCGCATGTATCCCGTGCCACCCAACGTGCTCTAGAAGGTGTAAGTCAACTACCCTGGCCAGCAAGATCTCCGGATCTGTCCCCCATTGAGCATGTTTGGGACTGGATGAAGCGTCGTCTCACGCGGTCTGCACGTCCAGCACGAACGCTGGTCCAACTGAGGCGCCAGGTGGAAATGGCATGGCAAGCCGTTCCACAGGACTACATCCAGCATCTCTACGATCGTCTCCATGGGAGAATAGCAGCCTGCATTGCTGCGAAAGGTGGATATACACTGTACTAGTGCCGACATTGTGCATGCTCTGTTGCCTGTGTCTATGTGCCTGTGGTTCTGTCAGTGTGATCAGGTGTTGTATCTGACCCCAGGAATGTGTCAATAAAGTTTCCCCTTCCTGGGACAATGAATTCACGGTGTTCTTATTTCAATTTCCAGGAGTGTATATAGATTTATCTAGAATGAAATTTTCACTCTACAGCGGAGTGTGCGCTGATATGAAACTTCCTGGCAGATTAAAACTGTGTGTCGGACCGAGACTCGAACTCTGGACCTTTGCCTTTTGCGGGCAAGTGCTCTATCAACTGCGCTACCCAAGCACGACTCACGCCCCCTCCTCACAGCTTTACTTCTGCCAGTACCTCGTCTCCTACCTTCCAAACTTTACAGAAGCTCTTCTGCGAACCTTGCAGAACTAGCACTCCTGAAAGAAAGGATATTGCGGAGACATGGCTTAGCCACAGCCTGGGGGATGTTTCTAGAATGAAATTTTCACTCTACAGCGAAGTGTGCGCTGATATGAAACTTCCAGGCAGAGTAAAACTGTGTGCCGGACCGAGACTCGAACTCGGGACCTTTGCCTTTCGCGGGCAAGTGCTCTACCACAATAAAAGGTGTGGTCGATTGAGAGCAGTACGTGGGTAGTTAAATAATTTATTAATGATTGTTTCACATTGTTTTGTCTGGCCATTCCTTTGGACTCTGCACTAAATTTCTGCATGGTATGTGTGGGCAATGAATTTGCCGTACATAAATGTGATCGACATCAGTCAGTATTGGAACAAAAATCGTAAATATCACAGATTTAAGCGTGGAGTTAATCTCAAGGCAGGTTTGCAACCTTTCAACATAATATTAATGGTGTTGTCAGAAGAGAATGTCTATTACTTGTTCCTAGCTAGCCTCAAATGTAATCAAATGTAATTTCTTTTTTTTTTTTTTTTTTCCTTGATCACTTTTCGATTCCACCTGAATGTTGCGGGCTGGCAGGAGCTTAGTACGCTATTCTTCAGCCTACAGAATTTTTAAAACATAAGAAGATAAGAAACAATAAAAGCAGGCGATAAAACGGTGACGTAAATTGTAAAACGGCGGAAAATTGTGGAAAGTTAAAACATAAAACAAATCATGGGCGATGATAATAAAATACACAGGAAGTATACAGGGAAAAAAGTAGACAGACAATTAAAAAAACATGGTGAAAGTCTGGTTTCTGTTCGCAAGAGATATAAAAATCACACCCATTGACAGAATGATGTCCGTTCGCAACACTTCGGAAAAGACGTACAACACTTAACAAACACTGGAAACACTGCACTAAAAGGTCGGCACGAAGATGACACACCACAGCAAGGGCAGATGGAGGGGGGGGCCCAGATGAGGTGGAAAGAAAGGGGGCGGGGAGGAGAGGAAAAACGAAAAGGGGGGGGACCGACGGAGGGAGAGGACTTAGAAGGGGGAGCAGGGGAGACGCGAGAACGAATGGGGAAAGGCGGAGGAAGGATACGCAAAAGACTCGGGGGAGAGAAGGGAGGCAAAGAGAGGGTGGGTGGGCAAAAAACAGGATGGAAGGGGGGGGGGAGAGGGAGCCCGGGAAAAGAACACAGGAAAGGAGGGGGAGGTGAGCATCAGAGTTGATACAAGTTCCTTTCAAGTGGGCGTTATCGAGAGCTGTCCATACCCTTATCGTATCCGACCTAGTGCTCCGTCTATAATGATCCTATCAGCGACAGGACGTTAAACCCTAATCTACCACACTTTCTGATAAGCATAGTGCCGAGTTTGTAATTGCACGTCCTGGTATACAGGTGTAGTAAACGTGCTGCCATCTAGGGGCTATAAGAGATTTGTCGGTTTATAGCGCCGGTAACTGCCCTCTTGTGACCGACGCGTGTAGAGCTTGCGAGTTAGCTAGGGTGTATTACCTTTAACCCTATTAGAAGACGGTATATGAGGGTTCAGGTATCTCTATGAGCTAGCTTAACTTGGGGTCTAGTCTTTTACACAGCTTCAGTAACAAACGGTGCAAAGAACGATTAGATACTTGCGATCGTAATTACGTGCAAATGAATATGAACATTTCCAAGACTGCGGAAGAAGTGCTATGCGCTCCTCTCACAGGGGATGCACTTTAATTCAGAAGGCGTCAAATTTTACAGCTGAAGTTGTACGAATTAGGAAAACCATTCCTTCTGCCATAATCAATCATTGTAAAATAATTCTGATCTGAACAAATTCCAAAAGCTGCAAGGGACCAAACAGAATAGTAGGCATTTCATGCATGGTCGATACCATGGGGCTGTTATTTAATTCAAATAAACAAGTGAGGGGCCGCAGTGGTTAGCATACTGGCCTGGCATTCGGGAGGTCTATTCAAACGGGTGTCCAGCCATCCTGATTTAGGTTTTCCGAGATCTCCCTTAATCGTTTCAGGCGAATGCAGGGATGGTTCCTGTGAAAGGGTACGGCCTTTTTCCTCCCCCATCCTTCCCTAATCCGATGGGACTAAAAACATCGACTTTCGGTCCCCCTACCCAAATCACCCAACCAGCCAACGAACCAACCAACAGGCCGCATGAGAAATCTTAACGATCATCGTTTTGAGGAGCAGGAATGGTATGCAGGCTACTTAGAAAATCAATTGTAATTAATTATCATCGGAAGGGTGCCGATGGTACCGATTGTTGAATAAATAATACTGAGACTGTAGACAATTAGGGAAGACTGTGGTTAGATCGGATAACTAATACTGCATGGCCCTTTGGAGGCAAGCTATTTAATCCAGCAATTGTCAGATTTGGTAAAAATAATCGATGTATAGTTGGGTACAATATATTACCCCTGAAAAGTCGTACCTTTTTTAATGAAAGATCAATTTATATATAAAGTCAAATCAACTCCTCTTATCCCACTGGTGGGGTAAGATTGGGAACAGATAATAAATCTATGGGAATACAGAAAAGCAAGATTTTCGGTGAAGAAGCAGCAGAATTGTATATTGAAATACAGTTTAATGAACAATATTATTCAGAACATTCACATGTAAAGTCCCCATCATCTGCTCCACTACAACTTCTGTGAGCCCACCGAAGACATAATCAGCAATGAATCCAACGTTTTCCTTTTGAGATGCAAAATGTGTAGTCACTATACAAGCGGCAGACACCTTAACTGTTTTTATCCTCTTTTTTCATAGGATCATTGTCACAGAACACACTGGGTACTGCCTGGACTTGGCCCCACTCAATATACTAGGTCTTATCTTGAGTGCAGAGGTTAAAAAAATTAAACAAGACCGCGCTACTGTTGAGCCAAATTATTGTTGCTTGCTTATGTATGAATTCGTACTAATCATTTAATATACCTAACTAAATAGTGTTTTAATAAGTGTTATGACTGTGAAAGAACTGAGCTGTAAAAAAAAAAAGAACATTACTGTGTTGTTACCGTAAAACAAACTTACCTTCACAAAAACTCGGTAAAGTGAGCGAGAAACAACACGCCAACATGATTGCTCCTTCTTGTCTACTAGTGGAGTGTAATTCTGTCTCTTCGTCAGAGGGCATAAATAATGATATTAGAAACACGGTACCCGGTTTCACCCCACAAGCCTGTCTTACCCTACTTCCCCCTGCTGGACGGGGAACTACGGCCCCGTTCTTTTATAGCCGGGATACAATACAATGTATTAAACATGAATTCAATAACAGGACATTCATTACTGTGAAATAAAGCGTACTATCAGCAATAGAATACACACGGAGGAACGTGTTCACAACGCCAGGAAACGTATTTCAGATAGGGACGGAAGAGGATGTATGAACGTTAGCTGCGTCCTTAAATCAACAGAATACTTTGGAGACGCGACTATTTGTTTGCCACTGAGTAACATGGAGGCGTGCGAAGCAGAATTTGTTGCAGAAACAAAGCGTTACGAGCCCTGCCCATGTATTCCAACATGGCCCAACGGAACTGAGGGCACTAGAGTCAGTACACGAAGAAAAGCGGAACAAATGCGCTTAATAGAATCACAGTCGCTAAACGAAATACCCCGCAATAGTTTAAGTAAAGAATAGAAGCAATATAAACGCACTTACGGAGGTTAAAGGGGTGTGTTAGTTCACGGTCATATAGTAAAAAGTACAAAGAAGACTGCATCAATGTGCGTAATTAAAACGATATTTATTCGAAAATCACTACTCAAACACTTTCATGATATACAAGGAATTATTCGCAGTTGCGAAAACGGATAACCCTCACGAGGGGACCCTCCATACTGTAAATCACCGATTTTGATGCGCTTCAAATACGTTGTAGAGGCACTTACCCTGAGTACCTGGCTATGTGGTTTTTTAGCGACGGGGCTTGGTTTTAGAAAAAATCGGTTTAGAAGTTCATTGCATGCTTTGTGTGGTGTCAGCGCCAGACACCACACTTGCTAGGTAGTAGCTTTAAATCGGCCGCGGTCCATTAGTACATGTCGGACCCGCGTGTCGCCACTGTGTGATCGCAGACCGAGCGCCACCACAAGGCAGGTCTCGAGAGACGTACTAGCACTCGCCCCAGTTGTAGGGACGACGTAGCTAGCGATGCACACTGACGAAGCCTCGCTCATTTGCAGAGCAGCTAGTTAGAATAGCCTTCAGCTAAGTCCATGGCTACGACCTAGCAAGGCGCCATTAGTCTTACATAGCAATTGATACTTATCGTATAAAGCATGTCTCATCAAGAACGATGTATACAACAAGGATGCATTAAAGTTAAGTATTCCAAAAGCTACGTACTTTTCTTTATAGCATTCATTACGTATCCTGTTTCAGACCTCACGCCATCCTTCGTGTGTTTACAGCGTGCATTGCGGTCCCCTCAAATCACACTGTGTCAACACTTCTGTCGACACATCACTTTGTATATCCGTAACATTACTTTTTTTTTCAAAATCGACCGAATTTTTCAACTTTATTTCATAGAATATCAACAAACAGTGTAAGATGTGCGAAATTATAAAGATATATTCAGTTATTAATTTTTCCTGTCATACAATATTACAAAATCTTATTTTTCATCGTCCGCATTGCTTGATGTGCCAGAACAATATTTTGGGTGATAATAGAAACAACCGAAGCTCAAATTTTTGCAGCACCACGCGCATTTTATGAAATCAACCGTCTTGCAGACGCACGGTTTTTTCATGAGCGATACCGGGAAATACAATTATTTTGCATTGAAAAAGATTTCTCTTTCATCCGCTATTTTCGATGCGAACCATGCGTATCCAATCATGCTTTCAAAATTAGGTGCGCTAAATTGATGTAGGATTAGCGAATGTAATTTTATCGAATCTTCCATAGACGCGATCTCTTTATTGTCTTTCATCAAGTCGGGAGCATTCTGAATAATTTTCGTGAAGATTTTCACCTGCTGGTAAAAATAAACAACGCAGGGCTGGCAATAAGGAGTGCGCTCTGGTGGACCACTTTTAGGGTACAGGTGCTCGCTTTCCTTTCATCAGTGAATAGATGGTCGCATAAAGTTTAAGCGGTTTGCCCTCCCCACGAAACGATAATGTAGAAAAAAAATTTCTGTCCCACGTACGGAAGAATTACAGAACGCAAAAATTATTCGTACACCAGTTTCGTGAACATCCCGGATTTCGTGCAGGACACGATTACATTTCTGTATATCCCACTAAATTCGTCTACTCGTTTTTGAAAATTAGGACCACATTTTCCGGACGGTTCTTGCACACCCAAAAAAAAAAAAAAATGGGAGCAAGATTGGAACACGGTACCTTAACCGCGGTATCCGTGAACCCTTGCCGCTGCAGTACACTGACTTGCTGGGAAGATATGTAATGTTACATATATAGAAAGCACGCAGTGAACTTCAAAATCGATTTTCTCAAAACTAAGGCCCGTCGCCAAAAAACTGGATAGCCAGGTAGTCAGGGCAAGTTCCTCTACAACATATTTGAAGCGCATCAAAATCCGTGATTTACAGTATGGAGGGTCCCTTGTCAGCTGTGTAATGGGATGACGACAGTAACCATCTGTGCCGAACCGGTACTAGAACTCGGATTTGCGAGCAGGACATTTTAACTGAAAGTCGCTGACTGCTATCGGTCTCCCCTCCCCCCCTTCGTTTTTTCCTCTCCTTCCCCCCTTTTTTATTTTCCCATCTTCAGTCCAGGTTCCACCCACCTGTCCTCGGCAGTGGTATATCATATTTGTGAAAATTTTTTAGTGCAGTGTTCAGGTGAATGTTCAGTGTTGTTCGTCTTTCCAAAGTGTTGCGAACAGAAATCATGCTGTCGCTGGGTGTGACTTTTATGACTCTTGCGAACAGGAACCAGACTGTCGCCGTGTTTTTTAATTGTCTATTATTTTACCTGTCTGCTTAATATGTATTTCTATTAGCCTCATCATCCCTTTGTTTCTATGTTTTAAGTCCCACGATTTTTATCCGCCATGTTAACATTTAAGTCTCCGATTTTATCGCCTGTTTTTATTGTTTATTATCGTCCCCTTTTTTAAACAAATTCTGTAGGCGAAAGAGTAGCATACTAAGCTGCTGCCAGCCCGCCCCCTTCGGGGGGAATCGAAACTTAATAAAGAAAAAAAAACTGCTGTCGGCGCATAAATACGATATTGCAGTGTCCGTATCGTTCAGAGGTATGATGTTATGTTCCTTCCGTTATGCATGCAGGCCCTGTGGCTACTACAGGCGTCATGAAATGTATTCGTAGTGGCGAATATGAACAATCATCAACTGTAAATGGCCGGTCGGTGTGGCTGAGCGGTTCTAGGCGCTTCAGTCTGGAACCGCGCGACCGCTACGGCCGCAGTTGTGAATCCTGCCTCTGGCTTGGATGTATGTGATGTCTTTAGGTCAGTTAGGTATCCTTCCTCCCATAACGACGCACCATACATTAACCCGCCAAGGTCGCTGATGTTCCCCTTGTCGCAGCTATAGTGGATTTTACGTTGCCCAATGGTGCATATTATGCCGGTTTACGTTACCGCTGTTTGTGAATGACGCTTCGTCGCTAAATAGAACGCGTGCTAAATATTTGCCGTCGTCCCGTAATTTCTCATGTTGCCAGTGGCAGAATTGTACACGACGTTCGAAGTCGTCGCCATGCAATTCCTGGCGCATTGAAATATGATAAGGGTGCAATCGATGTTGATATAGCATTCTCAACACCGAGGTTTATGAGATCCCCGTTTCTCGCGCAATTTGTCTGCTACTGATGTGCGGATTAGCCGCGACGGCAGCTAAAACACCTATTTGGGCATCATAATTTGTTGCAGGACGTGGCTGATTTTTGACATGTGGCCGAACACTTCCTGTTTCCTTAAATAACGTAACTATCCGGCGAACGGTCCGGACTCTTGGATGATGTAGTCCAGGATACCGAGCAGCATACATAACTCACGCCCGTTGGGCATTTTGATCACAATAGCCATACATCAACACGATATCGACCTTTTCCGCAATTGGTAAACGGTCAATTTTAGCACGGGTAATGTATCACAGAACAAATACCGTCCGCACTGGCGGATTGTTACGTGATACCACGTACTTACACGTTTGTGACTATTACAGCGCCATCTATCACAAAGCGAAAAATGTGATCCAACTAAAATATTCATATTTCTTTACGTACTACACGAATATGTAATAAAAAATGGGGGTTCCTATTTAAAAAACGCAGTTGACATCCGTTTGACCTATGGCAGCGCCATCTAGCGGCCCAGCCATAGCACCATCTGGTTTCCCCGTTCAAGCTAGACAAGTTTCGTCATTTGTAGTTTTTTCGTTTGATGCTTATTTCCTCAGATATTTGGCTCGGTCACTATCAATGGACCACCCTGTATAGCCTACAAAATAGCGACACATTGAAAAATAAAGATCCAGAAAGTAAATTTCAAGGAATTATCGTCACGTTTCGAAAAGGCACTAACAAAAACAGGAGGACTAAAAAATGGAAGTAATCGCAAAAACAAAATTTCTAATTTAGGTTCAAATGGTTGAAATGGCTGTAAGTACTATGGTACTTAACATATGAGGTCATCAGTCCACTAGACCTAGAACTACTTAAACATAACTAACCTAAGGACATCACACACATCCATGCCCGAGGCAGGATTCGAACCTGCGACCGCAGCACCAGCGCAGTTAGGGAATGAAGCGCCTAGAACCGCTCGACCACAGCGGCCGACTCGAATTTAGGCTCACATAAAGTTGTTCCCGTGAAAGTAAGCTTGTTTTGACAGATAAGGAACGAGTAAATGGCATAAAAGCTTTCCTGAACGAACAAGGTTAGCACTAGGATTTCTACCTACTCATAACTTTGGAATTTTTAATCTTTCCCATCTATGATTATACCGGATGCTACGGTTATACGTGCAGATATTTTTATATGTGGTACCTTAACATGTACACACTTTAGTGTGTTGATTGTTTTTCTCTGTATGGAACAGTCTTCCCACAGCCACACCACACTGTTTACGACCTGATGTTTTCTGTATGGCCGTACATGGACCGGGCAATGGACTACGAGTACAGACTAACCATTTTTCGTCCATGCTGCTGCCTCTGGGTCACGGGTCTCGCGTTCGATTCCCGGCCGCGTTGGGGATTTTCTCTGTCTGTAGACTGGGTGTTGTGTTGTCCTCATCATTTCATCATCATCATCATCATTCGTGATAGTGACTAGATCAGACTGTGTAAAAAATCGGACTGTGTAAAAATTGGGACTTCGTAGGACGCTGATGACCACGCAGTTGAGGGCACACAAACCAAACATCATCATCATCATCATCACCATTTGCGTCCATGCGTCCACACTTCAATACCTGATCTGCTGTCCATGGGAAAACAATTAATGACTTACTCTTGACACATTTACTTGGAGCTACTAACCAGCCTAAAAATATACAATTTGTACTAACTACAAGTATTAGTCTGCAAATGACGTAAATACTCATGTAATTTTGTTCAGTGCACTTCCTCAGTCACCAGTAGAAATATCTGCACTTATACCCGTTACACCGTGCATTATTGAAGGAAAGACCAGTTCAAGCCACTTAATACGAGCATGTTCTAAATACCGAGGACAGCAAACGAAGTCACGTGAACTGCATTTTTTGTGATGAAACCGCGACCAGTTGCTTTATTAATGTCATTCAAAACCTTTTATTTTCTCTCCACCTAACATTCGAGCCGTTCTTTTTTCACTGGGATCGTGGAGATGACATGTAGTCCTAGAATATATGCAATTATACAATGAATCATTCTAAAGAGTCATACTTACAACTTACAACTTATGTATTAATATGAAGTCTCTGCGATATCTGCGACTAGCTGTTGCTGCTACAAAATATAAAGTACCGGTAAATGCTCACCACTTATGGACGAGCTACGCTGGCTCGAAAAGTTGTAAAGTAAGTGGCTGTAGATTGCTAATTTCACTCAGGATCACGGTATTTAGCGTCCAGAGTGGATAAAGTAAAAAATAAATAAATAAAAACTTGAAATTAAATTTGTTAAATGGCCCATTTTATTGGGTGTGAACGAGATGATGACATACAACATTGTTGGAAAGAACGAGAGTTGCCAGAAAATAATTCATCACTTTTTTTCTCAACCGAAAAGAATGCGAGACATTACGTATATATAATTTGAGGTCTCATTTGTGAGCACCCTAAGCTTCCGATATTTTTGATAGATAGCGTAGCTGCAGGACAGTTTCAAATTGGCGTCTGTAGAGGATGGACGTTACAAGCAACATGCCGTCATTGAATTTCTCACTGTAGAGAAATAAACTGCGGGGAAT